>NC_056629.2:192381119-193117369 GCF_002870075.4 Lactuca sativa
ACAACTGTCACTGGTCTTCACAAAGGAAAGAATTATTCTTCTAATAGAATAATCTACAATAGAATGATAGGAATATATGTAATAATATATTCTGCTAGAATATTCTGATCGAATAATATACATGGTTTTGTTTGTTATTAGTGAGCATTTCATTGTCATAGACTATTATATAAAGTTTTTACATATTTAAGAATGTAATGAAAATTTTGAAGTTTTATCCAAAAATTTGTTATTAGTCGGTGTTGGCATTCTAATAGAAATATATATCCTGAAATTCCTAGAGAATATGATTTAACAGAATGGCATTCTAACAGAATAAACTCGGGTTTAATTATAAAAATTACGTTATAATTAAAATTAAAGTAATTAAAAAAATTAGAATTTTAAAATCAAGAGAGTTAATTATCCCAAAAAATATGGAATTTTTCAATTATCTTTAATTTAATAATATGTATTAATAACTTTCTTAAAATAAGTAAAATGATTGGCCCACATTTATGCATACAATAACACAATAATTAGTTTAAATAGAATAACCTAAGCGTATATATATATATATATATATATATATATATATATATATATATATATATATATATAAAGAGAAAGAGAGAGAGAGAGAGAGAGAGAGAGAGAGAGAGAGGATGGTAGCTAAATTAACAATTATTGTGTAAATATGTAACTCAATGTCATCCAATCATTCGAAAAAGCTAAAAAATAATATTATAGTACATTAACATACAAATCAATTTATTGAATTTATATTCAAGATTATTAATTAGGAGAATATATCTATTTCCTTGTATCACATCTTCCCTCCTAGTGATTATAGGTTTCCATTAACAACCCTCAGTGCGGCTCCATTAACATTTTTGCAAATCCTTTTTTCATTCCTCGCTAGCGGACGCCATTATATCTCTCGATAAGATTGTCACTCTCAGTTTTTATGGGTTGTGCTATAAGTACCCATCTCCTTTTCACTCACATACATTGTCACATCAAGGGGTACACAAGCACTGTTACACACACATATAGAAGGTAGACAAAATTGGGGGAGGTGGGTACATACAAAAATTGTCTTTTTTATTGCAATAGTATTAAACTCTATACCACAAAAGATATAACTGGCATTCTTTCAACCATTCTTTGTATTAACACTTATATATACTTCATTTTCTTATTCCAACCATTCTTTCTTAGAGCCATTTATCCATATATATATATATATATATATATATATATATATATATATATATATATATATATATATATATATACAAAACAAAAACCACCATAAGGCTGGAGGGAGTGGTGTCACCGAAACCGCACTCCTACTGCCACATATGCGCCACATCACTTTTTGCCACACAAGTGTGGTTTCTTGCGACACCTAGGGAGTGGTGCCACACTTTTTTTTGTGTTTTTTTAAATAATATAATTTAATAAAACTTCCTTTGTAATAAAGAAACCTAATTTTTCATTACATGAAAATTAGAAAAACATTACATTGCATTACTAAATAAAACACACATGACATTAAAAAAAATCCTACAAACTTAAAAAAAACACAAATAAAATAACTAAACCTTACTACATAAAGTCGTTCTCCAAGAACTCATTTTCTGATTCATCCGGTGGATCCAAATTAAGATTAATGTTTTGAATCCCATAAATGCGTTCCACCAAGTCCGTGCGAAGATTGTGAAATGTTTCAGCACAAGTATCTCTGCTCTCTTGTTCATATACTCTTCGCCACCAATTTCAGTATAAAAGAAGGATCTGGTGTAGATCCATCATATGTGTTGTTAAATATAGGTGAACGATTAAGAACGTTGATGTCGTTAATCGAACCAGGAGAACCAAAAAAAAGCATGCCAAATCCACAGATCTTGTGATGCAACTGCTTCAAGTATGACCGTTGAATGACCATGATCACCTCGGGTAAATTGTCCATGGTGTGAGGTAGGGCAATTTTCTCATGCCCAATGGAGACAATCTAAACTTCCTAGCATTCCAAGAAACCCATGTACACTAGCATGATGAGCTTGCAATTGTAAGATGTCATTACGTGTAGGCTTACGTAAATATTTTGGACCATAAAACTAAATCACTGTTTTGCAGAAATAGTGGAGACTGACTCGTGCGGTCCTAGTAGACATCCTAAGACTCTCGTCCAACGCATCAGGCGTAATGTCATATGCTAACTGACGAAGTCCACTCGTGCATTTTTGTAAGGGAGTGAAACCAGCTGTACCTCTAGCATCGTAACGTTGTTGGAAAAAATTGCACTCCCTCGTTACATCTTCAACTATACGTTCGTATACACGTTTGAACATTCTGAAAAACCTACAAAAATGGTATCATTGATAAGTGGCATTCTCTTGAAAGTAATCTTGTACCAAACGTTCGATGGCTTCTTCACGATTTCTACAAATATATCTTCGTGTTCTCCATTGAGAACTTTCAGCTGCGTTATTGCATAAAACATCATATGTTTGTTCCACCATTTGAACACACGCAACAGCAGCATAAAAATAACTTGAAATTATTCAGAAGATGAAGAAGATGACATTTTGAAAGAGAAGGGTGAATTTTTTTTAATAAATTTGAGAGAGAATGGTGTTTCTTGTTTGAAAAAAATGAAGTGTATGTAGTATAATTTATAGGAAAGAAAAGAAAAGGAAAGAAAAAAAAAATATTAAACTGTCGAAATTTTGACCGTTCAACGATTTCATCCATCAACCAATCACATTGCACGGCGAGAAAAGGCCACACTGCGGCCGAAACCGCAGGAAACCGCACCCAAGGGGCCGTGTACACGGTCCAGGTGGCAAAACCGCGGTTCCAAACCGCGCCCACTCCGTATAGCCTAAAAGCCAATTATCCATATTTAGTTTTTTTTACAATACATTCAGACAAGCGTGCAATGATGACTAATCAAAATTGAAGAGTCACATTGAAATTGTTCATTAAATTCAGCAACTACGAATGATTCAAAGACATCATGAAGCATCCAAAAATGGAAACTGAGCAAAAAGTTAAAGAATGGAGTGAGTTCTATCAATACTATTTTACTTCTACGAGCAGGATTTGAAATTTGAATTCTTAAAATAATAATAATAATAATAATAATAATAATAATAATAATTGTATTTTTTTTCAAGAATGAGTCTATGTTTCATTGAGCCAATAGACATGATTGAGTTACACAATAATACTGAACCTATATATATATATATATATATATATATATATATATATATATATATATATATATATATATATATATATATATATATATATATATATATACAAGGTTGTCAAGATCGGGATCCTACCTAGGATCGTTTTTGGGTTTGCAAGATCGGGATCGTAAGATCGGGATCGAGATCCTAAGATCCCACAAAATATAATATAATTTTAATTTATAATATTTAATCATGAAAAATATTTCAAACATTTAATTTTTCGTTCAAAAATTATAAAAACTTCAAAATATTAGTCATAAGTCACAATAAAAAATAATAAATGATAGATTGGTAAAGGTTAAAAGACATAAAGTGGTAAAAAAAATTTCATTTGCAAAAAAAAAATAAATAAAATAAAAAAAATAAAAAGAAAATCAAAGGAAGGTAGGATCGGATCGGATCTCGATCCTACGATCCTACCTACGATCTTACGATCCTACCCGCGATCCTACCCCAAATACGATCCTTTTACGATCCGGATCGTTTTTCATACCTAGGATCGTAGGATCGTACGATCCTACGATCAAGATCGCGATTTTGACAACCATGTATATATATATATATATATATATATATATATATATATATATATATATATATATATATATATATATATATATATATTAGAAATATTTTGTCATTTCCATCGATAAAATTCACAACAACCGGATTATAATTCCCAACAATTCCCAAAACGAACTACCAATATTAGAAACCATGTCGAAATCAATAATACGAGGTTTCATGTTCAAATTGGTATAATTCTATTGTTTTAACGAAATTGCTTCCTCATTGGAATAAATTAGTATTTAAAACGAAATTGGATGAAAGTCATAAGTCATTGAGTTCTAAAATAGATGAACAATTAATATGATACCATTTAAACTTACTTAATAAACAATTAATATGATACCATTTAAACTTGCTTAATAAACATTAACGTGTCGTACTATAGGCCTTATAAAAATAAGGTTTATGGTGATTGACTGTCAGTTGTTGATCTATTTTACCAATTGTTATATATACAAAGAAGGCATTGTATAAATTAATTGTGAGATAGGGATCGAATTAAAGGAAAGAGCATGTTAGATTGAAAAAATAAAAATGCTAGATTAATTAAATTAAAACTAAAAAAAAGACTAGAAAAATGGTCTAACTTAGACAGAATATAGAAAATTAAAATTTTGTTTTGATATTATTACGTTAGAATTGAGTTTGCGAGTGTTATGTGGGATAAGCTGATGCAAATTCTAAGGTTTAGTTAAGCCAATATGTTATAATATATTTCTAGCTTCCGGATTCTAATGAAACCGTGAAACAAAAATGCAATCTTGTATAGTTTGAAGGATATAAGACGTTTTGTATTGTTTGTTGAAATGTACCCGAGAAAATTTACGTAGTCATTGCACATTAAGCTAATATATTTAACCAATAAAGGTTGAGGTTTAGTTTCCAAGCTTAAAAATATATTTTTTTTGTTTTTAGGTTTTTAGTTGAGTAAAAAAACTGAGTTATAAAAAAAGTGAAAAAAGAAAAAAATAAAAGAAATTAAAAAGAGAAAAATTATCAAAAATTGTTGAGTCGATAAGAGCTTGCAAAGTATGAAATCATGAGAAATGAAGAAATAAGGCAAACTGCCAAAAGCCAAGTGCTTAGATAGTTAAGTTGTAATTTTTATTTCTAGGGTATTTTATCGCGTGTATGCTTGGGAACTTACCAAAAATACTTTAAGGTTAGGAGAATTTTTGAAGGGCATACCGAAGGGATGCACAAATGAATATTGTTCAAAATGAGTGGTGCACATTTATGAGGATTATGAGTATTTAGGATTTGGAAAGTAGTTAGCATATAGACACAAATATATTCATTGAGGTAAGACATAATTGAGTAATTCATTTTGGGTAATTTTGTTCGTGAGTAATATTTTGATGTGGGATATTAAAATGAAATCAATAACAATATAGTTTACCTGAGGACAAGCAAAAAAATAAGTATGGCTATTTTGATATGTAATTATTTAACTATATATTTTAGGTCATTGTCTTAATATATTTGACAAAAATATTGTATTTTAAGATATATATATATATATATATATATATATATATATATATATATATATATATATATATATATATATATATATATGATACTTACTATGCTTTGAAATGAATAAATATAGTGAAATCTGGTGTTGTGATACAAAAGGGGGAATGAAGCTGAAGCAAACGAAAAACAAAGAAAACTGGGAATATAAGAAACCACGCCGTGGTGCTTTAGGCATCGCGTCGCGGACCTGTCGCAAGTCCCGAAAGTTGTCAAGTTGGTACAAGTTCTTATCCAACACGGAAACCCGACTAACACGTCCTGGTGAGACCATTTCCATGTTGTGGTGTGAGAAAATATATACATATACAATATTTTCAACATTAATCGGGGTGGAGCGATTGACATCCTTAGGCTGTGATTTTTACTTCACTTTGGAAGTCCAAAAACCAAATAGTGTCGATTTCGAACCTAGAGACTCAAGCGCTATTCACATCGAGATTTTACTTTGGGTTTGCTTGATGATCGTATCTCGCATTCTTTTGGTGATGTTTTTCAGGTTTAGTTTACTGATTATGGTGTAAAAACCTTTACTTTCACTAGATGTAAATGAACCATCGTTAATATGATGCGATTCCATTAATAGGATTAATTGAGTTTGATCTTTACTTGTGTTCGATTGATTGCTTATCTTAAACATTATAGCTTTGATTCTTATTTCATATTGTAGAGTTATGTGTAGTTAAAAGGGTTAATCTAATTATATTAACTTGAATGTTAACTGATTTATGATCAGTAAACTGCTAGGACTAGAAATTGATTAAATCCTAGGGTTAGGTAATATTAATCCTTAACTTTATTGTGTTAGAGAGTCACAGATATCCATGTTATGCGTTGATTTATTATCATGATAATTGTCAAGAAATTAGTAACTAATATCGTTCATAGTTCGAATATATTTATTTAATTTATTTGTTCAATAATCCATGACCAATGTGTTAGTTGTTCATTATTTGTCGGTACTAGGAAATCTGACCGAGATAATGTAACGCCTGGGTTTCAGGGCTAAGCATTTTTGTCAATGTAATAGTCTAGGTCAACTCTTGTAACTCTTTTTCAAGTAATAAAGATGAAATATTTGAGTATTATGTGAATTATGTGTGTTTATGTGCTTACTATTTAATTATAAATGTATAATTAATAAAGAATAAAAATGAGCGTCAAAATTAAAGTGTGAGATAAGCCCGATATCTCTACATAAAGTTGTAGAATATGTCTCAAGGTTTCCGTACATATAAGGAACACCGAAATCCGAGTTATAACGAAGAAGTTATGACCCGTCGAAGTTTCGCGACAGAACCGGCACCATACCGGAAAGAGTAAATAGTGAATTTATGATAGAGTGAGATTAGCCTTAGCAATCTAAACTAAAGTAGTAGAATATGTTACACTAAGAACATCGATAAAAAGAACGCCCAAATCTGACTTCGTATGAAGAAGTTATGATTTTTCGAAGTTTTGGAATAGCAGTGTACAGCCCGAAATTCGAATATTAGATCGATTGCTTTTTAGCCGACACGACCTAAACGAGAATCGAAGATCTCGTTGAGAGTAGCGTAACGAGAAAAAGATGGGCGAAAACGGATGTCAGATGGAGAAGTTATGAGGATTTAACGGAGCAATCCTGTCCCGGCCTGTTAATAATATAAAATTAAAAATCAAGCCAAAATTAGCCGACAGAGTCTAAACGAAAGTTGTGGAGTACATTCCCACCTTCGCGCGGATATAAAGAACGTCGAAAACGGAGGTCGTACGCGAAAGTTACGAATTTTTGAAGTTGTAACTCGAAATTGCGAAGTCTGTTGCAAATTCGATGACGTGGCAGCACCACAACCGTCCGATGATGGTCTCAGAAGTCGCTTTAGATTGCAACACGCCACCCTTCGCTTACGCCCCGCATCCGAAGTCTGTATGCCCCGCGTACCTTCGCTCTTATCCCTTCCGAGTCCGAGTGCGAGCCAGCTGGTGCGAGCTGGCAAACATATCCGAGCTACGCCCAGCGTAGCGCTGCTGAACGCCCAGCGTAGACCGAGGCTTCGCGCCTATAAAAGAGGTCCGAAGGCAGCCTTCATTTTCACACCAAAACCCTCTCTCTCTCTCTCTAAAAACTTTCTCTCTCTAAGTGCTCTAAACACCCCTAAGCCCTAGATAACACCCCTAGCACCCTAGGGAAGCCCCGAGGCTCCTGGAGTCCCGAGAAAA
Organism: Lactuca sativa; assembly: GCF_002870075.4. Lineage (NCBI taxonomy): Eukaryota > Viridiplantae > Streptophyta > Magnoliopsida > Asterales > Asteraceae > Lactuca > Lactuca sativa. Next base: position 192,388,676 of record NC_056629.2, read on the forward strand.
AGGAGTCTTTCGGTTTCGAAATGCTGCTCCAATTAAGTTCCGATTTTCGATAAAATTCACTGTAAGTGTGCTACGGTTACGCAATTTTTAATATAGCTTTCAAATAATTATAGGAATGTTATTAGGTCCTTAAAATAACTATTTGGGCTATTATTATGAGTTATATTGAGTGTTATTAACGCTTATATTATAATAATAATAATAATAATAATAATAATAATAATAATAATAATAGTCAGACAATTAATTTGTCGCGGTTATTGTTAGACTAAACCCTAGTGGTATCGATACTAGGTTTTATCGAAGGAAAATCGTTTTGAGAGTATCGAAGCGTTGTCCGAGTGCTGAGTCACCACCTTTCAGGTGAGTGCATAGTTACTTTCAGCTTACACATAGATATAAAGTATTTTATATAAATTACGTGCTATGTGTGCATATTATCTGAAATACTTGCTATCTATGCTGGATGAACATTGTTATACATGTTTTCAATGATTTAAATTGTATATGTATTTTATATCTACGAAAATGTTGGGGTAAAACATGGGTAGATGTAATAGGTGATGTGTGATAAAATGATGAGAGGCCTCGATGTTGATGTTGTTGATTCTGTCATCTAGCGGAGTATGGATGACGACCACGGACTCTTCTAGACAGTCTAGTGGAACACTAGCAGGCTCGCAACCTGTAGGTGTTTGTGAACGATGTGTTCACCGGTGTACTCAATCCCCCACATGGTTGCCTTTAGGACATTTATTGCTGAGGAATCCCCTTAGTAGTAGTGTCTGTCCCGATGATGATCCTTAGGCTAGGTCCCTTATGATAGGTGTTTAGGGACGTAAAGTGAGGATAACGGGAACGGGTAATCGGGTTATTGTTGATTGATGAAATTAATAAACTTATTTATTGTGGGTTGAAAACCCTATGTGCTCACCAGGCTCCCAAGCCTGACCCACTCAGTTTTATGTATTACAGGTAGTGGCGCTCGAGCATAGATATGATGTTTGGACGAGGGATTACGGATATAGGCCTGTAGATATGAAATAATGTAGTAAGGCTTATATTGTACTGTTTATGCTTTTGATCTGTATGAACATGACATCCCAAGTCTTTTAATGAAATACATTTCTATGGAAATGCTTTTGATAAATCTTGATCATATTTTGTTTTGGGACAAATTCCGCAACACTTTTATTTAAAATGTTACTCTGATTTTTAAACAAAGCATAAACAAACCGGTCTTTTCTGGCCGTGATTTTAGGGATGTCACAGATAACTAGTCATATTACAATTTGGTAACCAACTCGTTAATCCATTACACTTCTAATGAATCAAACATACAAACTTGGAGAATTCATATTTTAGTGGAAGTACTTCTTATCTATTGTTTTTATTTAGTTCTTTATTTTTGTTTGCTTTATTTGAGTATTAAAACTATTTTAATCATGTTAAACAAAAACCCTTTTTTACTTTACCGTTGTTAATTTAATTAGCACTTGAGTTATTTGATATAAACAATTCTCATTCCCTTAGTGTTCAACACCCTTTCTCACCACAAGTATACTATCATATGATTAGGTTCACTGCCTAGTGTGTGTATGTATTAGTTAAGGTTCTAAATAACATAAGACGTGACTTTGTGGCAATATCAAGCCTCAAGCTTTTTCGAGTAGTGGCGAGTCACGTCGTTTGTAAGGCGTGACTTAAGGCTACAAATTTGTATATAATTAATAATTTTATATATTTCTCTATTATTATTCATTTTTATACACATGTATGACTTAATACAACATTTTGTTAAAGCTTGGCGGCAATTATAAACCTTGAAGTCATTACGCGCCATGTCGAAGCCATATCGAGCTTTTTAGAACATTGGTTAAGACGTGATAAATTAGGATTTATAAATTTAAAACTAGTGTATAAATAACACATCACGAAACAATCCTATTACACTTTAAAATTAACATACCATCATATCTTTTAAAAGAGACATATGTAAGCCTTTAAAAACAGACACAATCTTGTGAAAACAACCTTAAAACACGAGATAATTAAAGGAGCTTCATCCTCATAATAGTGTATTCCATTTTAACATTCCTTATTAAGTTTATGTTTCTGATGCTCAAGGAAGAAACCATTTCAAGGAACCCATTGTGATGGACAAGAAGAAGAAAGAAGAAATGTGATGTAGGGTTTTGAAACCAATTATTCTTTTAGGTGAACGATGTTTAGGACACACGTGAGTTAAGAAATATATGGTTACTTGTTAGTAACCGGCTCAATTATTGAAATAACGATAAATAGATTAAAGTCAGATTTATTTTGAAAAAAAATGTCTAAAACCGGAAAAGAAACATGATGTATGGTCTTTCTTGGATTAAACCAAATTTATATGTTGGTAATGGGCTCTATTTATAAAATAAAAAGTAATATCTGAAAGTTAAATTTTTTTAGAAAAATAAAATAAAATTTTAGTACTACAACGGAAACAAAATAAAATATAGGGTACGTTAGAGTAATAAAACCTAAAGTATAACGACTAATTTAAAAAAATTGAGAAAGTAGGGTTTATTTCTCACCCTTGAATAAAAACTTGCGGGGTGTAACAACTTTCAAGTTTATGGTAAACAGGTAAGGGAACAGACCTTCTTAGGGATTTGGCTGAGAAATTGAGAGTTACGTACTTCTGTGGAAATGTATTCTAGTACGTAAATCTCACATGATTGCATCAGATCTGTTGATTTTAACTTTGATTTTGTTATCTTCTCTTGAATTTTGTTTTAGTTTTAATTTCATGCAAATCTCGTTTGTATGATCCTAATTTATTGAGATTTTATCCTTCCAGAGAGCAGTGAAACGACGTATCAGAAGAGCAGTAAAAGGGAGTTTGAGGAAGAGGTCTTCGAAAAGGTACGCAGTTGATAAAGATTTGGAAATTGCATAGTTCCATCATCTTGAATATCAATCAATCTATTTTCTTCCTCATTTGTGCATGCACTTTTACATTCATTCCATCTTTTTACCTGATTTATGTCAATTGCATAGTTCATCATTATCTTATCATGTAGATTGTTCATTCTATTTTGCCTTACCTAAATCACTCACATATTGCACCATTGGTACTGTCTTTGCTAAATTGTGTTTGAATATAAAAGGAGATAACATATGTTTGATAATTTTGCAGCAGCAAGATGAAGCAGAACCTATAGCTGTGTTGGAAGAAGAATGGCGTAGAATGTTCAACAGTGGAGTCTTTAAGAAAGAAGAAATGGACAAGATGGTGATGGAGCTTTTCATATCCCATGGTTTTGCTGATGTAGCCAAAAGTTTTGAACATGAATCCGGTCAGAAAGCAGGAGTCGATCTTGTAAAATTGAAAGCTCAGAAAATGATTACCGATTTGATTGATGCTCGTGAGATTGAAAAAGCTACCAATCTAATTTATTGTTCATCAACGACGTGCTGTCGAGGAGAATATGTTGAACGTCCAAGGTCAAGGTAGGTACCCTGTTGAGGTGGGGTTTCATTCTCTTGAAGAAGCAACCTCCAACATACGGAGTAAGATATCTAACTAAATAATATTGTAACACTTTTTTTATATATATTTTTGTAGATAGGTGATAAGTTTATATATATGTAATGCAGGTGATCATGTTAAAGGATCATTGCAATTACTGAGATTCAAGGAGGCTAACCTGAAACGCAAAGCAACATTCCCAAATTTCGACATTGCTACGGGTTCTCCAAAATATACCGGATCAAATTTTTCTAAAGGAAAAATATTCATATTCAACAAAATAAAATCTTTTGTACATCTGTTGCAGACACTTACTATATGGGTTTTTTTTAGCTGATCTGGCCTGGCATGGCAACCGGGTCACAGGTCAACCTAGTTTCCAGAATAATTTTCAATAAAACCATGTTTGAGTTGATACATCTCCAATTAGGTCGCTGGTGATGTTTTGATTTAGGAAAGTCTTCATTTTCTGGGAACCATTTTGAATCATTGTTTTCTTTTTGCTAACTAGGGGTATTTGGTATTGTGATGAATATTCATGCTGAATTAGTAGCAAGATACACTTGCAAGTTGCAATATGCCTAAACTAGTGTAAATGATCAATCGGTGGCTTGGCTGTTTGTGAAACCGTAAGTCAACTCAAGTAATAACAAAGTAAATCAAAGTGTCTATTAACAGAAGTTGCGTGGATTTTCCTATGATCTATCAATAACAAGAATCTAGCTCCCATCAGTTTTATTTCATCCAACCCAAATTGATACGATGAAGATTAACTTCTTTCTTTTTTTAAGGCAACATATGTACTGATCAAACGATTTTCAAAGAAACATCATATTGCAGGTTCAGTTAAGCAGACTAAACTCAACCCAATTGGTTGAAAATAAAACCCAATATTACAATGTATACAACCTCTTTTAACACCAGTATAAAAATGAGTTTTGTCAATACAAAAAACCTATGATTATAGACATTTTATGACGTTTTTTTATTCAACGGGTGAACCTACTTGTGTGTGTGTGTGTATATATATATATATATATATATATATATATATATATATATATATATATATATATCAGTGTTGCAAAACTCGGCCTACTCGGCCAATTACTCGGAACCGGCCCTCAACCGAGGCGAGTAATGTCAACTCGGGCAAAAAACTCGGATTTAGTCAAAATCGGCCAAAATCGGTCAAACTCGGTCAAAAATCGGACAAACTCGGTCTTACACGGGCCTACTCGGTCAAACTCGGCCAACTCGGTCAAATGGTCAAAATTGTCATAAAAAGAGAAATAAAATCAAGAATTTCAAGATTAATATGTATAATACACTTAATGATTTGTTATTTAACACAAACATGTGATTATTACTACATATATATCTTAAATTTTCAGTAATTATCCACGTAGTGAGACAATTATGCGTATTTTAGCTTTTATGTATTCACATGTATCTAATTTTGGTTATATATTTCAATCAAATTATGATTTTAACTTATGATTTTGACATATATAGGCTATATTTGGCGGACTAGCTGAAAAGCTAGCTGTTAGCTGAAAAGCTAGCTGATGGCTGAAAAGCTAGCTGTTAAATAAAAAACTAGCTGATAAAAAATAACGTTTGGTAAAACTAGCTGAAAAGCTAGCTGAAATATATAAAATTACATAAAAGGACATGTAAGAATATGTGTTTCTATAATTAATTAAGGGGTGTATTTGGAAAATTTTAAAAAAGCTCCTAAAAAGCTAGTCTAAGTAGTTTTCTAAAAAGCTAGCTTATAAGCTACTTTTTGGCTTACCAAACACGACAACATAAAAAAGCTCGAAAAATAAGCTAGCTTATCAGCTAGCTGTGGCGTGCCAAACACAACCATAATTTTCCAAAAAATATTTCTACATGAATTATCGAATCCGAGTACTCCCCGAGTACTCGCTACTCCCCAGTCGGCTGAACAGGTACCGAGTAGCGAATTCTACAACCTTGATATATATATATATATATATATATATATATATATATATATATATATATATATATATATATATATATATATATATATATATATATATATATATATATATATTAAGTCACCTATAATAAACTTATAGTGACTTATAATTTATTTTATAATGACTATAACGTACTTTTTGTCACCCGTTAGAAGATAAAGAGTCACCATAAAGTAGTTTTAGTGATGTGAATATTTTTATAAAATATGATGTTACGTCCCAAAAATTCATAGTAAAATTTTTATTTTTAAGACATTAAACCCATAAAACAATTTGTTCCCACGACCATTCAAGTGAAAAATATCATTTAAACATCAGAGTAAAAACAACAAATAGTCGATGCTAAATAAACTCTCGGGGATGCTGTGTAGTCATGCTGGGTCATTCCCTTTGAAACAGGAAGTACCTAAAAGCATAAAGATGAACCATAAACACAAAGCTTACTGAATTTCCGAAAATACCATATATTATACATATCATTGGGCCTAGCCCCCATATTGGGACCAACCCATAATAATGCACCAAACCCTTCCTAATCAATAGGCCCAGCCTAACATAAAAATAGGCCTAGCCCAATCTAAAATGGGTCTAGCCCAACATACAATGGGCCAATCTCACTCATGAAAATGGGCCCAACCCTACATGCATATCAGTAGGCCCAACCTATACAATGAAAGAGTCACAAACACAACTAACATCCTACATACCACATTCCAGTGGGCTGGCATTGGTGTCTTCGACCCACGAGTATATAGAGGAGACTCACTTGACTCACGAAATCAACTAATCCTTTGCTTAATGCCCCGCAAGAGATGCTACAACTCTCCTATCAAAACATACAAGGTTCAACCTTAGTCTATACCTTGAATCATCAATCTTGACCCAAAAGTCAGCCTATGCCAAAAGTCAATGGTCAAAGTCAAAGTCAACATCCATAAATGACATCCATTACTCCTCATGTCTTGACCAACCCTTGGTCAGATCATGATAGTCCATTCGATCCGAATCCAACTCGACTCACTCTAACTCAACCAACTCGGTCACAAAAACTCCTTTGGGTTGACCTCACGACGTGAGCATCCCTCTGTTACGTTGTGAGCCCCCAAATGCTTAGCAGGAACGGGTTCTTTCATGGTCACGTTGTGAGACCTTATGTCTCACGTCGTAACTATAGTTTGAAGCCAAAATCCAAATATTTAAGTCCTTAATCCATTAAGATATTCACTCTAACTTTTCCATAAGCTAAAGGGGACTCCAAAGGTCCATAAAAATGGTTACTTGGTGGACATGCATGCCTCATGCAAGTCCTCCATCCATTTTAGGTTAAAATGAAGAGATTATACCAAAATCCTCATGCATGGATTTAAATAACCAACCAACTCCTACATCTGAACATAATCATACTAAATGGACCCTTAGAATTCATAATGTTGCCATCTTTATGTATTCCTTCCATTCAAACTTTCTTAATCAGGAAAGACATGGGACAACAACTTAGATCTAACCACTTGTAGATATAAAGTTTGAGCTTTTGACACTCACAAAGGTCCATGAAAAATATATGGTGATGATGATGATATTTCCTTGCAAGCTCCACCAATAGAGCACCTTCTTCTCTTTCTTCTCTTCTTCTTCAAGCCAAGAAATGCTCCAAAAGCCCAAGAATCTTCAAAGGAATTAGGGTTAGAGTTTGTCTGAGGTATAAAGGTGTTAGAGGCTGATAATGAACCCCAAAATCGACTTAGAGGGGCTTAAATATGAAAGAAGCCTTAAAACTCATGGGCTTAGACTGCAACTAGTCTCACGTCGTGAGAATGGTTCTAACGCATTCGTCATAATTTGTTTGTCTTGTCATGACCACCTAATGGTCATGTCGTAACACTCAATTTTCTCCAAAAATCAAGCTTTTGACTACTTAAGACCCTAAATCGATCCATCCTAGATAACGGGTGTGACAACTCTCCCCCACTTAAATTACATTTTTCCTCAAAATCATTTCTTACTACCTTTACTGCCACACCCGATGACCTTGACAAGACTTCTCAGATCCCAATTAGGGATGAGAAGTCATCGCACAATGACAACCGACTACCAACATTGTTATCGAAGTCCTTACTTAGCAGAAATTGCATACCCCAATGAGGAACGATTCTTATCACCCGAACCTTAACCGTGAAAGGGAGAATTCCAAGTGCTCTACCCGAAAATTGAAAACCTTATACTAGGTCTGACCTCCAAAAGACAGAACCATTCCAAACAATCAGCATAATGACTCTACTTTGCAACCCGAAACAAAGGCAACTCCCCACGTAAGCCTTCATTATTGGTGCCAAAAACCAATAGACAACCCACATCCTGATAACCAAAAAATCACATATTCGATCTATCAGAGATCCCTTGTTACATTGCTAACCTTCCAAATAAGTTGGCATATAGAAAACTTGATCGCTTGCTATGAGCGGCAGCTTCACACATGGTTGCACAACGAGATTCTGACTAAGAGTCTAACTGATAAAGGCTATCCTATCCTACCTGCCACACGAATCCAATCTGATGATCACTATGGTTTACTACTTTTATCTTGCTCTAGTGCCCCAAACATGCCAAACACTATTGGGTCCCACCCTCATAAGCCATACTGTGATATCCCCAAATTCATGGTCATTTTAAAAAATTTATTTATGCTTAGTTAAAAATCAGAGTATCCATTTTAAAGAATAATATTGTGGAATTTGTTCCCAGAAAACATGATAAATATATTATCAAAGCATTTCTGAAGAAATGTATTTTGTTTATATTAAAACTTTAGGATGCCATTGTCAATACAGAAACATAAGAATAAACAGACCTTACATTCATTTACACTAATGATTACATCGCCTTTATTTTCTCAGTGTAATGTGTCTTCGTATCGATACATGTGATACAAATAAACTGAGTGGGTCAGGTTGGAAAACCGGGTGAGTAGATAGGGATTTCAATCCCACAATGTTATACCATATATATATATATATATATATATATATATATATATATATATATATATATATATATATATATATATGTGTGTGTGTGTGTGTGTGTGTTTTAGAACTCACAATATATACAATTTTACCTCATATAAACCATTTTACCCCACCACATCGATTCTCACAACGACACGATCTATATACTCTTGGATCTAAAATTAACCTCTTTACCTAATCCATAGTCTCGGATCAGGTATGTCTAATCTATGCTCTCGGATCAATAACTATGCCCATTCCATACTCCTAGAATCAGGACAATTGACTATGTCTAATCCATGCTTCCAGATTTGTAACATCCGGATTCCCAGGTATATTATTTTATTCATTTATTTTGAGTTTGGGGAGGAACCCGGCGAGTTGATGCTTAGACTCGCCGAGTAGGATCGTGAGTTCTTATCTGGATTAGTGACCGGACTCGACGAGTCGACTCGTGGACTCGGCGAGTCCACGTTGTTAAGTGAAACCCTAATTCTCGGGTTTGGGACCTATTTAAAGGCTCTTGTAGCCTTTAGTTGCAGCTACCAGACCCTAGAGAGAGACCCTAAGAGAGCTAGAGCGTTTGTGAGGAAGGAGAGGCCATTTTTGATCCTTGTGTTGGTGTTCTTGCAAGAAAAAGGTGACCAAGGCAAGGGGGAGCTGAAGAGGGTACTATTCTGTAGATTTCGGAGCTCAGGGACTTCATATTTGAGGTATAGATTCGATCCTTCTTCAGTTTTGGTGTTAACCTTGGGAGTTAGGGTTTTCTAGACCCTTTAGAGGCTCGATTTGATGAGCATCTGGTCCCTTCTCGTATTAAGGCTTTGGATCTGGATCCAAAGAGGTCCAAAGACCTTAACCCTTTGATCTTTATGATCGATATTGGGAGACATGAGTTTAGGATGTCATATTTGAGGTTATTTCTTCAAATAGAGTCTTTGGGCCTTTGCATGGGCACCAAGTTCTGAACTTTATGTGATTATCGTGCTTGGGAAGGTCAGATCTATGGATTAGAGGAACGGATCTGACCTCAGGAGGTCTTTTGAGTTTGAGCATGGCATGAACTCGCCGAGTCCAAGAACAGACTCGACGAGTAGGAGTAGGTTCCTCGTAAATCACATAGTTGGTGACTCGCGGAGTTGGGGAAATGACTCGGTGAGTCAGAGAGGATCTAGAGGACTTGAGTTCACGACTGAACTCGCCGAGTCAAGAGCCGGACTCGACGAGTTGGGACTGGTTGTCCCGCAATTGACGATTAGTGATGATTTGAAGAGTGGAGGGTTGACTCAGTGAGTCAGGTAAGGACCAGGAGTGTGAAGGACACGCATGGACTCACCGAGTCACATTTGTGCACTCGATGAGTCTGGTCAAGGTTTAATCGTTGACTTTTGTTGACTTTTAGGGATTGGTCAACAATTGGACTTGTGGACCGTTTGAAGGGTAAAATGGTCTTTTAGCCTTCTTAAAGGACATGAGAGAGAGTCTAGCCTAGCCTGGAGAGCCGTTATTAATTGAGATGATTGTTTATGTTTTAGACAGAGGCTAGATTAGTGTACATGCGAGCGAGATATTATCCGAGATATCTGAGGTGAGTCTTCTCACTATACTTTACCTTGAGTGGTAATTAGAGTTATGTGACAGAGTTATTGTATGCTATTTATGTGATGTGTTGCACTGCATTTTTTCTATGTGATTTATGCCGTGTGTATATCAGTGTACATCAGAGTTAGAACCGGAAGGTTCATAGAGCTAGGACCAAAGGGTCCACAGAGTTAGGGCCCAGGGGCCCACAGATTTATAGCCTTGAGTGGCTAGTTTGTGCTATGTGTGGTATTTTGGGGAACTTACTAAGCTTCGTGCTTACAGTGTTTTGTGTTATGCGTTTTAGGTACTAGTGAGGATTGCGGGAAGGCGCCGGCATAATCAGTACACACACACACGCAAAGTTTTATATATGTTATGATCTTGGAATTTTGACTTATGTTTGGATATATGAAACAATGAGTTTTATAACATTGTGAAATAAAGTGTTTTTAAAATGTGAAAAAATTGTTTGAAATTTTACGGCGTTACAAAATTAATGACGAATAACTATGTCCTCTCCATACTCTCGGACTAAGGACAAATGACTATGTCTAATCCATGCTCTCGGATCAATGACAAATCATAAAGTTAAACCCTCCGTGTATATCTCATCCACACTCATAAGGAGATACTTCCTGATATACATCTCAATTAATTTAGGTTTGTTTTGTATCCTAAATCATCATATATTATCATATATGCTCTTAACATGTATTTCAAGCAATAATAAATATTTCAAACACAAACATATATTTAATACTTTAATCAATACTTGTATTAAAATCATGTTCATGAAAGGGACTATGCACTCATTTGTTAAAGTGATGACTCCAAACTCGGGTAGCATTTCGCTTCTAACAATTTTATTTTCCTTCGACGAAACCTAGTATCATTATCACTAGATTTTAGTCTAATATTTATTGCAACTAATTATTAGTCTGGATTTACGAGCGATATTGTTTTATAAGTGTTAAACAATAATTTTGAACTACTACGTACAGAAAGGGGCTAGACATGAAGCACCTGAGGGCAGGACCATTTTGGCATTTAAGCTATTCTGAAATCCAACGACCCTATGCAGCCCTTCAAACCATATTCTAACACTTTTTATATTTTATAATACTTACATATATTGTTTATAGGTTCATAATAACGATAATGAACTTAAACATAAGTTATACTTAAAGTAGGGTAAGCATAACTTACTTACAATGGAGTTTAGCAAAGAACTGGGCTTCGCGCGTGCAAAACTTTTGAGCTGAAAGCTCTTCATCTCGGGGCCTTCTGGCGCTCCGGGACTCGTGACTAACTCTCACGAAGTCATATTTGACTTAAGGTCGGATGATGAGTGTGAGGGTTGTCTTTTAGGTAAGATGTCAAAATCACCTTTTAGTAGGTCTTGTGAAAGAGGTAAATGTTTGTCGTACCTCGTACATACAGATATGTGTAGGCCCTTCAGATCAACCACAAGGGATGGAAATCAATTTTATGTGACATTTAGTGATGATTATAATAGATATGGATATATCGACTTAATCAAACATAAATAAGAAACTTTTGCAAATTTCAAAGAGTTTAAACACAAGGTCGAGAATCAACTTGGCAGGAAGATAAAGATGCTTCGATACGATAGAGGTGGGCAGTATCTTAGTATCAAGTTCTTTGACTATCTTAATGAAACTGGAATAGTTTCACAACTGACTCCTCCTAGGACACCACAACTTAATGGTGTGCCTGAGAGGCGTAATCAGACCTTGTTAGACATGGTTCGTTCCATGATGAGTCGAGCTTCACTTCCTATTTCTTTATGGGGGTATGTCTTAGAGACAGCCTCCCATATTCTTAATGTTGTCACTACTAAGAAGGTTACCAAAACATCTCACGAGATGTGGACAGGGAAATTTCCCTCGTTAGGGCACATCAAGGTTTGGGGTTGTGAATTTTTCATTAGACGAGAGACTCAAGGTAAGCTAGAACCCAGAAGTAAGAGGTGTATTTTCATCGGTTACCCAAAAAAGTCCTTTGGATACTTGTTCTATTGACCTGGTGAGAACGTGGTCTTCGTGGCTCGAAGAGGAGTCTTTCGCTAGAGAGAGCTCATATTCAAAGATAACAGTGGGAGTGATATTGATCTGGAGGTAATTTCATAATAAACCAATGAAGGAACCATAGAAGACACTAGCTCTCAACAAGAGAATGAGACTCATGTTGATCCCATTGACAGTTCATTACCACTTCGTAGATCAGGTAGAGTTAGCATGCCACCAACGTTATATGGTTTCCATATAACATATGATGGTGACACATTTATTAGTGATGGTACTAGTAAGTTTGGATGAGCTAGCTAACTACAAGGAAGTGATGGCGAGCCTTGAGGCTGGAAAATGGAAGGAGGCAATGGACAGTGAGATTCAGTCCATGCATGACAACCAAGTTTGGAATTTGGTGAGCCTTAATCAGGAGCTTGGTCCAAAGACAGTGGGTTGCAAATGGATCTTCAAGAAGAAGACCGACATGGATGGGAAAGTACACACGTTCAAAGCATGACTGGTTGCAAAGGGATTTACTCAAACCTGTGGGGTTGACTATTTCGCCAATGGCTAAGATCAAGTCTATTAGGATAATGATTGTCGTAGCTGCTTTTCATGATTTAGAAATACGGAATATGGATGTCAAAACTGCTTTCCTTAATGGGAAGTTGGCTGAGGATGCTTACATGATTCATTCAGAGGGTTTTGTACATGCAAAGTTTCCTCATAGAGTGTGTTAGATTGATAAATCCATTTATTGTTTGAAACATGCTTCTCATAGCTAGAATCTTTGTTTCCATGAGAAAGTGAAAGAGTTTGGTTTCTCTTGGAGAGAGGATGAGTCCTGTGTGTATTTCAAAGCTAGTGGAGTATAGTAACTTTCTTAGTATTGTATGCTGATGACATACTCCTTATGGGAAATGACATTCTAACACTGTAAGAAGTGAAATATTGGCTCGGAAAGTGTTTCACTATGAAGGATCTAGGGGAAGCTGCCTATATTTTTGGGATAATGATTCAAATAGATAGCAAGAAAAGACTTATTGGTCTTAGTCAAATTACTTATTTGGATAAGGTACTAAGCATTTTAGTATGGAAAATTCAAGAAAAGGGAACTGCCTATTCAGAGTAATGCCAAGTTGAGTAAGACTCAAAACCCTATTAGAAATGAAGAGATAGTTGGCATGAGTCGAGTCCCATATGCTTTGTGTCACACCCCGAAACCGTGATGGCGGAAACGTTCCGGGGTGGAGGACGTCATGCGTAGTATCACGACATTTGTATAGAAAGCATAGTAAACACAACCAAACATTGAATACAAATATGAAAAATGTTTACATCAGTTTGAAACTTGTTTTAAATACATCAAAAGTATGTAAGATATAGAAAACATGACTCTTATTGCTCCGGCTTCACCAAATTCCTGGAAGTAACTGTCTACTAATTCCCTGAGAATACAAGCAGTTTGAAAAATATCAGCATAAAGCTGGTGAGTTCATAAGCATTTAGTTTTTAGGGAAAAATGTTCTTTGATTCTTTTGAAAAATGTTCCTCAAGAAAATCCTATATTTTCTTATGAAAGGTAGTGTTGAAAGAGTATCTATTAGTAAAAGATAAACCATCAGTTTTAGAAATCATGTTGTCCGTCCTAGAGGTAGCGATGCCAGTTTAGAAATCCCTGGATACTATCTGCATATATAAGTAGTTTTATTAATCAAAATAAAACTCATGAAGGGTAGAGTCTGTAAACAAAGTTAGTTTATACTTATTTGCGAATCGTATAACCATACTTGATATGATTGAGAGACCTTTATAACGTTCTTCAGGCGTTAAGCTAAATGACATTTGTTCACCCCAGGCGTGCCCGCCTAACTGTAGCTAGTAGTTCAGGTGTGGAATTGTCAGTCCCGAATAGATCTATTCACAAATCTCAAGCTCTCCCTCCAGGAGACTCTGGTTATACTAAAAGGATTTATCACTAAACACCTAAGGGTATAGTATTGAAGTAGCGCCTCACAGTTCTGTATAATCTAGTTTACTAGCGAGAAATCAGTATAAAAAAGTAATTATCCTTGAATAAATGTACTTTATACTTCTGAGAAAACATATAACATAAACTAAATCTGCCATAGTTTATATATATTCCTTTATGAAATCTGATTAAGTAGAGACTGCCTAGAGGGTTATCCCAAACTATACCCATTATAGTTTGTTAGAGTTGATGTGGAAAATGCTTTGTAAAAACCTTTCTGAAAGCTATGAAGTTGTATTTTCCAAATAGAAGTTTCCATTATGTTCAACATATTACAAAAATAGATAAAGTATCTGAATATGTTATTAAACGTGGAAATCGTTGGATTGCATTAATAAGTTTAAAACTTAATAAAATACTTTGAGTTTGGCTTGTATCCCCCCCCCCCTCTGAAAACATTAAAAACACGGAAAATGTAGGGGTATGAACTCACCTCAGGTGATTTGAATGAAGGATTGATACGGGATGCGGGATGTTCAAGTGAAGCCTTGAGCACGATTTGATCCTAATCAACAATTAATGACACATAAAGGAGTCAAATGATGGTATTTCACCACTAGATGTGATGAAGAACCATTCTAAGAACTTGGGACTACTTGCACTAAGTGTTAGGACCTCAAAGGATTGCATGAATGAGGTGTATGGCCACTTTAAAGGTGTTTTCAAAGTCCATACTTGCATCAATGAAGTGTCCTAGGCTCATACTTGGTTGTAGTACAAGTTTAGGGTCTTAGAAATGGGTCTGTAGTCCTATGGTGTGTGTGTGTGTATGGTCGCACAAATGAGTGTGTTGCCGCACACAGGAGTGTGCTGCCGCATACATGAGTGTGTGGTCGCACTCCTTCAACGAGATGAAGAACATGACGGGACTTTCATGATTCAAGGCCTAGATCAAGAGGTTCTTCAAGTATAACAAGCTAAGGGATGGATTACTCACGCTTTTGAAGCTTTGGAAGGTTTAAAGTTGGAGAAACTTGAGAGGAAATGATGTTGTGTGCTGCCAAGGTGTTAAAGGAATGAAAGGAAGGGGGCTACCCTTTATATAGGGGTAAAGGTGCTGCCCAAAAGTGAATGTGCTACCAAGGGAGTGGGTGTGCGGCCGCACACCCGTGTGTACGGCCGTACACTCCTCCAAGAGGTGTGTATGGCCCAATTTTCTCACTATTCAACACTCTGACTTATTCCTAAACTCAACCTTGGTTATATATACAAGCTTAGAACACTTAAATGACCCCTTGAATAGCACTAGGAATCGACAAAACGAGTTGAATATTGATTGAATTGATTAATTGTACAAGATTGAAATTCCGGGTTGTCACATCATCCCCCCGTTAGAGGGAATTTCGTCCCGAAATTCAAGAATAAAGTTAAATCATGAACTTGGAAAGAGATGGGGGTACTTCTGCTTCATTGAATCCTCACACTCCCAAGTGAATTTAGGACCCCGCTTGGCATGCCAGCGGACCTTCACTATCGGGATGCGACTCTGTTTTGTACGCTTGACCTCCCGATCCATGATTTCGACAGGTTCTTCCACGAAGTGTAGATCCTCATCTAATTCGATCTCGTCGAGAGGAATCACAAGTGTCTCATCGGACAGACACTTCTTTAGGTTCGACACGTGGAAGACAGGATGGATGTTGTTGAGCTCTCGAGGTAACTGGAGTTTGTACACTACAGGACCGATCCTAGCAAGGATCTCGAATGGTCCAACGTACCTTGGGTTTAGCTTTCCACGTTTTCCGAAACGTATCATGCCTTTCCATGGTGAGACCTTCAAAGGACGCAGTCACCGACCTGGAATTCCAAGGGTTTTCGTCGATTATCAGCGTAGCTCTTTTGTCTATCTCGTGAGGCTTTCAGTCGTTCTCGGATTTGCACGATCTTTTCAGTCGTCTCTCGGATAATCTCAGGACCAGTGAGAGTGCTGTCGGGGACTTGACCTTTGACTAGCTGCGTGTCACCCACTTCATCCCAGCACAGAGGGGATCTGCACTTGCGACCATAGAGGGCTTCAAACGGCCCATCTGTGGTGCCACGTGTTAAGATCTTGTCGGTCCAAATTTCTAAATCTTCTAAAAATCATAACGTCATACGGACTATGTTTTCGATGGTTTTTATATCCCCGGTTTCTTATCGACGAGTACTACAACTTTCATTTAGACCTCATCAGCAAAGCTAGCCAGTAGAAGGTAGCTTATAGCGGGTAACTTGTAGCTGATAGCGTTTTGTTAAATGCTACGTGAAGTAGCATTTGGATTTGGAGCATTTTGTTTAAACTAAGCGCTAGAAACTTGTAGTGTCAAACGGAACTTTCTAATCAAAACGGACCGTTTTGTCAAACACTAGAAAGTAGAAGTTCTTAGATGTTTTGTACCGAACACGCCCAGTTTATATTTTATTTATCGTGAAATTGTCTATATATAAAAAATGTTAGAAATTAATTAGGACTCTCTTTAATTAAGAAAATTTCCATATGGATTATTTAGATGATGACTATCGTCTAAAAATATTAATGTATAACTATTATAGAAAAAATTCTTAATGAATAACTTCATCGGCGATAATTGAAGTAATAAAAGGAGGGTCGATTTGTGGTTCTTCCCAACTAACCCAGCCTCCAATTAGATGATACCAACAATTTGAAGTAACGCTTAACAATGGCCAAACACAATTGTTTTCTTTTTGTTCTTGATTTCTACTTTGAAAACGATCTAGGGATGGCAAAAGAAACCGAACCCGAAGGTGAAAATCGAAAACCAACATATTAGAGTCAGATTTAGGATTGGTTAATCGGGGCTGGTATCGGGCAGGGCCGGCTCTATGTTTAGGATTTTTAAGGCAGGGCTTAGGGCCCCCAATTCTAAGGGGCCCCATATTCTTTAAAGTCCAAAGGTTTAGTCCATTAAAAAATCCAATCCGGTAACTACAAAATAAATGAAGTAGAAGAATAAATCAACGATCGCTGTACTCATGAAACTGAAACGAATTTGCTTTCTTCTACCGATTCTAATTTCTGCGAAATATTCATCTCATCCGTTCTCGATTTCCGAGTATAGTAAAGGCCAAAGGGCTCCAAATTTTTGGCTCACTTAGAGCCCCCAAAATGATTGAGCCGCCCATGGTATCGGGTTTAGTATCCTTTTAGAAAATTTATGCGGGTTTGGTTACGGGGACGGGATGTTAAACATAATACCCGCTCCGATTACCCGAAATTGGAACCGAAACCCGTTACCTGAAACCGTTCATATGATTATATATATTTAGGTTCATGTGAGACCATCATATTTTATGAGATATGAGGATGCAATCCTAGCCATTTATTTTTGAGATAAAAAAAATAAAATATTTTTAAAATACAAAATAAATGAAAATTTTCGATTTTCTTTTTAATATTACTTTCTTCATTTTTTTATCCAAAAAAATTAAAATGAAAAAAATACCATTTTTTTCAAAATATACGTGAAATATTCTAATAGAATATTATTCTGTAGATATTCAAATCGAGTTTTTAGATTGTTAGAATATTCTACTAGAATATTAAACTATAAATATTAAAAAAAAATTAATAGAATATTAAAATATTATAACAAATTTAAAAATTCAATTAGAATATTAGAACATTTTAATATATATCTACACATTTTAGTAGAATATTCTAATATTCTAAAAATACGATTTGATTATTTACAGTGTAATATTGTATATTAGAATATTTCACTCATATTTCAAAAAAAAAAGATGATTTTATTTATTTATTGGATAAATTAAATAACAAAAATAATATTTAAAAAAGAATTTTTAGATTTTCTTTTTATATATATTTTTTTATTTTTTTGATCTCTAAAATGAGTGGTTAGGATCGTGTATTCATTTTACACAAAATAAGATTGGTCTCAAATGAACCTATATATATATATATATATATATATATATATATATATATATATATATATATATATATATATATATATATTTATTTATTTATTTATTTATTTATTTATTTCGTTGAATTATCTTTTTTGCTATCAATGATTTGAATATAATTTCTTGAGATAGGGTCTGTTTTATTTGTAATTTTAATGTTTTGTCATTTTTTTTATTGATAGTACTTAAAGTAATAGTGATATTATGAATGTTAGTACCTTTATTGTTTTTTTGTCACTAGTAACCACTTATGTAAACAAGTAAGTTTGCTCTTAATGGTTTTGTACATTATCAAAATTATTCTAGAATGAGTTTATGCTTGCATCACTAGTCTAATGGTTTTGTATTCTCATTGCATCAAAAGTATTCTTAATTTGAATGTTAAAGGTGGATCTTCATTATCCCATTGGGATACCCGCAGACCCGACAGTGTTTTGTAAACGGGTACCAATCGGGGACAGGATTACCAAAATCTATCCCAAACCCGCGATCGTTGCCATCCCTAAAACGAACTGGCCGGTTACAAGAAAAGAACACTAAATTTGTAGTACAAAATCATAACTTTCAATCAGTTTTGGTCTCTCATACGAAAATTTGTAGTTAACCTTGTTAAGAATTCTACTCATTTTATCTTAAACAATTTATTGGGTTTATGTCTATGGCCCTACATTACGAAGTCAGCTTTAGAGTGTGTTGTTGAAGGAGCCCCACAAAAACGTTGTATCCTTTCGCCATTGGTTGCTTTATGTAGAGTCGCGTACTTTTGGTGGTTTTCTGCTGATGTCTTCTTCTTCTTGATTCAAGGATTATTGGCAAAGATAAACGAGATTACTTTAATCTATTTGGTTTTAATTTTATAGATTAAGGACGTATTCATGGATCAATGGCAAAGCCAAACGACATTCACATAATTATAACTGTTAATTCAAGTGAAGTTATGAGGTGTGCAAATAGCAAACAGCCTTATATAGAAAGCTTGCAAACAAATGCCGTCATTAAAGAGTTTAATATACCCAGTAGTAATCATAAAAAAAGTCCTTATACATCCACATAGTATATGTTGGGTTGATCTAATTATATCTTTCATGATGCAAATGCAAGCAAAATTGTACTTAAGGGTAAGATAAACGTTATATATAACATGCCTAATTAAATCGAGTTATATTTGAATATTTAAGAGCCATGGAAATATTTAAGAGCCATGGAATAATATCACCCTCTTTAAGTTTTAATGAAGCTATTTCTCAAACAATTTGGATTTCTTTAAACTAAATTTGTTCTCTCTCTCTCTCTCTCTCTCTCTCTCTCTCAACCCTTTTTTATGCTTCCTTGACTTGTACATTCTGCATAAAAATAAACTTAAGAGATTGACTAATAATGAATAATATACAACTTCAAGTTGCATAATTTTATAAGATTTTTATATTTTAAATAGAAACATTAATCATGCTAACCAGTTTGCCCTTCTCTTGAGGTTAAAGCTATAAGCATTCACAAGTTAGAAAGTTGACATATAGAAGAAGTGAATGAAGTCCACCTCCCGGACCTAAAGAACATGCTATAAATAGAGCATTTATCAGAATTATTTATATAACAAACCCTCAACACCATAAAAATGGGAAGCAATAGAAGTTTATTTTTTATCATTTTGGCAACGATTGTTGTTTTGGGTGCAATTACTGAGGTGAAAGCTTATACATCCAATTATTGTGGGCCATGGTCCCGTTGTCCAGGGAAATATATCGAATGCCCTTCTGAATGCCCTGAAAGCCACTCTTACATCCCTCGCGCTAGAGTTTGTCGCATTGACTGTGAGGACCCTAAATGTCAGTCTATATGCGTACGGAGTAAGAATATCTTCATTTTCGTTATACATTTAAGAAAAAAAAAAAAAAAAAGACAAATATAGCTATTTTTGCTTAAGCATTTCTCAGTAATTAGCCATTATTTAAGAAAATTCCACTCGAAACCACTTATTTCGTAGGGGAACTATGAAATGGTTTTTGGCCTTGCAAATTGAGCCCTCCAGTTTTTTTTTCCCATTTTTTTTCATTTTTACACCACATTATTTATAAAATCTCTCTCAAACTAATACTCTGTTATAGCATTGTAAAGCACTGTTTTTCTATAAGAAAAGTCTTTCTTTAAACATAGAGTTGATTCTATAGGGAATATGTAAGTAATTTTGCAAAATACATGACCATTTATGTGATTTTATGAAGCAAAGGGATCAGTCAGTAATTTTGCAAAATACATGACCATTTTTGTGATTTTATGAAGCAAAGGAACCATTTATGTAAGTTTGGTATTACAAAGGAACCGTTTTTATAACTTTCTATTAACCCAGGACCTGTAAATAAAAATTTAGGGACCTTTTCTGTATAATTTAAATTATAAGAACCATTTTTGTAAATGAAAAGTTTAAATAAGGACCATTTATGTAATTGAAATGTTTCCCTCCACCCACTGTAGAATATACACCGGACTGTGGTGGCCCAGGATCGGCATGCGGCGACCCACGATTCATCGGAGGAGACAACATCGTGTTCTACTTTCACGGCAAGGTCAACGAGCATTTCAATTTGGTCTCCGATTCTAACCTCCAAATCAACGGACGATTCATCGGACACCAACCCACCGGTAGATCTAGGCCCTTCACCTGGATCCAAGCCTTGGGTCTCCTCTTCAATTCCCACAGTTTCTCCCTAGAAGCTATTAAATCCGCCACCTGGGACGGCGGAATCGACCACCTGAAATTCTCCTACGATGGAGAAGATGTTTCGTTAGCTCATGGTGGTTTTTCGTCATGGAAGTCGCCGGAGGGTGAAATCGAAGTGGAGAGGACTTCTGCCGTGAACAGTGTGATTGTTACCATACCTGGAGTGGTGGAGATTTTGGTGAATGTGGTGCCCGTAACGGCGGAAGACGACAGAATCCATGGCTACAAAGTGCCTTCTGATGACTGCTTTGCTCACTTGGAAGTTCAATTTAAGTTTAGCAGACTTTCCGACGGAGTGGAAGGGGTGTTGGGTAGGACATATCAGCCGGATTTCAAAAATCCGGCGAAGCCAGGGGTGGCTATGGCGGTTGTAGGAGGAGAGGACAAGTATAGAACCACCTCTTTGTTGTCGTCCGATTGCGCAGAGTGCATCTACGATTCGAGAAATGAGAAGCAGATGATCAAGGAGCACGGAACATTAGATTGTTCTACCAAGGGATTGTTCCATGGAAATGGAATTGTTTGCAAGAAATGAGGGGTGACGATCTTCAAAGAATTATAATGATCATATATTCTGGAGATAAATTCACTATAAAATGATTAATAAATAAGATATAATGTTTAATATCTCAATGGAAAAATGTAATGCAAGGTTTCGTCTTATTTGAACTGCTCAAATTATATTTTAATTTTAATCAAGTATAAAAGTTAAATTTCTATCGGATGCAATTTTTGGCTAGGTTTATTGGTTTCATGTCATGGTAGCATATCTAGTTTTTACACTACTATGCATTAAAGTTGTTATAACCCGTGAGTGGGTCAAACTCCAAGAAAACAAAAGACACAGAGATATAAGACAAGCTCTTGAGGCAATTTTATGAATGATTTCATTAAGCCACTTCAGTTACAAATACAATTTATAGAATTAAAAATCTAACAAACTTCTAGAAGAATTGGGAAACATGCATGCAGAAATAATAAACGTGGGTCCTAATTAATTGAAGTTGTAGCTTCTTTATTGGTCAAGGAGAGACCTGCTCTTCATCCTTAATTAAATGTAGCTAAATGTGAACGTGGCTTTGATTCTAGTCTAACAGTCGAGCAGGCAACTTCCTGTTCCTTTTGGGTCGCATGTGCGGGCTGCCTTCAACTGGGTTTGTTGGACTGGGCTCTGGGTTCGTATCAATTGTCATCCCCTAGAGAACAAGCTCGTCCTCGAGCTCTTCATCTGGAGTGTCGTAACAGAAATCGGGAAATAGTGTTGGAGTGGGGTTTCCGTGCGATGGACGAAGTAGAGATACATGGAACACCGGGTGAACTCGAGATGCAGCGAGTCGATAAGCGACGAAACCAACTTTTTCTAAGATTTTGAAAGGCCCATAGAACCTTCTGCTGAGTTTCTTGGAGGTACGAGTTTGAACCAGTTTCTGTCGATAGCTTCGTATACCATATCGCCAACATTGAATTGTTTGTCAAGCCTGTGTGAATTTGCAAGGCTAGCCATCCGTTGTTGAGCCTTGCGGAGATTATCTTTCAGAAGTGCACAAAGTCTAGTGTGTTACTGCAAGGTTTGATCTCTGTAGAATCACCTGCTATGTAGCGGTTGTTTTCTGGTATTGGACGACCATAAAGAGTTTGGAATGGTGACATTCGGATGGTCGAATGGTGAGACGTATTATACCAGTACTCTGCAAGGTGCAAGAGGCGGTGCCAAGACTTTGGTTCCTTCGGTTGTCAGGAATAAACAGTTTGGTGTTGCTATATATGAGGCCGTCACGAAGCTGGAAGGCACCGTCGTTATTGAGCATTTTTGTGGCCAGTGCTTGCCCTTCCTGTGACCTATAAAACTCCTGTAAGGCTGCCACCACGTGGGGTTAATGGAAGATAAGGCTAATAATTGTACCTCATCAATTCTGTTAGAAAACAGGGGATGAATAGATTGCTTGGATTCTTTGAAAGTCGTGATTCATTATCAAATTGAAGTATTTCGATGGTACAGATCGAACACTCAATTGGATGAAATTCAGAGAATGAAATCTAAGAATATATGTGAAAATGTTCATCAAAATGTACCAGAAAAATGACCAAAAAACGGATATATTATTCCTGTCTGAAAACTGTCAATAGGCAGTTACAAACTATCATAAAACTACCAAACCCGTCATTAAACGGATCTCGAGGAAAAAAGGGTCAACTTTCTAAAATTGGATTTTTGATGCATTTTTTCGATCCCAGCCAGAGGTTCTGCCCCTTGGACCCCGCCAAGGGCGCTACCCCTGGACCCCCGTTCGTTTAGGGGCTTCACCCCTAAATAACAATGTACTTTGAATCTTGAAAAACTTGAACAAGTGTGCACTCCTACACCATCCTAACTTATTCAATATTCAACAAGATCACTTTTGGTCAAACAAAATTTAATCCTATTACACTTAAATAATATTGATGATATAAAATAACTAACAAACCTCCCTCATTTAAGTGTAATACTGATTAAACTTAAAACAAAACATAAACAACAACAAACTGATGCATAAATGAAATGTTGTGACGATTGAATTTCATATTAGTATATTACTCAATCCAAATATTCAAATATCAGGGTGTCACTAAGGATTGAACCCTTTCTATTCAAAGTGAATACATGAAGATAATACACACACCAGTTTACATTCTTATAATTTCTAACTTGACACTATATTTTACTAGCTTGTGTCCCATCCTTCAATAAGCATATCAAATCCAATCCCTAACTTCTTGAAGCAGCTAAACTTCATGCTTATATAGGTAGTTCTTTTATTCTTGCACCTGCAAATGCAATTTTTCAAAGAACTATTAAGTAATAAATTTTCAACCTCCTTAACTTGCAGTACTAAACACATACCTTGGGATGATCATTAAAATGTGTTCCAATCTTCAAATATCAAGCTTTCCACATTAAATTCAACATCTAATATTGCATTAGATGGGAATTGGGTATCTTAATATAAAAGATTTTAAGTGGACTTTAAACCCATCCCTATAGCCGCCTTGTGCACAAGATCTCTTGCTAACCCTTTGGTTAGATGATCGGCTAAATTCAACCGAGTTCTTACAAACTCCACAGATATCACACCAGTCATGATGAGCTCACAAATCATGCTATGTCTAACACCTAAATGTCTAGACTTTCCATTGTACACTTGACTATAAGCCTTAGCCAAGGTTGCGGCACTATCACATCTGATAAAAATGTTAGATATCGGTTTGGGCCATAATGTAATTTCATAAATCAAATTCCTTAACCACTCAGCTTCTTTACCAGCAGCAGACAATGCAACAAACTCAGACTCCATGGTTGAGTTAGTAATACAAGTTTGTTTCTTAGATGCCCAAGAAATGGCACCTCCTCCAAGAAGAAACACCCAACCACTTGTAGAGGAGTGATCCTCTAAGTCGTTAATCCAGGTGGCATCTGAATAACCTTCTAAAACAGAAGGATATCCACTATAAGTTAAACCATTCATGGTCCCTTTCAAGTACTTGAATACTCTACTCACAACTTGCCAATGATGTGAACTAGGATTACTAGTATATCTACTATGCCTTCCCACAACATATGCTATATCAAGCCTAGTACTAACCATGACATACATTAGACAACCAATAACCCTAGAATACTCAAGTTGAGATATTGGAGATCCTTTATTTGGTAAAAGCTTGAGACTAGGATCTATAGGAGTGCTAACAGGAGAATAATTTTCAAAGTTAAACTTTTTCAATATCTTCTTAATGTAATGAGATTGAGAAATTGAAATCCCATTGTTTCCTTGTTTAATTCTTATACCAAGAATTACCTCAACCTCCCCCATGTCTTTCATTTCAAAACTGGATGATAAGAATTTCTTGGTTTTATTAACTTCTTCTAAATCAGTACCAAAAATTAACATATCATCCACATATAAACAAATCATGACTCCTTTACCAGAAGTATCAAATTTGCTATATACACACTTGTCAGCTTGGTTTAATGCAAAACCATTAGACAAGACAACATCATCAAACTTTTGATGCCATTGTTTTGGTTCTTGTTTCAAACCCTATAATGATTTCTTCAACTTGCACACTTTGTGTTCGTTTCCAGGCATCACAAACCCTTCAGGTTGTTTCATGTATATTTCCTCATCCAAGTCACCATTCAAGAATGTAGTTTTCACATCCATTTGGTGAATCACAAGATTATGTATAGCTACAAGAGCTAATAATAATCTAATAGTAGATATTATGGCAACATGAGCATAAGTATCAAAGAAATCAACGCCTTCCTTTTGTCTAAATCCTTGGATAACCAATCTGGCTTTATACTTATCAATTGTGCCATCCACCTTCATTTTTCTTTTGAGGATCCATTTACATCCTAATGCCTTGCAACCAGACGGTAAATCAGCCAATACCCAAGTATTGTTATGCATAATAGAATCAATCTCATCATGAATTGCCTCTTTCCAGACATAAACATCCCTAGAAGCCATAGCTTCACTGAAAGTCTTTGGATCCTCTTCAATATTAAAACAATATTGATGTTGAGAAATAGTTTCATTCCTTGTTCCTTTAACTAAATATAGTTGAAAATCATATCCAAAAGACTTAGCTTTTCTAGCTCTGGTGCTTTTCCTAGGTTCAGGTACGGAAGTTGCACCACCAGAAACATCTTCAGCTCGAGTAGTACTCTTGCTGGAAGATTGATGAATCATGTCCCTTGGTCTAGGTATAGATGTAAATCTTTCTTCATCAAAGATAGCATCTCTTGACTCTATCACTGTGTTTACAGATACAGAGTCATTAGATTCTAAAACATAGAATCTATATGCTTTGGAATGCTCAGCATATCCAATAAAGATACAATCTATGCCTCTCTCACCCAATGTTTTCCTTTTGGGTTCAGTGAGCGTTACAACTGCTCTACAACCCCAAACTTTGAGATAACTCAAATTTGGTACCTTTTTACACCAAAGTTCATAAGGAATATTCTTACTCTTTTTATTTGAAGTTCTATTCAAGGTGTAACATGCAGTTAACATTGCCTCACCCCAAAACCCTTCACTTAAACCATAATATGACAACATAGAATTAACCATTTCTTTCAAATTCCTATTCTTCCTTTCAGCTACACCATTTTGTTGTGGTGTATATGGAGCTGTGGTTTGATGTATTATTCCAGTTGATTCAAAATAAATTGGATCATAATACTCACCACCTCTATCAGTACGCAATGCTTTTATTAATTCATTTTTATGAAGCTCAACTTGTTGTTTATTAATTTTAAATTTATTAAGTGCTTCATCCTTAGAATGTAGCAAAAAGATATGACAATATCTAGATGCATCATCAATAAAAGTAACAACATACTTCTTGTTTCCAAGGGAAGGTGTTGCATGGAAATCACATAAATCACTATGTATAAGATCCAACACCTTGCTTTCCCTAACAACATCTTTGAAAGGTTGTCTAGTGATTTTAGTTAGCATGCATGTTTTACATTTTTCATTATTTTTCATATCAAAAGCAGGAATTAAACTCATTTTAGACATGTCTTTTAATCTCTTGTAATGAATGTGTCCTAGTCTAGCATGCCATAATTCAGATTTATGAAAATTATTGCTAGTACTACTAGAAGACATGCAAATAGAATTATCACAAAAGGATAATTAATATTAAGCCTAATCATTCCATTACATATATAGCCAAATCCCATAAAAAAACCATGTCTTGACAAGATATACTTGTCACTTTCTAACACATGTTTGTAAATAGAATTATTTAATACAATTTCAGACACGAGATTCTTACGAATCCCTGGAACATATAAAACATTGTTCAAACACAAACATTTCCCAGAAGTAAAAGTAAGTAAAACAGATCCTATGCCCTTGATTGGTTCAGTTGCAACATTTCGCATCTTCACAACAGATCCATCTTCAATTGGTTGAAAGTCCTTGACCCAATATAGATCTTTGCAAACATGACTTGTTATCAAGTTCTTGAGTCGTTAAGGACTCTTCAATCCGTAAATGACTTCCAAGTTGAGTCAAAGTTAATTCCTCTTTGTTATGTTTCAGATTATGTTTAAAATCTTTCCAGGAAGAGGGCAGTTTCACTACTAGAAAAACAACATTTTACGACGCGCAATGTGTGTCATAAAACGCTCAGACGACGCGCAAATGCGCGTCAAGAAAGACCCTGTCATAACGGAAGACGACGCGCATTTGCGCGTCGTCTGTTTACGACGCGCATTTACGACGCACATTTACGACGCGCGGTTATGATGCGCAATGTGTATCAAGAAAGGCGCTGTCATAAATAAAGACGACACACATTTGCATGTCGTAACCTTGCGACACTCGTGTTTATGACACGTAATGCTTATCAAGAAAGGCCCTGTCATAAAGGCAGACGACACGCCATTGCGTGTCGTAACATTACAACGCGCCTTTACAACTCGCAATGCGTATCATTAAATCTACTATCATTTGCATGTCATAAATTCCAGCTGCCAGTTATATACCCCTTTACGACGTGCATTTACGACACATATTTACAACGTGAATACACATAATAAAAGACAAATACATATACCAAAACATTCATTTTCATCTAAACGTCAAACAACTTACCTAACAACATTACATACATATCAAGTTTCCTTAAGTAATTACTAAAAGTTAGCAAAAACATGTACATATGTGTCAAAAGACTACCTAGCATTACAATACATGTTAAAAGACCATACCTAGCATTTCACTATTAACCATAACATTGTTTTGCATATACATTGTCAAACGACCATAATCATCGATAAATGAAGCCTATAACAAACTCTTACCATTCTTCACGTATCTCATCAATATCATCAGTTGTGTACTTAACTTTTCCATCCCCAATCCGTGAAAAAAATTTCATATTGTTTTTATTAATAAAAAATAGCATATTAACATATTCTGTAACAGTAAGTTGCTATATTTAACTAATAAGCATAAAATGTAAATTATTCTTTCTTAATAGGGCATTGTACTTTCAAATAAATGAAAGCACATTTTATTTTTGCATGTAACCTAATATTTCAATTATAATTGTGAGAGTAGGATGCCATAAAATGATCCTTTTTTTAATTCCTTTCCTATTAAATTATAGTAATGAAAGTAGAATGTTATATCCTTACATTGTCTTTGACCAACACTTCAATTCCTTCTTCCACTATCTCTTTCATGAACCTTAGCATCTAGTAGCCACGTTCGGTAGCTCCAGGCTGAACTGGACACTACACAATTACGTATAAAATGATCATTTCAATTGATCCAAAAAATAAAGTTAAAACTACAATTTCAATAAGGAATTAAGTGCTGACCGTAACATTAACCCAATTTAGTTTAACCCTTTTGTTGGATCCACTTTGTGTAGCGTACAGAACCATTGCCCTGTCTGAAAACTATCAATAGACAGTTACAAACTATCATAAAACTACTAAACCTGTCATTAAACGGATCTCTGGGAAAAAGGGTCAACTTTCTAAAATTGGATTTTTGATGCATTTTTTTAATATAGCAACATAGTCCAAAAAGGGTCAGCTCGATCCCAGCCAAGGGCTCTGCCCTTTGGAACCCGCCAGCAGCTGCCGCCCCTGGGACCCCGCTCCCAGGGGCGCTGCCCCCGGACCCCCGTTCGTTTAGGGGTTTCGCCCCTAAATAACAATGTACTTTGAATCTTGAAAAACTTGAACAATTGTGCACTCCTACACCATCCTAACTTGTTCAATATTCAACAAGATCACTTTTGGTCAACAAAATTTAATCCTATTACACTTAAATAATATCGATGATATAAAATCACCAACAAATTCTACTCAAAGAATCGGCCACTTTATTCTCTTTTCATGGATTATAAAAGATTTCAAAATTATATCCAATCAGCTTGGTGGCCCACTAATATTGCTAGGGTGTTTGTACGACTTGTGAAAGCAAGTGTTTCAGACTCTTTTGGTCAATGAAAATGCAAAAAAGATGACCCAGTAAATATTGTCTCCATTTTTTTTACAGATTCTGTGACTACAAATAATTCTCAAACATATGTAGACGATGCTTGCATGTGTCGGCACATCTTCTTGGTGTAAAAGGCGATGGGGTGGTCTCTTTGGGAAAGGACGGCATCGATGGCTATGTTCGATGCGTTGGTGGTTATGTCAAACGATTCATCGAAGTTGGGGAGGGTGAGTGTGGCAAGGGAATTCATGGCAGCTTTAAGATTGGTAAGGGCTTGTTGAGCGGATGGGTTCCATGCAAACCTTTTAAGTTTCAATAGGTCTGTTATGGGAGCTGCCAGTTGGGCATAGTGGCATACAAAACAGACGTAGTAGCTTGTAAGGCCGAGGAAGCCGTGTAAAGTGGTGAAAGAGATGGGTTGTGGCCAGACTTGGATTGCTTCTAATTTTGCAGGGTTAGTGGTCACGCCATCTGTTGAAATAATGTGACCTAGATAATTGATGGTGGGGACTTTAAATTGGCATTTAGAATACTTGGCATGGAAATTATGTGTGGTTAAGTTATCCATAACATTTTTGAGGTGGGTGTAATGCTGGTGAAGTGATGAAATGTATACAAGAATGTCATCGAAAAAACTAATACATATTGTCGGAGGGCGGTACGGAACATGTCGTTCATTGTAGCCTGAAAAGTAGACGAATCATTAGAAAGCCCAAAAGGCATTCAATCCGCATCACATGTCGTTAATCGTCCGTGAAGCCATTCAATCCGCATCACATTTACACCCTTACGGGCGGTGTTCACGTGTGGACATCGCCTCCACGTAGATCCTTACGCACGGAAACACCCCCATACCCCATGGCCTTACATTGGTCCCAAAAGAGCATGTTCGCATAGTTGGTTTTGAACGGTGATGTGATCTTATTAATTCATGAAAGAATGGTTGCATATGGCTTACTAGGACAGTCACAAAGTACCTACTTATAGTGTGTTTGGTTTGCTGGAATAAAATAAAATTCTAAGAAAAAGAAATCTAATTTCAACATATTTCAGTGTTTAGTGCAACTTTGTATGATTGAATTGAAATCTTAAATGAAAAAACTTTCAATCAAATATGGAAAAACATTTTCCTTCAAGAAAATGATGAAATTAATTTCCTATGACGAAGAAATTGGCATTTTACCTTATTAACCATGTTTTATTTCACAACATAAGTTGTACCACCATCACTTACCACCACCGCAACCCATCCACCACCACATTCACTATCGACACCACCAGATTCACCACCGCCACCACCACAACCTACCTTCATCGCCACCAACACAACCTACCATCACCGCCACTGCTATTTGTCGCCGCCGCCACCACTTATCGCCACATCCACCACCACCACCTATCCCTGCTACCTTTACCATCACCACTACCACCCAACATGCCACCACCACCACCTATAAACGCTACCGGCACCACCTACCATCATCGCCACCACCATCACCGCCACTACCACCCACCACCACCACCACCACCTACCATCATCGCCACCACCATCACCGCCACTACCACCCACCACCACCACCACCACCTACCACTGTGACCGACATTAATGCTCAATTAATAAAATAAAATTTACTATTTTTATGGTTTATATACTATATTATTATATGTAAGATAGAAAACAAAGTAAAATTAAGTAAACTAGACAAAAAAAAAAAAAACAAATCTGTCACTTTACTTGGATTAAAATTTCATTTCCTATTAACCAAACAAAATTTAGAATTAATTTCAATTCTATTTCTTACTAACCAAAAAATATATTAAATTGGATTGAAAGATTCTTTTTTTTCAACTTTATTTTCAATTCCTTTAAAAACATTCTCTAAACCAAACTCACCTTATATTTACGAACTAACTTATTGCTGGAATAGTTATGTTGATGTTATCATGTTCACATTCTAAGAAGTTTATAAATTATTATATACCGTATACATGATACAAATGAAACTCGTTCTAGTTTACCATTGTTGTGCTTAATGATTTCAGGTACACGTACTAATAGCATCATACATAAGTATTAAAAGTCTTTAAAAACAATAAAAACGTTGGTTGTACTCTATACTAAAGTTGAGGTGTAACACTGGTGTAATATTATAAAAATATTTTATCAAATATGTATACTTTTGAAAATATTTAGCAAATAAGGTGACTTCGCAATTTAATCTAAATATATGTTTTCCAGTGAGAACCCAACAAGCCACACCAGACGACGTCTCCGACGACTCCATCTCCGGCCACACTAACGCTCAAGAATCCACACACAATTCGATTTCTTAGGATTATTACGTTTCTAATTTTTGAGTTTTTCAATCTTTTTTTCTATTAACCTTCATCGCTCGCTCGGTAATTCTTCTTTTTTCATATTACTTTACTATAATTATTGCTTGAATGGTAGTTCCGTTATCTGTGATATTCCAAAGTTTTCAACTGAATATTCATATTCTTTTGAATATCTATTTAAATGAAGTTGTATACATTCGGTTTTATTTTCAACTATTTGGGTTGAGTTTACTTTGCTTAACCAAACTGGCAATACGATGGTTCTTTCAAATTCGTTTGATAATTACTTAAATTGCCATAAAGAAAGAAAGAAGTTAATCTTCATGGTTATCGATTTGGGTTTGGAAGAATGCAATTCATGGGACTTAGATTCTTGTTACTAAGGCTGTGGGGAGTGGTGCGGTCTTTACCGCACCTTTTGGCACATAAGCATGAGAACACCGCCCCCTGACTGCGGTTTGGGTGCGGTTTAGACCGCAGTGTGGTAAAAAGTTGCCGTGTTTTGTGATTGGGTGAGGAAAAATTGACTATTTTGTGATTGGGTGGGTAGAAAAATAATGTTTTTATTTAAATTATTATTATTTTTTTTAAAATAAAGTGTGGCACCACTCCTTGAGTGTGCCAAGGAACTATACTTTTGTAGTAAAAAGGGTGTGACACTTATGTGGCAACGAAGGGAGTGCGGTTCCAGTGACACCACTCCCTCCAGCCTAATAGATCATAAATTATTAGCTTTTAGCTTAGGCTTCAGCTGCATTCGAACGAATGTGACAAGAAAATCCACCTTCAATAAACAGTCTTTGATTCGCACTTGACTTATGTCGGACTGTGTATGTGATCCGCATTGTATTCGAATGAATGTGACAAGAAAATTCACCAAACTTCAATAAATAGACTTTGATTCACTTTGCTATTACTTGACTTAGGTCGGACGGTGTACGTGATCCGCCACCATGCGGTTGTGTGACCCACACCCATGAACACCACACCCACAGTGCAGTTTACGGTGAAAGAAAATGGGGTGCGGTACCCTTTCCTGCATTCTCTCTTTTTCTGATTCACCAACTTTTTTCTTTTCTTTTTTACTTTCTATTAAATTATATATATATATATATATATATATATATATATATATATATATATATATATATATATATATATATATATATATATATATGTTTAAATGAGAACATTCGAGAACAAATATAAACTATTAAACACGAGTCGCTTTCTTTTTTCTTGCTACTCGTCGACACAACGCCCCATTTCTGCCTCTACCCTCTTTGATCTTGAACAATCAATCTACCTTGCCCCGATCTGCAACGACATTACCTCCTTCGTTATTTTCACCGACGACACCTATCTCCAGGTGGTCTTCTTCATGAAATCAGATACCTGTATTGATTATCATAGATGTAGATGTTAAGTTTTCAGATGCTATGGATGAATGACGTTGGATTCTGTTATGATTTTCATGCTGGATTTTGATTTGATTTCACCATCACCATCAACGGAGCTCATCTTTAACTATCTCTTATGCAAGTCCCAATCGACAGTGAATTTGATGTCTACAAACACGATCTATGAGAGCTTCCAGGTAGTATTTTTTTTCAAGTCTATACACCTGCATTTTTCAATCTAAATTGACTCGATTTATCATGAAATTATGCTCTAGTGAACAACTAATCATTTGTCTAATACTTGATTTCACATAAGAAGATGTTTTATTTGAAAAATTCTGGTATGTTTTCCTGTTGTTCATGGATTATGAACTTGCTTGCTCATTTTCTTGTTTTTGTGATGAATTATGCGTGCAGTTAGATTGTTTTTATAAAAAATAGTAAGCTCTAGGGGATGGATTGATGTCTATTAGAGAGTTGGTTATCACTGTAGGATTTCATGCACATAAGAGTCATATTGTCTGAAAGAACCTAATAAGTGTAAAATTAGCCTTTTATGTGAAAATCCTTAACTTGGAACCCTTATCAAGCCAAGCATTAAGGCCCTTATGTTGAATTGAATTTCACATCTCAATAGCCTAATAAGTAACCAACCATCATGTTTAAAGTGATAAACTTAAGGCTTAACCATTAAGTCCTTAATAGAACACCAAAAGTGATCTAAAAGCTATTATGATCAATTTTCCCAAATCTGTCCTCCAAATTCAACAATTCGTAAAATTCAAAAAGAACACATAAAAATTATGAGACTTAGTTTTTTGGACCGAGTCACAAACTCTCTGATGTCGTCTCTCAACATATCGTGATATCGACCCTTCTTCATCTCCTCATCCGCGACATATTACGGAACAAGAAGAGCCCTCTCCCTGAACTTGGTGGTGATCTCTGCCACTGTCTCGGTCGTCTGCTGTAGATCCTGTAACTCCCGGGCTAACTGTTGCACCTCAATAATCGGTGCAAACTCGTCCTTGAACCTCGCCGAGAAATCACTCCATGTCATCGCGTCCAATGCGACATCATCCCCGATAGCATGACCAACCTCCTCCCACCAATCCCATGCCCTGTCCTTCAGAAGACAGGAGGCGAGTCGAACCTTGTCCCCCTCGGGACACCGGCTAGAACAAAAAGCGTTGGTGACATCAGCCAACCATCTGCCACAAGCAATGGGGTCCCTAGCCTCGTGATAATTTGGAGCTCCACAAGCCCTAAACTCCCGGAAAGTCAAAGTACGCGCTCCCAAAATAGCCATCAGCTCTGTTTGAAAGGCTCCAAGCCTCTCATCTAAAATCTCCAGGATGCCCTCCTTGACCGTGCCAAAGATCACAGGAGTCTGGTCAAGAATACCGCGCGTAATCTCAACTGATACAAACTCTCTCATCAGCTCCTCGAGTTGCTCGATCCCTAAACCCGAGCCTGACCCCTCTCTGACACCTGATCTATCCACTGGTCCATCTTGCGATGTCGTCATTCTGAAAGCATGCCATAACAATCATCAAAATACACATCACTGTTGAGGGACCTCACACGCACTACAAGTTCCCTGGTTTTGTCTCGGCCCCTCTTGAATCGAGTACGGATCCTCTGCTTTCAGTAGTACAGGCCCATACTACCTTCCACATATATTTGTACTTTCCTCAAGAATTGCCTCAACTGCACCAAGTCCCTTGTACTACTACCATCACTACTCCCAACACTAACCTCATCCTAGGCTTACTCTAGGGAAACCTCTGACCCAACCACTCCTCAACTTCTGAAGCTTTCCTCGTAATGCCAATAAGCCATTACCTAAATACCACCACATGTGAAGAGGCTTAAATAATCCTTCAAGTAAAGGACTCGTCCCTACAACGGTTAGACTCAAACGAGAGCTGCACAGTAGGGTCAAATCCAGAACTCTAAGATTATTCAACCCGGATCACATGTGACTTAACGTATTCATCTAATGACTAACTCCCATCACTCAGAATCTCACATGGCACAGAGCAAGCAACATTCAGACAAATGAAAAATCTAACCATAACTTAATCCAACGAAACTGCTCTATCCTCTACATAGGAATCTGTACTAGCATGCAATATAAGCTCACATAATCAGGCATAACCTACACAGGCTATCCTACCACTGTCTAATCAATGCTAGCATATAGCTCAATAAGCGCACATAACAGGCACATAAGGCATCATCCTAGATGCTTAGCCCTAAATCTAGCATGCTTATCACATAATCATATCATAACATAACTTGTATGGGTAATTTGGGAGAACTTACTTGAGCTCGGCTGATTGCATGCACCATACCCTTTTCTCTTTTCGAAGTTCCTTTTTCTTTTTCTAAAACCCTTTTCTTTCCTCAAAATCCTTTTATAAATATGGTTTTTCTTTTGAAAATTTTATACCACTTCCTCAGTTTGAGTTCACACACACCCAAGAGTGTGCTCGAATCCCTCAAACCAAGGCTCTGATACCAACTTGTAACATCCCAAATTCCGAGTCCGAAAATTTCTTTTAAAAACATTACTGATTCGTAGCGTTAAGTCATTCAAACATACAAAAAGGGTTTACATAACAAATCATAGTTTGATTTCCAGGCTAACTTGCCATTGTGTGTGCACTATAACCCTCCCGAGCTCCTCTTTTGAAAACTGAATACCTGAAACCAAAATTGAAAACTGTAAGCACGAAGCTTAGTGAGTTCCCTAACCTACCGCATACCATACATATCTACTGATCCATACATGCCATGCATAACACTGCGTACATAACCACATACTGGGCTCCCGCCCGCTGCATTGGGCCTCACCCCCTATCGGACCTCGTCCGTCACCAGGCCCCGCCTAGCTTCGAGCCCCGCTCGGCATACATATCTATTTTCCTTAGGCCCTGCCTGTCTCCGGGCCCCGCCCGCTAACATATACTAGCATACAATCATATCACAACACATATCTAACATACTCTACTGGATTACTATACTAAGGCCTCGCTTATCTTGGGCCTCGCCCATATCCTACTATTGATGAATCAAGGAACCCCGTCCACGCTCATACTAACAGTGAGATACGACCCAACCCACACTCACTTGTTTCCTTACTTGGGCCTCGCTCCTGCTCTACTACTAATGAGGTGTGGAACACCGTCCACACTCTGCAATTGGTGAGATACGGGACCTCGCCCACACTCACCTCCCTACCAGGCACATACATGTATCACACAGACAACAAGTATAACTATCATACAAACCATTCCTTGCGCACCCGCCCGCTAACATTGGACCTTAGTCCCGAATGTTATACTAGCATACTGTGCCTAGGGCTAACCCCCAGGTCTTCCAACTCATAACTACATGGGCCGGCATTATGGCCGTAGACCCATTCACACAAAGGGAAACTCACCTGCACTACTAAACCATGCTGATAACCCTCTGGCTGCTGTCCGACAACTCTCCGAACCGCTACTCCACTAGCTCCCCGAGCTACTAATATCAATATAACACTTAGCTCCAAACTGAACTCTAAAAGTCAAACTAAGTCAACTCTGGTCAAAGTCAAAGTCCTGGTTAAAGTCAACCTTCCAGTTGACTCGACTCGCCGAGTCAACTTATAGACTCGCCGCGTCAACTTATAGACTCGCCAAGTTCCTAAACTCATAAACTCTCCAAATATGACTCAAGTCGTCGAGTCGCCCCAAGACTCGTCGAGTTCAACGATCTCTGAGTCCCATCCTGACCAACTCACTGAGTAACTACTCAACTCACTGATCTGCGTCTTAACCAGAAAAGGTTGAGGTTTTGCGAGCAGACTTGTCGAGTCCAAGAACAGACTCGCCGAGTCCAAGGCAATCTTCAACAAACTCGCCAAGTTGTTCTTCCAACTCGCCGAGTCCACACTCATGTTCATAAAACCCGTCGAGTACACCCATGTGACTCGCCGAGTCTCTTCATATCTCAATCCATACAGTGGCTTTTCAAGCCATGTAGGGGCTCCAATCCATAAATCCACTATTCTACAGTCTATCCCACACGTAAACTCATAAACTTTACGTGAAACCAAGGAGCTAAAGGCCCAAAACACTCTAGGGATAGGGTTTAAGACAAAGGGGCTTCAACAATAACTCATTGACTGCTGCTTTAAATCATTCTGGACCATCACAACCCTAGATCTGAAGTAGCAACCACAGATCTAAACCCCAAACCTGAATTAGATCTCAATCTTACCAAAATAGCCCCAAAATCTCATTCAAGAATAGATCTAATTGCAATAAAGCCAAAGCAACAGCTTATTACCTCAAGGATGACCTCCCACTGAAGAATAATATAACTCTCTGTAAAGCCCCTTGCTCCAAGCTTCTTGATCTTCAACATCTCTTCATAAAACCCACTTATCTAAGCTCCAAATTTCTTCCAAGGACTCTCACTCATGATTTAGGGTTTCAGGATCTCAAAAGGGGAGTAAAGAGGCTGGGGAAGGGATGAAATGTTCTTTAAATAGGGCACAACCCCCAGGGTTTTTCTCGTCCAGACCAGACTCACCGAGTCCACTAGCCGACTCGTCGAGTCGGTCACCTACTCTATGCCCCAGATCCCGCTCCGACTCATCGAGTTCCTCCCTAGACTCGACGAGTTAACTCATGACTTACGGCTTTTCCTTTCTTTTCTTGGTCTTTCTGATTCTGGGTGTTGCAACTCTCCCCCACTTAAACTAGACTTCGTCCTCGAAGTCCACTACGACGAACTGTCTTGCACTCTGCTCACATCACCCCTGATGAATATAACTCCGACCGACCACTTCCATGGACCTTCTTCCCGGTTACCCAGAATAAAACTAGTCCTTGTAGTTATCGATCCTCGAGTGCACTCTAATCCCACCAATCCTAAGCACACAACTCACTCAACTGACAATCCTTCCAGTACTCCCCGAGTACTTATGTTGAAATCCTAGGGGTTCACCCTCTTTTTCCTTGCGCATTTTCTGGCCTTCCCAAGGCAACGTGCCACCACGAACCACCTCCTCTACCACTGCGAAAGACATATCGTTCATGGTATCCATTACTCCAGCCACTCCCAGTGCTGGTCACTACCGCCGATACCCTCCAAACACTTCATGCTACTATCACTTGGCGTTGACCACCCAGCCCAACGTATGGACCAGAGAATCCTTCGAGTAAAAGATTCATCCCTGTAACGGTTAGACTCCAACGATAGCTACGCAACAGGGTCAAACCCTTCCCTCTGAGATTATCCAACATTGTTATGAGAGGCGTATCACTCCTCGGTCAACTAGTTGTCCCGCACCATACTTCTCTATCGACACTTCCCTGCCTTAAAGTGCTTCCGTTTCTCATTCTCCTTGCGAATGGACCGAGACCACCCTGGTCCCTCCACAGATTTTGCCCATAACTGGGTTACCGGATACTCACCGGTCGCTACAACTAGCACAATCTCTTAGTTGCTCCTAGCGACTTCCGAAGAAACTTCGGCTATCTAAACTGCTCTATCTATGCTGCCACTCTGGCGCTACAGGTCTTGGGATCCTCGATCCCCTATCTTGACCCTAAGGTCCCTACCATGTCCCACCTGTGCTGCTATAATCTCACGGGCCTCGCCCACGGGTCTCACCCGACTATATCCTAGAGCGGTCCTCCCCTCTTGTCTCACCTGCTTAACTACTATCGCACGGGCCTCGCCCACGGGTCTCACCTAAACCATACTACTGAGCAATCCTACTCCCAGGTCTCACCTATACTGTTTCTAACATACGGGCCTCCCCCACAGGTCTCACCCAACTACATACTGGAGTGACCTTACCTAACAAGGGCTATGCAGGCCGACTTCATACTAAACCTCAACGACTTAGCTTTTCCTGATCCCTATCGAGTTGACTAGGAGATACGGGCCTCCGCCCACACTCCGCGAACTAGGAGATATGGGCCTCTGCCCACACTCCGCGAACTAAACTGCTAATGAACGCTACGGCTTACCCGCAGTCTTACATCACTTCCCTCACTGAAACGCTGCTGGGGAATGTTGCGGCTACCCCCACAGTCTTATATCCTGCCTAAACTCGCATCTGGCGAAGGCTCTGTGACCTCGTTTTCCCGAACCAATCACCCGCTAGACATGAATACACAAACTCAAGGTTGGAAAGTTTCTCCAACCCCCACTAACTAGATACTCCATCCAAATAGCCACTTGAGCTGCTCCCTTCCTTACCAAGACTGCGAAATCACCCCTGTCTTGTACTTACGTTTATCCTTGCCCACACTATAACATCCGATTTAAAACGGGATAATTAATGATAAACTCGGGACCCCGATAAGTAATTTTATTATGATTTTATTATTAATACTGTCCAAAACCAAATAACAATTAGTTGGGAGTTGGTTCGGGAAGCCAAATGACAAGATTCATATCTCTATGTAACGCCCCATCTCTGGTATGTTGTTTTCGTGGCATTTATTTAGAAGTTTTCTTGAGGGACTCGGCGAGTCTATGGCCTGACTCGTCGAGTAGGGTCGAGTTTTCGAGCACGTGTTAGTCGGCGACTCGGCGAGTTCATATTCGGGACTCGGCGAGTCTGCCTGCCAGGTAGAAACCCTAAATCCCCAGGTTTGCACCCTATTTAAACCACCTTATGAGCCCCCAAACTCGTCCCCTTCACCCTCAGAGCATCATTTAGCAAACCCTAATCATTTCCTTGTTTATTTGTGCATTTCTTGTGTGAATCTTGAAGTTTTGAAGAGAAGAAGGAGGCTAGATCCAAAGGAGAAGAAGAAGATCCAAGGTCTTGCTCCCATTTCAGAGTTCATTGAGGTATTAGCCGATTTCCTGCTGTTTCTATGATTGATTTCTCTTTAACAAGCATATTTAGCCTCTTTTAGCCATTTCTTAGCTTGTTCTTAGTAGAGAGATCACATTAGATTGATTAGCCTTCGGATCTAGCCATGTTTCAGTCCCAAAATCGTAGATCTATCACCTTTATGGAGCCATTTTGCATGATAACCCTAGATCTACTCTTCTAAGTGCCTTTTTAGCCTTTATCTCCTTTTTCATGTGTATGTACACGTAAAGTTGGAAACTTTACGTGGTAAATCAGCCTTAGGGACTCAGATCTATAATTTGTATGCGGTGGTGTTGAGCAGAATCGAGTTCTTAGGATCTGCATGCATGCGACTCGGCGAGTCGTTCTTCGGACTCGGCGAGTCAGGTTGCGAGTCCCTGATTTTACCCTTTGAGTGATTCCGAGTGGAGGCCAGTGAGCATTAGGATGGACTCAGTGAGTCGGAGGGTAGACTCAGTAATGGAGGGACTCGACGAGTTGTTCATACAACTCGGTGAGTCCAAGGCAATCTTCTTAGCTCAAGAACAACTCGTCGAGTTGTTCATATGACTCGGCGAGTCAGATGCAGATTGTCTAAATTCTTGAATCGAGAGGGTACTCGTCGAGTAGATGCCATACTCGACGAGTAGCCACGAGTAGGGTCGAGAAGTGAGACTAGAGACTCGGCGAGTTGGCGACCCAACTCGGCGAGTCAGGTCAACTGTAGGTTAACTTTGGCCGGGAGAGTTGACTTTGTCCAAGGGTAAAAGAGTCATTTTACCCCAGTGCAATGATTAGCATTTGATTGAGTGTGTTTATGGATTTGTAGCCGGGGAGATACCGGAGTAGCAACAGTTAGCTTCCAGAGCCATTCACACAGCAGCTAGTTCACGAGGTGAGTTTCCTTCCAGTAAGAATGGGTCTACCGCCACAATGCCGACCCGTTTAGTTAGTAGTAGTTTCCGGACTTCAGTCCGAAGCAGCAGTATGCTTGATGTCTATGTGATTCAAGCGTGTTTGTGTGTTATATGTTCCGGACTTCAGTCCGATGCAGTATGCAGTATATGTGTCTATATTAGTTGATATGTGTTATGCTATGCCATGATCAGTTAGTTCTGGACTTCGGTCCGATGCAGGGGACAAGGTCCCAGTCAGTTCCGGACTTCGGTCCGACGCAATTAGTTCCGGACTTCGGTTCGATGCAGTCAGTTCCGGACTTCGGTCCGATGCAGCTAGTTCCGGACTTCGGTCCGATGCAGTGGGCAAGGCCCAGTATGTGCTTTATATGTATTGTATGGTATGTGGTAGTTTGGGGGAGCTCACTAAGCTTCGTGCTTATAGTTTCAGTTTTGGTTTCAGGTACTTCCGCAAGCAAAGGGAAGAGCTTGGGATGATGGCATCGCACACACCACAGCTTCAGTTTTTGTCCTGGGAGTTGATTCCGTTAGTTGATATGTTTGGATACAGTTGTGATACAGTTTTCTTTCTCTCAGTATTTTATCATGGTTTTTGAAACACGCAACGTATAATTTTGTTATGTGATACTTGGTTTCATGTTTTTGTTATGATAAAAATTGAAATTTTTGGGTCGTATTTTTTGGTTGTTACAAGTTGGTATCAGAGCCTTGGTTTGAGGGATTCGGATACACCTCCGGGTGCATCTGAACTCAAACTAAGGGAAAGATAAAAAGATTTTCAAAAAGAAATATGTTTTCGAAAGAAATTTTGAAAAGCACTTAGAAAGAAAAGAATTTTTAAACAAGATAAGGGTGTGGTGCATGCGATCAGCCGAGCTCAAGTAAGTACTCCCAAATTACCAATACAAGTTTTATTATTATGATTAATTGTTCCAGTTTCAGTAGAACAACATGCTAGTATAGGACTAAGGATCTAGGAGGATGCCTTATGTGTCTGCTATATGTGTTACAGCTTTATGAGAATTGCATGCTAGTATTGAGTAGACAGCAGTAGGATAGCCTGTTTAGGTTATGCCTGGTAGCGCGATCTTAGCATTGTATGCTAGTATAGTTTCTCGTTATGAGAGTAGATTTGCTTGAGTAGTTTCCGGTGTCCGAATGCTGCTTGCTTCGTGCTTTGTAGAACTCTTGGTGATGAGAGTTAGCCGTTAGATGAATACGCCACGTCACATGTGATCAGGGTTGAATAATCTCAGAGTATTGGATTTGGCCCTATTGCGCAGCTCTTGTTTGAGTCTAACCGTTGTAGGGACGAGCCTTTTACTCGAAGGATTATCCGAGCCTCATCACATGTGATGGTATTCAGGTGATGGCTAATTAGCATTACAACGAGGCCTTCAGCAGCTGAGGACTGGTTTGAGTGGAGTCAGAGATTTCCCTAGGGCAAGCCTAGGATGAGAGTAGCAAAGATCAGTAGTAGTAGAAGTGACTTGGTGGAGTCAAGGCAGTTCTTGAGGAAAGTACGGATAGATGTGGAAGGTAGTATGGGCCCGTACTACTGAAAGCAGAGGATCCGTACTCGAATCAAGGAAGGCTGAGACAAGACCAGGAAGCTAGTAGTAGTATCATTGATCCCTTGAGATATTTCAGTTTTCTGATGTTGCTATGATGTGTTTCAGAATGGTGGTTTTGCGTTCGAGGACAGCAGCCGACAGTGGAGGTGCCGGGGAGGGATCAGGATCAGGCTCGGGGGACGAGCGCATGGATGAGCAGACCAGAGAGTTTCTTTCTTCAGAGATTACTTGTATAATTTTAGAGCAGACTCCTGTGATCTTCGGTTCGATCAAGGAGGGTATCCTAGAGCTGATGGATGAGAGGTTGGGCACCTTCCGTGCCGAGGTGGCGGCCATGATGGGGTCGCGCACACTTACGTTCAGGGAGTTCAGGGCATGTGGAGCTCCAGACTATCATGGGGCGCGGGAACCCATAGCGAGTATTAGATGGTTGGCGGATGCGGCCAACGCGTTCCGCACGAGCAGGTGTCCCGAGGGGGACAAGGTTAGATTGGCATCCTGTCTTCTGAAGGACAGGGCACAGGATTGGTGGGAGGAGGTCGGACATACCATTGGAGATGATGCAGCGTTGGATGCCATGACCTGGGCTGATTTCTCTACCAGGTTCAGGGCGGAGTTTGCACCAGTTATTGAGGTGAAACAGTTAGCTAGAGAGTTTCAGGACCTCACCCAGACTACAGAGACTGTGGCGGAGATCACCGCCAAGTTCAGGGAGAGGGCTCTTCTTGTTCCTCAGTATGCAGCCGATGAGGAGATGAAGAAGGCCCGTTATCATGAGATGTTGCAGAGCGATATCCGCCAGTTTGTGAGCCAGTCCAGCTGTAAAACGCTGGATGACATGATTGCTAGGGCTCGGGAGAGGGAGATTGATCTTGAGATGGAGAAGAAGAGGAAACCGGAGGCGGTTTCGGGCACAGGCAATTCGGGCAAAAAGCCCAAGGTTTCTGATCACAGATCCAGGAGTCAACAGAGCCACGGTCGTTGTGGCAAGTGTGGGAGATTGCACGATGGGGTGTGCAAGGCAGGGAGTTCCGGTTGCTACAAGTGCGGTCGGACTGGGCATTTGAGCAGGGATTGTACGGCCCCTGCTACTGCCATTGCAGCAGCAGATCTGATTTGCTTTCAGTGCAATCAGAGGGGACATAAAAAGTCCTAGTGTCCGAGTTTAGCTGCAGTAGGGAAGGTGGCTGCACCTGCCCCTGCTACTTTGAGGATTACAGATGGCCGGCAGGGCCGAGCCGAGGCGCCAGTGGCGAAGAGTAGGGCATTTCAGATGACAGCAGAGGAGGCGCGAGCGACTCCTGATGTGGTGACGGGTATGTATCTTCCCTTCATCTCTATATTATTATTGATTGATTATTGCTTATGATTGTATGTTTTATATAGGGTCGTTCTCTGTGAACGGCATTTCTGCTATGGTATTATTCGATTCGGGGGCTACCCGATCATTTGTATAGCTTGCGCTTAGCAAGAGATTTAGCAGAGCTCCAGGGGAGCTGGATTGTCCACTAGAGGTTGAGATAGCAGATAACAGGACCGTGAGGGTCGCCAGAGTGCATAGAGGGTGTTCTCTTCAGTTGTTTGACGAGCAGTTTTCGGTGGACCTGGTTCCTATTCCCCTGCGAGGGAATAAGGTTATTGTAGGCATGGATTGGCTAAGCCCCAATGGGGCGGTGATTGATTGTGAGCTTCAACTAGTGAGGGTTCGCACTCCCAGTGGGGGAGAGTTAGTAATTCAGGGCGAGAGGCCACAGCGCGGACTAACCTTTTGTTCTGCCGCGAGAGCGAGACGCTATTTTCACCAGGGTTGCGCGGGTTATGTAGCTTATGTATTGGATGCCTGGGAGAAGGGCAAGACGACAGTTGATGATGTTCCGATAGTGCGAGACTTCCCGGATGTATTTCCCGAGGATTTACCGGGAATACCTCCTGAGAGGCAGGTTGAGTTTAGGATCGACCTGATTCCTAGAGCGGCTCTGATAGCCAAGGCACCGTATCGCCTAGCTCCCCCTAAGATGTAGGAATTGTCTACGCAGTTGCAGGAGCTGCTAGACGAGGGTTTCATTCGGCCGAGCAGTTCGCCTTGGGGAGCGCCGATCCTGTTTGTGAGGAAGAAGGATGGGTCGCATCATATGTGTATAGATTACCGGGAGTTGAATAAGGTAACGGTGAAGAACCGTTACCCACTTCCGAGGATAGATGATCTGTTTGACCAGCTTCAGGGAGCGTCTTGGTTCTCCAAGATCGATCTACGCTCCGGGTATCATCAGATGCGGGTTAGGGATGAGGATGTGCAGAAGACTGCTTTCAGGACCAGGTATGGTCATTATGAGTTTGTGGTGATGCCATTTGGGCTCACCAATGCCCCAGCCGCGTTCATGGATCTCATGAATCGCGTGTGCAGGCCGATGCTGGATCGGTCAGTGATAGTATTCATAGATGATATCTTGGTATATTCCAAGACGCAGGAGCAGCACGAGGAGCACCTGAGGGAGGTGCTGGAAGTTTTAAGGAGGGAGAGACTTTTCGCAAAGTTCTCCAAGTGTGAGTTCTGGTTGCACGAGGTGCAGTTCCTTGGTCACCTCGTTAACCAGAAGGGTATTTTGGTGGATCCGGCCAAGATAGAGGCCGTGATGCAGTGGGAGGTCCCGAAGTCTCCATCCGAGATTCGGAGCTTCCTAGGGTTGGCAGGGTATTACCGGAGGTTCATTCAGGATTTCTCCAAGATAGCAGTGCCGCTCACCCGACTGACCAAGAAGTCGGTGGTATTTCGTTGGGGGCCTGAGCAGCAGGCAGCGTTCAAGACCCTCAGACAGAGATTGTGCGAAGCTCCGATCCTTACCTTGCCAGAGGGAGTAGAGGACTTCGTAGTCTACTGTGATGCCTCAATCACAGGTATGGGAGCAGTGTTGATGCAGCGAGGCCATGTGATAGCTTACGCCTCGAGGCAGTTGAAGCCTCACGAGGCTAACTATCCTACCCATGATTTAGAGCTGGGGGCGGTTGTGTTTG
Source organism: Lactuca sativa (assembly GCF_002870075.4). Classification (NCBI taxonomy): domain Eukaryota; kingdom Viridiplantae; phylum Streptophyta; class Magnoliopsida; order Asterales; family Asteraceae; genus Lactuca; species Lactuca sativa. The sequence continues at coordinate 192,433,622 of NC_056629.2, forward strand.
CCCTCAAGATTTGGAGGCATTATCTTTATGGGGTCCGTTGTACTATCTACACGGATCACAAGAGTTTGAGGTACCTTATGAATCAGCCGAGTCTGAACATGAGGCAGAGGAGGTGGTTGGATGTGCTGAAGGATTATGATTGTGAGATCCTTTACCATCCAGGGAAGGCCAACGTGGTGGCCGACGCCCTAAGCCGCAAAGTGTCGGCAGCCCCTATCAGAGATTTGTGTTTGAGGATGACAGTGATTACTTCGTTGTTGGAACGGATCAGGGAGGCTCAGGTTGAGGGCCTCAAGGAGGAGAGGCAAAAGTGTGAGAGGATAGTGGGCCGAGTAGCTTCGTTTGATTATGACAGTCGGGGATTGTTGACACTTCATGGGAGAGTGTGGGTACCGTACTGGGTTGGGGTATGGCAGGTGTTGATGGATGAGGCTCATAAGTCTCGATTTTCTATCCACCCAGGGGCGACGAAGATGTATAGAGATCTTCGACCTGATTATTGGTGGCCCTGCATGAGGCAGGATGTCGCTTGGTATGTTGAGAGATGCCTGACCTGCAGGAAGGTCAAGGCGGAGCACCAGAGGCCTCACGGCAAGATGCAGCTGTTAGACATTCCCGTGTGGAAATGGGAAGACATCACCATGGATTTTGTCACCAAGCTTCCCAGGACCGCACGAGGAGTAGATTCGATATGGGTAGTACTGGATCGGTTGACGAAGAGTGCTCATTTTATCCCAATCCAGGAGAGTATATCGGCAAAAAAGTTAGCCGATATCTATGTGCGTGAGATCGTGGCACGTCATGGAGTGTCAGTATCGGTGGTGTCAGACAGAGATGTCCGTTTTACATCCAGATTCTGGAAGCGGTTTCATGACGAGATGGGTACTCATCTTCATTTTAGCACCGCTTTCCACCCTCAGACGGACGGGCAGAGCGAGAGGACGATTCAGACTCTCGAGGACATGCTCAGGGCATGTGTTCTAGACTTCGGTGGCAGTTGGGATACGTATCTTCCGTTAGCGGAATTTTCGTATAACAATAGTTATCATGCGAGCATTGATCGACCTCCCTTTGAGATGCTTCATGGGAGGAAGTGTAGGACCCCAATTTGTTGGGGCGAGGTTGGTCAGCGAGTCGTTGGGAGCACAGAGGTGGTGCTCAAGACGACCGAGTTGATTCAGCAGGTCCGTAGTAGACTGCAGACTGCGTAGAGTCGGCAGAAGAGCTACGCCGACAGGAGGCGTTCAGACTTGGAGTTTCAGGTAGGCGATATGGTCCTTCTAAAGGTCTCACCCTGGAAGGGTGTCATCAGGTTTCGGAAGAGGGGCAAGCTGGGCCCCAAATTCATTGGTCCTTTCAGGGTTTTGGCCCGAGTGGGTCAGGTTGCTTATAGGTTGGATCTTCTAGTAGAGCTTAGCCAGATCCACAACACTTTCCATGTGTCTCAGTTGTGGAAGTGTTTGGTGGATGAGTCAGCAGTTGTTCCCCTAGAGGATATTCAGGTTGATAGCAACCTGAATTATATTGAGAGGCCGGTCGCGATTCTGGACCGGAAGACAAAGACCTTGAGGAACAAGGCAATTCCGTTAGTGAAGGTGCAGTGGCAGCACCGGAAAGGGTCTGAGTGGACGTGGGAGGCTGAGGAGGAAATGAGAGAGCACTACCCATAGTTGTTTGCAGATTCAGCCGTAGCAGACTTCGAGGACGAAGTCTGAGTCAAGTGGGGGAGAATTGTAACGCCCCATCTCTGGTATGTTGTTTCCGTGGCATTTATTTAGAAGTTTTCTTGAGGGACTCGGCGAGTCTATGGCCTGACTCGTCGAGTAGGGTCGAGTTTTCGAGCACGTGATAGTCGGCGACTCGGCGAGTCCATCTTCGGGACTCAGCGAGTCTGTCTGCCAGGTAGAAACCCTAAATCCCCGGGTTTGCACCCTATTTAAACCACCTTATGAGCCCCCAAACTTGTCCCCTTCACCCTCAGAGCATCATTTAGCAAACCCTAATCATTTCCTTGTTTATTTGTCCATTTCTTGTGTGAATCTTGAAGTTTTGAAGAGAAAAAGGAGGCTAGATCCAAAGGAGAAGAAGAAGATCCAAGGTCTTGCTCCCATTTCAGAGTTCATTGAGGTATTAGCCGATTTCCTGCTGTTTCTATGATTGATTTCTCTTTAACAAGCATATTTAGCCTCTTTTAGCCATTTCTTAGCTTGTTCTTAGTAGAGAGATCACATTAGATTGATTAGCCTTCAGATCTAGCCATGTTTCAGTCCCAAAATCGTAGATCTATCACCTTTATGGAGCCATTTTGCATGATAACCCTAGATCTACTCTTCTAAGTGCCTTTTTAGCCTTTATCTCCTTTTTCATGTGTATGTACACGTAAAGTTGGAAACTTTACGTGGTAAATCAGCCTTAGGGACTTAGATCTATAATTTGTATGCAGTGGTGTTGAGCAGAATCGAGTTCTTAGGATCTGCATCCATGCGACTCGGCGAGTCGTTCTTCGGACTCGGCGAGTCAGGTCGCGAGTCCCCGATTTTACCCTTTGAGTGATTCCGAGTGGAGGCCAGTGAGCAGTAGGATGGACTCAGTGAGTCGGAGGGTAGACTCAGTAATGGAGGGACTCGACGAGTTGTTCATACAACTCGGCGATTCCAAGGCAATCTTCTTAGCTCAAGAACAACTCGCCGAGTTGTTCATATGACTCGCTGAGTCGGATGCAGATTGTCAGAGTTCTTGAATCGAGAGGGTACTCGTCGAGTAGATGCCATACTCGACGAGTAGCCACGAGTAGGGTCGAGAAGTGAGACTAGAGACTCGGCGAGTTGGCGACCCAACTCGGCGAGTCAGGTCAACTGTAGGTTAACTTTGGCCGGGAGAGTTGACTTTGTCCAAGGGTAAAAGAGTCATTTTACCCCAGTGCAATGATTAGCATTTGATTGAGTGTGTTTATGGATTTGTAGCCGGGGAGATACCGGAGTAGCAGCAGTTAGCTTCCAGAGCCATTCACACAGCAGCTAGTTCACGAGGTGAGTTTCCTTCCAATAAGAATGGGTCTACCGCCACAATGCCGACCCGTTTAGTTAGTAGTAGTTTCCGGACTTCAGTCCGAAGCAGCAGTATGCTTGATGTCTATGTGATTCAAGCGTGTTTGTGTGTTATATGTTCCGGACTTCAGTCCGATGCAGTATGCAGTATATGTGTCTATATTAGTTGATATGTGTTATGCTATGCCATGATCAGTTAGTTCTGGACTTCGGTCCGATGCAGGGGACAAGGTCCCAGTCAGTTCCGAACTTCGGTCCGATGCAGTCAGTTCCGGGCTTCGGTCCGATGCAGTCAGTTCCGGACTTCGGTCCGATGCAGTGGGCAAGGCCCAGTATGTGCTTTATATGTATTGTATAGTTTGTGGTAGTTTGGGGGAGCTCACTAAGCTTCGTGCTTACAGTTTCAGTTTTGGTTTCAGGTACTTCCGCAAGCAAAGGGAAGAGCTCGAGATGATGGCATCGCACACACCACAGCTTCAGTTTTTGTCCTGGGAGTTGATTCCGTTAGTTGATATGTTTGGATACAGTTGTGATACAGTTTTCTTTCGCTCAGTAATTTATCATGGTTTTTGAAACATGCAACGTATGATTTTGTTATGTGATACTTGGTTTCATGTTTTTGTTATGATAAAAATTGAAATTTTTGGGTCGTATTTTTTGGTTGTTACACTCTAGGGGTTAAAGTGTAATTTGGGACTTGATTTGAAAAGATTTTCATAAGTCAAGGGGTGTTTGGTATCATTTGGATTTAATATGAAAAGATTTTGGATGGATGGGGTTAAATGGGTAAATTATGAGCCTTAGATGAAAGGATTTTGAAAAGGGGGGACCATTTGGTAATTTTCGTACATAGGTTGAAAGAAAAGAGAGAAAGAGGGATCATTTATGTCGTTATGGGTTGAAATTTAAAGGAACCGGGTATATAATCTAAAACCCGTCACCATGTGCATCAAACCCTAACCCTAAAGGTGATGTCGGTCGCCATCCTCTCCTTCTTTTCCTCCAGCTGCCATCTTAAGCCTCATCCGTCGCCACCATGCTACTTGCCCATTCTGCCATCGAGACACCGCCATCACTACGTCGCTGGACATCTTGTGTGGCCGGAAAACCACCAAGATATGTCGTTGTCGCCACTTCCTACCGTGGCTGCTTGACCGGGAACCAAAGAAATCTCTGATGTCGCTGTTTCGTTGACGATGACGACCACCTCATGCCCATCTTATTGTCGGACGTGGTGGATGATCGAGAGAGGGATGATCGGAGTCGCCAACCTTGTTGTGGAGGTCGAAACCACGGACTATAGTTGCCGCTGCTGCTGCCATGCTTGTTGTCGTTTCTGTTCCGACCGCCGCCATGCTCGGTGGGTGTTATGCACATGTGAGTGCATGGTTCTGTATGTTTCAGCGTGTGAGCGTGTTTATGAGCTGGTCGGAAAATCTTGGGTGCCACCATGGCAGCCCACCATGGTGGCTATTGGCCGATTGCTGCTCTTCTGCCGCCATACACCACCGCCGGCCACCACAAGGTGGATGTGTGTGTGTGCGGGGGTGTTAGTTTAGTGGGTGTGTTATTTGAGTTTTGTGTTGTATGATGTAATCGTTAAAGGATAATGGAAAGAAAACCCTAACCACAACCATAGGTTGGTGGCCGCCGCCACCGGCCGTCGTGTCAGGTGGCGGTGTGCTTCGCATTGGTGTGTTTGATTCGTATGGGATACATGAAGCCCTAATGGGCCCAAAAGAACCATACTTGACCTAATAAAACCCTAGTGGGCCCAATAAGGCCCAATGTGATTTAAAAACCCAATCAATGGACTAACGAGATAATATTGGGGTTGGGAAAACCCTAATTAGGGTCTGGAAAACCCTAACAACATAAAACCCTAATTTTTCGGAATTGATCGGCACGCACACGAGAATTATTTAATAACTTGAAGTATTAAATAATAATCATTGGCAAATTTAATATAAGGCAACAATACACTTAATAGATTTAGTCCTTAATGGGTTAATTAAGAAACACTTAACCCTAATCATCATTTCATTTAAAAACCCTAATTTTGGGATTATGAGCTTGGACTTATCGGGACCCACATTTGGGCCATTGGAATGGAATTGTTTATTAAGCCCAATCACACCATATGACTTATTTAGTAAAGTGAGAGACTTAATGGATTAAGTCCTTAATGGGTTAAGTGAGAAACACTTAACCCTAATTGTCATTTTATGTGAAACCCTAATTTCACTTGGGTTTTGTGTTGGGCCTTTCCTTTGGGCTTTGGTAATCGGATTATTAATGGGCCATCCAAGAATAATCATATGGACTAGAATATGTTAAGGGCTTAGGGTAAGGCCCATATTAGGGAGTGAGCCCAATTTGGAAAATTGGGCCATATCTTGGGCTTTGGCCCATTACTTGACTATTGAGCCTTTAGTGTGTGAGTTGGACTTTGGAATTGGAACGCAATTATTAATTGGGTGTTGTTTGATGTTGACAGTTCGGGAATATGCCAACCAGCAGCTGGAGTTTTATCGGCGGTACTTCAGCAGTGCCAAGTGAGTTCTTCTCACTATATCAACAAGGTCTAATTCACCAAGGCCAACCCTTTATGGATTGTATTCGGATTATTGCATGCCATGCTTACTGATTTATATCCTGGTAGTTAGGATGGTGATATGCTATGATTTAGTGACCCGGTTGGGTCGGTATCCTGGTATATAGGATGATGCTATGTTAGTGACCTGTTAGGTCGATATCCTGGTTATGGGATTGTTGCTATGCTTTATGATCTGTTAGATCGGTTTGACAGTTATATATATACATGCTAGTGTTATATGATGTCTATGTGCACATGATTGTCCTGGTTATATGCTATGTCTATGTGCACATGATTGTCTTGTATCCCGGTTATTGGGATATTGCTATGATTGGTGATTTGTTAGATCGATTTGACTGTTATATGAAATGAGCTAGTGTATGATATTTATGTGCACATGTTTGTTTGATTGGGGGTTGGGTTGAGGAAGTCCTTCTTTGTGATGTAGGCCAACATATTCGACGAGCGGTCCGGATAGGCTGTAGGCCCTGCGTGGCGGTCCAGACGTGCCGAAAGCTCAAAGAACATTCCAGATAGACTGAAGGCCTGTGAGGCGGTCCAGTCAGGTTGATGACTCATTGTGCATGCTGTTCTGTATTGGTTATATGATATGGTTATGTTTGTATGGCGTTGGTATTTTGGGGAAACTCACTAAGCTTCGGGCTTACAGTTGTTCATTTTGTTTTCAGGCACTTCGGATGATTGTGGGAAGGCGAAGGCGTGATCGTGCACCTCCTCATATTTTCATGATTGATTCTGGGGATACTCTGATGTCTAAACTATTTTGAAAACAACCTGTAATAACTTAATGGTTTTAAAAGGTGTTATAAAGTTTAAATTTGGCTTGAATTTTATGGGTGTTACAAGTTGGTATCAAAGCCTTTGGTTTGAGTGAATTGGAGGAACACTCGTGTGAATCCAGTCTCAAATCAAGGAAAGGATTATAAAGTGGTTTTCAAAATAAGTAAAGGAGGATGCAAGGTGTACGATCAGCTAGAGCCAGTAAGTAGACCCTAAAATACCATACAGTTATTTGATTATGTGACATGTTAGAACAGCATGCTAGTACTAGGCTAGGGATCTTCAGGAATTGCATGATAGAATTGTGTGATTACATGATGTCTGCTAGCCTAGGGTTTCCTTATATGAGATTGACATCATTACTGTAGTTAATTGTGTATGCAACACGGTTGTATATAATTAAGATCTTATAGCCTGAGAATGTTTGATTTGGCCTTCTTTTCTATTCTTATTGATTAGGGATTAGGGTAGGATCGAATATTCAAAAGTCTGTGGGGTCTAGCGTTATGTATGGCTAGCATACACTAGTGCTGCAGGGTTGATGGAAGTTTCATGGATGGGTGGGTTGTGTGAGGCTGGGAGGCCAGTTATGAGATTTTTAGCATTCCTCTACGAGTGAGGAGTGAGCGCTCGCTATCTTTATGTATATTGATAGGGCGTTGTGATGATACTTTAGACAAATATGGGTAGGTGTGGAAGGTAGTATGGGCCCGTACTACTGAAAGCACAGGACCCATACGCATAGCAAGGAAGTCACAACCCCTAGGGTTTGGTTGGGAATTGGCTCTTTGTCATTATATGGGTTATCAGAGACCTTTCTGGTGTGTTACCAGAATGGTGGTTACGAGACGTCTTGAGAGCGGATTCGAGTTAGGATCGGGAGCTGGCAGCCAGGATAGGTCATCATTGTCAGTGGATCGTGTTGGTGAGATCATCCGAGAGGTGGTGATCGGGATTTTTCCGGGGTCAGATTCCGGAGATGTTTGGGTCTATCAAGACCGCCATGGTTGAATACCTTGATGAGCGTTATGTAGCCATTGTTGAGACGGCTGCCGCAACAGCTTCAACAGCTGTAACGACGACAAGGGGAGGAGCTGGTCGAGCTTTTCAGTACTGGGACTTGTTACTGGGACATATTCTGATGAGTAGAGGGTTACAATTATCTGGGACCAGGAAGACGATTTGTACTCGTTATATTTCTGTGGGTGAGCGGGAGAGGATAACACCTTAGTTTCTAGATTTGAGGCTCGGGGGTTTTGCTCGAGGCCGGAATGTGAGTCGCGGGGACTCCAGAAATGAGTAATGATTGTGTTCAGCTGGAGTTATGCAACTTGAATTAAAAATGGTTTATTGATAGGATTGGAATGTCGTTTTCGACGGCAAGGATTGTGCCCTTTCATTTTACGAGCTCAAAGGATTAAGCAGGCTTGTGACCCCAGGATCAGGTTGTATTCTAACTCGGGGTTAGTTGGTTGCCGTGATTGGCGACAAGTGGTTTAGCGCGGGTAAGCGCAGTTGGGTCGATGTGGCATAAGTATTTTAGATGTCCATTTCGCCTTGGATCTCTTGTATCGGACGGTAAGGACTGATTGTGTGATCTATTGCACTTTCGGGATTGTAGACTATGTCTTGGGAGTGGTTGTAGCCTGGTTTAGGGCAAAGGTTGTTTTAGCTACTGCAGTTCAGCTGTGGATGATTGAGCTGGTGAGTGAGTCACGGTGCGAGGCCCTGAATGATATGATTTCTAGAGCCGAGAGCGGGAGATTTGTTGGAGCACCTTGGGAAGAAAGGTATTATATGGGAGGTCTGCGGACAGGGTCCCACATAATGGCTATTCAACATTGTCAGGATTCAGTGGTTTTAGTAAGCGTTATAGATTGGCGAAGGAAAGCACCAAGGCAAGTAGCTCGTTGTTGAGACATTAGTCGGAGTATCTATCTTTGGACTTTAAGATTTGGGAGTGGGATCATTCGAGCATTGGGGACTGTTGGTGTCCCTGGGATTCATAAAGTGTTCAGCCAGTTGTTAGAAGTGTGATCACTAGAGATTGGTTGGTAATGGAGCACTAATTGGTAAGAGTTGGTTGTATTTGGATCGATCGTTGGTAGTGAGAAAGATTGGAAATTCTCCAATTTTCATGTATTGTGAAGAATTAGTCGAATCTATGTGGGGGAGAATTGTCCCGTGATATAGAGGCAGGATTAGTTTTGGAAATAGGATAAGTTTCGCATCATTGTCATGAAGGGAGACAACCTAAGTGGCCGTTTGGTTTGTGGGTTGTGTGAATTGGGAGTCCAGTAAAACTCCCGAGCATGTGTATCACATTTTCCTGGTGCTTGATAGCAGAAGTCGGGAAACCAGGTTGGAGTTCTAGTCATGAATTGTGTTCAGTTCGAGTATTCGGCTGAGGGTGTCCTCGACTCTGAAGGTTTTGTATTGATAGGTTGAGGGTTTTGATAGTTTCCAGGACTCAACGGTACATTCAACACAGGTGTGCGGGTTATTAGCATATGCGGTAGACACGCAGGTCAGGGAACAGACCACGGATTTCCAAGAGGATGGACGATCGACATGAGGCATAGGGTTAGGCCAGGGTTAGAGTCCACGAAATGGATCAGGAGTTCGGAACCCTAAGTGGGTGAGAACAGTCTGCATGGGAAAGATCACCAGGGGGTGGTCCAAGGAGATGTTCAATAGTTTAGAGTGGTCCAGATGACTGAAGGCCTAGTGAGGCGGTCCATTCATGCTGAAGACTATGTATGTATCTGTAGATGTATGTGCGGGTATTGAGTATGCTGCTATGCTATATCAATCAGTAGGTCTGTTACCAAGTATCGAACGTGTTACTGGAGTAGGCTGAAGACTCTGGTATATTTTGGGTTGATCGGGAGTTGTTATTAGAAATTGGATAGAGTACAGTGGATCTTGGTATTCTCATCAGTTCAGAGTGTCTCATGGGATTAATCTGTTTGGATCAGGTAATACTCCAGTTGGGGACTGATAGTAGATCTAAATAGGTATCCGTCAGTTTCAGGAAGGCTTGGGATTAGAATGTTCTGTCGTTCGAGTTTTGGGAACCAGGTTAAACCTGGTTAAGCTAGTGATAAGACTGTAGGAACGCCACTACAGTCATGAGACCAAGGAAGCAATGGATTGCTTAAGGTTGCGTGTGATTTAAGGCTACCATTGGTCATGTAGCAATCACTTTTAGCCATGGGTTGGTAACGAAGGTATTCGACGCATAGATCCGATCGGTTAGGAGGTTGTAAGAGTCGCAGTGGCATGATAACTAGTGGCAACTAGTTTCAGGGAAGGATTTCGTTCGAAAGTCATGTGAGGCCACTATGTGGGAGTCCTTTAGCTTTGCGACCAGGCCGGAACCCGGTATTATAGATGAGTGTCACTCGGTTGTGGCGAATTAGAGGATTATTGGATGAGATGCAAGGATAGGTCCTTGGACTTCAAGTTATGGGTTAGAACCGAGTTATATATAGTGGTATTCCAATCTAGGGTATTCCATCGTGAGGATGACCGAACCCTAGGATTGAGTGCACCTGACGTGTTTGGTATTCCAACCTAAGGGTTGATTGGACCAAACATGTGTGTGATACGAGGGTATTCCATCCTAGGGATGACTGGACCCGTCGTGGGCATGCCTGGTATTCCAACCCGAGACTGTTTGGGCCAGGTATGAGTATTTGTGCTTATGAGCCGGTTAGTATATGTATGTAGTTTGGAAACTAAAGGATCATAGTTTGAAGTGTAGGATTTGTGATTTTATTTTCTAGTGGGAACCTGAGGTTATCAGAAGTTGAGTAGCCAGTTGGGAGTTAAGTGCAATGTATTCGACAATGACCCAGTGTGGGCAGTCTGTCAGGGAGCCAGACCATCTCGAGACTTCTTAATACGGACCGAGTGAATGTGATCATATTGAAAGGGATTCACTTATTTTCAGGTTTTAGAACCCTGCGAGGGTTGGTTGCAGTTTCCGTGGAAAGCCTAGGGTTATGTTCGGGATTGTAGTCCAAGTTGTTTGGCGTGTAAGGGATGATAAGAAACGATTTCGAGGATGAAATCAAATTTAAGTGGGGGAGAGTTGTAATATCCTATTTAAAACGGGATAATTAATGATAAACTCGAGACCCCGATAAGTAATTTTATTATGATTTTATTATTATTACTGTCCAAAACCAAAAAATAGTTAGTTGGGAGTTGGTTCGGGAAGCCAAATGACAAGATTTATATCTCTAGGGTTTAAAGTGTAATTTGGTACTTAATTTGTAAAGATTTTCATAAGTCAAGGGGTGTTTGGTATCATTTGGATTTAATATGAAAAGATTTTGTATGGATGGGGTTAAATGGGAAAATTATGTGCCTTAGATGAAAGGATTTTGAAAAGGGGGGGACCATTTGGTAATTTTTGGACATAGGTTGAAAGAAAAGAGAGAAAGAGGGATCATTTATGTCGTTATGGGTTGAAATTTGAAGGAACCGGGTATATAATCTAAAACCCGACACCATGTGCATCAAACCCTAACCCTAAAGGCGATGTCGGCCGCCATCCTCTCCTTCTTTTCCTCCGGCCGCCATCTCAAGCCTCATCCGTCGCCACCATGCCACTTGCCCATTCTGCCATCGAGACACCGCCATCACTACGTCGTTGGACATCTTGTGTGGCCGGAAAACCACCAGGATGTGTCATTGTCGCCACTTCCTACCGTGGCTGCTTGACCAGGAACCAAAGAAATCTCTGATGTCACTATTTCGTCGACGATGACGACCACCTCGTGCCCGTCTTATTGTCAAACGTCGTGGACGATCGAGAGAGGGATGACCGGAGTCGCCAACCCCGTTGTCGAGGTCGAAACCACCAACTATAGTTGCCGCTGCTGCTGCCATGCTCGTTGTCGTTTCTGTTCCGACCACTGCCATGCTCAGTGGGTGTTATGCGCGTGTGAGTGCATGGTTCTGTATGTGTCGGCGTGTGAGCGTGTTTATGAGCTGGTCGAAAAATGTTGGGAGCCATCATGGCAGCCCACCATGGTGGCTATTGGCCGATTGCTGCTCTTCTGCCGCCATACAGCACCGCCGACCAACACAAGATGGTTGTGTGTGTGTGCGGGGGTGTTAGTTTAGTGGGTGTGTTATTTGAGTTTTGTGTTGTATGATGTAATCGTTAAAGGATAATGGATAGAAAACCCTAACCACCACCGTAGGGTATGGCCGCCGCCTCTTGCCGCCATCGACCGTCGTGTCGGGTGGCGGTGTGCTTCGCATTGGTGTGTTTGATTCGTATGGGATACATGAAGCCCTAATGGGCCCAAAAGAACTATACTTGACCTAATAAAACCCTAGTGGGCCCAATAAGGCCCAATGTGATTTAAAAACCCAATCAATGGACTAACGGGCTAATATTGGGGTTGGGAAAACCCTAACAACATAAAACCCTATTTTTTGGGAATTGATCGGCACGCACATGAGAATTATTTAATAACTTGAAGTATTAAATAATAATCATTGGCAAATTAATATAAGGCAACAATACACTTAATAGATTTAGTCCTTAATGGGTTAATTAAGAAACACTTAACCCTAATCATCATTTCATTTGAAAACCCTAATTTTGGGATTATGAGCTTGGACTTATCGGGACCCACATTTGGGCCATTGGAATGGAATTGTTTATTAAGCCCAATCACACCATATGACTTATTTAGTAAAGTGAGAGACTTAATGGATTAAGTCCTTAATGGGTTAAGTGAGAAACACTTAACCCTAATTGTCATTTTATGTGAAACCCTAATTTCACTTGGGTTTTGTGTTGGGCCTTTCCTTTGGGCTTTGGTAATCGGATTATTAATGGGCCATCCAAGAATAATCATATGGACTAGAATATGTTAAGGGCTTAGGGTAAGGCCCATATTAGGGAGTGAGCCCAATTTGGAAAATTGGGCCATATCTTGGGCTTTGGCCCATTACTTGACTATTGAGCCTTTAGTGTGTGAGTTGGACTTTGGAATTGGAACCCAATTATTAATTGGGTGTTGTTTGATGTTGACAGTTCGGGAATATGCCAACCAGCAGCTGGAGTTTTATCGGCGGTACTTCAGCAGTGCCAAGTGAGTTCTTCTCACTATATCAACAAGGTCTAATTCACCAAGGCCAACCCTTTATGGATTGTATTCGGATTATTGCATGCCATGCTTACTGATTTATATCCTGGTAGTTAGGATGGTGATATGCTATGATTTAGTGACCCGGTTGGGTCGGTATCCTGGTATATAGGATGATGCTATGTTAGTGACCTGTTAGGTCGATATCCTGGTTATGGGATTGTTGCTATGCTTTATGATCTGTTAGATCGGTTTGACAGTTATATATATACATGCTAGTGTTATATGATGTCTATGTGCACATGATTGTCCTAGTTATAGGATGATGCTATGTTAGTGACTAGTTAGGTCTATATCCCGGTTATTGGGATGTTGCTATGATTGGTGATCTGTTAGATCGATTTGACTGTTATATGAAATGAGCTAGTGTATGATATTTATGTGCACATGTTTGTTTGATTGGGGGTTGGTTTGAGGTGGTCCTTCTTTGTGATGTAGGCCAACATACCCGACGAGCGGTCCGGATAGGCTGTAGGCCCTGCGTGGCGGTCCAGACGTGCCGAAGGCTCGAAGAGAAGTCCAGATAGACTGAAGGCCTGTGAGGCGGTCCAGTCAGGTTGATGACTCATTATGCATGTTGTTCTGTATTGGTGATATGATATGGTTATGTTTGTATGGCGTTTGTATTTTGGGGAAACTCACTAAGCTTTGGGCTTGCAGTTGTTGATTTTGTTTTAGGAACTTCGGATGATTGCGGGAAGGCGAAGGCATGATCGTGCAGCTCCACATATTTTCATGATTGATTCTGGGAATACTCTGATGTCTAAACTATTTTGAAAACAACCTGTAATAACTTAACGGTTTTAAAATGTGTTAAAAAGTTTAAATTTGGCTTGAATTTTATAGGTGTTACACACACGGATGTCTCTCCTCCACTTCGACTTGACTAGCTCATCACAGATCACAGTTGAGAATAATTTCCAATTCTTCCTACCATTCCCTGATCACTTCGCTGAAAACCCAACTTACCACAACTGGGGATCTAACCGATCCATTCCCAATCGACACCTTCCCGAACTAGCGAGGCACTACCAAGCCCCTCATAGGCATGCTACAGGTAATGCATCCTAACTAACCCACTCTAAAGGAGACGACCTCCAACTATCATTCTAGCATCCAAGGAATGCAGATGGCATATAAATCAATCACCAGCAGGCCGCAAAATTCTGAAGTATCATTATCAATACCGATGTAGAACCATAACAATAAGACCATATCATAAGCTGATAGAGAAATGAAGGAAGATATGTACCTGACACATCAGGCTGCTCACACCTCATCTGAAACGAACTTATACGCCCTGCTGCTCGCTGTAGGCGTCTCTGCCCGGCCCTGACGGCCGTCGATGATCCTCGTGGTTACAGGGGCAGGTGCTATCACCTGTCCTGCTGAATGTAAACTCGGACATTGGGCCTTCTTGTGGCTCCTCTGACTACAATGGAAACAAAATAGGTCTGATCCCTGGGTGGTGGTAGCAGTACAAGCTTTGCAGAAATGACCAATCCGGCCGCACTTGAAGCAACCAGAATCACCATCGTTGCCACTCCTACACGCACCCTCGTGCGTCCTGCCACACTTGCCACAGCGGCCCCGGTCCCGAGGACCTCTCGATCTAGAGTCTGATGTCTTGGGCCTCTTGCCCGATCCCGTAGATACCTGAACCTCCTCTGGCTTCCTCTTCCTGAGGTGCTCCAGATCGATCTCCCTTTCCCTGGCCCGAGCAATCATATCCTCCAGCGTCTTGCAGCTGGACCGACTCACAAACTCTCTGATGTCATCTCTCATCATATCGTGATATCGAGCCTTCTTCATCTCCTCGTCCGCAACATACTGCAGAACAAGAAGATCCCTCTCCCTGAACTTGGCGGTGATCTCCGCCACCATCTCGGTAGTTTGCTGTAGATCCTGGAACTCTCGGGCTAACTGTTGCACCTCAATAATTGGTGCAAACTTGGCCTTGAACCTAGCCGAGAAATCACTCCATGTCATCGCGTCCAACACGGCATCATCCCCGTGCTATGTCCTTCTGAAGACAGGAGGCGAGTCGAACCTTGTCCCCCTTTGGACACCGGCTAGAATGAAAAACGTTGGCGACATCAGCCAACCATCAGCCACTAGCAATGGTGTCCCTAGCCCCATGATAATCTGGAGCTCCACAAGCCCTGAACTCCCGGAAAGTCAAAGTACGCACTCCCAACATAGCCATCAGCTTTGTGCGAAAGGCTCCAAGCCTCTCATCCAAAATCTCCTGGATGCCCTCATTGACCGTGTCAAAGATCACAGGAGTCTGGTCAAGTATACCGTGCGTAATCTCAGCTAATATAAACTCTCTCATCCGGTCCTCGAGTTGCTTGATCCCTGAACCCGAGCCTGACCCCTCTCTGACACCTGATCCATCCACTGGTCCATCTTGCGATGTTGTCATTCTGAAAGCATGCCATAACAATCATCAAAATACACATCACTGCTGAGGGACCTCACACGCTCTACAAGTTCGCTGGTTTTGACTCGGCCCCTCTTTAATCGAGTACGGATCCTCTGCTTTCAGTAGTATGGGCCCATATATACTACCTTCCACGTCTATCAATACTTTCCTCAAGAATTGCCTCAACTCCAGCAAGTCCCTTGTACTGCTACCATCACTGCTCCCAACACTAACCTCATCCTAGGCTTACCCTAGGGAAACCTCTGACCCAACCAGTCCTCAGCTGCTAAAGGTTTCCTCGTAATGCCAATCATCCATTACCTGAATACCACCACATGTGACGAGGCTCAGATAATCCTTCAAGTAAAGGACTCGTCCCTACAACGGTTAGACTCAAACGAGAGCTGCACAGTTGGGTCAAATCCACAACTTTGAGATTATTCAACCTTGATCACATGTGACTTAACGTATTCATCTAATGACTAACTCCCATCACTCAGAATCCCACAAGGCACAGAGCAAGCAACATTTAGACAAACGAAAAATCTAACCATAACTTAATCCAATCAAACTGCTCTATCCTCTACACAGGAATCTGTACTAGCATGCAATATAAGCTCACATAATCAGGCATAACCTACACAGGCTATCCTACCACTGCCTAATCAATGCTAGCATATAGCTCAATAAGCACATATGACAGGCACATAAGGCATCCTCCTAGATCCTTAGCCCTAAATCTAGCATGCTGATCACATAATCATATCATAACATTACTTGTATGGGTAATTTGGGAGAACTTAGTTGAGCTCGGCTGATTGCATGCACCACACCCTTTTCTCTTTTCAAAATTCCTTTTTCTTTTTCTAAAACCCTTTTCTTTCCTCAAAATCCTTTTATAAATATGGTTTTTCTTTTGAAAATTTTATACCACTTCTTCAGTTTGAGTTCACACACACGCGAGAGTGTGCTCGAATCCCTCAAACCAAGGCTCTGATACCAACTTGTAACATCCCAAATTCCGAGTCCAAAAATTTATTTTAAAAACATTACTGATTCGTAGCGTTAAGTCATTCAAACATACAAAAAGGGTTTACATAACAAATCATAGTTTCATTTCCAAAACACTTGTTTAATTATCAGAGTAAACATCCCAGGCTAACTTGCCATGGTGTGTGCACTGTAACCCTCCCTAGCTCCTCTTTTGAAAACTGAATACCTGAAACCAAAACTGAAAATTGTAAGCACGAATCTTAGTGAGTTCCCTAACCTACCGCATACCATACATATCTACTGATCCATACATGCCATGCATAACACTGCGCATATAAACACATATTGGGCTCCCGCCCACTGCATTCGGCCTCGCCCGCTATCGGACCCCGTCCGTCACCAGGCCCTGCCTGGCTTCGAGCCCCACTCGGCGTACATATTTATTTTCCTTAGGCCCCGCCTGTCTTCGGCCCTGCCCGCTAACATATACTAGCCTACAATCATATCACAACACATATCTAACATACTCTACTGGATTACTATACTAAGGCCTCGCCTATCTTGGGCCTCGCCCCTGTCCTACTATTGATGAATCATGGAACCCCGTCCACGCTCCTACTGACGGTGAGATACGGCCCAACCCACACTCACTCTTTTCCTTACTTGGGCCTCGCCCCTGGTCTACTGCTAATGAGGTGTGGAACACCGTCCACACTCTGCGCCAACACTCACCTCCCTACCAGGCACATACATGTATCACACAGACAACAAGTATAACTATCATACAAACCATTCCTTGGGCACCTGTTCGCTAACATTGGACCTTAGTCCCGAATGTCATACTAGCATACTGTGCCTAGGGCTAACCCCCGGGTCTTCCTACTCATAACTACATGGGTCGGCATTATGGTCGTAGACCCATTCACACAAAGGAAAACTCACCTGCACTGCTGAACCTTGCTGATAACCCTCTGGCTGTTGTCCGACAACTCTCCGAACCGCTACTCTACTAGCTCCCCGAGCTACTAATATCAATATAACACTTAGCTCCAAACTGAACTCTAAAAGTCAAACTAAGTCAACTCTGGTCAAAGTCAAAGTCCTGGTCAAAGTCAACCTTCCAGTTGTCTCGACTCGCGCTGCTACAGGTCTTAGGATCCTCGATCCCCTATCTTGACCCTAAGGTCCCTACAAGGTCCCACCGGTGCTGCTATAATATCATGGGCGTCGCCCACGGGTCTCACCCGACTATATCCTAGAGCGGTCCTCCCCTCTAGTCTCACCTGCCTAACTATTGTCGCACAGGCCTTGCCCACGGGTCTCACCCAAACCATACTACTGAGCGATCCTACTCCTAGGTCTCACCTATACTGTTGCTAACATACGGGCCTCACCCAAACCATACTTTTGCTAAGTATGGTATTATACCCTGAAAATCTAACCAGATATAACAATGCATTTTCAGTTCTTTTGTTATAGTGGCATTGTATTTCAAAAAATTTAATCAATTATCATCATAGCAATGAGAATTGCTTTGTATTTCAGTAATATTTTTTAAAGTACAATGTCATAATAAGAAGAGACGAAACAAAGTTATTTCTTGCATTTAACCCTTATCATTATTATGATTATCTTTTGATTATGATTCATGCTTTATTGATATAGATAAAGGCTCTTCCTTTGTTTGATTGCTTGAGGGAAAACAAATCAACTTCAGCATGGGGTCTTGAAGCTTGTGTACCTTTTCTAGATAAGGAATTCATTGATGTTGCAATGAGCATTGACCCTAAGTGGAAGATGGTAAACTAACTTTTACTTTCCTTCCTATAAATTTTAATATATGCTCTTACTCTTAGATACCAAAATAATCTTCTAATTCATACTTTATTATACAACGATCTTCATAAGTCTTCGAATTTTGTTAATTTTCATTCCTTAAGCTGGGGTTGTTGTTTTTTCGTTTCATCGTGGAATTGATTGGAAATTTGTAACATAGCCCATTTTTATCTATAAAATTTTCAAGAACATTTCATTTGTAAAAGCTCCATGATGTTAGTTAAACTACTTTTTTTTGTTTTTTTTAATAACCTTTATTTGTCCTCTTTAAAAAAAAGCTTTACTATGTTTAATTCTTTAGTTTTGTAAATAATAAGTTTATAATTATAATAAAAATATTATTTAGTATAGTTTTTTAACTATACATTGTATTTACAAAATATGAAAAGAAAAAAAGTTCATTCCTACAACAATCGGACTCTATGGAGACGACAAATTCAGACCCTGTCCAGACAGCAAGTCGTCGTTATAGGGTATGGCAATGACAAGTCGTCGGCATCGGTCTATTACGTCGTTGGTGGTATAGATGTCGTTGGCATAGTTCCACCTATTGCGACGACACATTGTCGGTATAGCTTTTGTCAACCATCTTTTCGGAAAAAAAATAAAGTTTTATTAAAAATCTGTGGCGACGACATGTCGGGACACCTATAATGACGACAAGTCGTCGCGAAAGGTCTAAGCTATTACGATGACCTGTCGTCGCTATAGGGTTTTTAATAGTTGTTGGTTACGGACCTATAGCGACGACTTGTCGTCGGGATAGCTACTGGTTGTTTTTTTTTTTAGATTTATAGGTTTTGTACATTACTATTCCTGCATTTTTAACAAATTCAAAAAACATTGCAGTATATATCAATTGAAATACATTAATTAGGTGCCATTGTTCAAATTCAAAACATCAAATTCAAGTTTAATATTACAATACGTAGTTAATGAACATTATTCATAACACTAAAAAAAACATCAATCATCATTGTCATAATCTTCTTCTTCTTCTTCTTCTTCTTCTTCTTCTTCTTCCATCCTTTCGGCAAATTGTTTAGATGTACTTGCTTATGTGTTATAGTTGAATAGAAAGTTAGGTAATGGTGGTGGTTGGAAGTTTGGAATACATGTCGCCAATGATGCATTATATTGTTGCAAATATTCTTGCATTTGTTGTGCGTCAAATTGAGATTGAGATTGGGGTTGAGATTGAGACGATTTGGAAGTGGAAGGCCGCTCATTTGGAATTAAACCAAAGTTCGCGGTTGGTCTGCTACCCACCCCGCGAGCATGTCCACGTCTCGTCCCAAGGGCACGTTCTAAACATTCTTCCTCGTTTACTTCTCCTCCTTCCCCAACCTCGTTTTGCATATTCTCATATTCATTTTGAATTTTCTCCTAAAATAAAGAAAACAATTAACATATGTTAATTAAAACAAACAACTAAACTTAAACATTCAAATAATAATAATATTTCTTAAACAAGAAACTATAATTAATAATAATATATTTAAACAACACATTTATTTCATTTATCACTTACCCAGTCTTCTTCTGCTCGACTTGTACACCAACCCGAACCTTCTTTTGTAGCGTATTTGTCTCCAACCCTCAATATGTTGCGGCTTGATTCCCATTTTTTCCTATAATAAGCAAAAAAAGAATAAATATATTTGTACATATGTTAATAACAATTTTTAATAATACTAACGTATTTTATTACCTCTAAATGACGTCGTTGAGCATAGGGTCTACATCTGTGAGTACTTGTTTGTAGAAGTTTCGACCTAGTAACTTTATTTTTGTCTGACGTGCGTCTGTAGTCCTCGGGCAAAAACAACAAATCAATCATATCGTTCCAAGCTTCGGCGGTCCAAAACCATCAGGTAATCTCACTCCTTTAATGAATTGACAGAAACGTTGTCAATCAATTGGTTTGAAAGAGTAAGAAGCATGTGGGAGTATTTCTTTCTTCTTGTTTTCTTCCTTTTTGTTTTTCTTTATCTTCTTGACTTTCTCTTTTGGCCATTGATCTGGTCTAATGTCCATATTTTTCAAGTGAATTCTTGCTTCTTTTTTGTCTTTGCTTTTATCGTTCATCAGTGCAGTATTCAACACACTCTCATTCACATTCTTTGAAACATGCATAACATCGAAATTGTGTTTTAGGTCGAGGGAAGACCAATACTCAAGCTCAAAGAAGATACTTCATTTCGTCCAATTTAACTCTCTCTTTTTTCTTTCATCGTCGCGCTTTCTTTTTTTGCCCCATAATCAGGATGTTTCCCTTGAATTCGATCAGAGAGACAATTTACTTGCTTTAATATACTTGCATTACTGAATCGTCTAGGACGTGGTCTTGTCTTAGGTTGACCATCAAACAATAGACTCTCCCTCCAACTATGGTTTATATTCAAGAATCGTGTGTGACCAACATAAGACATCTTGTTGGTCACAAAAATGGAAGATGTGTCTTCGTTACAAGTAGGGCATGCTAAGTAACCTTGACCACTCCATCCAGACAGACTGCTACGTGCTGGGAAGTCATTGATAGTCCATAACAACATCGCACGTGAATTGAATACAATGTTGGTTGATGCATCTCTCGTTTGGACTCCTTCGGCCCACAACATTTTCAACTCATCCACCAACGGCCTCAAGTAAACATCAATGTCCTTTGCGGGTGATCTAGGGCCAGGAATCTGCAAAGTTAGCATGAAAGAAGACTCTTTCATACATATCCATGGTGGTGTATTATAGGTAGTCTATATAACTGGCCCAATACTATAATTGTTATTAAAGTTACCGAATGGATTAAAGCCATCAGCTGGTAAACCTAGACGAACATTTCTAGGTTCTTTGGCAAACTCTGGATATCTGTTATCAAATTCTTGCCATGACTTCCCATCTACCAGATGATACATCATACCATCCGTTGATCTTCCAGTATTATGCCAAATCATATCTTTAGCTGTGAATCTAGAACTATACATCCATCGAAGTCTTGGAGTCAAAGGAAAGTACCGCAACACTTTTTGTGGTACTCGCTTCCCCTTTGTGGTTGTCTCCACCCATCTACTCTTGTTACAAATCGGGCAATTCTAGATGGAATCATTCTCCTTCCAAAACAAAGCACAATCATATTTGCAAGCATGGATTGACTCATATCCTAACCCTATCTTTCTCACCTTTTTCTTAGCTTCATAGTGTGAATTTGGAATCTTGCTCTTCGGGAAAGAAACTCTTAGCAACTCTACAAGTTGGTCAAATGAACTATTTGTCTATTTATTGATCACTTTAATATGCAACAACTTCGCCAAAAAGTTTAAAGAAGACATCTCACAATCAGGGTATAACTCGGTATTGAGCTCCTCAAACAAAGCATCAAATTCTGGGTCCATGCCTCGTCCTTCATCATCTGTATTTTCTTCATTTGTATTTTGTTCCGCAATAACATCATCAATTACATCAAACATCTCATTAGTTGTTGGAATGTTTATTGGAGTGGAATTGTAGCCCAAGTCCGAAACATGACGCTTCTCACCGTGATAAATCCATATAGTATATGATTTTAGAAACCCACGATCATGTATGTGGGCATAAACCGTACTCAACAATTGTCGATACATATTCACACACTTTACGCACGGATAACGAACTTTGTCTTCAGAGTCAACATGTTTCCTAGCAATCTCCATAAAGTTTTTAAGACCTTCCAAGAATTTTAGGGACGTTCGGTTTTCACGAATCCAACTCTTATCGATCGTCATTATTGTTTCAATATTAAAAATTACATTGTATACATAGTTAAATTGTATTTTGGCTATATGCGAATGTGTATTGCATGACTTTTTGTTTATGACAAAAAAAGGACGGAATGGATAGAGTATACACAAGTATATAAAGAAATATAAACCCTAGAACTAGAAATCGAACGAAATTGATAGAGTCTTCATTTCGGTAGGCTTCTAAACCCACAATGAGTCAATGTAATTTTATAACAATGTACTTTTATTAGTTTGTTAAAAGTATATGTACATCTTATTTTTTTTCAATTATAGCATTGTACTTTTAATATTATTTTGTTTTTCTTGTTTTATTATAGCACCGTGCTTTTAATATCAACATAATTTTATTATTTTGTTTTATGTTATAACTATCAAATAGAAATGAAAATAAGATACTTCAATAAACAAGTCAAAAAAAGTATGTTGCTATTAATAACATTTGAAGTTTAAATAATTTTTACTTAGCAAACTTTATTCTCAATAAACATTGTAACGACCCAAAAATCACGACTAAAAATTTCTTTTAAAGCATTACTAAAAATGGATTTATAAACAACGTTTCATAAGTCAAACATAACTTTTGAGTATTAAATTCAAAACACTTGTTTATTATCAGAGTGAACATTCCCAGGCTGACTAATCCATGGTGTGTGCCATGCGATCATCCCGAGCTCCTCCCTCCGCTCCCGGAAGTACCTGAAAACCAAAACTGAAAACCGTAAGCACGAAGCTTAGTGAGTTCCCCACCTTACCACATACCATGCATAACCACATACTGCACAGACTGGGCCATGCCCGCTATCCGGGGCCTCGCCCCCTACTTCGGGCCTCGCCCGCTACAATGGCCCCGCCGCTCCAGACCCCGCCTGGCTTCGAGCCTCGCTCGGGTACAGATCTGTTTCACTTAGGCCTCGCCTGTCATAGGGCCTCGCCCACTAACATATAATAGCACATAAACCTATCACATAACATTACATAAGCTAAACATATACTAAAAACTCTTGCTCCAAGGCCTCGCCTATCTCTGGGCCCCGCCCGAGTCCTGCTACCGATGACTCATGGAACCTCGTCCATACTCCTGCTGATAGTGAGGTTCGGGCCCAGCCCACCCTCACTCTTTTCTTATCTTGGGCCTCGCCCCTGCTCTGCTGCTACTGAGATGTGGAACACCATCCACACTCTGCTATTGGTGAGATACGGGACCTCGCCCTCTCTCACCTCCCTACCAGCCACGTACAAGTATCACACAGACAACAAGTATAAACTATCACGTAAACCGCTCCTTGGGCACCCGCCCTCCGTCATTGGACCTCGTCCAAATATCACACTAGCATACTGTGCCTATGGCTAACCCCCCCCCCCCCCCCCGGGTCTTCTACTCATAGCTACATGGGCCGGCATTGTGGCCGTAGACCCATTCATACAAAGGGAAACTCACCTGATACTGCTGAACTGCTGCTGCCAACCCCTTTGACCGCTACCTGACCGCTAACTCTGAACTGCTGCTCCGCTAGCTCCCCGAGCTACCAATAACAACCCAACACTTAGTCTAACTGACCTCCAAAGGTCAACCAAGTCAACTCTGTTCAAAGTCAATGTCCTGGTCAAAGTCAACCTCCCAGGTCGACCCTACTCGCCGAGTCGCCCTACTGACTCGCCGAGTTCATAAATCCAGAGTCCTTCCACTCGCGACTCTACTCGCCGAGTCAGCCCCTGACTCGCCAAGTTTACTGATTCCTGATTCTTGTCCTGACCAACTCACTGAGTCCTGGCTCGACTCGCTGACTCGAGTCTTAACTCGAAGGGTTTAGGACCACTCGACCTGACTCGCCGAGTCTAAGAACAGACTCGCCGAGCACACGGCAATCTTCATCCAACTCGCCGAGTTGTTCATCCAACTCGCCGAGTTCATGCCTATCTTCATCCGACTCGACGAGCTGTTCATCCCACTCGTCGAGTTCCTCCTCATCTTCAAGCTACTCGCCGATTCCACTCGAAGGACTCGTCGAGTCCACTAAGATCCACTTACATGCAGAGGACTTCCGAGTCATGCATGAGCTCCAAACTGTAGATCTACCCTCCCCAAGCCTATTTCCCACGTAAAGTTGCAAACTTTACGTGTAGAGAGTGAGATCTAGGAAAAATACACCCATAGCTAGGGTTTTGGACCAAGAGACTCCAATTTCCACCCAATGGCTGATACTTTATGGGATTCCATACCAAAACAAGCATGGATCTGAGGTAGCAACCTCAGATCTGGACCTCAAGCTCAAGATTGGTCTTAAACATGGCTTAAAAGCCCCAAAACTCATAACCAAGGAAAATATGGAGGAGAGAAACGAGTAATACCTTCCAATGCTCTGAAATGCTCCCCAAACTTCGGATCCAAAACCACTCCTTGATGCTTCAAAGATTCCCACTCCTTCTTCTTCCTTGAAACCACTCAAAAATGGCTAATAGCTTGAATGAACACAATGGGGGCTTAAGGTGCGGCGTTCTGGGTGTGAGAGGCTGTAAAGGAGCCCTAAGAAGAAGATTGAGATGCTTAAATAGGCTCCAAGCCCCGGATTTAGGGTTTTCCTCGCACAGACCAGACTCGCCGAGTCCACTTGGCCGACTCGTCGAGTTGGTCACTTTCTTGTCGACCTGGATCCCGCTCCGACTCGCCGAGTCCTTCCTTGGACTCGTCGAGTCCCTCTTAAATTTAGGGTTTCCTTTACTTTCTTGGCTTTCAAAATCCTGGGTGTTACAACTCTTCCCCACTTAAATTGAACTTCGTCCTCGAAGTTTACCATGGCCCACCGCCTGCGATCTGCCTCCAATACCCAACACCAGCCGCCTACCTACGTTGGTCTTCCACCGAATACTGCACTGAACCCGCAGAGGGTCTCCACTTCTTTCCTTGCGCAAATCCCTTGCCTTCCCAAGGCAAAGCCTCATAGCCAACTTTTCCTTTGACACTGTGAAGGTCCTATCCTTCACTAACTCCATCACCTCCCTGCTATTCCCAGAACGGGTCATCACCGTCAGCACTCACTGACACTCCTTCCTGCCAACACTTGGTGTCGAGCACCCCTCGACTCAACTAACTGAACTCCACCATACGCTGCATACTCGCACTGCCACCGACTGGCAATTCAGCTATTCCTCGACTGACTTCTTGATAAACTAGGACCGCCCTGGTCCCTACCAACCTATCAATGACCGGATTACCGGTTCCCACCGGTAGCTAGTCCCAACACCATCACTGGTCGCTCTCAGCGACTCCCAAAGAAACCTCGACCACCTTTTCGAGTAGGCTAGGTATACATATTAGGACTAGAGTGGCCTGATTTGTGATGCCTTAGCCTAGGAAATTTTTGCTGTTGAGATGCTTTGAGAGCGAGTAGATAGCAATTTGGAGCTCATGAGAATAGAGTACTTGTAATCCAAGATCCATGGAGGAGGACTTGGAGTGAATGCTGGTGCGGTGTGGTCAGTAGTATTGGGCCCGTATTACTGAAGACACCGGATCAGTGGGCATTCCAAGTAAGAATCTTTTGGACAATGGAGGACAAGTAGGGTTGCGTCATCAAGTATGAGTATGCTCGATCGAGTCTCTAATAATTTTTGTTGTATTTTAGGGGCATCATGTTTGGGACATGCCACACACCCAAGGCGAGCGGTGTGAGTGACGAGGAGCTTCGTCAGATGATCCACGATGAGGTGGCTGCGGCGATCAGGGTCGAGATTTTGGAGATGTTTGGGTCTATCAAGACCACGCTATTGGAGACTTTTGATGAGCAGTACGCCGCGGTGACTGAGGCCGCAGCCGCTGCAGCTACAACAGTTGTGGCTGCTGCCAGGCCTCAGGGAGGTGACTCGTTGTTGTTCCGGGAGTTCAGCAACACGAAGCCACCCGAGTTTGATGGGACGCAGGATCCGATCGCTGCGATGAGATGGATTGCTAACATTGAGGGATTCTTCTATACGTGTTCATGTCCGGAACATCTGAGGGTACGGTTCGCTTTGAACCAGCTTCGCTTGGGAGCGAAGGATTGGTGGAAGTTCGTAACAGCGGACTTCACTCTTGTAGAGATTTCAGCGGTGACCTGGGCGAGGTTCACCACCATGTTCAGAGACGACTATGTTCCCCCGGTGGAGAGGGAACGGCTGGTTCAGGAGTTCTTGACCCTCAAGCAGGGTAATGATTCGGTTACTGTGGTCACTCTGAAGTTTCATGAAAGGGCGATGTTCTGCCCGGAGCAGGTGTCTACTGAGCATGCACGGATGCGCCGATATTTGGGTATTTTGAGGAGGGACATTCGGGAGTTCGTGTCGAACTCGATGTACCGGACATTTGCTGAGCTCCAGGAAAATGCCCGGAAGAGGGAAATTGAGTTGGAGACTCGGGCCAGGGAGGAGGCCGAGTCTCAGAGGATGGATCGGCGGCCGGCTCAGTCTCAGCCGGCAGCCAAGCAGACCAAGTCTGCCGATTCAAGGACTGGAGGCTAGAAGGGCCGCACTTGCGGGAACTACGACAAGGGACATGAGGGGGCCTGTCGATCGGGTGCTTGCTACAAATGTGGCAAGGAGGGGCATATCGCCAGGGATTTCCCCAAAGGATTTATTGTTTGCTTCCATTGCAACCAGACCAGCCATCAAAAGGACGAGTGCCCTCAACTACACCAGGGATCAGCACAGGGATTTACGCCTGCTGCTAGGGTTACCGAGGTTCGGCCGGTGAAGGTCTAGGCCCCGAAGGCTCATGGGAGGGTATTTCAGTATACCGCGGAGGAGGTCCGCGCGGCGCCCGATGTTGTGGCTGGTATGTATTCTCTTTTCATCTTTTATTTGAGTTGAGTTTTTATGCTTATATGATGATATGCGTAGGTACTTTTCTTGTGAGTTCTATACCTGCTCTGGTTTTATTTGACTCGGGTGCAAGTCGATCATTTGTTTCCTTGGCTTTTAGTTAGCACATTAGTATCCGTCAAGAGGCGTTGAGTCGGCCTCTGCGAGTTTCCATAGCTGATGAGCGAGTAGTGTATGCTTCGGATGTGATTCGAGGATGTGTCCTTGAGATCTTTGGTGTGGAGTTCCCGATAGATCTAGTTTCGATCATGACGGGGGACGTGTGTATTATAGTATGTATGGATTGGTTGAGCAGATATGGAGCTGTGATAGACTGCGAGTGTCAGTTGGTGACGATTCGAGACCCTAGTGGGGGAGTTCTTATAGTGCACGGCGAGCGTACACGTGTGGGGTCAGCATTTTGTTCGGCTGCCAGAGCGAGACAGAATCTACAGCAGGGCTGTAGAGGATTTGTGGCATATGTGATGGATGCGAGGGTTGATTCAGAGGGTCCGAAGTCGGTTGATGAGGTTCCGATAGTGCGCGAGTTTCCGGATGTTTTTCCAGAGGAATTGCCAGGTGTGCCTCCGGAAAGGCAGGTAGAGTTCAGTATTGAGTTGGTTTCGGAAGCTGCGCCTATCGCTAAGGCGCCTTATTGCCTTGCGCCTCCAGAGATGCAGGAGTTATCCTCGCAGCTTCAGGAGCTGCTGGGGAAGGGGTTTATCAGGCCGATCAGTTCGCCATGGGGGGAGCCTATCCTTTTTTTCAGAAAGAAGGATGGCTCGCTACAGATGTGCATTGATTATCATGAGCTGAATAAGCTAACGGTCAAGAACAGTTACCCATTGCCGAGGATCGACGATTTGTTTGATCAGTTGCAGGGAGCATCTTGGTTCTCCAAGATCGATTTGAGGTCTGGGTATCATCAGGTGAGGGTGTGGGAGGAGGACGTCCAGAAGACAACATTCCGGACTCGTTATGGGCACTACGAGTTCGTGGTGATGCCTTTCGGACTCACCAACGCACCTGCGGTGTTCATGGATCTCATGAACAGGGTGTGCAGACCGATGTTGGATCGCTCAGTGATCGTGTTCATCGACGACATATTGGTGTATTCGAGATCCAGAGAGCAGCATGAGGAGCATTTGAGGGAGATCCTCGAAGTTCTGAGATCGGAGAGGCTTGATGCCAAGTTCTCCAAATGTGAGTTCTGGCTACGAGAGGTTCAGTTTCTGGGACACCTCGTTAACCAGAATGGGATATTGGTCGATCCAGCCAAGATTGAGGCGGTCATGAGATGGGAGGTGCCGAGGTCACCCACTGAGATCAGGAGTTTTCTGGGTTTGGCCGGCTATTATCGGAGATTTATGAAGGATTTCTCCAAGATCGTCGTGCCACTCACCAAGTTGACCCAGAAGGGTGTTGCGTTTTCTTGGGGTCCGGAGGAGCAGACCTTGTTCGAGACACTTCGCCAGAAATTATGCGAAGCTCCAGTGCTAGCTCTTCCAGAAGGGATGGAAGATTTTGTGGTTTATTGTGATGCATCGATATCCGGGTTGGGTGTGGTGCTTATGCACAGGGGACATGTGATTGCTTATGCATCGAGGCAGCTTAAGCCTCATGAGTCGAGATATCCCACTCATGACTTGGAGCTGGGAGCGGCAGTGTTCGCTCTCAAGATCTGGAGACATTATCTGTATGGGGTTCGGTGTACGATATACACGGACCACAACAGCTTGAAGTATTTGATGGATCAGCCCAACCTGAATATGCGCCAGAGAAGGTGGTTGGACGTAGTCAAGGATTATGATTGTGAGATTCTGTACCACCCGGGCAAGGCTAATGTGGTAGACGATGCATTGAGCCGTAGGGCGGAGGGCGCCCCAATTCGAGATGTTTGTTTGAGATTGTCAGTGATGAACCCGGTGTTGGATGCTATTCGTGGGGCCCAAGCTGAGGTTGTGAAGCCGGAGAGCCAGAAGAGGGAGCGAGTTGTCGGGCTAGTATCGGAATTTGTTACCGATAGCCGGGGGCTTATGACATTTCAGGGCCGGATTTGGGTACCGTCTGTGGGCGAGACGCGTACCATTTTGATGGAGGAGGCCCATCGATCGAAATTTTCGATCCATCCCGGGGCCACTAAGATGTATTTGGACCTGAAGAAGGATTATTGGTGGCCCTGTATGAAGAGGGGTGTCGCATGGTTTGTAGAGAGGTGCTTGACATGTCGCAGGGTGAAGGCGAACACCAGCGTCCACATGGTAAGCTGCAGCCATTAGAGATTCCCGAGTGGAAATGGGAATAGATTACCATGGATTTCATCACCAAATTGCCAAGGACCGCGTGGGGTGTTGATGAAATTTGGGTGATTGTGGACAGGTTGACGAAGAGCGCTCACTTTCTTGCTATCAGTGAGAGCTCTTTTGCTGAGAGGCTGGCAGATTTGTTTGTGAGGGAGGTGGTATCGCGGCATGGAGTTCCGATCTCGATTGTTTCAGATCGAGATGTGCGATTTACTTCCAGATTTTGGAGGAAGTTTCACGAGGAGTTAGGTACGAGGCTGCATATCAGTACCGCATACCACCCACAGACGGACGAGCATAGTGAGCAGACGATTCAGACGCTCGAGGATATGCTTCGGGCATGTGTATTGGATTTCGGAGGGAGTTGGGACACGAGTTTTCCCTTGGCGGAGTTTTCTTATAACAACAGCCATCATTCAAGCATTGGCATGCCGCCCTTTGAGCTGTTGTATGGGAGGAGGTGTCGAACCCCCATTTGCTGGGGAGAAGTGGGGCAGCGTGTGATGGGCAGAACCGAGATTGTGCTTCAGACGACAGAGCAGATCCAGCAGGTCAGACAGAGTTTGTTGACCGCTCAGCGACGACAGAAGAGTTATGCGAACAGACGCCGGTCCGAGCTCGAGTTTCAGGTCGGTGACTTCGTGCTCCTGAAGGTCTCTCCTTGGAAAGGAGTGATTCGATTCAAGAAGAGGGGCAAGTTGGGGCCCCGATATATTGGTCCTTTCAGGGTGATCGCAAGGGTGGGAAGGGTAGCCTATCGTTTGGAGTTGCCGGCAGAGTTGGGTCAGATTCATGACACTTTCCACGTATCGCAGTTGCGAAAGTGTATAGCCGACAAGTCGGCAGTGGTGCCTTTAGAAGATATTCAAATAGATGCGAGCCTGAATTATGCTGAGAGACCGGTGGCGATCAGGGATCGGAAGATCAAGGTTTTGAGGAACAAGGAGGTGCCACTGGTGCAGGTCCAGTGGCAGCATCGGAAAGGGTTAGAGTTGACTTGGGAACCGGAGCGTGAGATGCGGGAGCTGTTGGAATAGTGTCTAAGGCTGCAACTATATTAGGCAAGTATTTGACCCGGTTGTGCATGGTCCTTTTGGGTTGCCTTCACCATAGCAACTTGACAAGATGATTTATTATGAGAGAAGAAATATTATTAACATATTATGAGAATAATATAAAGAGTAATAATATTATTATTTGATTAATATAAGTCATAAATTAATTAAGAATTAATTTGGTGACTTAAAGAGATTAATTGAATAAAAGGGCATAAACTGTCAATTGTATGATAGTTGTACTTTGGGCTGTAAATCCCTTATGGATAATGGTGGACGGTTTTAAGGACTTTGGATAGGCCTTGAAAATCGTCCAAAGGCTTATCATGAAGGGGATTGGATTGCTTAGGGCCTAAGTTATCCAATTAGGGTTTAAGGATGAAACCCTAGGAGCCTTACAAGTATAAATAGACTCTAGGGGTCAAGGGAAATCGGCACTTATGCTTTTGAAAGAAACCCTGGCCGATTTTTATCCCCTCTTCTCTCCCTCAAATCATCCTCTAGCTAGTTCGTGTTTGTAAGCCATTAGAGGAGTGACAATTGTGACTCTAAAGCTCCAATGACAAGAAGATCAAGCAAGTGATTCAAGGTAAGCTTCTAATTCTGATTTCATAATGTTATTATACTCTATTAGCCATTAGAAGTCTTGGATTCAATGCATGTTTAATTAGAGAAACCTAGATCCAAGCTTTAGGGTTGCATGTGCACATATGAATGTTCATATGGCTAAAACCCATCAGCGGTATCAGAGCCTAGATTGGTTTCTATTGAATTGATGCATTGGTTGCTTGTTTGATGCCTTCAAAATTCGATTTTTGTGTTTCTGTCTGATGGACTCGGCGAATCCCATAGTGGACTCGGCGAGTAGGCTCGACTCGACGAGTCAATTGGGGTACTCGACGAGTCCAAGCGTTAGAAAGAGGAAACTTCGGGATTTCTTGCTGTTTATCTTTGAGATACTTGCCTTAATCATATTAGATCAATATAAATCCGATTTTCTTATATATATATATATATATATATATATATATATATATATATGAGTATATTTTTTATCTAATTGAAGATATTTATCAATTAATAAAATATTTATTTCCTTGTGTGATAATTGATTAATTATTTTAATTTAATTGGTAAATTGTTTTGCAAGAAATCATTATGGATAATTATGTGATTAATTGTTAATTTGGATTATTTGTTATTTGATCCTCTATGTTTTGAAAAGTTTAAAACTTGCCCTCAAGTTTTGAAATTTATGTTTTGTGATTAAAAGTTTAATTTAGACAATTTAAATTTCAAACCCTAGAATTTTACAAGTTTGAAATTCAAACCCATACTAATATAATATTACAAGATTAATATATATATATATATATATATATATATATATATGTGTGTGTGTATAATTAAAATGCTAGTCTTACCGTTAGTAGGCCTCATTCACGAAGTTGGTCTATAAGGTGGGTATAAGGTTCCTGCCTATAAAATGGCGCTTAATGGGTATACACTCACACCCACCGCTTGGTTGATCGGTGGAGCGTCGTTAGCCGAACGGGTAGGATAGGGAAACCTCATCTCTTCATTAAAAGTATAATATGAAATACAAAGTAACTACATGTTTTCAAAATTTCCCAATCCTAGTTACTTTAGGAAAAGTGAATTGATGCAATCCCATGAAATTACACTTTGCACCATTGCTAAGAAGTTAGTGGAGCGTGTGTGGTTTACCGACACATTAATTGGTTCTAAGCAAATGTGGCAAAGGGTGATTCATTGTTTATCATAGTTCGATGGAGCGTGTGTGGTTTACCGGCATATCGAATAGGTGATCGTTACAATAAAGGCACCATGTGAATTTTCATGGTAATTCACACCCACTTTGTGATCCTCGGTATCCCAGTCACAAACGAGAAGGGCATATCGAGATTTAACATGCCATTGAAAAGTTTCAATGAATCTCATCCAAACCTAGGAATTCTCAATACATTTAGAACTTAAAGTTATGTTTTCGTGATGGAGAATTAGTGAATCGTCATTCACTTACCTTCAAATTTTTTGCATGTTAGATTACGGCATCCCTTTTCTAATATGTTGGATCCTAGCCCTAATTTTCTTATTGGGTGATAATGAGGGATTCAAATTCTAATCTATCTTTGTCCTTTCTATTTGTTGATGTCGAACGCAAACAACGCTGCTACTAGTTCATTCACATTCATGAGCCTTTGTCAAAAGGTGACTTTCGATGGGACGAACTTTAGCGAATGGATAAGATACATTCGCACAATTGCTCGCTACGAGGACAAGGAGTATGTCCTTGATGAGAAGCTTGAGAAGATCAACCTAGAAATCGCTACTCCGGCTGAAATGACTGCTTTTGAGACTCATGAACGTGATGCAACGAAGGTACATTGCATCATGATAGCCACGATGAACACCGAGTTCCAAAAGTCCTATGAGGACATGTATCCGTACAAAATGCACCAAGATTTATTGGAGAGATACCACCAAAACGCGAGGCAAGAGCGTTATGAGATTTTCACTAACATGATTTCCGCCAAAACGGGTCATGGAGAATCTCTTACCGTGCACCTGCAAAAGATGCAAAGGTATGTCGATCGTCTTCGCAAGTTGAATGTTGACTTTGGGGAAGACTTGGCGATCGACATGGTGCTTCACTCTTTGCCCCCGTGTTACAATCAATTTAGGATGACCTACCACATGAACAAAGAAGAGGTCACCCTAAGCAAGCTCCAAGGTCTCCTTAAGGTTGCTGAAAGCAACCTCAAGGACAAGTTTGTTGCACCCACTCCCAATCTACCCGCTGCTCCTGTTTTGGCCATTGGGCAAGGAAGAGGCAAGAAGAGGAAGGCTCCGTCTAAGAGCCACCTCAAGGGAAAGTCCCGAGATGGTTCCTCCTCTAGTGGGACCAAAGTTGATCCCGGTAAGCCTAACCCTAACCCAAAGGAGGCATAGTGCCATCATTCCCATAAAATAGGACATTGGAAGAGAAGCTGCCCAGACTACCTGCAAGCCATAAGGGAAGGAAAGATCAAGCCATCTTTCGCAGGTATATACACAATTAAATCTAATGATTCATCTCATGCTATTTCTTGGGTCCTTGATACCGGTTGTGGTTACCACATTTGTTCTGAATTGCAGGGACTGAGAAGAAATAGGGATGTGGAGCATGGAAGAATAAATCTAATCATGGGGAACAGAAGATCGTCGCCTGTGACCAAGATTGGAGTGTATTCTTTAGTGCTTAGGAATGGTTTATGTTTAGATTGGAACAATTGTTGCTATTCGCCAGAAATGGCAAGAAGCATCATTTCATTTCATGGTTTGTTTAGACAAGGTTTTAGATTTTCTTTTAATAATGAGAATAGTTCTATTCTTGCTTATCTAAATGGTGTCTTATATTTTGAAGCAATACCGTGTAATGGAATTTATGAAACTGTTATGATTGTAGATAACTTAGGAAGTGATGTTTTATGCATGGATTCTTCCAATGGTATGGATAGAGCATCCTTGTGGCATTGTCATCTTGGACATGTCAACAAGAAGCGCATAGCCCAACTCCAAAAGGATGGAGTGTTGGAGTCATTCGACCTTAGGGAAGATGACACATGCGAGTCTTGTTTGCTTGGAAAGATGACTAAGTCACCCTTCACTAGTACATGTGAAAGGGGTGAGGGTCTATTGGACCTAATACATACCGATGTATGTGGACCGTTTAGATCAACCACGAAGGATAGGAACCACTTCTATGTGACTTTTACCGATGACTATAGTAGATATGGGTATATCTACCTAATCAAGCAAAAGTCAGAAACATATGAAAAGTTCAAAGAGTTCAAGAATGAAGTGGAGAATCAATTGGGTAGGAAAATCAAGATGCTTCGATCCGATCGAGGAGGAGAGTACCTAAGTCTTGAATTCCACGACTATCTCAAGGAGTGTGGAATAGTTTCACAATTGACGTCACCTAGGACACCGCAGTTGAATGGTGTGGCAGAAAGGCGTAATCATACCTTGTTAGACATGGTTCGCTCTATGATGAGTCGTGCTTCACTACCTATCTCTTTTTGGGGGTATGCCTTAGAGACTGCCGCCCATATCCTTAACCGAGTCCCTACTAAGAAGGTTGCCAAAACACCTCACGAGATGTGGACAGGGAAAGCTCCCTCGTTAGCACATATCAAGGTTTGGGGTTGCAAGGCTTTTGTAAGACGAGATACTCACGACAAGCTGGAACCTCATAGTGAGCGATGTATCTTCATCGGCTACCCGCAGAAATCCTTTGGATATCTCTTCTATAGACCGAAGGACAATGTTGTCTTTGTTGCGAGGAGAGGAGTTTTCTGAGAGTGAGAACTCATAAGCCAAGGAGACAGTGGGAGGCAAATCGAGCTTGAAGAGATTCAAGAGTTTATAGATGAAGGAACCTCTACCGCTGGCACTCAACCCGAGGAGGAAACTCCGGTTGAACCAATTGATGAGTCCTTACCTCTTAGACGTTCCGAAAGAGTTAGAGTTCAACCCTAGTTTTATGGTTTTCATATTACTACCGAAGGGGATACGTATATTAGTGATGGTACACAAATAAATCTAGATGAACCTAATAGCTATAAGGAAGCCATGGCAGGCCCAGAGTCTGCGAAATGGAAAGAGGCAATGGACAGCGAGATCCAGTCCATGTATGACAACCAAGTTTGGAATTTGGTTGATAATGTGCCCGGACGTAAGACCGTTGGGTGCAAATGGATCTTCAAGAAGAAGACCGACGTGGATGGAAACGTACACACATATAAAGCATGATTGCTTGTGAAGGGCTTTACTCAAACTCCCGGAGTTGACTATGATGAGACCTTCTCACCAGTTGCGAAGATAAAGTCTATTAGAGTGATGCTAGCCATTGCCGCATTTCATGATTATGAGATTTGGCAAATAGATGTCAAAACCGCTTTCCTTAATGGGAAGTTGGCTGAGGATGTTTACATGGCTCAGCCAGAGGGTTTTTTCGATCCGAAGCATCCAAATAGAGTGTGTAAGCTTGAAAAAGTCCATTTATGGACTTAAGCAAGCGTCTCGCAGATGGAATCTTTGCTTCGATGACAAAGTCAAAGAGTTTGGATTTATACAAAGCGAAGATGAATCATGTGTATATGTCAAAGCCAGTGGGAGTATCGTAAGCTTCCACGTTCTGTATGTCGATGATATACTACTCATAGGAAACGACGTCCTGACTCTACAGGAGGTTAAGTCTTGGCTCGGGAAGTGCTTCGCTATGAAGGACCTCGGAGAGGCTTCCTATATTCTGGGAATAAGGATAGTGAGAGAGTGAAGTAAGAGACTAATAGGACTCAGTCAGAACACTTACTTAGATAAGGTACTAAAACATTTTAGTATGGAAAACTCGAAGAAGGGAGAATTACCGATACAAAGTAATGCCAAATTGAGTAAGACTCAAAGTCCGAGTACCGAAGCTGAAATAGCATAAATGAGCCGAGTACCATACGCTTCCACAGTTGCCTCAATCATGTATGTTATGACTTGTACTCGCCCTAATGTAGCCTTTGCTTTGAGCATGGTTAGCAGATATCAAGGGAATCCTGGCAGAGCCCATTGGATTGCGGTTAAGAATATTTTTAAGTACCTTCGGAGGACGAAGGAATAGTTCTTAGTCCTCGGAGGGAGTGATGACTTGAAGGTGCAAGGGTATAGTGACGCCAGCTTTTAGACCGACAGGGACAACACCGTTCGCAGTCGGGCTGGGTCTTTACCCTGAATGGAGGAGCAGTAACTTGGAAAAGTTCCAAGCAAGAAACCGTAGCTGATTCAACGTGTGAATCAGTGTACATTGCAGCGAGCGAAGCATCGAAGGAGGCAATTTGGTTAAAGAATTTCATCGGTGATCTTGGAGTTGTACCTGCCATAAAGGAGCCCATGGAGATTTTATGTGATAATGAAGGAGCAGTTGCCTTGACCAAGGAACCGAGGGATCATGGTAGATCTCGACATATCGACAGAAAATATCACTTTATTAGACATCGTGTAGAAGAAGGACAACTCATAGTGAAGAGGATATCATCAGAAGATAACCCAGCAGATCCACTTACGAAGGGACTGAGTAGGGTTAAGCACTTGCAGCATGCTAGGAGTATTGGGCTGAATGATGATATTAGTATAGATTAGATAGTAGTAGAAACGTGTAATAGATAAATGTAATTAACATTTGATGATTAAATAAAATAGTATTATTTATGAGTAATGTTATTGTCGTATGTTAATTATTTAAGTATTGTTTCATTTTGCATGTTTTGATTTCCAGAATAATTGAGTTTATTAAGAATAATCGAATTTTTCAAATTGTCCACAATCGTTCATATGTTGGAAGTAGGTATGAATGAAGATTGTCATGAATTGGTGTGTAGATTGTCTAAATGGTATTAGACATAGCAAAAGTTTGCTGCAACGTTCATGAGTGCTTATGAACTAGTTTTGAGCGTTGGAACAAACCCGCGCTTGCTGGAATCACCTTATGGAATGTGATAAAAAGGGTGATCGCAAGACGATAATATCATACAGTCTTAAAACCAAGATATATGGTTTGTTATTTGTTAATTGGTTGTACGTTGATAATGCGAAACCGCATCAGTAACTTGATGTTATAAAACGCATTCTTGTGTATAGTTGATTAATGAATAAGTAAATGCATATAAGTCGAAGTTTATCTGTTACTTTTATCCTAAGAGGGTAAAAGCGATATCTCGGCCGCTCGATGATTTGATTTGACTTATGTGCCGGGCCCGGTCAGAACTGAATTGATGTGTTCGATTAAGTTCTATGTCAAATAAATCGGAGATCGAGAAACCAAATGCTAGACAAATTAGTTCCATATAAATGTCAGCATGATATCTAAACAGAGGACTGTACGATCCCTTATCTGAAGGACAAGATTGATTAGATCAGAGTTTGACAGCGTCTTTGAGAGCTACGATTGCTAATCAGATTATACTTGTGTATATAGTTACTAGACTTATCCAAGTGGGAGACTGTTGGAATATTGTCTAAGGCTGCAACTATATTAGGCAAGTATTTGACCCGGTTATGCATGGTCCTTTTGGATTGCCTTCACCATAGCAACTTGACAGGATGATTTATTATGAGAGAAGAAATATTATTAATATATTATGAGAATAATATAAAGAGTAGTAATATTATTATTTGATTAATATAAGTCATAAATTAATTAAGAATTAATTTGGTGACTTAAAGAGATTAATTGAATAAAGGGGCATAAACTGTCAATTGTATGATAGTTGTACTTTGGGCTGTAAATCCCTTATGGATAATGGTGGACAGTTTTAAGGACTTTGGATAGGCCTTGAAAATCGTCCAAAGGCTTATCATGAAGGGGATTGGATTGCTTAGGGCCTAAGTTATCCAATTAGGGTTTAAGGATGAAACCCTAGGAGCCTTACAAGTATAAATAGACCCTAGGGGTCAAGGGAAATCGGCACTTGTGCTTTAGAAAGAAACCCTGGCCGATTTTGATCCCCTCTCCTCTCCCTCAAATCATCCTCTTGCTAGTTGGTGTTTGTAAGCCATTAGAGGAGTGACAATTGTGACTCTAAAGCTCCAAGGACAAGAAGATCAAGCAAGTGATTCAAGGTCAGCTTCTAATTCTGATTTTATAATGTTATTATACTCTATTAGCCATTAGAAGTCTTGGATTTAATGCATGTTTAATTACAGAAACCTAGATCCAAGCTTTAGGGTTGCATGTGCACATATGAATGTTCATATGGGTAAAACCCATCAGGAGCAACATCCAGAGTTGTTTGCAGAGTGAGACTTCGGGGGCGAAGTCTGATTCTAGTGGGGGAGAATTGTAACACCCGGATTCTCAGGTATGAGATTTTGTTCCTTTATTTTTGGGTTTTGTGGGGGAACTCGGCGAGTTAGCGTCTAGACTCACCGAGTATGGTCACGGATTCGTATGCGAATTCACAGCTAGACTCGGCGAGTTCATGAGTGGACTCGGCGAGTCCACGCTATTTAATGAAACCCTAATTTCCAGGGTTTGAGACCTATTTAAAGGCCCTTATGGCCGTCCATTGCGGCTACCACACCCTAGAGAGAGTCCTAGATCGCTTGTGAGGAGAAGAGAGACCATTGTTGATCTTTTGTTGGTGAAATTTGAAGGAGATGGTGACCAAGGAAAAAGAAGGCTGAAGGAAGTCCAAATCTAGTGTCTTCAGAGATCTAAGGCTTCATATTAAGGTATTCCTTCGGACCTTCTCTAGTTTTGGGTGTTGATTCATAGAGTTAGGGTTTTTAAACCCTTTAGAAGAAGAGTATGTACAGTATTTAGTCCCCTTTTCGAGTTTGTGCTTTGGATCCGGACTCAAAGAGGTCCAGAAACCTTAACCCTTGGAGCTTTATGAACCATTTTGGAAGTCATGAGCTTAGAATGTCATTTTTGGGGCTAAATCACCATTTTGGACCATTTCTATGTTATATGTGTGTCAAGGTCCGAACTTTATGTGATTATCATGCTTGTGGAGGCTAGATCTATGATTGTATGGAACAGATCTAACCTCAGAAGTCGTTTTGAGTTTGTGCATGGTATGAACTTGTCGAGTCCGAAGAACAGACTTGGCGAGTAGTTTGAAGGTTGCCCATTAATCACTCAGTGAGTGGACTTGTCGAGTTGGGGGAATGACTCGGTGAGTCAAGGAAAGTCAGGGGTTTGAGTTCGAGTTGGAACTCGCCGAGTTGTTCTTGGGACTCGGCGAGTTGAGTCAGGGTGGCCCCGCGATTCTTGCTTGGTGGAACTCGTCGTGTCAGGGGAGCACTCGACGTGCCAAGAGAGGGTCTAAAAGAGAGTCAGTGGACACGTGTAGAATCGTTGAGTCGCCCTAGTGCACTCGCCGAGTCGGGTCAAAGTTTGACCGTTGACCTTGTTGACTTTTAGGGTTGAGTTCAGTTGTATTTATGGGAGTATTTGCTTTATGTGATTAGGCGGAGGCTAGCTCACATTTCTACCGAGACAGAGACTTATCAAGATATCTGAGGTGAGTCTTCTCACTATATTGTACCTGGAAAGGTACCTATGTGTGACCGGAAGGTCTTGTATGCTATGAGTTGCATGTTTTGTATGCTATGCGTTGCACGTTCTGTATGTGTTATGTATGTGATATGTATGCTATGGATGATATGGGCCGGAAGGCATTATGACATGGACCGGAAGGTCGATACAAGTAGGACTAGAAGGTCTACTGGGACTGGGACAGAAGTCCCTTGAGACACATGGACCGGAAGGTCGTGTAGAGTATGGCTTGGAAAGGCGTATGTGTGTAAGGGTATTTTGGGGAACTCATTAAGCAATATGCTTACAGTTATTGTGTTATGTGTTTCAGGTACTAGCGAGGACCGTGGAAAGGCGCCAGCGTGACTCGTACACACTAAAGAGAAGATTTGATTTTTGTGATCTTGGGATTCGATATGTTTTGATAACTATTATTGGATACTTTATTAAACATTTTATGTGAAAATGGTTGTGACAAAAATGAAATTTTTGTTTTGAAATTTACATCGTTACATAAACATACCAAACAAATAACACAATTCTATAATCATAGGAGGATTAATTTCAATTTCAATTTCAATTTCATATAAACTTATACATTTATACAATTTCAACTTCAATAAAAATTAGAAAAAAAAATACAAACCTTTCTTGTTTTTCTTGTTGTGATAGCGGGAATCTTATTGTCAAAATTGATAACGATCCTCCAATGGTGGCTGGTGGTCACCCGAAGAACACAAAATCAAAAGAAAAAAAAAACATACAAAAAATCTACCATATTACTTACTTACCTACTGTGGCAGTGAAGGAGAAGCTAGAAAGAGGCTGGATTCGTCGGTGGGAGGCTGAGGGTGGTGGAAGACGGTTGTGGAAGACGGTGGTGAAGCAAAACCTCTTCACCACCGATTGAAAGCTATAACACCAAAAAAAACCCCAAATTGAGGATAAAAATCTTTACAACACAAAAATAAACAATAAATTATGAGTAGAAACGATGTTGCTCCAGCAAATCGTCGGTTGTGGAAGGCTGCAGACGATTTTCATCGGAGAAAAGAGAGGGAGTAACACAGTGAGCGAATGAACCGACTGTCTGCTATCGCTTAGGGTAAAGCCCTATGCCGACGACTTGTCGTCGGGATAGGGTCCACACAATCGTTGTGGTTTCGTTTATACTGAAACAAAAAAAAATTAAAAATTAAAAACCTACGCAGACGACAAGTCGTCGGGATAGGGTTTCATGCGGATCACCACGTGGCTTACCGACGACACGTCGTCGGCATAGGTCTACAAAACGACGTTGTACTTTATTTCAGGAACATGCATTTAACATAAATGGAAAAGATATTTTCCATAACCTATCCTGACAAAAGGAACAATTCAGTGATGGAGTCGGATATAGTTGGATTGATGGTTTGATGGATCATGCAAACCAACAGGTCAGTCAGTCATCTAAGAAAAAAGGGTAAAATACTCATTAATTTACTCTTGTTCAAATGGTTTATGATGTCAAGAAAGAGTCTTTGCTCTGTTCATACAACCAGACATTCAACATTTCATCTGATGAAAAAGAAAACAATGACCAAGCCTAAGACAATTATTTTTGCAGGTTATTGATTCAATGCTAACAAATGCAACTTTTGTTTATCCCGAAAACACCCCTATGACAAAAGAAGGGTACTACTATCGGACAATCTTTGAAAAGTTCTTCCCAAAGGTGGGTCCACTTTACTTTTTTTCTTATGTTTTCTGTCAACATAACCCTAAACCCCGTGCAAAAGACTCTTCATCCTCACCATTGAATAAATAAAAAAGTAGCTCTAGAAAGTTTGTACAAAGGGTTATAATTTTTGGAATACTTGCTCCAAGTCTACATACAATGGTCTTGCAGAAAAAATTCTTTAATGGTAAGAATGTCTTTTGCTCAGAAACACTATATGCATAGGGTCTTTTGATTTTGTAAAGCATACGACTACAAAATCTTGAGAATTAAGATGTTAATTCCTCAACTTCTTTGAACTTAAGATGTATATAAATCTTTCTTTCGTTATTAAAAAGGCTCTAAGGATAATCATTAATGTCTTGTATATAGATTGTCTTTACCATGAGACAAGGGGTTCTTGTCTTTTATGCTTAGAAATTTGCTCATTTAAGATGTCGTTTTTGGTTTTTAATGTGCTAAATTATACTTGTGTAAACCTCAATTAGGTACAAGGAAACGTGTAATTTGATGCAACCCTTGTTAATTTCATTTGATTTTGCACGTGAATGTTGATTGTGATATGCTTACATCAGTTGATTAGAAGCCCTCTAAACATCGTCTTATATAATACATGACAACACTGGGT
Source organism: Lactuca sativa (assembly GCF_002870075.4). Taxonomy (NCBI): domain Eukaryota; kingdom Viridiplantae; phylum Streptophyta; class Magnoliopsida; order Asterales; family Asteraceae; genus Lactuca; species Lactuca sativa. The sequence goes on from NC_056629.2 coordinate 192,474,899, forward strand.
CGTGCTTAGCACGACCTTTGGATTTTCCTAGGATATATATATATATATATATATATATATATATATATATATATATATATATATATATATATATATATATATATATATAGGGTTAGGTTATTTTGTTTTCACTATCTATTGTGTGTATGTATGATTGATTATGGACCAATCATTTTGGTTATTTTAAGAAAGTAATTAATGCATATTACATGTTGAAGATATAATGGATATTAATTACATCATCAGCATTTAATATGCATTAATTACTTTCTTAAAATAACTAAAATGATTGGTCCAGAATCAATCATACATGCACACAATAGATAGTGAAAACATTTGAACCTAACTCTCTCTATCTCTCTCTCTCTCTCTCTCTCTATATATATATATATATATATATATATATATATATATATCTTATTGTTGTCTGAAAATGATACAGAAAAACTTTTCTTTTATTTCTAACAATGTTAAATTCATTTAAAACTTATGATATGTCTGCCACTATTTTGTTATCAGGCAACAAAAAGAAGAAGCCCTTTATTTTCTCAATTTACAGGAGACTGAAAATGTCAGAAATCAAGCCCTCCGCTGCTTCTTGTTCATGGTTTTGGTGCCTTTGTTGCTGATTGTCGCAGGTATTTGACGGATTCTCTCTTATTCTGATGTATGAATGTTCGACAATGATGTGTATTTGGTATTTCCATTTCATCTATGGAAATGGGGCTACCATTATCTTAAACTCCATATTTACCAATTACCAGTAAAAAGAAAACATAGTGTGAGTTCTTAATGTTATGCAAGAAATTGATATCTAGATGAGACTTGATAACTAGTTGTACAATTTGAGATTTTGTTTGATTAGCTAGTAAGTGGTTAATCAAATTCCTAAATTGATGTTTTGGTTTCCAATGGTAAGTAGTTAAAGTTGCAATTCTCCCCTACTGGCTGCTTTAGCAAATGGTTGCACTTGTCTTTTAAAGTTTGAGATTCTACCAGGAATATCCCAACTTTGGGTCAGACCAATACAGTTTATGTGATTGATCTTCTTGGTTTTGGTGCTTCACAAGCCTGATGGCTTCGAATACACCATGGAAGCATGGGCAGAGGTATATGTTTGATTGGTTGAAGTTTGGTTATTGTTGTATGCATGTTAAACTTAAAAGATTCAATCTTATGCACCACCTAATAATCATAACAGTTGATATTGGATTTCATGGATGAAATTGTCCAAAGGCATACAGTGTTGATTAGGAACTCTGTTGGAAGTCTTGCTTGTGTTATTGTTGTTGCACGTTATAATACGTTATGTGTGGCTTTGATTGATGCTTTCATTTCATATTTTGTAATTTTTGCTGATTTATAAACCACTTCAAGAAGTTAGGGCTGACAATTCTCGACACGACACGCGACACGACACGAAATAAATGGGTTTGGGTTGACTTTTTCAACCCGCCAACCCATTTATTAAACGGGTCATATATGGGTTTCTCAAAAAATAAACGGGTTGACCCGCCAACCCGTTTATATTCTTAATAAAAAAAAAATTATTTTTAAATGTATTTATGTATCAAGTATTAATATTTAATAAGTATTATATAATATATATCATTGATTCATAGACCATTTGACTATTTTGACATTTTGACTCGTGGTGGATGGTCTAAGGTCATAAGTCATAACCTATAAGGCTAAGTCTGTAACATGTTTCTATGAATTTTTAAGACTTAAATGTCTAAAAATCGGACCCACGAACCCAAATCTGACCCATGAACCCGCCAACCTATGAACCCGTATAAATAAATGGGTTGGCGGGTCATATATGGGTTTATGTTCCAAACCCGTCAACCTGTGACCCGCCTACCCGTGACCTGTATATTTAAATGGGTCGAGTTTGGGTTGACATATTTTGACCCGTCAACCCGCCAACCCGCAACACGCCAACCCGAACACGACACGATTGCCAGGCCTATCAAGAAGACTGAAGATATCATTGCAATTTCCAGGAGTTGGGAGCTGAAACTAATGAACTTGAAAAGCAAAGAGACAAACTTGAAACTGAATTAAAGAAGGTGCCTTTAGCCTTCTTATTAATGAGCATCATATATATATATATATATATATATATATATATATATATATATATGTATATGTGTGTGTGTGTGAAAGTAACTCCATGTTTTAGGTCAAAAACTTGTTGGCTTTTGCAAATGGTCATCTTCAAAATGCCACAGAAGAAAGGAAACAGTTTCATGATGCTAATAATCAACTTCTTGTACACTTCAAGTCAAAGGTCGGAATGTCTTGGTCCCAATAGAATTTAAGGATTAAAAAACTTAGGATAATTTTATTACATTTTACAATTCCATGTTATAAACCCTAATCTGAATTTCATGATTGTGATTCATGGCATAGGAGGATGAACTCTCGAAAGCAATTATTCCGTATAGAGTAGAAGCAGATACTTGTAATGCATTTGTTGAGTTTCTAGAACTTGCTTAGGATTTCTAGTATTCTTTGATGGAGGAAAAGGAAAAGAAGGTCAAGTATGTAATTTATAATTATGTCCATATTCAAGTGTATATATAAATTCTCTTACTGAAAAATACTTTGTTTTATTCGACATAGTCAAGTGATGAATTAGATACTCATGAAGAATACTTTATAAATGTGGCTAGGAGTCTTTTATGGATGCACTGGACCCACTATTGCCATTTCGAACAAAGAAAAAGCCTTGAACATGCATATGTAGCTGTAGAAACCAAGGTATATTTTAATTTTACAGCTTTTGATTATTTATTGGCCTAAAAAGTAAAAACATGAAGCACATATTTACTGTTTTCATTTTGTGCAGATTCTTACTATCTTTGGTGCAGCAGATAGTGTTAAAGAGCAATTTTACCAAGCAATTGATAATGTTTTTAGGCAAGATGAATTCATTTAAGTTTTTTTTTTTCAATAATAAATATAACAATTTTACCAAGAAATTAGGTTATACAGTTAGGGAAAACCTCTTAATAACAATGTACCTTCAGATCCCTTTAATACTAATGTATTACAATTTTTTGACATGATGTTATTGGATGAAATTGAGTTTTGGTATATATTTGTTTCCATATTTTTGTATTATGCGTAAATTAGTATCGTAAAGACATGTCATAAATGTATATCGTAAATGGTTGTTGAAATTTATGACACGCAAATGTGTGTCATCTTTTTTTTTATGAAAGGGGCTTTAATGATACGCAATGTGTGTCCTAAACGTGCGTCGTAAGGTTACGACACACAAATGTTTGTCATCTTTCTGTATGACAGGGCCTTCCTTGACACGCATTGCATGTAGTAAACGCGTGCCATAAATGCGTGTCATAAATGCGCGTCGTAAATAGACGACGCGCAAAAGTGTGTCGTCTCTCGTTATGACACCTTCCTAGACAAGCATTTGTGCGTCGTCTGAGCGTTTTACGACACGCATTGCACGTCGTAAAAGACTGTTTTCCTAGTAGTGAGTGAGACAAGAAGACAAGATTCATTTATGTGTTCTCGATTCTTTAATTGTTCTCGTGTATTAAATCACATGTGATTATATGATCTAATCAAATATGACTTATATGCACAAGATTCATTTTTTGTGTTTTCGATTCAATAATTGTTCTTGGTCTATATTAATTGTATGTGATAGAATACATAAAATAACATATGATTAAACACATGATAACAACTATTGAATTGAGCATGCGAATTTGAATATTATTCACATAAATCATATGTGATTAGATATGTATAATCAAATGTGATTAAATATACGAGAACAGCTATTGAATCGAGAACACGAAAATGAATATTGTCCATATAAATCATATGTGATTAGATACATATAATAACATGTGATTCTGTGTATCTAATCACATATGATTTATGTGGCTAAGATTCATTTGCGCGTTCTTGTTTCAATAATTGTTTTTTTTTTTTCACTTTAATCCTATGTGATTAAATACATTTAATCAGATGTGATTATATGTTTCTAATCACATATGATTTTATTTGGAAAAAACGAATCTTGTCTATAAAATCATATAGGATTAGATACATACAATCACATGTAATTATATACCCGATAACAATATTGAACCAAGAACACAAAAACAAATCTTTATCCAAATTAATCATATGTGAATAAATAAATATAATCACATTTGATTATATGAATTTAATCACATATGATTTAAGTGGACATAATTCATTTTTGTTTTGTCGATTCAATAGTTGTTTTCATGTATTTTATCACATGCTATTATATGTATAATCGTATGTGATTAAGTACATGAGCATAATTATTGAATCGAGAAGGCAAAAATGAATCTTGTCCACCTCAAATCATATGTGATTATATGTGTGTGTGTGTATATATATATATATATATATATATATATATATATATATATATATATATATATATATATATATATATAATCACATATGATTAAATACACAAAAGCAATTATTCAATCGAAACCGCAAAAATAAATATTGTATACATAAATCATATCTGATTAAATTCATATAACCACATGTGATTATATGTATCCAATCATATATGATTCATGTGGATGAGATTCATTGTCACATTTTCGATTTAGTAATTGTTCTTTGTCCAATATAATCATATGTGATTAAATACATATAATCATATGTGATTATATGTATCTAATCACATATGATTTATATGGATAAAAAACTAGTTATGTCCATATAAATCATATTTGATTAGATACATATAGTCACATATGATTATATACATGAAAACAACTATTGAATCATGAATACAAAGATAAATATTATCCACATATATCATATGTGATTAAACGCATATAATCACATGTGGTTATATGTATCTAATCACATATAATTTATGTGGAAAATACTCATTTTCACGTTCTGGATTTAGTTGGTGTTATTGTGTGTCTAATTGCATGAGATTATATGTATCTAATCAGATATGATTTATATGGACAATATTCATTTTCGTATTTTCGTTCAATAGTTGTTCTTGTATATTTGGTCACATATGATTTTTGTACACAAGATTCATTTTTGCGTTTTTGATTCAATAGTTTTTGTTTTTCCATATTAATCATATGTGATTAATACATACAATCACATATGATTAAATACATAAGAAAAAACATTGAATCAAATAATGTGAAAACGAATATTATCAATATAAATCATATGTGACTTCATACATATAATCACATGCGATTAAGTACATGATTACAACTATTGAATTGACAAAGAAATAATGAATCTTGTCCACATAAATCATATGTGATTAGGTACATATAATCACATGTGATTATATATATTTAATCACATATGGTTTATGTGGATAATATTCATTTTTGCGTTTTTAATTCAATAGTTGGTCTCGTGTATTTAATCACATATGATTTTTGTGAAAAAGATTTGTTTTAACGTTCTTGATTCAATAAATAATATCTGATGAAATATATATAATCACATGTAGTTATATACACGAGAACAACTATTGAATCAAGAACATTAAAACAAATTTATGTCCACATTAATCATATGTGACTAAATACCAAAAATCACATGTGATTAAATATATGAGAAAAAATATTGAAGCAAAAACTCAAAAATGAGTATAGGTCACATAAATCATATGTGATTTGATACATATAATTACATGTGATTATATGTATCTAATCACATATGATAAAAGTTGACAAACAATAATTATTGAATCGAGAACGCAATAATGACATATGTGATTCAATATATCAAATCAAATTTGATTAAATATATCTAATCACATGTGATTATATTTATCTAACCACATGATTTATATGGATAAAAATAAATATTGTCTATATAAATCATATGTGATTAAATACAAATAATCACATGTGGTTATATATACAGATAATCACGGGTGGTGGTGGTGTGTAGTGATTTTTGGTGGTGGTAGGTGGTGATGGTGGTGAAGGGTGGTAGGATGACATGTGGGGTGGTGATTATAATGGGTGGCAGGTGGTGGTGGCGAGCAGTGGTGATGGGTGAAGGTGGTGGGTGGATGGGTGGTATTTGGTGGTGAGGATGGTAATGATGTATGGTGGTTTTGGTGGGTGTTGGGTGGGTGGTGGGGTGGTGATGGCGGGTGGTGGTGGTGTGTAGTGATGTTAAATGGTGGTAGGTGGTAGATGGTGATGGTGGTGACGGGTGTTGGGGGTGACATGTTGGCTGGTGATTGTAGTGGGTGACAGGTAGCGGTGGCGAGTGGTAGTGGTGACGGGTGAAGGTGATAGGTGGCAGCGGGTGGGTGGGTGGTGGTTGGTGATGGTGTATGGTGGTTTTGGTATGTGATGGGTGGGGTGGTGGTGGCGGGTGGTGAATGTAGGTGGTGGTCGGTCGTTATCGGTGGTCGATGGTGATGGTTGGTGATGGTGGGGGTGGTGGAGGTGGGTGGTGGTAATGGATGGTTGAGGCGGGTGGTGGTGATGGGTGGTGGTTGGTGGTAATAGCATGTAGTGATGATAGGTGATGGTGTTCGGTGATGATGGGTGGTGGTGGTGGGTTGTGGTGGTGGAGGTAGGTGGTGATGGGTGGTGGGTGGTGGTTGGTGGTAATAACAGGTGGTGGTCATAATGGTTGGTGGTGGGTGGGTGGTAGTGATGGATGGTGGAGGTGGGTGAGTGGTGGTTTTGGTGGGTAATGGGCGGGGGTGATGGGGACGGGTGTTGGTGGCCGGTGGTGGGGATCGATGGTGATCGGTGGTTATGAATGGTGGTGGTGATGGGTAGTGGGTGGTGGTTAGTGGTAGTGACGAGTGGAGTTCATATTGATGGGTAGTGACTAGGTGGTAATGATAGGTGGTAGAGGTGGGTGGGTGGTGGTTGTAGCGGGAGGTGGTGATGATGGTGGGTGGTGGGTGGGGGTGATGGTGGCGGGTGGGGGTGGTTGGTGGTGATGGGTGGTGGTGGTGGGTGGGTGGTGGTAGTGACAGGTGGTGGTCATAGTGGTGGGTGGGTGGTGGAGGTGGATAGTGGTGGTGTGTGGGTGGTGGTGGTGGCAGGTGGTGGGTGGGGTTGAGGGTGATGGGTCGCGGTGGATGATGGTCGTGGTTGGCGATGGCGGATGGTGGTGATGATGTTGGGTGGTGGGTGGGGGTGGTGGAGGAGGTGGTGGTGGATGGTATTGTTTGGGTGGTGAGTGGTGTTGGTTAGTGGGTGTTTTTTGTTAATTTTTTTACTTATTATTTAGTTTATGTTAATATTATATGATGATTTTAATTTAAAAAATTATGTTGTCAACTTTTGATATCAAATGTTCTCGCAATAAGAAATGATTCAATCGATTGAATGATCCTCATGTATGTGTGTGTGTGTGTGTGTGTATATATATATATATATATATATATATATATATATATATATATATATATATATATATATATATATATATATATATATATATATATATATATAAGGAAGAGTTTTATAGAAAATGAATAATTAGGGTTAATTGATGACATTGAATAAAAACATGACATGTATCCTTTTTAGAGTAAATTACACAAATGGTCATTATGGTTTGTGATAATTTTCATATTAATTCCCAAATAAACATTACTCACTTATACAAAACTTAACTGGCCATCACAAACACCAAAAATACAATTTCCAAAATTTTTTTATGATCAAACTTGATTATCAACGTAAAATCTTCATGTTCTTCGTCAAATTCATTCAGTGTTGTAACACTTGCCGATCTGGCCGATTACTCAACCGAATATTCCCTACTCGGCCCCTTACTGAGACGAATTACAGAATCTAGGTACTCCCTGATCGATACCTTACTGAAGCAACCAATGTTGTAAAACTCGACTATCTCGGTGATTAATGTGTATAATATACTTAATGATTTATTATTAACACACACATATGATTATTACTACATATATATAACTTAAATTTTTAGTAATTATACACAAAGTGAGATCATTATGTTTTTTTCAGTTTTTTTTCACATGTATCTAGTTTTGTTATATATTTCAATCAACTTATGGTTTTAGCTTATGATTTTGACATATATAATTTTCCAAAAAATATTTCTACATGAATTACCGAATCCGAGTACTCCCCGAGTACTCTCGTGTACTCGCTACTCGGTAGTTGGTCGAATAGGTACCGAGTAGCGAGTCCTAAAACCATGAATTCATTCATAGAGAACAAATCAAACTCCATTTACTCAACAATAATTCATAATTAAAGATCACAATATGAAATATTCACGAACAATATCATCAATTCAAAATAGTAAACTGAAATCAAAGACAAACTAGAATTTGTTTAGAAAATAACAATGAACTCGAGATGAAAGAAATTTTTTTTGATCCATTACACTTTCTGGAAATAAAAGATAAGAAGTAAAAAAAAAACGCACTAGTTCTAGTTCTCATTTACTGGGAATCAAAGGATTTGTCAATCGTTGTGAGGAAGGGAAGGCCAAAGCTAGAGATGTGATAGCCATAGTTGTGGTGTGTGAGAGCATGAGACGGAGATTTGTGCGTTGTAACCGGAGAGGCTGAGATGTGCACGATGTAGTCAGAGGCGGTGAAGTCATGGACATCGGAGAAGTCAGGTCGAATGTCAGAGATGGTGTGGTGGTCGTCGGTCGGATGGTGTTCTAGGGCCGCAGATATGAAACGAAATTGATGAAAGAACTGAAGATCTGGAAAATCGAACCGTATGTCTAAAGAATCAAACCAGGAATTTTTAAAAAACGAACTGAAGTTGTGGATATGCGATTGTTTGTCGACCTTTTCTCCGGATGGGATTTAGTTGGTCGTTTAGGGTGGAGGGGTCGGCTATTGCAAATCTGTCTCTTGTCGATGTGTAGGTGATGGAGTCTTCAAGGCGTTGGTGGTGGCTTCAACGGTAGTTGTGGCTTCATGCAGCGGTAGTCTTGGTGTTGTCATGGAAAATAATAGATCGATGCTAGAAGGGGGAGAAAGTAGAACAACCATTTAATGAGTTTTCTTTCATAAATTCCATTTGGAACGCTTGCAATTCACAGTTAGGAATTATGTGAGTGATGAACATATCATTTTCTTGTTTCAGTCGATTGAATACTTTAGTTAGTTTGTCAATATCATTGACGGTTGACATGATTCTCGTGATGGATTCTTGTAATCGATTAGGGATGAAGATGGTGAAGGTGGAGGAGATCGTCGGTTTCAAAGGATCCTAGTAAGTATAACCCTGTAAGGAAATTGGAATAAAATTAATGGGTAAATTTGATTTTGGATTTAGTGTTAGATTTAATTTTGGGTTAACTTTTGGTTTATATTTTTTATTTTTGGAAAACACATGTAATTAACCTAAACTATAAGGATGATTTGTGTAACTTAAATAAAATGGACATGTGTCACTTCCTAATTAGTTCCTACAATTAGTTTATAATTTCTATTTTTGGGAGGTCCCTCGACTAATGTGTCTGGATGTGTTCACGACGTGACCAAGGAGGGATCGTGTCATGACGACAACTGTTGGGTTGTCCATGACTGAGTTAGCTGAGTTGGAGTGTGGTCGAGTTGGAATCCGGCTAAGTGCATTCGCACGATGTGACTAAGGCCTGGTCACGACGTGAGGGCCAACTGTTAGTAATGTTGGTTGTTAAGAACCCATAATTGTTATATTGTGTGTTGTATGTGATATTCGGGACTGCTAATAGTTCCAAGGCTATTGTTATATACTGTGATGTATGTGATATTTTGGGGATCTCAATAAGATTTGTGCATACAGTTGTGGATTAATTATTTTGCATGTACTTATCAGATTGAAAATGCAGGATTGTACACATACGTCAGCAAATTTATGATTTAATATTATGCGTTATTTTCTTATAAACTCTGCTTTCTGAATAATGGTTTATGGACAAATGAGGTGTGTTATATTCCTTAAATTCGGCTAACCCTGTTTAGGATTCCAAAATATTCTGGTTGCTCAACTATTGAGCAATTAATATCCACTCCTTGTACCTTTAAGTAATTCTTGATTAATTTTAATTAATTCAAAATTAATTTTAACAAGTTTCTAACTACTTTATCAAGCTATGATAAATTAATAAACTATTTAACTCACTCTCTTAAATCTCTTTCTAGCAATTTTAGCTCTTGAGAGCAACCCTAAATAGACTTTGTTAATATTCCTAAAATTATACCAATTAGTTATGAGATTCAACACCCATTTATTTCCAACACGTCGTAATGGATAAAGTTTCCAACTTTATCTCTGCCTTTGGCTCATTCAAATCCAATAACAAACCCCAACTCAAAATGAGTCCCAAAAATAGTTCCTTTCTTGCACCGCCCTACAGGAACCCCAAACATGCACTAAAAATGTCTTAGAAATGTCCAGAAATCTAACAATTACAAGTCTAATGCTCTGAATTTCTTTAAACTTCAAAGCTTCTAGCATAAGGGACCAAAGAGACCTAAAAACACATCTACATCATAGTTCTTAACATGATCACATATAAATAAATGATCTTGATCACTTATAAAGGTCTAGAACGAGGTTAAAAAGTTGAATCTACTATGGATCTAGCTTCTTGAACACAAAAGCTACTTGCTCCGTCACAAAAGCTTACCAAAAACACCACCAATGCATAAGAAGGACAAATAGAGGATAAGGTTTTGATGAGAGAATATTCTTTAAGGTTGGAGGTTGATAAATGACAAAACCCTAGGAAAATTTGCCCATAAATAGTCCCAAATCCCTAAGATTCTGGGGTTCATCCCATGAAGCCCGTCGCACTGTGACTTAGGGGCTGTTTGATAGCATCTTAATTGAAAATTTAAGAGGCAACCTCTTATTTTTTTTCACATTTAGACTGTTTAGTGATATCTGAATTTATCCCTCTTAATTTAAAAGATACCTCTTAATTTTTCAGATGTGAGAGTTTCTCTTAAATAAAAAAAAAAAAAAAAGAACGTGTATTACCTCTTTTGCCTTAATACTTCATCTCTTTTCGTTCTTCTCTTTCTTCTTCACAAACGACGATCCTCTTGCTCCAACTCCGATTGCAACTCTCTGCAATCCCTTTATGGCTATCGCCTCCACCATCGATGTCGCCTCCGCCATCGATGTCGTCTCCACCAGCATGCTGGCTTCACCAACTCCAACATACTTCTCTCGCCTCCATTGCGCATAATCTCCAAGGCTCCCACCTCCCAGTTTCGACTGTCAACACCACCTCTGACACCTCCCTTCACCATCGTCATTGTCCTCTTTCCTTCAGCCAGTGTCGCTGTCCTCCAACCTTCTGCGAACGTTGTTGTCCCTAGTCGAATCGGGCAACAAACAGAGCCCCTCCTCTATTTCTTTTGATTGCAAGGTAAACAATCTCACAGAAGCATATAAATTGTTCATTCATAATAATATTTTTCTTTGAGCTTTTATCTTCTAGTAATGTATTGAATCGGTCTTCACTATCATCTTAATTCTAACTATTTTTTTTTTCTTTCAGATTTGCAGTTACATGATGATGATACCTAACAACCCTGGTTTCGATCTTCAAGCTTTGTCAATGTTTTCTTTAACCGGTTATAGCATCATGAAAGTTCTATGATGATGATCAATTTTACAGTGGGTTTAGGAATAAAATTCTTAGTGGTGGTATGTTACAAATTACTAGTCTTTCTCATATTTTACAAATGATTTTTGTGCAATTTTGGTTCATTGGAGTAGGTGGATTCTTGGAAATTCAAAAGTAAAGGAGGTGAAGAAAGAGTATGATCTCAATCAAAACAATAGTATCATTGTTGAAACAAATGGCATTTGGGGCGTGATTACCTTAACATTGATGTTATGTTGTGCAATGTTGTTTTGGTTAGTATTGGTGTTGTTTTTATGAATTTTGATGTTGTTTTTATGAATTTTGATGTTTTTATGAGTTTTGATGCTATTTTGGTGAAGTTGATGGTGTTGAAAATAATTGTTAAAAAGACAAAATTGTCATTTTTATCATTATAGCATTGTACTTCCTATATCTATCCAATTAGAATAGTAGAGTTGGTTATAGTTTTTAAAGTACGATGCCTTAATAAGAAAAGGTTGGAAGTATAATTTTGTATTTGAAAGAAATAATAGAGAAGGGTAAAATGACCATTTTTATTATTCAGCATAATAATTCTGACCATTTTTATTATTCAGCATAATAATTCAAAGGTTTCAACCAAACAACATGTTAAAATTTACATCTTAAAAATTCAGACCTCTTAAAAATTCAGATTCTGCCAAACAATCACTTAGTCCTGCCATGCCCCTAGGAAAATTTTCCAATAAATTGGTGCATGGAGTTGAGAGGAGGTAAAAAAGAATATGAATTTGTGGAGTTGATTTCGGTTCTTGTTGATGTTCATCTCGGTGACCAACCGCATAGATGGGTTGGGATTTGAATACGAATGGGGACCTCACAATTAAATTCTTTAGGAACCATATAGATGATTTCTTTTTACCGGGTGGAAATATGCCTACTAGAAAGACTCGTTTTCTCCATACGAAAGTAAAGATTTTAGTGTGGATGGTGTTGCTTAAGTGGTTGCCCAATAGATCGAATTTGGTGATAAATGTGTTGGGTGTTCCTCGGGTGCTTTGTACTATGTGTTTTTTAACAGGTGGAGTAATTGGAGCATCTCTTCTTGAAGTGCAATGTTGCGGCTAGAATTCGGAATGAGTTATTTATATGGATGGATTCGAGTGCCCTTGATAATGTTGTAGAGATGATCATGGGGATTAATTTGGCTTGGGTGTCTACTACCCAAAAGGGGGTTTAGAAGCGATTGTTTTTACCACGTGGTGGATGATTTGGAGTTTCCAAAATGTCATATTTGGTAACATCAGCCGGAAAAAAATAGCATTTTTTTTTGTGGTTTGGTAGTAAAAATCGTAAACTCCACATTAATTAGGTTTCTTGATTACAAAACCAGATTAATACAATTAATTTGTAATTGTTTTTTCTACCGGCTTCTTGTTGATGTGGGTTTTTTAATATGGAGTTGTTCTACAAAAATTTATACTCCCTCCATCCCAAAATTATAGTTCATCTTTTTTTTTTGGTTTGTCTCAAAATAATAGTCTACTTTTAAAAATAAATCACATATTTACCAAAATACCCTCTCATTATTACTTAACAAACTAACCATTTAATGGAACATTAAATGCAAAGTAAAGATAAAACTGTGATTTTATTATATAAAGTTAATGGTAATTAGTGATTTCTTAATCTGTGTGTTTTTTGTCTATAGACGATAATATTAGGACCGAGGGAGTATGTTAAAGATGTATATTAACCTAACTTGTTTTAAGAAGTGTATGGTTTTTAGGGGAAATAATGATACGCTTTTAATGTTGTACATTTTTCGACAGCATCGGATTAAGGATAACCTACGTAAATACACCCAATAGTAAATTAGTAATCATAAAAGTGACGTTAAATACACATAATATTTATTGGGTCTAACATGCTCCTTCTCTCGCATGCAAGCAAAGGAGTTGTAAGGGTATAAGATAACATGCCCCTTTAGTTTTTTCTAAGCTACATGGAGTTGTCCGGTAATATTTTACAAGCTATGGAATCTAATATCACCAATCACCAGCTTTAAGTTTTATTGAAGTTTTAGTCGAATAAATTAGATTTCTTTAAACCAAAATGGTTCCCCCCTTCCCCTATCCATCAAACCTTTTTATGTTTCCTTGAGAAATTGACTTTTTATGGATAATATACAACTTCAAGTTGCATGATTTTTAAATGTTTTCTTTACACGTACAAAAACTTCAATCACCGATAACCAATGTTGCCATATCTTGAAATAAAAGCTATCCCCCTCCCCCCCCTCTCCAAAATGATTCTATAAATAGTGCATTAAGAACACTTATTTTTATAACTAACCAAAAGAAAAATGGCAATCACAAGGAGCTTGTTTTTTATCATTTTGGCAACGATTGTTGTTTCAGGTGTAATTACACAAGTCAAAGCTTATACATCTAGTTACTGTAATCATGAGTCTCGTTGCCCCGGTCAATATATTTCATGCCCTTCTGAGTGCCCTGAAAGCAACTCCAACGACCCTAACACTAAAGTTTGTCGCATCGATTGCTATTCTCCAAAATGCAAGGCCCAATGCAAACACAGTAAGAATTACTTCATTTATTTTCTTGTCATCTGAATTGGTAGATTTTTTTTCAATGTTTTGGATAACTGTAAAACCTATTTGGTATGGTGCTTAACTGCTTACAAACTGATTTTAGTCTCAAATATAAGATAATAATATATAATAATAATGTGACTTTAGACCTTTTTTAATATACCATCGTATTTTCATTTTATTCATATTACAATAATATATTTCAAAAATCTATTAACTTTTCTAAAGAACACAAACACATACATACTTTAATTTACTTCTAAATTTCAGGTCATCTATAGGAGACTTGAATCTTTAACTATTGTAATGTTGTGCACAAAAAAGCAATTTCACTGATATACTCACATATATAGGTTTTCTAAAGTATATTCTTTCAATTAGACAAAAAAAAAGTTGAAAATATAATGTGATGGTAGATCTTTGAAATTGATTGTGTAAAATAAAAGAAAAGGTAACAATAATGTACTATATTACATTCATAATTAATAAATAAATATACATGTTGCTATTTTATTAATTAATATATTTATTTTCCCGCTTTGTAGACAAACCAGAGTGTGACACACCGGGATCTGCATGCTACGATCCACGGTTCATCGGAGGAGACAGCATCGTCTTCTACTTTCACGGCAAGGTCAACGAGCATTTCAGTTTGGTCTCCGATTCTAACCTCCAAATCAATGGACGTTTCATCGGCCACCAACCCACCGGCAGAACAAGGCCCTTCACCTGGATCCAAGCCTTGGGTCTCCTTTTCAACTCCCACAGTTTCTCCCTGGAAGCAGCTAAATCCGCCACTTGGGACGGCGGAATCGACCACCTGAAATTCTCCTACGATGGAGAAGACGTTTCGTTAGCTGTTGGTGGGTTATCTTCATGGAAGTCGCCGGAGGGTGAAATCGAAGTGGAGAGAACTTCTGAGGTGAACAGTGTGATGGTGAACATACCTGGAGTTGTAGAGATTTTGGTGAATGTGGTGCCGGTTACTGCGGAAGATGACAAGATCCATGGCTACAATGTGCCTTCTGATGATTGTTTTGCTCATTTGGAAGTGCAGTTTAAGTTTACTGGACTTTCCGATGGAGTTGAAGGGGTTTTGGGAAGGACATATCAGCCGGATTTTAAGAATCCGGCGAAGCCAGGGGTTGCTATGGCGGTTGTGGGAGGAGAAGACAAGTATAGAACCACGTCTTTGTTGACGTCCGATTGTGTAAACTGCATTTACGATTCCAACAATGTTGCGGAGAAAGAGAATAGTATGATTAAAGAGCATGGAACTTTGGATTGTTCTGCCAAGGGATTGTTCCGTGGAAATGGGATTGTTTGCAAGAAATGAGGGGTGAAATGAAGTGAACATCTTCAACGTATTATGAAATAAAATCATCATAAATAATTATTAAATTATGTTGTAATGTTCAATATCTTGATGGAAAATGTAATGCAATGTGCTGATGGAAAATGAACTAATATCTAATTACCATGGAATTATCAATCAAATGAAAGAGACATCAAACAACTATACATGTCATTAAATTTCAAAGTGTCTTGATTGTCGATACTATAAAAGTAAAAAGGTGTTTTATTATTGTTATTTTGCTGAAAAGTTCATCCATTTTGAGGTTGAGAAAAGCCAAAATCACAGCTACCATTTCAAGATGATATCCTTAGCTCAAGTTGTTTTGTTTAAAGACCAATTTTCTATTGAAGAGATTAAAGACATTGTACGATCGTGTGAAAGTGAAAAGCCTCCGGGACATGATAAGTTTAGTTTTAATTTCTTGAAGAAGTATTGGCATTTCATTAATGAGGATATTGTTTGTATGAAGTTTCTTTGATAGACTCGTATTCCAAATGGGTTGTAATTCATAGTATTTCATTTCTTTGATTCCAAAAGTGACGAGCTAGATGGCGTGTCGCCCTATTTCAATGATATGGATTCAATATAAAATCATTTCTAAGCTTTTAGGAAATAAACTAGCTCGAGTCATGAACACGATTGTTGATATATGGTGTTCAAGGTTGATTTTTGTAAAGGGCAATCAAATTCTTGATGGTCTTTTTAATGGCAAATAAATTAGTAGACCGACTTAAAAAGAGGAAAAAGTGATGTATGGTGTTCAAGGTTGTTTTTTTCGAATTTTACGTTTGCTTCGCTAGGATTTGCTTAGACATATCTTGCTTTTCATGGATTTTGTCTAGATGGATAGATCAAATTTGTGTGTGTGTGTTTTTTTTTTTTTTTTTTTTTTTTTTTTTTTTTTTTTTTACATTCATCATCATTTTTAGTTTTAGTGAATAGAATTTGTAACAATAAGTTGCAATTGAAGTGGTGATTTATACATGGTGACCTATTGTCTATTTTTTTTTATTCATCTTGGTTACGGAATGTTTACAAGTAGTTTTAGAAGATGCAATGGCGGTTAATATGTTTAGAGATGTGAAAGTTGAGTAGGGTGATTTATTGATTACACATTTTTCTATGTAGATAATGGGAATGGTCTATTGAGAATATCTCAAACATTGATTTCACATTTTTCTAACTTGTATGGAATTGGGGTTTTGTTAGAAATTAGGGTATAGTAAGACTTGGAATACTGGGAATTGTGTAAAACACTTTCAGATTAAAACATTTGGGTGGTAGTCTTAATATTCTTTAATCGGATAAGATTCAGAGAGACAAGAATTCAGAATATTTTGATGATAGTTTCGTATATACCAGAAATGAGAGCGAAAATCGACTCTATGATCTTTGTCTGAAAACTCTCATATGACAGTTTCAAACTGTCATAAAACTATAAAAACTGACATAAAAACAGAAGTTTGGATAAGGGTCAAACAATGGTCAATTCTCTAAATCCGACTTTCTGATGCATTTTTAATATAGCAACATATCCTATATAAAAAAATTTCACGCTGACCTGGACCCCATCCAGGGGCTTTGCCCCTTGAACCCCGTCAGGGGCTGCCGCCCCTTGGACCCCGCTCCCAAGGGCGCTGCCTCCGGACCCCTGTTTGTAGTGTCGATCACAATGATAAACTTGTTGGAGTCTTTACGAGCGAGATTCTTTTGGGGAGGTGATAAATGGGAATATACAATCCCATGGGCTAAATGAAATATGATTCTTGCCTCAAAAGAGAAATTATGGTCTAGATATTGGGAGCTTGAAGGTTGTTAACTAAGATATTATTCAAAAATGAAAATAGTGTTTTATTTACAATGACAATTAGGTTTGTTAAATATATTCAATATAAATACATTTACATATACACGGACTTCTAAAGAGCATGGTTTTGAGAAGGTTTTAAATTATTTCACATATATAATTTCTGATTTAGGAATTGATCGGGTGTTTGTTGAGAAAAAGAATTAAAGAATAAATTTTAAGAAAATATATTTTGATGAAAGTGACGTTGAGTCCTCAAAACTAGTGCATGAACTTTCACTTTAAGAATCATGGATGGTTCAGTATTTGGTGTATTTTGTGCACACATTTTATCAAATTATTGTTTTAGAGGCTTGAGGAATAAAAGTAGTATCAAGAATATTTTGGTTTCTTATTCATAACAGAAAAATTGAAGTCATCAAATACCAACAAACTAAAGACAAGTTGCAAAATTTTTAAAAAGAGGTTACAAAATCACCATATCTTAGACATCGGTGATGAAGATTTATTCAGTTAGCTAGAATTGTAATATATATATATATATATATATATATATATATATATATATATATATATATATATATATATATATATATATATATATATATATATATATATAAGTTAACTTAATAATGCTAGTGCAATACTAAATTTCTTAAAAATTTAAATACTGTCAGGTTCATTGTCTACGGTACATAATATTTTTGATTATTTCTCATTACGAATTTAAAATCTTATATATGATCTATGATGTCGAAAGAGAGATTAAAAATTTTGTAGTTGATTTCAATTGAGAATGTATTTCTTGAAAATATTAATTATGAATGTATAATAGATAAATTTTCTTCTATTGTAATATGGCCTTGTTTATACATATGTTTTAGGTCGTTATCTTAATATTTATGTGTGTAATTGATATATTTAAAGATAAACATATTAATAATTCTTTGAAGTGGATAAATATAGGAAAAATCTTTACTGGTGAGAAAAAAAGAAATGATTGGGACAAGAATAGAGCTGATAATGATCAAATTAAAAAATTGCAAAAATATGACATTTACGATGCGTGCATTATACATTTAGACCGCAATTCGGCCGAATAATTCGATACAAACACGGATACATATGACTCGCGACGTGACCATAAACCCTTCGCGCTGCATGATCGATGTTTCTATAAAAACTTGATATTTTTTTTACCTTAATTCGATATAAAGGTTATGTAGCCTTAGGCACCCAAGTTCAATATAACATAGACAAATCTTACAAAATATATTTTTCCAAAAACCCTTTTGGGTCAATTTCAAGGTTTAAGAAGCACTTTGGAGTGAACATTTGAAGACTCGGAAGGTATGAGCATTAGGACTTCACATCGGTTCGCTTTATGAACGTGTTTAGAAATTCCTTTTTGATGTTTTTATGATTTTATCAACTAGTTATGGGGTAAAACCCTTTTGATTTCACTCGAATAGATGTAACCTTAACGATTCGGTGTGAGTCCTTTAATCGGATTATTAATTTTATTTACATGTTTTTTTGGTTAAAGATCCATATGTGTTATTATTGATAAATTTATTGTCTATAGATGAGTTAATAGAGTTTATAGGACCATTATAACTTTGTTGACTTCAATCATAGTTGTTAATAACCATTAACAATTAACTTTAATGTGTATGCATCCGTTACACAACCACATCTATTCACCTAATTGAATACCATGAGTCCATGATCATTGTGATCATTTTACCCAATCAAATCTCTAATGATAGGAATTTAATAACAATTGTTAAGATAGTTAATTGCATGACCATTGTGTTAATTGCCTAAATAATTATAATGTTAGTTAATCGGACCAATATAACTTACTAAAATAGGAACATGTTAATAATTACTAATATTCATTGCACTCTATTAGAATCCACCATTACTAAAACACGTGATCGAATATATGTGAAAGCATTTTTATCTCTTTTTTCATTAGATCTAGTTTCCAATTTTGTTAGTTTTTTATTTGTTTCAATCTAGTTTAATTAAAATTAAACCAATCCCCCGCTAATTTTATTGTTTTTAGTTTAATTAACAACTAATCTGATCTGAATCATTCTCGTTCCCCTTGTGTTCGACACCTGGTCTTACCTCAACTATGCTGCTACACGATTAGGTACACTGTCTAGTGTGTGTTACAGTCTAGATGTGATAGAATCAGTTTTAAAAATTTGATCATATGGAGCTAGGTTCAAATGTTTCTAGCAATTTCCTAAATGCACCAATCAGAATTTAGCAAATAATTAAATAATTAATTAAATCAAAAAAGGGTATTTCTGGTTTTTTGCACTTACAATTAAGGAAACAAAATAAAATGTTTGACCTAATTTCTCTTCTTTATAACCATCATAGCTACTCAATTCTATTCCATGCGTGCAACTGTCGACGATGTACAAAACCATGGGCGAGTCCGATCATGAATTTATTGAATCGCTAGGTCGTGGCTGGCGGAGATCGAAAATAACTTGGCGAATCATCTTGAAGACGCCGCTCTATCCGATAAATCTTCTTGAAGCCTTTGGGAAGCTTTGTATGTTGGTTTCTCTTAAGATATCCTCGAATCAACTTCAGGTTAGTCTAATAACTCGGCTGAGGTGATTATTGAGAGAAGAAAGAAGCTTTTGGATCCTTGTGAGAAAGAAAAGGGAGTGATTTTGTGGTCCTTGATTAATGACAATGTTGGAAAGGATCTAACATGTGTCTATCTCCCTGTTTATTTCAAAGAGGCCATTTCATCTCTATAAAAATGCTTTGAAGATCTGGAGTACTCTTACCTTCTAGAATAAAATCGAAAAATATATTTACTAGTTTATGGTTTGCATTCTATCATTCTGACAGAATAAAATCGGATTTTGAAATTTTAATTAATTTAAAATATTCAGTTTTTTTTTTTAAATAAAGGACTTAATCATCCCTAAAAATCGGAAAATTTCATTTTTTTAATATAGGTTATTTGACTAAAATGCCCTTGTGCTTAAATTTATGTGATTATATGGTACATGTTATTCTATTCTAATATCAAAGACTCTCAAATCATGACCTTTGATTCTATTTCATCCAGTGGTCAAGATCTATACATTCTGGCACACAATATATATATATATATATATATATATATATATATATATATATAACCACATATCATATAGCAAGCGCATTTAGCCCTAGCCCTTAAATTTATGTGTAACATCTCGGCATTGAGGTATTTTGAAATTCCCCCCTTTAATATCAAGACTTATAGTATTTAGCCCTTATTTATGAGAAAGTTTGCAAAATGGCCCAAAGTGGCATTTTTGTAATTTCGGACTGAGGCTTAATAGGTTTGGTGTACGTTGTGTACACTGAGCGTACATGCACAGGACTGAGTACATTGGGCGTACACCCATCTTTTGGCGATTAGAGTTGTTAGATGTAGTCGGTGTGACATGGAGCTAGGTTTTGTAGAAATCAATGGTGACATAGAACAAAGGAACAAACTTTTCTTTTGATTGATCTTCCTTACAATGAATACAACCAGAGAATCAAAATAAATAAGCCAAAAATTCACATAAAAAGGAAAAAAGATAATTGATTGACCAAGATTTAAGGTGGGAATATCTAGACGAAAATAGAGAAAATCTCATACTGCCCCTCAAGATGGAGCATGGAGATCGCGAATGCCCATCTTGTTTGGTAGAGAACGAAGATGTTGCGTGCCGAGACCCTTAGTCACAATGTAACACCCAGAATCCGAAAGACCAAGAAAGGAAAAAAAAAGCCCTTAGTAAAAGGAGTCAACTCGTCGAGTCGGAGTGGGCTCCGTGTGGAAAAGTAAGTGACCGACTCGACGATTCGGTGAGTGGACTCGGTGAGTCTGGTCTCGGTTGGGAAACCCTATTTCCAGGACTTGGTACCCTATTTAAGTGTCTTATTCTCTTCCCTAGGGTTCATTCTAAGCCTCTCTCATCCAGAACCCAAAACCCTAGCCACCCAACTCCATTATTGAGCTAGTTATTGCCTTGAGAGTGAATTGAAGCTTGGAGAAGGAAGAAGGACCTTGGTGGTGCAAGAAGAAGTTATAGATCCAGAGTTGGGGTAGCATTTCAGACCATTTAGAGGTAAAAGGCTTATACCTTGACTGTTAATCATCTAAATCCCCTTTCTAGCATAGATTTGGTCACATTTGGACCATTTCCAAGTAGAATCTGGGTGATAAGCCTTTGAGGATGGATTAGATAGCAGATCTGGACACCTTTAAGCTTTAGAAGCTCAAAGTTGTTGGCTTTATCAAGTTAAGGTTCCATTTATTGATCTCGATCTTCATAATTAGCTTGAATTTGGTGTTCTAGCCTCATAACACCTTGCATGCACATAAAGTTATCAACTTTATGTGCAATGCTAGCATAAGGAGTCCAGGTCTATGAGTTGGAGGTGTCGGGATGGACTGAAATTGACAGAGTAAAGATGTCACAAGGAGGACTCGGCGAGTCAGTTCATGGACTCGGTGAGTCGGGTTGCAAAGCCAAACCTTTCTATTTTTAAGTCGAATCAGTGAGTGGGGTTAGGGAGGATTCAGTCAGTTAGGACCCATAATGGTTATGAAGATCATAGCACTCGACGAGTTCAATGAGGAACTCGGAGAGTCCAAGACAACCTTCTTAAGTTATGAAGATGAACTCGACGAGTTGTTCATACAACTCGGCGAGTCAAAGCCTAGACTTTCATGCGATGATGATGAACTCGACGAGTTCGAAGATGAACTCGGCGAGTCGGTTGAATATGGTCCCGAAGTGTTGAGTTATTGCCAGACTCGACGAGTGGAGTCGGGGTTGTTTTGGAGATAGAGGGGCATGGACTCGGCGAGTTGGTAGAACAACTCGGCGAGTCAGGTCAACTGGAAAGTTGACTTTAACCAGGACCTTGACCAGAGTTGACTTAGTTGTCCTCTAGAGGACAGTTTAGGCTAAGTTCTATTATTTGGTGTGGTAGCTCGAAGAGCTAAGAGAGCAGTGCTTCAGAGGTCCTTTTGGGTTTCCTTCACCGTAGCAATTTGATAGGATGGATAATTGAGAAAGAGGTTATTTTTGATTTATTAATATATTATAATAATAATATATTAATTGAGAAATCATATTATTTAATTGGTATTGATCAATAATTAATTTGGAATTAATTTAATCATCAAAAGAGACTGATTAAATTAACGGGGACTGATTAGGTAAATCAGTAATACATATAGTGTGGGCTAATGATCCATGTTGATTTGGGATGGACTAATTCTATATGAGAGTCCATGAAGAGTTAGTCCAAAGGGCCCATCAAATGAGTTATTGGATTAAAGGCCTAAGTGAATGAATTAGGGTTTAGAAGTTGAAACCCTAGGAATTCCACACTATAAATGTAACCCCTAGCACTCCAAAAGTTGGCCAAGACTTCCAAGAAGAAACCCTAGCCGTTTTTGGGTGCCTCCTAATCTCTCTCTCATATTCCTCCATTGTTCTTGGTGTTTGTCACTCATTAGAGGTATCACATTTGAGGTACTAAGCTCTTGAAAGGCGAAATTCTACAAGCTACAACCAAGAGGTATGCATCTAACTAATTTTTTTATGTTGTATACCTCCAATGGCATGCTAGCTAGGGTATATGCTTTGGATAAAATGAAATTGCATGTATAACTTGAGAAAACTTAGATCCAAAGCATCTAGGGTTGTATATGCACCATAGGATTTTTATATTGCGCAAAACCCATTAGATATCATTTTGGCTTACCAACACATGTCAACATTAATGGATATGATGATTGGGTATGCAGGCCGATGCTCGATCGTTCGGTCAATTTTTTTATGATATCCTCGTCTATTCAAATACCAATGAGCAGCATGAGGAGCACCTTCGAGAACTGCTTGGAGTTTTGTGAAGGGAGAGTTTCTATGCGAAATTGTCGACGTGTGAGGTTTGGTTACAGGAGGTCTAGTTCTTGGGACACCTTGTTAACCAAGGTGGAATTATGGTCGACCATGCCAAGATAAATGTAGTTATGAAGTGGGAGGTCCCCAAGTCTTCCTCTAAGATCAAGCGTTTTCTGGGTTTGGTAGGATATTGTCGGAGGTTTATTCAGGATTTCTCCAAAGTTGTTGTACCTCTCACTAGTTTGACGAGGAAGGGAATGGATTTTCGTTGGGGGCCTGAGCAGAAGACTATGTTTGATACGTTGAGGCAGAAATTATGTGAGGCCCCAGTGTTGACCCTTCCAGAAGGCTTGAAGGACTTGGTTGTTTATTATGATGATTCTATACCATTTTGGGGGTAGTACTCATGAAGCCAGGGAGGATTATTGTGTATGCTTCTAGGCAGCTGAAGCCACATGAGGTTTGATATTTGACGTATGATCTGGAGTTGGGGGCGGTGGTGTTTTCCCTAAAGATTTGGCGACACTATCTATATGGGGTCCGATGTACCATCTACACAGATCACAAGAGTCTGCGATATCTCATGGATTAGCCGAATTGAAATATGAGACAACATAGATGGCTTGATGTGGTCAAGGATTATGACAGCGAAATTCTTTATCATCCTGGGAAAGCGAATGTGGTCGCTGATGCATTGAGCCACAAGATGGCTAGAACTTTGGTTGGGGGTTTATGTATGAGGATTTCTATCGATTCACTGCATCTGAATTTGATCAGGGAGGCTCAGGCCGGAGGGGTCAAGAAGGAAAATTATAAGTAAGAGAGGATCATGGGTAACATTGATAGGTTTTCTACCGACAGTTGCGGACTTCTGAACAGGTACAGTCGGGTTTGGGTTATAGATTTTCATGGGATCAGGCAGACCGTGATGGAGGAGGCACATAAGTCTAAATTTTTTATACACCCTAGAGCTACAAATATCTATCGGGATTTGAGACTCAGTTATCGGTGGTCGTGCATGAAGAGGGAGATAGCCTGGTATGTTGAGAGGTGTATGACCTGTTGGATGGTCAAGGTAGAGCACCAGAGGCCACATGGCAAGCTAAATCCTTTGGAGGTTCCCATATGCAAATGGGAACAGATCATCATGGATTTTTATCACCAAGTTACCCAGAACGGCTAAAGGATTTGATGCGATATGGGTAATTGTGGATTGGCTAACCAAGAGTCCAACTTTTTGGCTATTCGAGAGGGTTCTTCTGCCAAGAATTGGCCGATGTGTATGTGTGTGAAATAGTTGCTCACCACACGGTGCATTTGTCCATTGTATCTGATCGAGATGTGTGGTTTACTTCTTGGTTTTACCAGAAGTTTCATGAAGAGTTGGGTATGAGACTGCATTTTAGCACTGCTTATCACCCTCAGACTAATGGATAGAGCGAGTGGACCATTCAAACGCTCAAGGATATGCTGAGGGATTATGTTATTGATTTTCGTGGGAGTTAGGATTCCTACCTTACCCTAGCTGAGTTTTCCTACAACAATAGCTACCATTCTAGTATCGGTGCACTACCTTTTGAGCTTCTCTATGGGAGGAAGTACCACACACCATTTTATTGGGGAGAGGTCGACCACAAGGTTTTGGGTAGGACTGAGGTAGTCCTTCAGACGAAAAATATTATTCATCATATCAGACAAAGATTATAGACAACTTAGAGTCAACAAGAGAGTTATGGTGACAGACATCAATCTGAGTTGGAATTCCATGTCGGCGATATGATTTTACTAAAGGTATCACCCTGGAAGGGTGTAATTCGCTTCAAGAATAAGGGTAACTTAGGCCTTGATTTATTAGACCATTTCGAGTGGCGGCTAGGGTAGGCAAGGTGGCCTATTATTTGGACCTGCTTGAGGAACTTAGTCAGATTCACAACACCTTCCATGCTTCTCATCAATGGAAGTGTGTAGCTGATGACTCATCAGTGGTTCCTTTGGACGACATTCAGGTCTATGTGTGGAGAGGCTGGTGGTTATTTTGGATAGGAAGACGAAGGGCTTGCGCAATAAGTCTGTACCGTTCGTCAAGGGCCAGCGGCAGAATCGGAAAGGTTCCGAGTGGACTTGGGAACCCAAGGTGGAGACAACTGAGCATTATTTAGAGTTATTCATAGCAACGGACTTCAAAGATGAAGTCTGGTTCAAGTGGGTGAGAATTGTAACACCCAGTTCAGGTAATCATTTCATTAAGTTTAATTTTGGAGTTTCACCTGGCTCACGATGTGAGGTATGTCTATCATGTCGTGAGGAGAATGTTCAAAACGTGCATCATCTTTGGTGCTCACGTCGTGAGGCCAGTCTGAGAGGCAAACCCTAATTTTGGGAGATTTGTTTCGTATTTAAAGGAAGTAGGGGCAAGGGTTAGCCCATCCTCACCCTTCATCACCTTTCAACACTCCCCTTTGAAACCCTAGTACTCCATAGTTGATTTTGAGCTCATCTATGGTGATTTCTAGCAAAGAAGAAGATGTAGAGAATTTGGCCATTATTTTAGCATCCAAGCCTCTCCATAATTCATGTCCATACCTTCTAGGCCATTGTGAGTTTTCAAAATCATAGCTTTATGGGTTTATAAGCTTAGATCTAGGTTTTTAAACATTTTCTTTCATGGATTTAGTGATATGGTGTTTGGAATCCATAAAGTTGCCAGCTTTATTGATCTCCAACGTCCCTTTGATAAGTTAAGTGCTATTTCTGAAGTGTGGTTGAGTTTTGAGACTCTTACATGAGTTTTGATGCCATTTCTTCCATTTTGTGAACTAGTTGTTTTTGGGACATGCATATCCAAAAAGCCACGATCTTTGTGATGTTTTGGAATATATAAGCGTCGTTGTAATATCCAGATTCCCAGGTATATTATTTTTTTATCATTTAATTTGAGATATGTGGAGTGATTCGACAAGTTGGTTCCTCAAATCATCGAGTAGAGTCGCGTCTAGTGACATGGATTAATGAATGGACTCGACGAGTCGGTGAGGCGACTCGCCGAGTCAGCGCTGTTGAAGGAAACCCTAATTTCTCGGGTATGTGACCTATTTAAAGGCACTTATAGCCTCCCTTTGCGACCACCTTCCCCAGAGAGAAACCCCAAAATATCCTTGAGCTTACAGAGAGAGAGAGAGAGAGAGAGAGAGTGAGTGAGAGTGAGAGAGTGAGAGCTAATCTTGAGCATTTTTGGTGTATCTTTGCAAGGAAAGAAAAAGGTTTTAAAGAAAGGAGCATAAGAAGGTTGTTAGATCTGTCATTATTCATCAAAGGGCTTCTATTAGAGGTATCGAGTTCAAACCTTTCTCTCTTGTTTGAGTAGATCTGTCATTTTGAAGATTAAGGCTTGCCTTCTTTATATTTTGGGACTTTATGGATTTGGGGTTCATGAGGAGGCTTGAACTCCAAATCTGGACCTTAGGAGGTCCCTAGCATCTAAAGGTTCCTGCTTTATTCAGCCTTGGGGAAAATTTATGAGTAAAGAACCCATTTAGATCATGTTCTGGACATTTCACGCCCAAAATGCCATGCATGGACATAAAGTCTACGACTTTACATGATAAATGATCCCTGAGAGTGTGAATCTGGAGTTTGGTAAAGTATCCTGCCTTAAAATCACCTGAATGCAAGTTGAGTCTGAATGAACTCGCCGAGTTGATGAGCCGAATCAACGAGTAGATTAGGGTTGTCCCGATTAGCTGAATCATGCGAGAGCTCCGCGAGTTAGGGGTTAACTCAACCAGTTGGACCTTCATGTGATGATTAATAATCGATGGGACTCGATGAGTCATGCGAGTGCACTCTATGAGTTTGGTCAATTTCGGGCTGTTGACTAGTGTTTGACTTCTGTTGACTTTAAGGTTTGGTCAAAATGAGTAATGGAGGTCAGGGAAGGGTAAAATGGTCTTTTACTCTTTTCTAGGACTAAGAGTGTAAGAGAGATCAATGAATGGTGTAGTGGAGTGTCAGGAGAGTATTAATTAGAGATATTATCCTTGTGATAGGCGGAGGCTAGATCGAGGATTCCGAGCACGAGATTTTACTAGCTAACTTACGAGGTGAGTCTTCTCACTATACTTTACCTAGTGTGGTTGTTATGTGTGACCAGAGGGTCTTATGTGTTTACTTGAGTTATGCATGCTATGTGTGATATGAACTGTGTGCTATATTATGTGATACTTAGACCAGACCGAAGGGTCCAACGAACTATGAGACCAGAGGGTCCTCACTTAGACCGGACCAGAGGGTCTAATGAGCTGTGGGACTGGAGGGTCCCACTGAGACACATTAACCATAGGGTCTTCCAGAGCTATAGCCTCGAGTGGCTAATTATTTGTGCATGGTATTTTGGGGAACTCATTAATCTTTATACTTACCGTGTTATGTGTTATGTGTTTCAGGTACTTATGAGGATCGCCGGAAGGCACCGACGTGATTGTACACACCTATTCGGGATTATGTTGAGGATTCTGGGATTTTGAGTTTTCTTGTGGATTATGCAGACTTTGAGACACTTATGATTGTATGAAATATAATATATGAATTTTATGTGTTTTAAAAATGAAAAAAATTGGTTTGGAAAATTATGTCGTTACAAGTTGGTATCAGAGCCTTGGTTTGAGGGATTCGAATGCACTTTCCGGTATGCATGGACTCAAACTGAGGATTTGAGGAATTTTTTTTAAGAGAAATGATCTTTCTAAAAATGAATAAGAATTTCAAAGAGAAAAACAAGAAGGAGCAGAATTTACAATCAGCCAGCGCCCGAACGGTGATTTTCCCAAAATACCCTTACTCTCAGTCTGATGATATATGTGTGAAATATTATGAGATATGTTATGCATGCTAGAGAGTAGGTTAGGTACTTCATATTTTAGGACTAGAGTGGCCTGAGTTTTGATGCCTTAGCCTAAGAGTTACTACTATCTGTGATTTGCGTTGAGTTCGAGTATGTAATAGAAATGAGCTTATGAGAGTAGTGTATGTTCGGCGAGATATAGAGTACCTGCGATCATGAATCCTAGGAAGATGACTTGGGGTGGTTATGGATGCGATGTGGAAGGTAGTATTGTGCCCATACTATTGGAGGCACCGGGTTGGTGAGCAGTCCAAGTAAAAATCCTCAGGATGCTAAGACGCAAGTAGGGGGAGTGATCGAGTATGAGAATACTCGAGCAAGTCTCTGATTATTTTTGTGTTGTGTTTCAGAGACATCATGGTGGGTACATGCCACAACCCAAAGAGCAGTGAGGCTAGCGACAATGAGATTCGTAGGATGATTCACGAGGAAGTGGTCGTTGTAACACCCGCGTTTCCAAGATAGGCATTATTGTTGATGTAATAGTCTATGTTAACTCTTATAACTCTTTTTGAAGTATTAATGATGAAATATTTGAGGATTATGTGAATTATGTGTTTAATGAATTAAGAATAAAATGAGCGTCAAAATTAAAGTGTGAGATAAGCCCGATATCTTTTCATAAAGTTGTAGTAGTCGAAACAAGGATTCCGAAGATATAAAGAAAGCCGAAATCCGAGTTATAATGAAGAAGTTATGACCTGTCGAAGTTTCGCGACGGAACCAGCAACGCCGAATGACGTAAAATACGAAATTAAGATAGAGTGATATTTAGCCTTAGTGATCTAAACGAAAGTCGTAGAGTTTGTTAAACCGAGCGCGTGCATAAAAAGAACGCC
Organism: Lactuca sativa; assembly: GCF_002870075.4. Taxonomy (NCBI): domain Eukaryota; kingdom Viridiplantae; phylum Streptophyta; class Magnoliopsida; order Asterales; family Asteraceae; genus Lactuca; species Lactuca sativa. The sequence goes on from NC_056629.2 coordinate 192,503,968, forward strand.
CAAATCTAACTTCGTATGAGGAAATTATGATTTTTCTAAGTTTCAACTTAGTAGTATGCAGCCCGAAACTCGAATTCGAGATCGAGTGATTGTTGGTCGAAACAATCTAAACAATAATCAAAGATCTCATTATTAGTAGAGCAACGATGAAAAGACAGACGAAAACGGATGTCAGACGAAAAAGTTATGATTTTATAACGGAGTTTTCCTGTCCCGGCCTACTAAAAATAAATAATAAAAATAAAGTCAAAATTAGTCGACAGAGAATAAACGAAAGTTGTAGAGCTTAGTCTCACCTACGCGTGGATAGAAAGAACGTCAAAAACGGAGTTCGTATGAGGAAGATATGACTTTTGGAAGTTTTCTAAATAATTAAAATATATATTTAATTAAGAATTCCGGATAATATCCTAAGGAGTCACTGATCCTATCCAAACTACGCCCAGTGTAGAGCTGTACGCCCAGCATACAGTGAAGCATGACCCGCCTCGGACTCGAGTGCTACGAATGCATAAGCAGTGACGTTTTCGAAGCACTACACCCCGCGTAGCTGAGCATTACGCCCAATGTAATGTGAGGCTTCTGCCCCTATATAAAGGATGCGAGGGCAGCCAGCCTTTTTGCTCCTTTTCTCTTCTCTCTCTCTCTCTCTCTCCCGTTTTACCTTGTTTTTCGTGCCAGAATTATCCCGAAGCCCCGGTATTATTCTCGAGTCCCGAAGCCCTGAAGATCTCGAGAAGTAAAATTTCCGAGCTGAAGCTCTGCCCGCGAGGAGCCCAGTTTTTGTGAAGATCTTCCAGATCTACCAAAGAATACTACTTCTACAAGCCGTAGTGTTGTCCGATCATCTTCTGATCAAGTGAGTGTGTAGTTACTTTCTTCTAATACATAAATACGAAGTATTTACTATGAAATACGTGTTATGTGTTTATATATTGGTGTTGATTTGAAGGGGGTACATAATCTCTTTCAAATGCACAATTTTATACAAGTATCGATTTAACGTACTAAGTATATGTGTTATGTGAGTGTATCGATGTTATCTTCTAATCTCATAGATATGACATATTCTCTATGAAATACGTGTTATGTTTATGTGTCTCATCTTTTATCTGGAATCTGTTTTGTATAAACATACAATACAGGTTTTAAACTATGTATAAAAATGTATATTTTATATACTAAAGGTAGAACATGGGTAAATAGTTGTCTTGTGATAAAAAGATGAGAGGCCTCGATGTTTTTGATTTAGTCATCTAGCGGAGTTTAGATGACGACTACATACTTTTCTAGACAGTCCTGTGGAACGCTAGCAGGCTCACCACCTGTAGGTGTTAATGAACTTGAGTGTTCATTCGCTGTACTCCATCCCCCTCATGGTTGACTTATTTGACATATATTGTTAGGAAACCCCCGAATGCATGTATTGTCGCCCCGATGAAATATTCTAAGACTAGGTCCCTTGTGTCAGTTGTTTTGGGGACGTAAAGTGAGAATAACGGGAATAGGTAATTGGGTTATTGTTGGTTGATGAAATTATAATAATTATTTATTGTGGGTTGAAAACCCTATATGCTCACCAGGCTCCCATGCCTGACCCACTCAGTTTCTTTGTATTACAGGTAGTGGCGCCAGAGCATAAGTTGGATGACCTGTCAAGTTATTTTTTTTGGATTATAGACATGTTGTTGTAAATAACTGTTGTAAGGTCTATATTGAAATGTTTATGCTTTTGGTCTGTTTATCGGAACATGATATCCCGAGTATCGGAATATAATGAAAAATACATTTCTTTAAGAAATGCTTTGGTAAATCTTATTTTTATCATATTTTGTTTTGGGAACAAATTCCGCAACTCTTTTAAATCAAAAGGATTTACTCTAAAATTATATAAAAAGCATAAATGAAACCAGTCTTTTTTGGCCGTGATTTTGGGGATGTCACAGTTGATATCAGAGCATTAGTTTAAGCGAACTAGGAATTTGTAGGATTTCTAGACTTAAACTTAGAATGGTAAGTGAAATTGTGAGATTTGTGTCTGTTATATTTTAGACACGAGCACTAGTTTATTTAGGAAAATTGCCTAAAATTCTTTTATGTGCTAAATGTTATATGTTTGCCATATATGATATTATTTGTTCGGATCTATGGTCTGTTGCCGACCGGATCTGGAAACCTTATGTGTGTAGGATTCTAAGCGTACGTCTACGAATTTAGAACTAGCATGTAAACGTTTCGGAGTGATAAGGATGATTTGAATATCTATCGTGAACGAGGATCTAATTTCACCTTATTCAGTGTATAGATCAAAAATGGTGAGAATGAGGAGTGGAGTTGGAAATGCTAATGAAAACGGGAATCAACCACCAGTGATTGAGAAAATACCTGTCGTAGCAGCAGCACCTGAGCAGATAACAATGGCCGGTGTACAAATGATGATTCAAATGATGTTGGATCGTCAGATGGAAGAAACAAGATGTCTGCTTAGGCAGAATCGTGAAGAACCGTCAATTCAAGTGGAAGAGCCCGAAGAGAATGGAGGGCACTCGGAGGGAGAAAACTTCAGTGGAACTGTTGGTCAACCCAACCCACCGATAGTTAGGCAAAACAATCAGGATGGAAGGAATGATGGAATGGGATGCAAGTACAAGGACTTTCTGACTTGCAAACCATCGACCTTCACTGGAAAGGAGGATCCGATCGGAGTCATGGATTTGATATCTGAGATGGAATTGGCCTTTATGAATTGTGGTTGCAGAGGCAAGTTGTAGACCACGTTCGCAGTGTGTCAATTCAGGGGTGGAGTTGTTTGTTGGTGGAACACTCTAGGGAAGACCCTAAGCCCAAATGAACCACTGCAACTGACATGGGCAGAGTTCTTGGTGCAGTTCAAATGCAAGTTTTGTTCGGCCCAAAATTTGTTGGAGTTGGAGAACAAGTTTCTGACATTGATAAAGGACATCATGTCAGTTGATGAATACACCAATGCCTTTACAAACAAGATGGAGTTTGCTTTGCGCATCATTCCAGATGCACTGACAAAGGTTGACCGATACGCAAAAGGACTCCCATGGGAGTACGCAATGCCAGTGCGTCAGGCACCTACTCTAGAGGCAGCTATTTGGACAGCCAAGTCTGTTGAGGACATGATCAAGGGAAGAACCGCCAGCAAGGTCGAGGTTGGCGAAGAGAGAAAGTTTGAAGGAACTTCAACTTACAATAAGAAAAGTAAATTTTCGAAGTGTACTTCGAAGAAGTTTGGAGGAAAAGGAGGCGAAGCGAAATGGTGTGATAAGTGTAAGAAAAAGCACTTTGGGAAATGTAGTCAGGATGTAACTTGCTACAAGTGTGGAAAAACTGGGCATTTTGCCAATGAGTGTCCGTCCAACAAAAGGCTGTGTTTTGGTTGTAACGGGGAGGGACACATTTTGAAAGACTGTCCGAAGAAGAAAAAGGTAGTAAAACCCAACATTCTCCCAAAGCCGAAGGCGAGAGCCTTCCAGATGACACTTGATGCTGCGAAAGATGAAGCTGATGTCGCTTCAGGTACCTTTCTCGTAAACGGAATTACCTAATCAAATTTTGTTTGATTATGGAGACAACTACTCCTTTATTTCACATGAGTTAGGTAGAAAACTAGCTTTGCCTGTTGATAGACTAGATAATGCTTTATTAGTCGAAGTTGTTACTGGGAAGTTTGTACCTGTTAGACATCGTATGAAAAACATCTTAATTGACTTTAGTGGGAACGAGGAATTATTGCCTATCGAACTTAATGGTTTCGACGTTGTTCTGGGAATGGATTGGCTTAGCGCCAATGACGTCGGGATATTATGCAAGAAGAAGATAGTAAAAGTAAACCCGCCAAGGAAAGAGTCATTTATAGTGTATAAGGACAAACGTCGAGTAAATTCTGGAATCATTTCCCTAATGAAAGCCAGAAAGTGTTTGACCAAGGGATGTACATCATATTTACCATTCGTGATCGATGCTAAGAAGGAAAAGAAGGAGGTGCAGAGTATTCCAGTGGTATGTGATTATCTGGAATTATTTCCCGAAGATCTTCCTGGATTACGACCTGATAGACAAGTGGAGTTCAGAATAGACTTGTTACCAGGAACCACGCCAATAGCAAAAGCACCGTACCGATTAGCACCAATGGAGATGAAGGAGCTGATGATGCAATTTCATGAATTATTGGACAAAGGTTTCATTAGACCTAGTTCATCGCCTTGGGGAGCTCCGGTGTTATTCGTAAAGAAGAAAGACGGGAGCATGAGAATGTGCATTGATTACAGAGAGCTGAATAAAGCAACGATAAAAAATAGATACCCCTTGCCAATGATTGATGACCTGTTTGATCAATTGCAAGGTTCGAGCTAATTCTCGAAGATCGATCTAAGGTCAGGATATCATCAGCTAAAAGTAAGAGAGCAGGATATCGAGAAGACTGCATTCAGAACATGATATGGACACTACGAGTTCTTGGTTATGTCGTTTGGACTAACCAATGCTCCAGCACCGTTCATGGATTTAATGAACAGAGTCTGCAATCCATTCCTTGATAAATCTATGATAATGTTCATAGACGACATTCTGATTTATTCGAAAGCGAAGAGGAGCATGGCAGACACTTTCGAGAAGTGTTAGAAGTTTTGAAGAAGGAGAAGTTGTATGCAAAGTTCTCCAAATGTGATTTTTGGATTCAACAAGTCCAATTCTTGGGTCACGTGGTCAACCAAGAAGGGATAATAGTTGATCCAGCAAAGATTGAGCACTACTAGAAAAACAGCCTTTTACGACGCTCATTGCGCGTCGTAAAAGGCTCAGACGACGCGCAAATGCGCGTCAAGGAAGGCCCTGTCATAAAGAGAGATGACGCGCTTTTGCGCGTTGTCTATAGACGACACACATTTACGACGCTCATTTACGACGCGCAATTACGACGTGCGTTTACGACACGCAATGCATATCAAGGAAGGCCCTGTCATAAAGGAAGACGACACACATTCGAGTGTCGTAATTTTACGACGCGCGTGTTAATGACACGCAATCCGTATCAAGAAATCCCCTGTCAAGAAAGGCCATGTCATAAATGAAGATGACACACATTTTTGCGTATCATAGTTGTAAATGTTAAAAAAAAAAATATTATTTATAGATTTACTTATTTTCAAATTAAATTTGTATTTAATGTTTCATAATATAAAATAAAGTATCATATACAAAAAATAGAATCCATTGAATAAATTTAATGTCATGCAATTCTATTGCTTACAATATATAAATTTGCATCTAATCTACTATGTACATCAATTTAATGTCATACTACATTGCTATTAAAGAACACCTTAAATCAAAATTGTAATCAGATTCGACATTTCCAACCAAAAAAAAGAACAATTAATTTTTTTCTACATGAATCTGCTCCATAAGAAAACTTAAGCATACCAAGAATCTTATAACCAGAGGCAAAACAATTTAGTGCAGCCTTTCTAAGTTCACCATCCCGTTCTGCTGTTAGATTTGCTACAAGTCGCAGGTTTTTTATCTGTCCACTTATCTGCACCATAATCATGGAAAGCATGAGCAACCTTCGGCTATAAGCCTATAAGGTGTGCGAGTGTGACACATTAATTGAAAGGACTATCATATGTAGTTATATACCTCAGGGTAATGGTTATCCAGCAAAAATCCAACAAGATTAGTACACTCAATTTTTGTCTTGTTGTTTCTAGAATGCGGACCTTCCAAAATATATGGGAAAGTTATAACAGTTGAATAGCTATGTATGATCTTCTTCATTAGTATAGTCTCAAATTTCTTGCAATACATGCCTCAACAATCAGATGCCCCTTCCAAATGGTGAAGCATAGGTGCATCTTCCTCCCCTGACTCTACCCGTAATTTATGTATCTGTATATATTTTTTAAACATCATTTATCCAGTCAACACTTAATCTTAAAAAAAGGATAAAGCCTCAATAGCTATCAATGTACTAATTAAAACCCATACATTGTTGAGAAATTGAAAAGCCTTCTCGATCCTATGACTCTCTTTGATATAAAGGAAAAGGTGTATAGTCTGCACATCATTAGAATGCATATATTAATTGGTGACTAATATATTAATAACAAAAAGAAATTAAAAAAAGAAAAAGAAAAAACTTGTTACCAAGCTTGATAGATCTTCCTTAATTGAGCTGTCTGAAGATGGCAATTCTCCACCATTTTCCTCAAGTTTCTCAATCAATTTTCCCGAATATAATATCACACCAAAGTTATAAAAACCGTTTTAATAAAATGTTTCATGTAGAGTTAGTTGTTCCACTTCACCTTAGTTACTAAAGAGCATATGGAGACTAATATTCTCTGAATCACATCAACAGCTGCTCCGGACCTGATATTCTCTGCATCACATTAACATCTAGCTGTAAAATCAATGAGTGTAACAAATGTTTTTTTACAGTTTTACTTTTGAAGATCATTAAGATTTGAAGATCATACCTTTGCACCACACAAAACTAGAAGATGGAGAGAGCTAGACTCCATATCCTTAACAGCCCCACCTAAGGAGATGGAGTGATCCTTTTCATTTTGATCCCATTCATCTGAATATGGAATCTCCATTTGTCAAAAACATATAATCAGAATTAAGAACAATATTTTATATTAAAAATAAGGGAAAATCAATAACAAAATGAAAGTGAAAATGAAGTGAATTGACATTCTAACTTGTTTCTTGAGGATAGAGTGCAACTTCAAGTCCTGATTCAGCTGTTGTATCTGAAATTGTTTTTATTATAGATATTTTTTATATGGCAATGCTGTTTTTAATCTGATTCTGATGATGAGTTGCTGAACTTGGTTTCCAGGAGGTGATTGGGAAAACAGTGAATGGAACCACTTATGTTGGACTTAGAGCAAGGACAACAGGGGCACTACAGAATCACTGGTGAGTGGAGTAAATGTTGCAGTCAACACAGATATGAGCTGGTTCTTAACTTTGTAAACTGCAATCTTATTGCTAACCAGAATACACTTAAGGTTGATGCATATAACTCAAAGAATTTGTTTCATTTTATAACTGATTGGAACCACTTATGCTGGACTTTAGGTTGATGCTAATCTTTGTGATGCAGTTTTCATGAATGGTGATGTTGTTTAGTTTGCTAGAAAAGTATCCTTCAGTAACGTATTTTTAGATAGGGGTGGTTTGGGAAATCATCAAGTAAAGTGAATCAGGGACATTAGGGTCATTTTAGGCATTTTATATTAGTTAGTTTGTTATAACAGATGGTATAAGAGGGTAGTGGGAAAGAGAATCAGCCAAACTATCTTTCATAACGAATTAACTAATATAAAATGACTAAAATGCTCCTGCCCTAATAAGATTCTCTTTATTTGATGATTTCCCAAACTACCCCTATCAAAAAATATGTGGCTGAAGAGGGTGCATAACAGACTTTCTGAGTGAGAACCTATACGGAATACTAGAAGTTTAAAGTTCATTGAACTAAATACGGTGACAAAACAAGTACCTTTGGAACCCAATTTGTAAGACTTCAATAAAAAAACTAATAATTTAAGGAGTACCAGTTGTTTTCTTAAAGAGGCTAAAACTAAAACCACGCTTCGTGGGCTGCAATAAAAAAAATTGATAATTTAAGAACAGAAAATAATGTGACAAGATTTATAAATCTGTCAGAAAACTCATTTTTTGAAGCTTTTATAGTGACTTACAGGTGCTTTTGGAGGCTTCTTTAAATCTGCGATGTTCTCATCCATGTCCACAGAGGTATCCCATGTATGACGATTTTGCCCTCCACCTTTTCGCAAGATATCTTTTGAGGTCTAATTCGGTTCAAGAAACAAGAACATAAATTAGTTTAAAAACTGAAAATAGAGAAAGATTTGTGGACTACAAAAGTGTAGAAATATAATACTGAGAAGCACGAACCAGATTGGAGACAAAAGATGATAACTGCTGTCGTGGATGCTTCCACCCCCATTGCACTCGTGGGCTTGAAACAATCAATATTGCACAACACTGTCCCCTTCATCGTACCTCCAAATCTGCCATAATCATCTGCTTTTCAACAACATATAGTGCTATAATCAACAAACGAAGTAAACAAATAAACTAATAAACAAATAAACAAATAAACGAATCGGTCTTGAGTTTTCTGTACTTGTGCTCGGCCTTCATTGACTTTGACTCTCGAGCAAGTAGGTTGTTAAATATGGTTTGGTCAAATTCAGTCATTTTGGACTTGCCCTTGATCCTTGCACTTAAAAGTCAAAGTCAACCTTCTCACTTTTTTTTTACACAAATCAAGATTATTTGTACCAGGTAAATAAAAAGCTAAGTGTTGTAGATTCTTCCAGAACATTAATGATTAATATATAGAAAGCATTTGAACCTGATTTTGTGCATTTGTAATAGTAGTCCAATGTTGTGGTTGTGTTGTAGTAGTTGACTAGTCACTTACAAAAGCTAGTGTTCTAGATTCTTCCGGAACATTAACTGCAACCGAAGGTGGCAATTCTTTCATTACCCATAATACAAAACCTGAAGGTACGGATGAATCTGGACAAACATGGCATGATGAAACTATGGATTAGGGTCAAATATCCAAAAAAATAGCAATGTACTTTCATTGATTTGTTTATTATTACAAAATTCCACCCAATTTAGCAATGTCATCCAAATACAAAGCGATTAATTTCAGAAAACAAAAAGTAGAAGAAAAAATGGTGATTGATTTATTTAATATAATTTAATTTACCTATGAAGTAGTAGACAATGAGTAAAAGAGAGGCATAGAGTCCTTCAACTCCCCGCCACTCATAATGATACAGAACTTGTGAAAATGAATGAATGCATTAAATTAAGATCTTGAGGAAAATGACTGAATGAATTAAGCACAAAAATACATACGGGTATATTTGTAAATATAACAATGAATGAACTTGAAGTGAAACAAACAGCAGAAACTATAGCAAGTCCAGCAACCTAAAAAACAGAAACAAAATTGTTTGGTAGTATAGTAAAGAAAGACCTAATTACACTTTTGGTCCCTCTGTGTAATTGTAATATTGAGTTTTTATTTTATTTTTTTGCATTTTTATTCCCTATATGTCACACCCCGAAAACCAAAGGCGGAAACGTTCCCGGGGTTGACTCCACGTTGAGTATCAAATCCAATGTACACAGTAATCACAGTAAACAACCATTACATTACATATATATGAAAGTTTACATTTGGTTCAAAAGTAAATTGTACAAAAGTTATACATATATCATATGAACAAAAGAGACGAGTCTTCAAAGCACTCCGTCTTCACCAAAAGATATCGCCGGGTACCTGTCTAACTTGGACCTGAGAATACAAGCAGTTTGAAAATCAGCATAAAGCTGGTGAGTTCATAAGCGGTTTTGTTTTGTGAAAATGTTTCGGTTTCCTTTAGTTTTCTGAAAAGGTTTGATATCCAAGAAAATCCCATATTTTCTTATGTAAAGTAGTTAAGTTATCTTTCGTTACAGTTCAGTTACAAGTTATAAGTTAACCCCAGGAAAATCCCATATTTTCCTAAATGTAAGATTGATTAAATAACACATAGTATAGTTTAATATACAAAACTATAATTTAGACGAACTGTATATAGAAAGTATTTTGAAAACCTTGGGACTAACATCCCGAACCAGTTATAAGATAATTCGATAAAGACCATGGGATCACTATCCCGAAAATAGATATAAGATAGCTTGATAAACCATGGGATCACTATCCCGAAACTAGATATATGATAGATTGATAAAATCATGGGATTATCATCCCATATAAGATTTAGCTTCAAAACCATGGGATTACCATCCCGAACGAGATATAGACACAAGATCATGGGATTATCATCCCGAATGAGATATAAACATAAAACCATGGGATTACCATCCCGAACGGAATATAGATACAAGACCATGGGATTATCATCCCGAACAAGATATAGACATAAAACCATGGGATTACCATCCCGAACGGAATATAGATACAAGACCATGGGATTATCATCCCGAACAAGATATAGATTCTAAACAAAATCCTAGCTGTGAATAAGTTTATATTAATACGTATTGTGAGTCGGGTAACCATGCTGATATGACAACGAGACCTCCTTGACGTTAGTCAGACGTCGAATGATATACAGAATTTGTCACCCCAGGCGTGCCCGCCTAACTGTAGCTAGCAGTTAAGGTGTGGGATTGTCAGTCCCGAATAGATCTATTCACAAATTCGTCGCTCTCCCTCCAGGAGACTCTGGTTACACTTCCGGAGAGGATTTACTTGATCATCCATAAAGGGTAGTGACTATCTCACAAGCTAGTATTAAACTATTCACAGGATTCTCATACGATACCAGACATACAAAGATTTTAAGACATGATACAGTGAAAATAGTTACATACAGGAAACTATCTGGCAATACATTCAAATGATACGGAGATAAACTGAATCAGACATAGTTTATCAAATAACTTTATACAGATATCAGTACATGATATAAAGAGAATTATAGAACCCCAAATTATTCCCATAATAATTTGATTAGTTTGGTTATTTTCTTAACTAAAATCCATTTAGTTGAAATCGATAAATCATTCCTTATGCTCAACATAATACATAAGGAGTAAAAGAGTTTATAAGTTTGCCAGATATTATTTGAAATACATCAATGTTATAATTCAAAAACAGTTATAGTTTTGCTTGTATTCCCCCCCTGAAAACATTGAAAAACACGGAAAAAGGCGTAGGGGTATGAACTCACCGGACGAGAAATGTGACGATTTGGATGCTAAGAGTTGATCCGGGGCTTGTAAATACACGAGGTTCCTAATTATAATGTAAAGATACACATTTGTATCTAATTAGGACTTAGTTTACTCATATGATAGGGACACTTGCTTCAAGTCGCGAAAACACTCCGATACGAGTGTTTGGAGGGACCCGGGTGGCGTTTAAGGACGTGAAATGACACTAGGAACTTGGGACTTGAGTTTACTCCCCATGAGTAAACTAATAGAAGAGTTTTGGTCTAAAACATCCATTCCCCATGAGTTTACGGCCGTAAACTCATGGTGGGTGTGGTTTATGGTGCTAAATGACTTCATACACTTAGGGAATAATTTCTAGACTTGGTTTAAGGACTTGGAATGATTTCAAAGCATCAAATAGACCGTCTTATGGGAGTTTACGGCCTAGCATGGCTTCCTGGCCGTAAACTCCTTTTTTTCCAAGAAAATGATGTTAAATGGTTCCAAAACAAATCACATGTGATTAATAGAATTATTCCAAGGCCTAACTTGAGTTTGCAAGGGACATTTGAGGGTTTTATGGAGTTTACGGCCCATGAGACCCCTCTCATGGCCGTAAACTCTTCTATAGGGTGCTACAAGGTGTTTCAAGGCCTAAAACTTGCATGGAAGGACTTCTAAAATTCATCTAAGGGCCTTAGGGGTGTTTAGTTTGCATTCTAACACCAAAAATCAAGGAGTTTACGGCCTATGAACAAGTCTTGGCCGTAAACTCATAGAAATCTCTCAATTAATGTGTTTAAGGCCCTCAAACTATTTTTGGTTGGTCCTTTGATTTATTCCAAGGCTTTTGGTGGTGTTGGATGGCTTTCTAACACCTTAGAATTGAATTTATGCCAACTTTTGAGGAGTTTACGGCCCAAGCTCATGACTTGGCCGTAAACTCACATAAGTCCCCCAAAAATCATGTTTCAAGTGTCCAAATTCTAAAACCAAGGTTCTATAATTCATAACTAAGCCATACTAGTGATTTGGAAGGGTTTAAGGGCATGAAAAACCCCATTTACATGAGTTTACAGCCCAAGCTTATGCCTTGGCCATAAACTCCTTCAAATGACTCAAAATCAAAGTTTTAAATGTTCTAAGTCCATATCTTGAAGTCCCTTAGCCATATCTAAAGTCCAAATGAGTTTAGGAAGGAGTTTAAGGGCTTAAAACCCTTCAAAATGGTGTTTACGGCCTAGGCAGCCTCCTGGGCCGTAAACTCACATATGTTGTCCTATTTCATGATTAAATGTCAAATTTGGAAGCCAAATATGCTATAGATTAAGGCTAGGAAGGTACCTTAAGGATTTAAGGCCTTAAAATTGAGTTTTGGACCCTTAATCTTTGGATTTAGGAGAGAGGTTAGAGAGAGAGTAGAGAGAGAAGGAAAAAGCTTCAAATGATAGGTTAAACACGTTTATATAGTTCCTAAAACTTGGAAATGGTGGAACTCTACCCGATACCGGCCTTAAACGAGGCTATAGGTCGCACCCGATTGAGTTTCCGTCACCCGATGAGGATATTTCTAAAACTTATGAAATAAATGTTTTGGGCTAAATTCATGAGTTCCTAAATGATTTGGACCCTCATTGAATGATAATAAACATATAATTTTAGTTAACTAAACCCAAAAACAATATCGGGACATTTCGATCTCCGACGAGTTATACGGGTAGAATGGGTTTTCGGCGATGAACAACTTAGGGTTGTTACATTATCCCCCCGTTAGAGGGAATTTCGTCCCGAAATTCAAAGAATAAGATACAGGTCATGGATTGGAATGAAACACGAATGGATTTGTTGCTTTGGATCTTCACTTTCTCAAGTGGAATCAGGTCTCAACTGGGCGTTCTAACGAATTCTCATTATCGAGACGTGCCTTGGTTTTGTACTTTGACTCTCTCTCAATCTACTATATCAATCTGTTTTCTCATGGAAGTTCCAACCCTGAACGACTTTGGTTTCTTCAAAGGAATCACTAGGGTTTCGTTGGGCAGATACTTCTAAGGATTCGAGACGTGATGGTCTAGATAGATATTACCAAGCTCTAAGGGCATCCGAAACCTAAAGGTTGCTGAATTGATCTCTACGAAGATCTCGAAAGGTCTGATGTGAGACTAAACTAGACGCTCGAAAGAAGCTCCCGAGAATCCTTCGGGGCTAACTTCCCGTTTCTCAATAATCACAAAAACGAGGGATGCGTGGTAATTCACATGGGGAAAACTTTTGAGTTCTTAGGCATAGAATGATACGAAAGTTTGATGCCGAAGATCACGAGAACAGGGTCGAGGAAAAATCTAGACGAGCGACCCTTTCGAAAACAAGGATGACAACACGAATGAAAACTCGGTCATTTCATGTTAAACATAGCACCAAAATATTTTTATGGAAAGTTTCCCCCTTTTTAAATCGAGTGGAACAGAATAGTCCTCCGGACTGAGGATTCAATCTATAGGTACGAAGTTAGTGTTCTCTATCTCACTAGTTAGTCGTCTCGACGGTACACATTTCGATTACATGCGAAGGATTGAGTTTAGAAATTGTTCGAATAGATAGATAACAGGTTTCCCTTTTGTACCAAAATCGAAAAGAGTTGCAAGTATAAGAATTATCAAAGAGAGATATACCTGCGGCAACAGAGGGATTTGTGGTTGTAGCTGTCTTGGGATAATTCCTTTTGAAGTGCCCAACTTCACCACAATTGTAGCAGGCCGGACTGATTCCCACTCCGGATGATTGGTTTGATGGCTTGGCTGGTTTTCTACAGGTTCGCGCAAGATGGCCCTTATTGCCACAGTTGTCGCAGATCCTTTCGCGACATGGACCAGGAATGTGGTGGTGGTAGTTACACTTACTACACCAAGGAAGGGTACCAGTGTATCCACTGGCGGGAGTTTGGGCTGTGGAACCGACAGCTGAAACAGCAACAGGGGCAGTAGCAGCATGGACTGCTACCGTTTGTTATTTCTTAGAAGACCCTTGCGTACTCTGGGCCTTCCGTTTGTTCCAGGGTTTCTTTTTACTTCCGCCTCCACTAGTGACTGGCTCGGGGGTAGTAGCTTCTTCGTCGGAGTTGTCTTCGTGATCTATCAGGATTTTCGCAAGACATTTGGCACTGTCATAAGTGTCTGGCTTCGCAGCCAAGACATTCCCTTTTGTTGGTTGGGTCAACCCCCAGATGAACCTCTCTATCTTTTTACTCTCCGGGGTAACCATTCCCGGACAAAGTAACGCCAGATCATCAAATCTTGAGGTATAAGCAGCTATGTCGGAACCCTTCATCTTAAGGTTCCAAAGTTCGTGTTCTAGTTTCTGAAGTTCGCCCCGAGGGCAATACTCTGCGAGAAGAAGCTCCTTCATAGCTTCCCAACCCATAGCATTGGCTACAGGTAAAGTTAAAGATTTGACTCGGCCGTTCCACCAAGTCAGGGCTTTGTCTAGGAAGGTGCAGGCAGCAAACTTGACTCTATCAGACTCCGAACAGCCGCATATTTCAAAGATTGATTCGATTCTCTCGAACCATCGGGTTAAGGCAATGACACCTCCTGTGCCATCGAAGAACGTCGGTTTTGCATTCATGAAGTCTTTATAGGAACCCCCTTTTTGGTGTCCCTGGCTATCATCTGGGTTTTGGGTTTCACCTCCCGAACCCCTAGAGTTCAGTTGAGGTAAGAGAGCTGATATGGTAGCGGAAATGGTTGCCTGAAGTGTTTCCAAATCGATTTGAATAGGAGGTGGTGGCGGAGGAGGATTGCTGTTGTTCGTTGAGCTGGGTCTCTTTCTTGGAGGCATCTTGATCTAAAGAGATCAGAAAAGAGAGGATCATAAGTCCTCTGAATTGAATCAAGAGATATGGGACAGGAGATATCTCATCAAGGAAAATATAGCATCATACTAAGCGATAAAGCAGAGAGGAGTTATCAAGATAGAACATTTTATCGCTAGAGAAATAATCAAGGAATAACGCGTATACAAGGATTTCGACAAAGGATCGACTCGAGAAATACTCCCATAGTATTTCATGGTTCGCTGCAGCGATGATTCGTTGTTTGAGATATTAGGTAAGTTTTAGGTATGCCGCATGCCACAGTCACTCCCAAGCACATGTTGGCCGTGTCTCGAATGAATATAGTTGGCCAGGCTATATTGACCCTAGACACGACTACATAACTGCCCAGGTTTAACCGCAACGTACAACACCCATTTACTTATGTTTTGTTCTACTTATAGTTACAGATTTCGACGGCTCGACATACTTAAATACTTTTGAAAATACTTATATATTGTGGGATACTTTTAGTTCAGAGCACTTAGGCCCCTTAATGTTTATAGTCTTACACCATGTAAGGTTTGGTATACTCTGTTCACTATAAACAAGGGCTCTGATACCAATCTGTCACACCCCGAAAACAAAAGGCGGAAACGTTCCCGGGGTTGACTCCACGTTGAGTATCAAATCCAATGTACATAGTAATCACAGTAAACAACCATTACATTACATATATATATGAAAGTTTACATTTGGTTCAAAAGTAAATTGTACAAAAGTTATACATATATCATATGAACAAAAGAGACGAGTCTTCAGAGCACTCCGTCTTCACCAAAAGATATCATCGGGTACCTGTCTAACTTGGACCTGAGAATACAAGCAGTTTGAAAATCAGCATAAAGCTGGTAAGTTCATAAGCGGTTTTGTTTTGTGAAAATGTTTCGGTTTCCTTTAGTTTTCTGAAAAGGTTTGATATCCAAGAAAATCCCATATTTTCTTATGTAAAGTAGTTAAGTTATCTTTCGTTACAGTTCAGTTACAAGTTATAAGTTAACCCCAGGAAAATCCCATATTTTCCTAAATGTAAGATTGATTAAATAACACATAGTATAGTTTAATATACAAAACTATAATTTAGACGAACTGTATATAGAAAGTATTTTGAAAACCTTGGGACTAACATCCCGAACCAGTTATAAGATAATTCGATAAAGACCATGGGATCATTATCCCGAAAATAGATATAAGATAGCTTGATAAACCATGGGATCACTATCCCGAAACTAGATATATGATAGATTGATAAAATCATGGGATTATCATCCCGTATAAGATTTAGCTTCAAAACCATGGGATTACCATCCCGAACGAGATATAGACACAAGATCATGGGATTATCATCCCGAATGAGATATAAACATAAAACCATGGGATTACCATCCCGAACGGAATATAGATACAAGACCATGGGATTATCATCCCGAACAAGATATAGACATAAAACCATGGGATTACCATCCCGAACGGAATATAGATACAAGACCATGGGATTATCATCCCGAACAAGATATAGATTCTAAACAAAATCCTAGCTGTGAATAAGTTTATATTAATACGTATTGTGAGTCGGGTAACCATGCTGATATGAAAACGAGACCTCCTTGACGTTAGTCAGACGTCGAATGATATACAGAATTTGTCACCCCAGGCGTGCCCGCCTAACTGTAGCTAGCAGTTAAGGTGTGGGATTGTCAGTCCCGAATAGATCTATTCACAAATTCGTCGCTCTCCCTCCAGGAGACTCTGGTTACACTTCCGGAGAGGATTTACTTGATCATCCATAAAGGGTAGTGACTATCTCACAAGCTAGTATTAAACTATTCACAGGATTCTCATACGATACCAGACATACAAAGATTTTAAGACATGATACAGTGAAAATAGTTACATACAGGAAACTATCTGGCAATACATTCAAATGATACGGAGATAAACTGAATCAGACATAGTTTATCAAATAACTTTATACAGATATCAGTACATGATATAAAGAGAATTATAGAACCCCAAATTATTCCCATAATAATTTGATTAGTTTGGTTATTTTCTTAACTAAAATCCATTTAGTTGAAATCGATAAATCATTCCTTATGCTCAACATAATACATAAGGAGTAAAAGAGTTTATAAGTTTGCCAGATATTATTTGAAATACATCAATGTTATAATTCAAAAACAGTTATAGTTTTGCTTGTATTCCCCCCCTGAAAACATTGAAAAACACGGAAAAAGGCGTAGGGGTATGAACTCACCGGACGAGAAATGTGACGATTTGGATGCTAAGAGTTGATCCGGGGCTTGTAAATACACGAGGTTCCTAATTATAATGTAAAGATACACATTTGTATCTAATTAGGACTTAGTTTATTCATATGATAGGGACACTTGCTTCAAGTCGCGAAAACACTCCGATACGAGTGTTTGGAGGGACCCGGGTGGCGTTTAAGGACGTGAAATGACACTAGGGACTTGGGACTTGAGTTTACTCCCCATGAGTAAACTAATAGAAGAGTTTTGGTCTAAAACACCCATTCCCCATGAGTTTACGGCCGTAAACTCATGGTGGGTGTGGTTTATGGTGCTAAATGACTTCATACACTTAGGGAATAATTTCTAGACTTGGTTTAAGGACTTGGAATGATTTCAAAGCATCAAATAGACCTTCTTATGGGAGTTTACGGCCTAACATGGCTTCCTGGCCGTAAACTCCTATTTTTCCAAGAAAATGATGTTAAATGGTTCCAAAACAAATCACATGTGATTAATAGAATTATTCCAAGGCCTAACTTGAGTTTGCAAGGGACATTTGAGGGTTTTATGGAGTTTACGGCCCATGAGACCCCTCTCATGGCTGTAAATTCTTCTATAGGGTGCTACAAGGTGTTTCAAGGCCTAAAACTTGCATGGAAGGACTTCTAAAATTCATCTAAGAGCCTTAGGGGTGTTTAGTTTGCATTCTAACACCAAAAATCAAGGAGTTTACGGCCTATGAACAAGTCTTGGCCGTAAACTCATAGAAATCTCTCAATTAATGTGTTTAAGGCCCTCAAACTATTTTTGGTTGGTCCTTTGATTTATTCCAAGGCTTTTGGTGGTGTTGGATGGCTTTCTAACACCTTAGAATTGAATTTATGCCAACTTTTGAGGAGTTTACGGCCCAAGCTCATGACTTGGCCGTAAACTCACATAAGTCCCCCAAAAATCATGTTTCAAGTGTCCAAATGCTAAAACCAAGGTTCTATAATTCATAACTAAGCCATACTAGTGATTTGGAAGGGTTTAAGGGCATGAAAAACCCCATTTACATGAGTTTACGGCCCAAGCTTATGCCTTGGCCATAAACTCCTTCAAATGACTCAAAATCAAAGTTTTAAATGTTCTAAGTCCATATCTTGAAGTCCCTTAGCCATATCTAAAGTCCAAATGAGTTTAGGAAGGAGTTTAAGGGCTTAAAACCCTTCAAAATGGTGTTTACGGCCTAGGCAGCCTCCTGGGCCGTAAACTCACATATGTTGTCCTATTTCATGATTAAATGTCAAATTTGGAAGCCAAATATGCTATAGATTAAGGCTAGGAAGGTACCTTAAGGATTTGAGGCCTTAAAATTGAGTTTTGGACCCTTAATCTTTGGATTTAGGAGAGAGGTTAGAGAGAGAGTAGAGAGAGAAGGAAAAAGCTTCAAATGATAGGTTAAACACGTTTATATAGTTCCTAAAACTTGGAAATGGTGGAACTCTACCCGATACCGGCCTTAAACGAGGCTATAGGTCGCACCCGATTGAGTTTCCGTCACCCGACGAGGATATTTCTAAAACTTATGAAATAAATGTTTTGGGCTAAATTCATGAGTTCCTAAATGATTTGGACCCTCATTGAATGATAATAAACATATAATTTTAGTTAACTAAACCCAAAAACTATATCGGGACATTTCGATCTCCGACGAGTTATACGGGTAGAATGGGTTTTCGGCGATGAACAAGTTAGGGTTGTTACACTATATACGTTTTAGGTCCGTGACTTGCACAATGTTTAGAAATGGGTGTTTCATTGATTTATTTAATTTAGCATCATAAGTGGAAAGATAATCTCAAATAGAACAACATCAAGTCTTGATTGGAGCAGATTGTACATTGTAGTCTTGGAACGACTGATGGACAAAAGTTGATGATTTCAAAAGGAATATGATAAGAGGCAGGTCACTTAATTTCTGAAAGCTAGCAAAAAAAATTAAATTAAAGAAACATTGGAATGATGTCACTGACTACTCACCGGGTATAGAGGCGGGCCACTCATTTTCTTGGCCTTTGTGAAAGATAATCTAGACACAAAAATAAATAAAAAATTGAAAACCACTGTCTATTTACCACTTCAGCATCATAAATATGAAGAAAGTTCAAAGTGTTACATGGTTGGATAACCAAGAGGCAGCTTTGGGGAGATAGATGCAAGTGTAGCCAAAACTATAAGTAGGCTAATCACCTGTTTATTATAATGTTATTACGTATGATTAATGAAGTACATAGCAGATCAATTCTTGATGTTTCAGTTTAAAACATCAGATCAGATGTTTGACTGCTCAAAAGGCACAACAACCAACAGACGTCCATGTAAGCTCATAATTGTTGATGTACAAAGCAGATCAATTCTTGATGGTAGGCTAATCACCTGTTTATTATTATAAGTCAAAAGTCAAACACAATAACTTTCACATAACACAAACACAAAGAGTCATTTATTTATACATTATAATCAACATACCTTTTTGAAAGCAACAATGCCCCACGGGTTGTCAAGTTGCTCAGGTTGACCCGTGATGACTAGACGTCCAGCTGGATCAGATTGGACTTGTACCTAAAAGTCATTGAGGACAAATCAGTCATTTTAGCTGAAAATAAAGCTAGAGCATTTATAATCAACATATATATTTACACACCTCTTCCCATAGAAGCCCTGGAACTAGGGCATACACTTCAAAGCAATCTTTCTGTACATAACACATAAAGTAAACATAAGTCGAATGTGTGTTAATACTTTTTATAAATGTCAATGGTGTGATGTGACAATACACTTACAGTTTCTCGCACATTTATTTTCACCCAATTAGCAGGGAGCCCACATTGGCAACCGTGGTAACAACTCTATCACATTTCAAAACAAGCAGATGTATTTATAAACAGTTAAATATTAAATATTATATGATAATTAAAAGAAAGTAACAAATATTAGCAATTAAAAACTTGATTCTGAATTGCCTAGATGTTTTCGTTCGTACAACTTTCACTAGATGCTGCACTTCACTTGGTCTTTTTTGTTTAAGTGACCCTATAAGTCAAAGATTATGCAATTAATATTAACAACGCATTTTGGTGTTCTTAATGTTAAAACTAAAACATTCATAACAATTCTCACCAATGCTTTTCAGACTTTTTTCGCGCTTTTGTGAATTGTTAGAATTCTTTTCCTAACCAAAACAAAGTCGATATAAATGGTAAAAAGAAAAAAAACATCTAATGTTCTCTCTAAGTTTTCTTAAGCTAATATAACCTAGAATCCATCCGGATGCTCTTCTATGCGTCATTAAGGGTTCAGACTCTTGGAAATGGATAAGTTGTTGAAGAAAGTTGAATTTAACTGATCATGCCTAACAAATTGAATTTTCAACTAATTGAACGGGAATTCAAGAACCATCCGATCGCCAATGAATCTCCTAGAGATGATTATGGAGGAAACTGTAAGACCACTTCCCGAGGCATTGAAAAAAAAATATGAATCTTAAAACAACTATATTGAAGGGTGTTTGTAACTAAAATCTATGATCACAATTGAAAAAAATATATGAATCACAATTGTAACTAAATGTAATCGACCTCAAAATACAATTATATTGAAGGGTATTTGACCATTTCAAATACGATCACAATTGAAAAAAAATATGAATCTTAAAACAACTAGGTCGGATCAAGGGATTGCTTACCTGTGGACGACATGAATAACCTCCATCAATGATTGAACTCATTCAATCAATTTAAAAGCCTACCCTTTACCAAATCGATTGAGGACATCATATTGTAACTAAAATCTACGAGATTGATGATTTTAGTAAGCTAAGTAAACAGATGATGGAGTGTTGACATGGGGAAATATGGATTCGAGCCCAAGAAGATGAGAAGTAGACGCATCTATGAAGCGAGGTACTTGCAATCGATTTGTTGGATCAATGTAACGGGGCTTAGGTCGCCGACAAGGAGAAGCGAGCATGAGATCACTAGACCTGAGGTTGCCGACAAGGTGAGGTTGCTGGCAAGGTGATGTAGCCGACAAGGTGAGGCGAGGTGATCAGGTGAGATTGCCAATCGTTGTAGAGGCAGAGCACCGAGAACGGTCGTCTTTCATCGGAAGTCGACGACGGTGGGAGACATTAGGAAGGGTCGAATAAGCAGCAAATGGCAGAAGGTGAATGGAGGTTTGAGAATCGAGAGAGAAGAAAGAAAGAAAGAAAGGGGGTTTTCAGCGGGGATGAGCTAGGGTTTTCAGCTGGTGGAAACAAAGCGGGCTTTTTAATTTTTGGATTTGATTTCCCCCTCGGATGAAACGCGCGTTTCATTAAAATTTATAAAGCGACATGGTGAGACGACACACATTTTATTTAAGGTGCCCTCCGCATTTTTTATTAGACACTAATTTTAGGGCACGCAAAAATGCGTGTTCTCTATGCTTCATATTTTGGAAAACGGACGTCAAATTTTAGGGCACGTACAAATGCGTGTCCTCTATCAGCGCGTGTCATTGATTGCGCGTCGTAAAAGGCTATTTTTCTAGTAGTGGAGGCTGTAATGAAGTGGGAACAACCAAAAAGTCCCACGGAGATCCAAAGCTTTTTAGGATTAGCCGGATACTACTGAAGGTTTATCCAAGGATTTTCTTCGAGCGCTACTCCACTAACAGCTTTGACCCACAAAGGAGCTACTTACGCTTGGAGCAAGAAGCATAAAGAAGCATTCGAGAAGCTAAAGAAGAAGCTATGTGAGGCGCCGATTCTTTCTCTACCCGATGGAGTTGAAGACTTCGCTATTTATAGCGATGCATCTGGTGTTGGGTTGGGTTGTGTTTTGACCCAAAGAGAAAAGGTGATAGCATATGCGTCTCGATAATTGAAGGAGCATGAAAAGAACTACACTACTCACGATTTGGAGTTGGAAGCGGTAGTTTTTGCTCTGAAAATATGGATGCATTACCTCTATGGCACGAAGTGCAAACGTTTCACTGATCATAAGAGTCTCCAATATCTCTTTAATCAGAAAGAGTTAAATATGATGCAACAACGCTGGCTAGAGTTACTTAAGGACTACGAATGTGAGATACTTTACCACCCCAGTAAGACTAATGTTGTAGCTGATGCTCTCAGTCAGAAAGTCAATCTTGAAAGAAAGAGGCCAAGAGCGTTGAGAATTGAAGTTGTCTCAACCACTGTGGAAAGTATAAAGAAAGCTCAAGAGGAAGCTTCTGAGAAGAATGACCAAAAGGAAGAACGTTTCGGCAAAATGTTGGTGTTCGGTATAAACAGTCATGGACTGAAAGTGTTCCAATATCAGATTTGGATACCTAAGACAGGAGGAGTCAGAGATCTTCTAATGGAAGAAGCTAACAAAACCATGTACTCGATTCATCCCGGTATCACTAAAATGTATAGGGACCTGAAACCCTTTTATTGGTGGCCGACGATGAAGCTTGATGTTGCAAAGTATGTGGCCGAGTGTGTGACTTGTGCAAGAATCAAGACATAACATCAGAAACCATATGGGAGTTTAGAACCTTTAACTGTGCCTATGGGTAAATGGGAAGACATTTCTATGGATTTTGTCACTAGACTACCCAGAACAAAGAATGGTCATGATATGATTTAGGTGGTCGTTGATTGATTCACTAAGAGTGCGCATTTCATAGCAGCTAAGGAGAAATGGTCTATGGATAAGCTTGCGAATTCTTATGTGAAGGAAATTTTGAGGCTTCACGGTGTTCCGTTAATGATTGTGTCAGGTCGTGACAGCCGTTTCACCTCATGATTTTTGAAAAGTCTACAAGAGGAATTGGGTACCAAGTTGTGTTTGAGTACAACTTACCATCCACATACTGATGGTCAGAGCGAACAGACGATACAAACACTTGAAGATATGCTGAGAGCATGTACCCTGGAATTCCAAGGTAATTGGGATAAAAATTTACCTTTGATAGAATTTTCCTACAATAATAGTTCCACTCGAGCATTAAGATGGCACCTTATCAAGCTTTGTACAGACAAAAGTGTCATACGACGTCTTATTGGCTTGAGGCTGGGGAAAAGCAGTTTATTGGACCGGAGATAGTCCATCAAACTGCTGAAAAGTTGAAAATAATTAGGGAGAGACTGTTAACAGCTCAGGATCGTCAAAAGAGTTATGCTAACAACAAGCGTAGACCGATGACTTTTGAAGTTGGAGATTCGGTTTTGCTTAAAGTCTCACCATGGAAGGGACTTATACGATTTGGTAAAAGGGGAAAGTTAAGTCCAAGGTTTATTGGACCGTTTAAAGTTCTTCAGAGGATTAGGAACCAAGCTTACAAGCTAGAACTACCAGAAGAACTGGATGGTATTCATAACACATTTCATTTGTGTTATTTAAGGAAGTTTACGGGAGAAGTTTCCGATATAATTCCAATTTCTGAATTGAGAATTAATGAAAACAAGAGGTTAATTGAAGAACCAGAGGCAATTGTTGACCGAAAGACTAAGAAGCTTCGACGCAGGATGGTCGAATTAGTGCTTGTCCGTTGGAAACATTCAAATGGGTCAAATCTCTCCTGGGAAATGGAGAGTGGCATGTTGAGTCGCTATCCGCATTTTTTATTGATGTGTGACTTCGGGGACGGAATCATCCTAAGGGGGAGAGAATTGTAACGCCCGCGTTTCCAGGCTAGGCATTATTGTTGATTTAATAGTCTAGGTTAACCCTTATAACTGTTTTTGAAGTATTAATGATGAAATACTTGAAGATTATGTGAATTATGTGTTTATTTTCTTAATTATTATAATTTAATAAATTAAGAATAAAATGAGCGTCAAAATTAAAGTGTGCGATAAGCCCGATATCTTTACATAAATTTGTAGTGGTTGAAACAAGGATTCCGAAGATATAAAGAACGCCGAAATTTGAGTTATAACGAAGAAGTTATGACATGTCGAAGTTTCGCGACGAAACCGACAACGCTGAATGACGTAAAATACGAAATTAAGATAGAGTGATATTTAGCCTTAGTTATCTAAACAAAAGTCGTAGAGTTCGTTAAACCGAGAGCGTGCATAAAAAGAACGCCCAAATCTGACTTCGTATGTGGAAGTTATGATTTTTCTAAGTTTTAGCTTAGCAGTATGCAGCCCAAAAAGAACATACTATACATGTTTTAAACTATGTTTAAAAATGTATATTTTATCTACTAAAATATTGGGTAGAACATGGGTAGATATTTCTCTTGTGATAAAAAGATGAGAGGCCTCGATGTTTTTGATTTAGTCATCTAGTGGAGTTTAGATGACCACCACAGACTTTTCTAGACAGTGTAGTGGAATGCTAGCAAGCTCGCCACCTGTAGGTGTTAATGAGCTTGGGTGCTCATTTTCTGTACTCCATCCCCCTCATGGTTGCCTCATTTGACATATATTGTTGGGAAACCCCCGAATGCATGTGTTGTCGCCCCGATGAAATATTCTAAGACTAGGTCCCTTGTGTCACTTGTTTTGGGGACGTAAAGTGAGAATAACGGGAATGGGTAATTGGGTTATTGTTGGTTGATGAGATTAAAATAATTATTTATTGTGCGTTGAAAACTTTATATGCTCACCAGGCTCCCAAGCCTGACCCACTCAGTTTCTTTGTATTACAGGTAGTGGCTCCAGAGCATAAGTTAGATGACTTGTCAAATTATTTTTTTGGATTATAGACTTGTTGTTGTAAATAACTGTTGTAAGTTCTGTATTGAAATGTTTATGCTTTTGGTCTGTTTATCAGAACATGACATCCTGAGTATTGTAATATAATGAAAAATACATTTCTTTAAGAAATGCTTTGGTAAATCTTATTTTTATCATATTTTGTTTTGGGAACAAATTCCGCAACTCTTTTAAATCAAAAGGATTACTCTGAAATTATTTTAAAAGCATAAATGAAACCGTTCTTTTTTAACCGTGATTTTGGGGATATCACAGCCGCAACTATCCGAGAGGCCATCCCAGAGATGTTGGGGTCTATCAAGACCACCTTGATCGAGACATTTGATGATCGTTACGCTGCGATTTCCGAGGCGGCTGCTGCTGCAGCCACTGCAGCTGTCGCTACTGCTAGGTCCCAGGGGGGTGACTCATTGCTGTATTGGGAGTTCAGCAACACGAATCCATCAGAGTTTGATGGGATTCAGGATCTGATTGTCGTTATGAGATGGATCTCTGAAATAGAGGGGTGTTTCTACACTTGTTCCTGTCCGAAACATTTGAGTGTATGGTTCGCTCTGAACCAACTTCGCTTGGGAGTGAAGGACTAGTGGAAGTTTGTGACAACTAGCTTCACTTTTGCAGAGCTCACTGCAGTGTCATGGGAGAGGTTTACTGCTTTGTTTTGAGATAAGTATGTTCCCCCGATGGAAAGGGAGCGGTTGGCCCAGGAGTTTATGTCCCTCAAGCAGAGGATAGAGTCAATGATAGTGATTACTCGGATGTTCCATGAGAGGGCGATGTTCTGCCCTAAGCACAAGTCTACCGAGCACGCACGTATGAGTCGGTATTTGAGCATTCCGTGGAGGGATATTTGAGAGTTCGTGGCGAAATCGACCTATCGGACATTTTCTGAGCTTCACGAAAATGCTCAGAAGAGGGAGATTGTGGTGGAATAGTGTCTAAGCCCGTAACTATATTTGGTATGTACTTGACCCGGTTGTGCATGGTCCTTTTGGGTTGCCTTCTCCAAAGCAACTTGACAAGGTAATTTAGGGAGAAAGAGTGGATATTATGGTTTATTAATATATTATAAGAACAATATATTAAAGGAGAAATCATATTTATTTAATTAGTATTGGTAATAAACTAATTAGGAATTAATTTGGTGACTAAAAGAGATTAATTAAATAAAGGGGTATAAACTGTCAAATGCATGATAGTTGAGTTTTGGCCTGGAGAACCTAATGGACTAAGGGGGAATGAAATTATGATGGGGATCCATCATATTTTCGTCCAAGGGCCCTAATCTAGAAGGTTATGTGGGTTGTTTGGTGATTAAGCTGTCCATTAGGGTTTAGGCTGAAACCCTAGCAGCCAGTAGTATAAATAAGACACCTAGGCTATGGAAATCTGCTACCACTTGATTCTAAGAGAACCCTAGGCCGATTTCAGCACCTCTCTCACCCTTTCTCATATTGCCTTCTTGCTTCTGGGGTTTGTGAACCATTAGAGGAGTTACATTTGTGACTCTAAGCTCAAGATCAAGAAGATTACAAGGATTCAAGCTACTTGGAAGAGGTAAACCACTTAGATCTATTTTCTTTATGATAATTTCGAATTATATATGATAGATCTAGGTTTGTAAGTCTTGGAATCAAAGCATGTACAATAATGAAACCTAGATCCAAGCATTAGGGTTTGTATGAGCACATAGGAATGTTTCTTATGCATAAAACCCATCAGTGGTATCAGAGCCTTGATTGGTTTTAATTGTATGTGATGCTTAACTGTTTTACTTGTTGAAAATCGATTTTTTTGCCTCTGCCCGACTCAACTCGGCGAGACAATATCTGGACTTGGCGAGTTCGCCCCTACTTGGCGAGTTCAGAGCTGACTCGGTGAGCTTGTGCATCAGACAGAGGGTATTTCGGGATTTAGCTGCTGTTTTGACTTGGATTTGATGCCTAAATCGTTTTTTTGATGTTAAAATCCGAATTTTATCTAAATTAAATGAATATCCTTGTCAAAACAATAGATAATTTCAAATCTTTTGAATATTGGTTGTTTATATGATAAATATGGATTATTTAAAATTATTTGGTAATTATCTAATGACTAAAATATGATTAGGTCAAATATAGATAATTATGAAATTAATTGTTTAATTTAAATTATTGTTATTTGATCCCTTATGTTTTGAAAAACTCAAAACTCGCCCTCAAGTTTTGAAATTTGAATTTTGTGATTAAAAGTTTAATTTTAAATAATTTAAATTTCAAACCCTTAGAATTTTACAAGTTTAAAATTCAACCCTATACTATTATATATTATTAAAAGCTTAATTAATATATACATATATATATATATATATATATATATATATATATATATATATATATTGTATGTATGTATGTATGTATAACTTAAAATGCTAGTCTTATCGTTAGTAGGCCTCATTCACGAAGTAAGTCTATAAGGTGGGTATAATGTTGTTGCCTATAAAATGGCGCTTAATGGTTGTACACTCACACCTACCGCTTGGTTGACTAGTGGAGGGTCGTTAGTCGAACGGGTAGGATAGGGCAACCCTCTCCTCATTAAAAGTATAATGTAAGATACAAAGTAAGTACATGTTTTACAGATTCCCAATCTTAGTTAATTTAGGGCAAAATGTGAAAATGATGCTAATCCATGGAATTGCTCTTCGTACCCTTGTCAAACGTTGGTGGAGCGCGTGTGGTTAATCGGAACATCAATTTGGGGATGACATTGGTAGCGAAGGGTGACTCGATGTTTGTCATAGATCAATGGAGCGTGTGTCGTTTACTAGCACATTGATTAGGTGATAGAGACATTGAGTGCACCATGTTGATTCGCAATATTATTCACAATTTGTTTGTGATCCTCGGTATCCCAGTCGCAAATTTGAAATGCATATCGAGATTTAAACATGCCATTGAAAAGTTCAATGAATCTCAAAGATCTAGGAGTTTTCAATACATTTAAAACCTAAATTGCTATTTCGTGTTTCATGGTGAGAATAAGTGAATCGTCATTCACTTAACTTAAAATTATTTACTTTTAGAGTACGACATCCCTTTCTAAGTTGTAAATAATGTTGTTGGATCCTAGCCCTAATTTCTCATTTGGGTGTTTAATTAGGGATTCATTTCTAATCAAACTTTGTTCCTTTCTTTTTCAGATGTCTGCAAACAACAACCACAACAACAACCACAACAACAACAACGCTTAAGGGTCATTCTCGTTGATGAACCTGTGTCAGAAAGAGACATTTGATGGGTCAAACTTCAACGAAAGGATGAGGTATATTCGCATGATCACATGCTACGAGGACAAAGAATATGTCCTCGATGAAAATATTGAAAAGATCATCCCAGATGTTGCTACTCCTGAAGAGCTGGCCGCCTTTTGAGGCCCACAAGCGTAATGCTACGAAAGTTCACTGCATCATGCTGGCCACCATGAACCTCGAACTCCAAAAGTCCTATGCGGACATGTATCCGTATGAAATGCATCAGGATTTGTTGGACAGGTATCACCAGAGCGTGAGGCAAGAACACTATGAGATCATTACTAACATGATCACCGTTAAGATGGGGAGTGGAGAATCCTTAACCTCTCATTTGCAGAAAATGCAGAGGTATGTTGATCGTCTTCTCAAACTTAATGTTAAGTTTGATGAGGATTTGGCTATCAACATAATCCTCCACTCCTTGCCCTCCTGCTGCAACCAGTTTAGGATGACCTACCACATGAACAAGGAGGAGGTATCCTTGAGCAAGATCCAAGGACTCTTGAGGATTGCTGAGAGCAACCTCAAAGACAAATCCGTTGCACCGTCCCCTGTTGTGGCCACTCCTGTGATGGCAATAGGTCAAAGAAAGGGTAAAAAGAGGAAGGCTCCATGTAAGAGCCACCATAAGGGAAAGCCCTGTGATGGTTCGTCCTCAAGTGGGACCAAAGCAGGCCCTGCTAAACCCTCATCCGAACCTAAGGAAACAGAGTGCTTCTATTGTCACCAAAAGGGCCACTGGAAACGAAGCTGCCCTCAGTATCTGCAAGATATAAAGGATGGGAAGATTAAGCCCACCTTTGCAGGTATGTATTCTATTAAATCTAATAAC
The DNA here is from genome assembly GCF_002870075.4 of Lactuca sativa. Classification (NCBI taxonomy): domain Eukaryota; kingdom Viridiplantae; phylum Streptophyta; class Magnoliopsida; order Asterales; family Asteraceae; genus Lactuca; species Lactuca sativa. The sequence goes on from NC_056629.2 coordinate 192,532,768, forward strand.
TCATCATTTGCTACTTCATGGGTTCTTGATACAGGGTGTGGTTACCACATTTTTTTTGATATGCATGGCCTAAAAAGAAGTTGGGAGGTGGAACATGGAAAGATGAACCTGATTATGGGAAACAGAAGATCGTCACCTGTGACCAAAGTCGATGTTTATTCTTTAGTGTTGAGTAATGGGTTAGGGATAGATTTAAACAATTTTTGTTATTCACCAGATATGGAAAGAAACATTATTTCATTTCATGGGTTGTTTAGACAAGGTTTCATATATTCATTTGATAATAGTAATGGTTCTATTAACGTTTATTTGAATGGTGTGTTTTATTTCAATGCATTACCTTGTGATGGGATTTATGAGTCTGTGATGGTTGTTGATAATTTAGGAAATAATGTTTTGAATATTGATTCGTCTACTAGTCTAGACAAAGCATGCTTGTGGCATTGTCGCCTTGGCCATGTCAACAAGAAACGCATAGCCCAACTCCAAAAGGATGGAGTGTTGGAGTCATTCGACCTTAGGGACGATGACACGTGTGAATCTTGTTTACTTGGGAAGATGACCAAGTCACCCTTTACTGGAACTTGTGAAAGGGGTGAGGGTTTATTGGATCTCATACACACCGATGTGTGTGGGCCCTTTAGATCCACCATAAGGGATGCTTGCCACTTCTACGGGACTCTTACAGATGATTATAGCAGATATGGATATATCTACTTAATCAAGCAAAAGTCAGAAACCATTGAAAAGTTCAAGGAGTTTAAGAATGAAGTGGAGAATTAGCTGGGCAAGAAAATCAAGATGCTTCGGTCAGACCGAGGAGGAGAGTACCTAAGTCTTGAGTTTCACGACTATCTAAAGGAATGCAGAATTGTTTCGCGATTGACGCCTCCAAGGACGCCACAATTGAATGGTGTGGCTGAGAGATGTAATCGAATCTTGTTGGACATGGTTCGTTCTATGATGAGTCGGACTTCGTTACCAATAGCTTTCTGGGGGTATGCCTTAGAGACTGCCGCCCATATCCTTAACTTAGTTCCCACCAAGAAGGTTTCCAAGACTCCTCACGAGATGTGGTCAGGGAAGGCTCCCTCGTTGGCACATATTAAGGTTTAGGGTTGCGAGGCTTTCGTAAGACGAGAGACGCATGACAAGCTCGAACCTCATAGTGAGAAGTGTTATTTCATCGGCTATCCGCAGAAGTCTTTTGGCTATCTTTTGTATAGATCGAGTGACAATGTTGTCTTCGTTGCTAGAAGAGGAGTTTTCCGAGAAAGGGAATTGATAAGCCAAGAAGACAGTGGGAGGAAAATTGAAATTGAAGAGATTCAAGATCAAAGCGATGAAGGAGCCTCTGACGCTGGCGCTCAACTTCATGCGGAAACTCCTGTTGAACCGGTTGACGAGTCCTTACCTCTTCGACGTTCCACTAGGGCTAGTGTTCCACCCCAGTTGTATGGATTTGATATTACTACTGAATGGGATACATTTATTAGTGATAATACACTAGTAAATTTGGACGAACCTAGCAGCTACAAGGAAGCCATGGCAGGCCCGAAGTCTACAAAATGGAATGAGGCAATGGACAGCCAGATTCAGTCCATGTATGACAACCAAGTTTGGAATTTGGTTGATAATGTACTGGGTCGTAAGACCGTCGGGTGCAAGTGGATCTTCAAGAAGAAGATGGACATGGATGGGAAAGTGCATACTTATAAAGCACAATTGGTTGCGAAGGGCTTTACTCAAACTCCCGGAGTTGACTATGATGAGACCTTCTCGCCAGTTGCGAAGATAAAGTCTATTAGGGTAATTCTTGCAATAGCTGCGTTTCATGATTATGAAATATGCTAGATGGATGTGAAAACCGCTTTCCTTAATGGAAAGTTGGTTGAGGATGTTTACATGAATCAGCTAGAGGGTTTTGTCGATGCGAAGCATCCAAATAGAGTATGCAAGCTTGAGAAATCAATTTATGGGTTGAAACAAGCGTCTCACAGATGGAATCTTTGTAAGACTCAGAGCCCAAGTATAGAGGCAGAGATAGCTGATATGAGCCGAGTACCTTACGCTTCCATAGTAGGCTTTGTCATGTACGCTATGACTTGTACTCGCACTGATGTGGCCTTCACTTTGAGCATGGTCAGCATATATCAGGGGAACCCAGGTAGAGCTCATTTGATTGCAGTTAAGAATATTCTTAAGTACCTGCGAAGGACCAAGGAATGGTTTCTAGTCCTCGGTGAGAGTGATGACTTAAGGGTACGAGGGTACAGTGACGCTAGTTTTCAGACAGATCGGGATAATTTCCGATCGCAGTCGGGCTGGGTATGTACCTTAAATGGAGGAGCAGTAACTTGGAAAAGTTCCAAGCAGTAAACCGTAGCTGATTCGACGTGCGAATCAGAGTACATTGCGGCGACCGAAGCATCAAAGGAGGCTATATGGTTGAAGAACTTCATTGGAGACCTTGGAGTTATGCCATCCATAAAGGAGCCGGTGGAAATTTTCTATGATAATGAAGGAGCGGTTGCCTTGACCAAGGAACCAAGAGATCATGGTAGATCTCGACATATCGACAGAAAATACCATTTTATTAGACATCAGGTAGAAGAGGGACTCCTCGTTGTGAAGAGGGTATCATCAGAAGAAAACCCAGCAGATCCCCTTACGAAGGGACTAAGTAGGGTCAAACACTTGCAGCACGCTAGGGGCATTGGGCTGAAGGATGATATAAGTTTGGATTAGATAGGAAATGTGTAAGAGATAGTTTGTACTTGACATTTGATGAATAAATAACATTGTGTTATTTATGAGTAAAGATACTATCTTGTGTTGGTTATTTATCTATTGTTTCAATTTTACATGTTTTGACTTCCTGAATGATAGGATTATTCAAACAGTCCACATCCGGTCATATTTTGGAAGTAGATATGAATGAAGACTGTCATGAATTGTTTATAGATTGTCTAAAAAGGTTTTGGGCATAGCAAAGGTTTGCTGCAAAGTTCATGAGTGCTTATGAATATGATTTGATCATTGGAATAAAGTCGCGTTTGTTGGTATCACTTCGTGGTGTTTTGCCTTAAGTGATCGCAAAGCGATAATATCATATAGTCTTAAAACTTAGAGATATGGTTGTTGTTTGATGGCTGGTTATGCGTTGATGATGTGTAAACGCATCAGTAACTTGAAGTTATAAAACGCATTGTTGTGCATGATTCAATTAGTGAATAATAGATTCATATGAGTCGAAGTTGATCTATTCCTTTTATTCTATGAGAATAAAAGTGATATCTTGGCCACTTGATGATTTGGTTTGACTTATGTTTCGGGCCCGGTCAGAATGAAGTTGATGTGTTCAACTAAATTCTATGTCAAACAAATCGGAAATTGAGGAACAAATTTTGGACAATAAGCATTGTCAGAATGATATCTAGAACGGAGGATTATACGATCCCTTATCTGAAGGACAAGTTGATTAGAGTCGACAACAAAGTATAAGAGCTACGATTGCTAATCGGATTCTGAAGTCATATGTGAGATATAGTTACTAGACTTATCCAAGTGGGAGACTGTTGGAATAGTGTCTAAGCCCGTAACTATATTTGGTATGTACTTGACCTGGTTGTGCATGGTCCTTTTGGGTTGCCTTCTCTAAAGCAACTTGACAAGGTAATTTAGGGAGAAAGAGTGGATATTATGGTTTATTAATATATTATAAGAACAATATATTAAAGGAGAAATCATATTTATTTAATTAGTATTGGTAATAAACTAATTAGGAATTAATTTGGTGACTAAAAGAGATTAATTAAATAAAGGGGTATAAACTGTCAAATGCATGATAGTTGAGTTTTGGCCTGGAGAACCTAATGGACTAAGGGGGAATGAAATTATGATGGGGATCCATCATATTTTCGTCCAAGGGCCCTAATCTAGAAGGTTATGTGGGTTGTTTGGTGATTAAGCTGTCCATTAGGGTTTAGGCTGAAACCCTAGCAGCCAGTAGTATAAATAAGACACCTAGGCTATGGAAATCTGCTACCACTTGATTCTAAGAGAACCCTAGGCCGATTTCAGCACCTCTCTCACCCTTTCTCATATTGCCTTCTTGCTTCTGGGGTTTGTGAACCATTAGAGGAGTTACATTTGTGACTCTAAGCTCAAGATCAAGAAGATTACAAGGATTCAAGCTACTTGGAAGAGGTAAACCACTTAGATCTATTTTCTTTATGATAATTTCGAATTATATATGATAGATCTAGGTTTGTAAGTCTTGGAATCAAAGCATGTACAATAATGAAACCTAGATCCAAGCATTAGGGTTTGTATGAGCACATAGGAATGTTTCTTATGCATAAAACCCATCAGATTGAGCTGGAGACTTAGGCCAGAGAGGAGACAGAGTCTCAGGGGAGGGATCGGCGAACGACATAGTCTTAGCTGGTAGCCAAGCAGGCGAAGCCTGCTGATTCGATATATGGAGGCCAGAAGGGCTGAACTTGTGAAAAGTGCGGCAAGAGTCACGAAGGGGTATGTCAAGTTGGCGTTTGCTACAAGTATGGCAAGGAGGGGCATATCGTGAGGGATTACCCCAAGGGGTTTGTAGTCTGTTTTCACTACAACCAGACTAGCCATCGGAAGGTCGAGTGCCCACAACTGCTACAGGGATCCGTACAGGGATTTGCCTCTACTGCTACACGAGCTACAGAGAGCCGACCAGTGAAGGTCGAGGTACCGAGGGTTCGTAGGAGAGCCTTTCAGCTGACAGCGGAGGAGGTGTGCGCATCACCAGATGCCATGGCTGGTATGTATTCTTTATTTTATTCTATCTTGAGTTATATTGTGCTTACATTTTTATATGCTTAGGTACTTTTATTGTGAGTTATGTACCTGTTTTGGTGTTATTTGACTCGGGTGCGAGTCGGTCCTTCGTATCGTTAGCTTTTAGCTGTCACATCAGTATCCGACGAGAGGCGTTGATTCGACATTTGAGAGCTTCCATAGCCGATGAGCATGTGGTGTTTACAAATGATGTGATTCGGGGATGTGTGCTCGAGATTTTTGGTGTTGAGTTCCCTATAGATTTGGTCCCAATCGCGATGGGTGATGTCTGTTTCATTGTGGGCATGGACTGGTTGAGTTGATTTGGAGCGGTGATCGACTATGAGCGTCAGTTGGTGACCATACGAGACCCTAGCATGTGAGTGCTTACAATGTACGGCGAGGGTACCCGATGTGGGCCAGCATTTTGCTCGGCTGCCAGAGCGAGACAGAGCCTACAACAGGGTTGCATGGGTTTTGTAGCATATGTGATGGAGACATGAGTTGGTGCTAAGAGACCAAGTTCTATCGCTGAGGTTCCGATAGTGAGTGAGCTCCCGGATGTTTTTCCCAAGGAGTTACCGGGTGTGCCTCCTGAGAGGCAAGTGGAGTTTTGGATTGATTTGGTTCAGGGAGCGGCGCCTATCGCCAATGCACATTATCACCTTGCGCCACCTGAGATGTAGGAGTTATCGTCACAGCTCCAGGAGCTGTTGGGGAAGGGCTTTATCCGACCGAGTAGCTCACCGTGGGGAGCACCGATCCTTTTTATCAATAAAAAGGATGGTTCACACCGGATGTGCATTGATTACCGGGAGTTGAACAAGCTGACGGTCAAGAACCGTTATCTAGGGGTGTCAATTTATGACACAACATGATAACAATACACGAAACGAAATGAAATTGGGACGAAATCAAAATTCGAATTCGTGTTCGTGTCGTGTTCGTGTCAAGATTAAAAAACACGATGTCGTGTCGTGCATGTTCATGTCGTGTCGTGTTCGTGTTCGTGTTACATAAAACCTTGTCGTGTCAGACAAAAACACGACACGATTGCCCGATTTGCCACCCCTAGTGAGGAGGATATCAAGAAGACGGTCTTTAGGACTCGATATGGCATTACGAGTTCATGGTGATGCCTTCTGGACTCACCAACGCACCGGCGATGTTCATGGATATCATGAAACCGTGTGGGCAGGCCTATGCTGGATCGATCGGTGATTGTGTTCATCGACGACATTTTGGTGTATTCGAGATCCAGAGAGCATCATGGGGAGCATTTGAGAAAGCTTCTTGGAGTATTGAGATCGGAGAGGCTTTATGCCAAATTCTCCAAGTGTTATTTTTGGTTACGAGAGATCCAGTTCCTGGGACAGCTCGTTAATCAGAATGGGATTTTGGTCGATCCGGCAAAGATTGAGGTGGTCATGAGATGGGAGGTGCCGCAATCTCCCACCGAGATCAGGAGTTTTTTGTGGTTGGCTGGCTACTATCAGAGATTTATCCGAGATTTCTCCAAGATTGTTGTTCCCCTCACCAGGTTGACCTGGAAGGGCGTCACTTTTACTTGGGGTCCCTGAGCAGCAGACCTCATTTGAGACTCTTCGTCAGCGGTTATGTGAATCCCCGATGTTAGCTCCTCCCGAGGGGATGCAGGACTTTCTGGTTTATTGTGATGCATCTATATCCGGGTTGGGTGCGGTGCTAATGTAAAGAGGGCACGTGATAGCATACGCATCGAGGCAGTTGAAGCCTCATCATGAGACAAGATATCCCACCCATGATCTAGAACTGGGGGTGGTGGTGTTCACCCTCAAGATCTGGCGCCACTTTTTGTATGGGGTTCGGTGTAACGCCCGCAAATCCGGGCTAGTCAATTTAGAGGCAATAGGGGTCGAAAACGACTTTTCGACAAAAGATTATTTAGAATAAATAATCTTAACCAAGTTTTAGTATATGTCACGAGGTTTCCGTACATATAAAGAACGCCGAAATCCGAGTTATAACGAAGAAGTTATGGCCCGTCGAAGTTTTACGGCAAAACCGGCACGACACCGGGAAGCGTAAATAGTGAATTTACGATAGAGCGAGATTTAGCCTTAGCGATCTAAACGGAAGTCGTAGAATATGTTAAACTAAGAACATCGATAAAAAGAACGCCCAAATCTGACTTCGTATGAAGAAGTTATGATTTTTCGAAGTTTCGGACTAGCAGTGTACAGCCCGGAATTCGAATATTAGATCGAGTGGTTTTTAGCCGACACGACCTAAACGAGAATCGAAGATCTCATTGAGAGCAGCGTAACGAGAAAAAGATGGGCGAAAACGGATGTCGGATGAAGAAGTTATGAGGATTTAACGGACCAATCGTGTCCCTGCCCGTTAATAATATAAAATTTAAAATCGAGCCAAAATTAGCCGACGAAGTCTAAACGAAAGTTGTAGAGTACGTTCCCACCTTCTCGTGGATATAAAGAACGTCGAAAACGGAGGTCGTACGCGAAAGTTACAAATTTTTAAAGTTGGAAAGTAAACTTGCGAAGCTGATGCATGAAAGGATGACGTGGCCGAACTCCCAGCCATCGGATGAAATCGCTTCGGATGGTGACACCTGGTGCGAGGGTTACGCCCAGCGTAGCGAGGATACGCCTAGCGTCCGGAGAACGCCCCGCGTCCGAGGCCAAGTACGCCCTGCGTACTTCGGTTCTTATCCGTCCGATGGAGTGCAAGACAGCTGGTCCGAGGCTGGCAATCTTATCCGAGGAGTACGCCCAGCGTACCCTCGGTACGCCCAGCATAATGTCCGAAGCCAGACCCTATAAATTGAGGTGCGAGGCTGCCATTTCTCTTCACCCCAAAACCTCTTCTTTCTCTCACTACTTGCTCTCTCTAGCACCTCTAAACATCCCTAAACCCTAGAAAAACCCCTTAGCACCCTAGGGAAGCCCCGAGGCTCCCGGAGTCCCGAGAAAAAGGAGTTTTTCGGTTTCGAAACGCTGCTCCAATTAAGTTCCGGTTTTCGATAAAATTCGCTGTAAGTGTGCTACGCTTACGCAATTTTTAATATAGCTTTCATATAATTATAGGAATGTTATTAGGTCCTTAAAATAATTATTTGGGCTATTAAAATGAGTTATATCGAGTATTATTAACACTTAATAATCCTCGGACTAATTAATTTGTCGCAGTTATCGTTAAACTAAACCCTAGTGGTATCGATACTAGGTTTTATCGAAGGAATATCGTTTTGAGAGTATCGAAGCGCTGTCCGAGTACTGAGTCACCACCTACTCAGGTGAGTGCATGGTCCCTTTCATCTTACACATAGATATGAAGTATTTTACGTGCTATGTGTGCATATTATCTGAATACTTTCTGTCTATGTTGGATGAACGTTTTATACATGTTTTAAAGGATTTAAACTGTATACGTATTTTATATATACGAATATGTTGGGTATGAGATGGGTAGATGAATGATGAGAGATAGAAGATGACGTGAGTATATGTTGGCAGCTATAGACTTAGTGCCTATGAGACGAACACCGGTAGCTATGGACTTAGTACCTTTTAGACGTTGGTAGCTATGGATTTAGTACCTGTTGGGAATTGGTAGCTATGGACTTAGTACCTATTAGTTAGACGCTGGTAGCTAAGGATTTAGTACCTGTAGGAATTGGTAGCTATGGACTTAGTACCTGTTGAACATTGGTAGCTATGGACTTAGTACCTATTAGATAAGGACTGGTAGCTATGGATTTAGTACCCGATGAATAGACTATAGCAGCTATGGAATTAGTGCTTTATGAACGAACATTGGCAGCTATGGATTTAGTGCCAGTCCTATAACCCTGGAAGTAAGGAATAAACGAATGCAGGATAGATGACTCTTAGGTTAAATCCTTAAGAGTAAAGAAGATAACGGGGATGGGTAATGGGGTTAATTGTTTGATGATTAAACATAACAATTATATTATTGTGGGTTGAAAACCCTATGTACTCACCAGGTTTCCCAACCTGACCCACTCAGTTTATGTATATCACAGGTGACGAAGTGAAGTGACATTACACTGAGAGATTTAAAGAGATATAGATCACTAGTGTAAATCATTGTAAGTTCTGTTTATGCTTATGTTTCGGTATTAACGATGACATCCCAAACGTTTTAAAATGAAATAAATACGTTTTCTCGAAAATGTTTTAATAACGTATTTACCATGTTTTTCTAGGAACAAATTCCGCAACCTTTTTATAAAATGAAGTACTCTGATTTTTATAAAGCATAAACAAAATCGGTCTTTTCTGGCTGTGGTTTTGGGGATGTCACATTCGGTGTACCATATACACGGACCACAAGAGCCTGAGGTATCTCATGGATTAGCCCAACTTGAATATGTGTCGGATGAGATGGTTGGATGTGGTGAAAGACTATGACTGTGAGATCCTGTATCATCCGGGCAAGGCTAACGTGGTAGCCGACGCCCTGAGCTGTAGAGCAGAGAGTGCCCCGATTCAAGATGTGTGTTTGAGGATGACAATGATGACTTATGTCTTGGATACCATTCGAGAGGCCCATGCGAAGGTCGTGAAACCGGAGAACAGCAAGAGGAAGCGGGTGATTGGGCAGGTGTTAGAGTTTGTGATGGATAGTCGAGGACTTATGACTTTCCGAGGGCAGATTTAGGGGCCCTATTTGGGCGGATCCCGACGTATTTTGATGGAGGAAGCGCATAAATCGAGTTTCTCGATCCATCCTAGGGCCACTAAGATGTATTTAGACCTGAAGAGAGACTATTGGTGTCCCTGTATGAAGAGGGATGTTGCTTGGGTAGTTGAGAGGTGCTTGACCCGCCGCTGAGTCAAGGCAGAGCACCAGTGTCCACATGTTCCATTGCAGCCTCTTGAGATTCCCCAGTGGAAGTGGGAACAGATCTCAATGGACTTTGTCACCAAGCTGTCGAAGACTGCGTGATTGGCTGACGCGATTTGGGTGATTGTGGACCGACTGACGAAGAGTGTTCACTTCCTTACTATTAGTGAGAGCTCTTATGTGGAAAGATTGGTCGAGATCTATGTGAGAGAAGTGGTAGCGCGACATGGAGTGTTGGTCTCGATAGTGTCAGATCGAGACGTGTGTTTTACTTCCAGATTTTGGAAGAAGTTTCATGAGGAGTTGGGCACGCGCTTGCACTTCAGTACTGCGTATCACCCACAAACAGACGAGCAGAGCGAAAGGACGATTCAGACGCTTGAGGACATGTTGCGTGCATGTGTCATGGACTTCGGAGGAAGTTGGGACACCTACATACCACTGGCTGAGTTTTCCTGCAACAACAACTATCATTCGAGTATTGGTATGCCTCCCTTTGAGCTTCTGTACGGGAGAAGGTGTCGGACCCCCATTTACTGGGAAGAGGTGGGACAGAGAGTGATGGGTGCCACGGAGATAGTGTTGAAGACGTCTGAGCAGAATCAACAGGTCAGACAGAGGTTACTGACGGCAAAGAGTCGCCAAAAGAGTTATGCAGACAGGCGACGATCCAAGCTAGAATTTCAGGTCGGAGATTTTGTATTCCTGAAGGTATCCCCATGGAAAAGGGTGATCCGATTCAGGAAGCGGGGTAAGTTGGGAGCTCGATACATCGGTCCTTTCAGAGTGACCGCCAGAGTGGATAGAGTAGCATACTAGTTGCAGCTGCCTGCGGAGTTGAATCTAATCCATAACACTTTCCACGTGTACCAGTTGAGGAAGTGTGTAGCCGATGAGATGATAGTGGTACCACTGGAGGACATTCAGGTAGATGCGAGCTTGAATTATATTGAGAGGTCGATAGCAATCTTGGATCGAAAGGTGAAGGTTCTGAGAAACAAGGAATTGTCCCTAGTTCAGGTTCAGTGGCAGCATCGGAGAGGGTCCGATTTGACTCGGGAGCCGAAGTTAGAGATGTTGGAGCAACATCCTGAACTATTTGCTGAGCATGACTTCGAGGGAGAAGTTTGATTCTAGTGGGGAAGAACTATAACATTCGGATACCCAGGTATATTATTTTTGTATCATTTCATTTGAGATTTGTGGAGTGACTCGACGAGTTGGTGACTCAACTCGTCAAGTAGAGTCGCGTTTGGTGACGTGGATTAATGAATAGACTCGACGAGTCGGTGAGGCGACTCGCCGAGTCAGCGCTGTTGAAGGAAACCCTAATTTCTCGGCTATGTGGCCTATTTAAAGGCACTTATAGCCTCCCTTTGCGGATACCTTCCCCAGAGAGAAACCCCAAACGATCCTTGATCTTAGAGAGAGAGAGAGAGAGAGAGCTAATCTTGAGCATTTTGGTGTATCTTCGCAAGGAAAGAAGAAGGTTTTCAAGCAAGGAACAAAAAAAGGTTGTTAGATCTGTCATTATTCATCCAAGGGCTTCTGTTAGAGGTATCGAGTTCGAACCTTTCTCTCTTGTTTGAGTAGATATCTCATTTTGAAAATTAGGGCTTCTTTTCTTTATATTTTGGGACTTTATGGATTTGGGGTTCATGAGGAGGCTTGAACTCCATATCTGGACCTTAGGAGCTCCCTAGCATCTAAAGGTTCCTACTTTATTCAGCCTTGGGGGAAATTTATGAGTAAAGAACCCATTTAGACCATGTTCTTGGCATTTCATGCCCAAAATGCCATGCATAGATGTAAAGCCTATGACTTTACGTGATAAATGAGCCCTAAGAGTGTGGATCAGGAGTTTGGGAAAGTATCCTGCCTTAAAATCATCTAAATGCAAGTTGAGTCTGAATGAACTCTTCGAGTTAATGAGCCGACTCGGCGATTAGATTAGGGTTGTCCCGATTAGCTGGATCATGCAAGAGCTTGGCAAGTTGGGGGTTAACTCGAAGAGCTGGACCTTCATGTGATGGTCAAGAATCGATGGGACTCGATGAGTCGCGCGAGTGGAGTCGGCGAGTTTGGTCAATTTCGGACTGTTGACTAGAGTTTCACTTCTATTGACTTTAAGTTTTGGTCAAAATGAGTGATGGAGGTCAGGGAAGGGTAAAATGGTCTTTTACTCATTTCTAGGACTAAGAGTGTAAGAGAGATCAATGAATGGTGTAGTCGAGTGTCAGGAGAGTATTAATTAGAGATATTATCCTTGTGATAGGCGGAGGCTAAATCGAGGATTCCGAGCACGAGATTTTACTAGCTAGCTTACGAGGTGATTCTTCTCATTTTACTTTACCTAGTGTGGTTATTATGTGTGACCAGAGGGTCTTATGTGTTTACTTGAGTTATGCATGATATGTGTGATATGAACTGTGTGCTATATTATGTGATACTTAGACCAGACCGAAAGGTCCAACGAACTATGAGACCAGAGGGTCCTCACTTAGACCGGACCAGAGGGTCCAACGAGCTGTGGGACTGGAGGGTCCCATTGGGACACATTCACCAGAGGGTCTTCCAGAGCTATAGCCTCGAGTGGCTAATTATTTGTGCGTGGTATTTTGGGGAACTCACTGAGCTTTATGCTTACCGTGTTATGTGTTATGTGTTTCAGGTACTTCCGAGGATCGCGGGAAGGCACCAGCATGATTGTACACACCTGTTCGGGATTATGTTGAGGATTCTGGGATTTTGACTTTTGTTGTGGATTATGTTGACTTTGAGACACTTATGATTTTATGAAATATAATATATGAATTTTATGTGTTTTAAAAATGAAAAAAAAATGGTTTGGAAAGTTACGTCGTTATAGTCGCCCTTCTGGAAGTTTTGGTTGTTGGTCTGAAAGGATTAAGAACTTATGTTTCCAAAACTGTTCCGAGCGCTTCTCACGATGTGAGCATTCATAGCTCATGACGTGAGAATGGAACATCTCTACTATTTTGTCTCATTAGGTCACGACGTGACGCAGGCTGTGAGATTTTTGAATAATAATTTTGACATTTGACCGTTGACCTAGGTTGGCTTTAGGTCAAATAGAGTATGTTGAGCGGTAAATTGGGGGTTGGTCATTGTTTATTGTATAGGTGACATGTAGATCCAATATTTTGAGCAACGATTAGTTTTGCTGTCTTTCAGTCGTTAAGATGAGTTTTCTGTAGACATGACCATGTGGATTGATTTGGCTCGGATGTCTATTACCATAATGGCAGCTTAGAAGCGATTGATTTCACCTCTTAATGGATGATTTGGAGTTTCCGAAATGCTACTATATTTGGTGACACTAGCCGGAAAAAAAACTAGCTACCAGTAACTCTATTAGGGAATATTTTTTTGGTTTGGTAGTAAAAATCATAAACTCAACATTAATTGGCTTTCTTAATTACAAAACGTTGTTAGTGCTATTATTTTGTAATTGTCTCTTTTTTCCATTAGCTCCTTTCTGGTGTGAGTTTATAATATTTAAAAAAAATTAAAAAAGATAATAATAATAATAATAATAATAATAATAATAATAATAATAATAATAATAATTGTAATTGTAATTGTAATTGTGCTAGATATGCTAAGCTTGTGTGGCATCAAATAACCAAAATGTCTTACATCAACATACTAAGAATACTACCACTTGCAGCCTTACATACCTGATACCTTACATACGGTGCATAAGGAAAACATAGAAATGTTACGAAAAAAAAAGGTACAAACTTTAAATGATTACAACTTTAGGTCCGAGTGAACTTAATTATGACTTCTACTTATTGCAAACAACCTATAAAAAACTTGCAAGCAAGACCCTTCATTTAGGACTCTGATTTTAGTTCCACAAAATTTTGGAACTTCTTAATACTTTTAATACACCCTTAGTAATCATTAAAAGTGACCATAAATCTCTATTCTAATAAAAGAATAGTTTTATTCTCCTTTTAACATGTGTCACCATATTAGGTCTTCATAATTAATGCATATTTTATTTTTCTTTTGTCATGTGTCACCTATTATGTCTCCTAATTAATGCATGTTATTTGTCAACCTATTGATTATTCATTTCAAATTTCAAATTTTAAATTTCAACTCTAATAACATTAAATTAGTAACATTAGAATAAAAATTAAAAATAAATTAATACAAATTATAAAGTTTTAATTTTACATATTTATTTAAATCAATGATTAGAATTTTATATAACTAAAAAAATCTCTTAATTAATAATTTATTTAAAATAAATGATTAATAATTTTGAGTTTTTTACTATTAAAGTTTAATTAATTTTGTAACTGTGATATCCACGGGTTATAAACTAGTACACATAATATTTGTTGGGTCTAACATGTTCCTTATCTTGCATGCAAGCAACAGAGTTGTAAGGTTACGTAACATAACAAGCCCCTTTAGTTTTGTCTAAGTTACATGGAGTTGTACTCCAATATTTTACAAGCCATTGAATCTAATATCACCATTCACCGGCTTTAAGTTTTATTGAAAATTTTCACTCGAACAAATTGGATTTCTTAAACCAAAATATTTCCCTCTTCCCTGATCCATCAACCCTTTTTATGTTTCCTTGAATAATACATTCTGCATAAAAATTAAACTTTAAGAAATTGACTTTTTATATATAATATACAACTTCAAGTTGCATAATTTTTAAAAGTAATTTTCTTACACACAAAAAAAATGCTTAATCACAGATAACCAATGTTGCGATATCTTGACTTAAAAGCAATAAGCTTTCACAAGTTACAACGTTGACATATAGAAGTAGTGAATAAATTAAAGCCCCCCTCCCCAACTATGATTCTATAAATAGAGCATTAAGAAGACTTATTCTTATAACGAACACAAAGAAAATGGCAAGCAAAAGATGTTTGTTTTTTATCATTTTGGCAACGATTGTTGTTTCATGTATGATTACACAAGTCAAAGCTTATACATCTAGTTACTGTAATCACGAGTCTCGTTGCCCCGGTCAATATATTTCATGCCCTTCTGAGTGCCCTGAAAGCAACTCCAACGACCCTAACACTAAAGTTTGTCGCATTGATTGCTATTCTCCAAAATGCAAGGCTCAATGCAAACATAGTAAGAATTACTTCATTTATTTTCTTGTTATCTTTATCGATTCATAAATATTTGATATTTTGTATAACTGCTCTGTAAAAACTATTTCATATAGAGTTTACCAACTGTATCTAAGGTCAATTTTAAAAATAACAGCGTAAGATACGGTCAAATTTAAAAATAACAACGTAACATACTAACATCATATTTCCATTCATTCATATTATAATAATAAATTTTAAGAATATTTTTTATTAATTAAGGTATTTTTTCCCCTTTGTAGACAAACCAGAGTGTGACACACCGGGATCTGCATGCTACGACCCACGGTTCATCGGAGGAGACAGCATCGTCTTCTACTTTCACGGCAAAGTCAACGAGCATTTCAGTTTGGTCTCCGATTCTAACCTCCAAATCAACGGACGATTCATCGGCCACCAACCCACCGGCAGATCCAGACCCTTCACCTGGATCCAAGCCTTGGGTCTCCTTTTCAACTCCCACAGTTTCTCCCTGGAAGCGACTAAATCTGCCACCTGGGATGGCAGAATCGACCACCTAAAATTCTCCTACGATGGAGAAGATGTTTCATTAGCTCTTGGTGGGTTATCGTCATGGAAGTCGCCAGAGGGTGAAATCGAAGTGGAGAGAACTTCTGAGGTGAACAGTGTGATGGTGAACATACCTGGAGTTGTGGAGATTTTGGTGAATGTGGTGCCGGTTACTGCTGAAGATGATAAGATCCATGGCTACAATGTACCTTCTGATGACTGTTTTGCTCATTTGGAAGTGCAGTTTAAGTTTACCGGACTTTCCGATGGAGTTGAAGGGGTTTTGGGAAGGACATATCAGCCGGATTTTAAGAATCCTGCAAAGCCAGGGGTTGCTATGGCGGTTGTTGGAGGAGAAGACAAGTATAGAACGACGTCTTTGTTGTCTTCCGATTGTGCAAACTGCATTTACGATTCCAGTAATGTTGCAGAGAAAGAGAATAATATGATTAAAGAGCATGAAACTTTGGATTGTTCTGCCAAGGGATTGTTCCGTGGAAATGGGATTGTTTGCAAGAAATGAGGGGTGAAATGAAGTGAACATCTTCAACGTATTATGAAATAAAATCATCATAAATAATTAATAAATTATGTTGTAATGTTCAATATAGGAAAGAAAAATGTATTGCAATGTTTCATGCCATTTTGAATGAAAATGAATCGATATCAAATTAGCATGGAATTATTAATCAAATGAGAAGAGACATCAAACAGCTATACATGACATCAAATTTCAAAGTGATCCTCGATGCTATACAAGTAAAAAGATGTTTTATTATTGTTATTTTGCGGGAAAATTCATCCATTTTGAGGTTGAGAAAAGCCAAAATCGTAGTTACCATTTCAAGATGATATCCTTTGCTCAAACTGTTTTGTTTAAAGCCTAGTTTTCTGTTGAAGAGGTTAAAGTGTTAAAGATGTTGTAGTGTCGTTTGAAAGTAACAAGCCTCCCAGACATGATGAGTTTAGTTTTAATTTCTTGAAGAAGTATTGAGATTTTATTAACAGGGATATTGTTCGTATGATGTGTCTTTCATACACTCGTATTCCAAATGGGTTGTAATTCGCAATTCATTTCTTTGATGTCGAAAGTGACGAGCTAGATGGCAATAATTGATTGCCGCCCTATTTCATTGATATGGGTTAATAGAGTAAAGAAGATGGACTTAAAGTTTTCGTATATTGAATTGAATGAATGTTACAGGTATAAATACACAGAATAATGAAACATACTCCTAACCTAACTGCATACAATTAGGAACCAAGAAATACACGTGAGTCCTAGATTAGGACTTCAATCTATATATTCACATACAATTTAATTTTTATATTTTATCACTATTACCCCCTGCAAGCTCAAGGGAGGACAAACTTGAAGCTTGTGACGTATAGTACTGATGCGATCCTTAGCCAAAGGTTTGGTAAAGATATTGGCTAGCTGATCAAGAGATGAAACGCGACCAATTTGTAGTGTACCAGCATCAACTTGTTCTCTTACAAAATGAAAATCTAATGCAATGTGCTTGGATCTGGTGCTAATGATTGGATTTTTGCACATGAAGGAGGCACCTACATTGTCACAAAGAATTACAGGAGGTTTTGTCATTGGCACCTGGAGGTGACGTAGAAGATGTTGCACCTATAAGAGTTCAGCTGTTGTGTAGGCTAATGCTCTATATTTTGCCTCTGTACTAGATCTTGCAACTACCCGTTGTTTTCTGGATGTCCAACTAACCAAGTTTGGACCATGAAAAACAGCAAACCCATATTGTGAGCGACTGTCAACCTTGTCTGAAATCCAACCAGAGTCTGAATAGGCTAAAAAAGATGAGGCTGTATGATTGTGAAAATGGAGACAATGGGACAAAGTTCCATTTAGGTACCTTAAACTTCGCTTTACCGCCTGCCAATGGAGAGTTGTTGGTGCATGCATGAATTGACAAACTCTATTGACAGCAAAAGAGATGTCCGGACGTGTAATTGTTGCATATTGTAAGGAACCAACTGTTTGTCTATAGAGCTTAGGATTTGAAAAGGGGTCACCATCAAGGTGTAAAGGTAGTGAAGGATATGATAGTGTCGTGACTGGCTTTGCATCAAGCATTTTGGTGTGTTTGAGGATATCACGAATATATTGTTGTTGTGACAATTGAAGTCCATGACTGGTGTTGGGTCAAAATATGGTTTATACTTTGCTTTTCTAGGAAATTGTATTTGAATGTATTATCATATTTGTGTTTGCAGTCAGGAGGTGTTTATGGCTGTAAACAGGTTTACGGTCGTAAACCCTGTTTACGGTCCAATGGGTGTTTACGACCGTAAACCCATTAGGCCCATGTTTCCCGTGTGTATATATAGGAGTGAAGGGTGTGAGGAAAACAATGATCAACACTAGAGGAGCTTAAGTGTGTGCATTTGAAGATGTTCTAGAAAGAGAGAAAAGAGAGTGTGTGTGTGTGTGTGTGTTAGTGTGTGTGAATCTTGTATCCGGATCTTCATTCATAATAATATCATACAAGATTCATCATATTCTTCTTCTCCTTCTCTTCTATTTGATCTGACATCATCCGTTTGATTGAGATTCCGCACCATCAAACGGATCTGATTGATACACAAACAAATTAGGGACTTACAATTGGTATCAAAGTTTGGTTGTATCAATCAATTTTTTCAGATCTGCAGCTTATTTGATCTTATTTTGAAGAGATTTTTGTCTTTTTGGATATATCTCGCAAAAATAAGGGGGGTTTGTTCTTCGCGTTTTTCCTAAAAATGAGTTTTTAATCGAGTTTTGGAGCAAAAAGGGTGAAAAAAACGCTGTTTTTCGTCAAGAACAACAATTTCCAGCCTTGTCGTCGCATCAACAGCTCTTTATTATAAAAATAAAGGAGATTTAGAGATGCCGAGGATCGAACTCAAGACCTCCAACACTTCAAACCACACGCCTTAACCAGTTGAGCTACAAGAGAACTTGTTACACTGTTTCATCGTTTAAACTTTATACACTTCTCAGCAGCAGCAAGCCAAGCTTCGCATCAGCACATCGCACCTCGCCTCGTTCAGCATCCTCGCACCAGGTCCTTGCCTTCGCTCCTCGGATCCTCGGCCTCGCTTCATCCTCGCATCGCAGCAACCTCGCATCCTCGCAAGAGAAGTCTTCGCATCGCGCTTCAATAAATAAAAAAAGGAAGCGAAGTTTTGGTTGCGGGGTTCGAACCCGAGACATCTACTTCAAAAGTCCGCGCACTGTGCCAACTCCACCAACAGATCCTTTGTGGCTTAACTCCGAAATTTTGAACTTAACCACTCCTTGCCGCTTCCAAGTTTCGCAAAATTTACACTTTTTGCCAAAAATCAATTTCTTTTATTTTTAAGCTCCATTTTCAACCAAAAATTTTAGTTTTTAAATTTTGACATTTTACTTAAAATTTTGACTTTGGCTTTAAAGTTTGACCCTTGACTTTAAACTTTGACCTTCTCGTTTGACTATTAAATTTTCAAGTTTAGCTTTTCGGTTTGACTTTTAAGTTTGACTTTTGAGTTTGATTTTTTAAATTTGACTTTTAAGGTTGACTTTTGAGGTTTATAGTCAAAGGACATTTTTAAATTTAAGTTTGACTTTTAAGTTCTAGTTGTGCTTTTAATAGTTTTTGAAGTTTACGAGGGAATTGAAGACATGAAAGAGAGTCGTCAAGAGATGTTAAGACAAAACTTCAACATGTTCGATTATATCCCTAGAGAAATCCTGGAAGCTCAGTTGCAGCGATTTACCACACTCACTTCTGAGATGAATATAGCTGGGATCTTCTTGACCAAATCTGAGATAAACAAAAAGCTGCTGAATGCCCTTCCGTAATCGTGGGATATGGACGTGGCTGACATCAAGAAGACAAAAGATCTCAATCGTCTTAGTCTTGCTGATATAATTGAAGAACTTGACGTCTTGAATTGTCGAAAAGCAATGAGTTCCGCAAACCTTCCGGTCAATGAACTTTCATGTTCTCAATCATGTGAAGCCACGATTAAACTTCTTCGTGAACATAATGATTTATTATGTAGGGAAGTTGAGGACCTGAGATATGAAGGATATCAACTCAGGAAAGGACAGAAACCCCTGAAGGCACAATTAGAAAGAAAAATAAAGGATTTTAAGAGAATTCAGACAGAATATAGTGAAAAATGTGAACTTTATGACTATATTAAGAGACAACTTGATACTGTAACTGAAGAACTTGACGCTTTGAAAACTAAGCGTGGAAAAATAGATGTTAGTTTCAAAAATTATACTGCGTGAAGTAAGACAGTCGAGTCCTTATTTGAAACCCAATTAAAATTCAAAGATAATCGAAACAAGGGTCTAGGGTATGATAGTGTTCCTCCACCTTTCAATCATAACTACACATCCATCCCTATGACACATGAAGAAATTGACTGGGAGGCACATCTTCGATATGGAAAACCAGCTGGATTTGTGTCAGGAGGTATTCAAGTTGAAAATACTAATGCTTCTACTTTATGTGCAGGTAAAGTAGCAGAGGATGAGAACAAGGAGAACACCATTGAACAAACCAACATCTCCTTGAACTCTGAATCTATTGCTTCGAACTTAACTGCTTCTGATCAACCTGCCGTTGAGAAATACAGGCCACCAATTCCAATGCAACAAAGTTCTTGTTGCAAGTGTGCATGTGGGAAAAATCAGAGACAAGGCAAGGATACGCCACCAGGGGCAAGAAGAAATAACTTTACAGTGAAGAAAAAAATATGTTTTCACTGTGGAACACCTGGACACATTGCCCGCAACTGTCCAAATCGTGCATACGTTCCTTACTACATACAAGGCTCGCAGAACGCACCAAGAGGGAGATACAACAAAAGATACCCCTCGAGATCACGATCAGACATTGACGACTGGAATGCCAAGAAGGCCAAGAATCAAACTCCAAATGACAAGAATCAAAATCTTAAAGTCAAGATGGGAAGTTCAGCCAAGAAGCCAAATCAAAGAGATGATCCCGTAAAATCAAAATCAAAGTCATCTCAACGGCCGACATCAAGCTCAAAAGCAAGTACTGAGCCACCCATCGGATCGAAAAAGAAATGGGTTAAACCCAACTACAAATGGGTTCCAAAGGCTCACTCTCCCAAATCTTCTAACGACTCTAATATTTCTTCATCTTCTGTTTGTGATAAACAGGATATGTCATGGGAGAAAGTACCGTGCAATGATGACAAAAGTCGACCCAGTTTCAAAATGGACTGGGTTCCAAAGACCAACTGATCCCACTTTGTGTTGAAGCAACTATGGAGGCATATCATCAGACTTCGGGTTTGTTGGTGGTGGCTGTTCCTGGCACTTGATAGGGGACATCGATCAACTGTACAACACTCAGAACATTATTTAGGAGAATGTGTCCTTTGCGGGAAGGGAAGAAAAGAAGTGATCACTCACAGGGTTTGTGCTTAATGACATGAAGAATTTTCGGATCTGTTTTGAGTTTATGCATGCTGTTCTCAGACCTTCTTGATGCAAATTCAATCGGTGACTTACGGTTTGATTTTTCTTCTCTATACTCCTGAGTTTTTTCTTAAGATGATTCACTTTAAAGACTAATTTTTGTTTTAGGATAGTTTAAATTTGCGTATTTACTTTCGTTTCTCTTATATGCACAAATTTAGGGGGAGAAATAAAAACAAAACAAAAATTTTAAAATTTTAAAAAATAAAAAAAAAACATTAGAAAATCAGAAAATCAAAAATATGTTGGTTATGAAGTGTGCTTGAGGGAGATATTTTGGGAAATGATATGATCATGTGATAATAGGCAACCTGAGTCTGCGTAACGTACCCAAAGTTGAAGGGTCTTTGCTCTGGTTTGATGCGTCGGTAGGCACGAAAGATTCTAAATGGACATGATTAGGCAGAGCTGAACTTAGGAAATCTATGGAATTGACAAATCTTGACCTAGTTAGATCCGTTCAGCCTGACAATACGACGCTCGGATAGATTGAGCAGGGAGATATATATGGGAATCTACTCGTCACATTAAATGAACCCGTACTTAGAACCGTGGTTTAACATTTCCTCGATGTGCGGATTCTATCCTTAATTCCAGTTGGATGGGGCGACTAGTAAATTCCGATAAATTAGGTCTATAGAAAATCGTTTTCTTTCTTTCTGTCTGTTAGTTATATGTTGTCTCCTTTGCGTGACTTCCAATCCGACCTAGTACACAACATATGCAACTCTATTTCTCTGCATGTTATATATATATGAAATTCCTCTTATCTGTTAGCCATATGATGTCTCCTTTGTGTGACTTCCAATATGACCTGGTACACAGCATATGCAACCTTCTACTTCTCAACCCCTTTGAAACAATAAGTAATAGCAATCTGAATCTGTTCTCTCTCTGAATGATTGTCTGCTCACCCGGTGTAAGGAGTACTCTGGAACTTCTTGATGGTTGGGGCATATCAGGAAGCGGGAAACATGTTCCCGTATAATTAAAATTGAACACTCAAAGATTGTCAATAGATCTCGTTGCACAATTTAGCTGGACAACAATATCCCTGGTCGTCGTCGGCTGAATGGTCCTTAAGATATATTATCTAAGAACTTAGGATCAGATATAATATCTAGGAACTTAGGATCACTTTGTCTTACAATTATTAGTATGTCCTAAAATTGTCACAATTTTTTGTGCTTAAGTGGACCACAATACCGATGATCGACTAGACAAAGACGTGAAGATAGAAGGTACCGACAAGCAGATAAAGGTTGTTTAAAAACTTTGACCCCAAACCATTCTTAAAGGTAGATATCATTTTATTTTTGTTAAATTTGTTCATAGTTTCTTCTAATTTAAATATTATGGGAAAATTAAAAATTAAAAAAAAACAAACAAACAAAAATCAGAAAATTAAAAAAAAATCCAAAAATAGTGTTATTTATGTTTTATTTCTTGTTCAAGAAAATCAAAAATATGAAAATATTTTTGTTTCTGTGCTAAGTTTTCTTTTAGTTTAGTTTGTCTTGAAAAGTGATTTCAGGTATAGATAAGACTCATGAAGTTTGTGTCGAAGATTTATGATCCAAGGCTTCATCTGTGAGCATCGAAGAATTCACATTCGAAGGAGCAAGAAATGAAGATTATTCTTTCAACATTCAATCTTTCAAACCCATAAGCAAGGTGAAGCTGAAATTGAAGAATATGTGACAGATTGCATTGAAGCCTCCTCAATCAGTCCGCTGCTATCTTAAACCTGCTGAAGTGGTCTAGAAGATTTGTTCTCTCTGAAGATTCTCAAGCTAAAAGCGCTATCTTTCAAGAATCAGTTCAAGAAGCCTCCTCACCCAATGTGCGTTCAATGTCGAATTCTAAAGAAATGCCCAACTGCTCAAGATGAAGTCATTCATTGAAGATTTTCATGTTCATCTTGAAGTTGTGAAGAAACTGAAGATTAAAGTTGAAGCCAAAGCTCCCAATGAAGATTAACAGAAAAGCTAGCTACTTTTTAGGGGGGAGCTTGTTGGGTCAATTAAGAAAAGAAGCTATAAACCAAGGGGGAGATTGTTGGGTCAAAATATGGTTTATACTTTGCTTTTCTAGGAAATTGTATTTGAATGTAATATCATATTTGTGTTTGCAGTCAGGAGGTGTTTACGGCCATAAACCTTGTTTACAGTCAAATTGGTGTTTACGACCGTAAACCCATTAGGCCCATGTTCCCCGTGTGTATATATATAGGAGTGAAGGGTGTGAGGAAAAGAATGATGAACACTAGAGGAGCTTAAGTGTGTGCATTTGAAGGTGTTCTAGAGAGAGAAAAGAGAGTGTATGTTAGTGTGTGTGTGTGAATCTTTTATCCGGATCTTCATTCATAATCATATCATACAAGATTCATCATATTCTTCTTCTCCATCTCTTCTATTTGATCTGACATCATCCATTTGATTGAGATTCCGCACCATCAAACGGATCTGATTGAGACACAAGCAAATTAGGGACTTACAACTGGAGTTTGTGATTTGGACACCAAGAAAATATGTGAGATTACCAAGGTCCTTCAATGAAAATGTTTGATTGAGATGTTGAATGAGTTGTTGTATCATGCATGGATTTTTGCCTGTAATTATTAAGTCATCAACATAAACTAAGATATAGATGACAGCAACATTCGAGGTACGAATAAACAAAGTGTAACGCCCCATTTCTGGTATGTAATTTAATTAAAGTATCTTCATTTCTTTAGGGGTACTCGACGAGTCTGTATCCCGACTCATTGAGTAGAAACGGGATGATCTTGCGATTTAAGTTGGCTACTCGGTGAGTCTATATGCTGGAACTCGATGAGTCTACTTGTCTGGATGAAGCCCTAATTTCAAGGGTTTGCACCCTTTTTAAACACATTTATGTTCCCCTAAACCAGCCTCCATCACCCTTAGAGCGTCCCTTACTAAACCCTATCCTCCCTTTAAGCTTTTTGGAGTATCTCTCATCTTGTGAAGAATTTTTGGTGCATTTTGAAGTTATATGAAAAAGAGATAAGAGAGGTTTTCAAGAGGAGCAAAGGAGATCTGAGTTTCTTGAGTCATTCCAGCCTCCATTAAGGTATAAAGCTCGAATTTTGACTTGTCATCATGTAGATCTTCTTAAAAGCTTACTAGTGTTGCTTTTGTGCCATTTTCTAGACATTGAGGTCGATTTATCGGAAGTTAAGATGAATGGGTTCAGATCTAAGCATTTCTGGACTCCTTGAGCTCAAGTTTGCCACCTTTATTTAGCTAAACACCCATTCCAAACCTAGATCGCCTCTTTTAGCTTCTTATTGGCCATTTTAGCTTAGCATGAGCATGCATGAACATAAAGTTAGAAACTTTACGTATGAAATCAGTCCTAGGAACCCAGATCTATGAATTAAACGCATTGGAATTGAGAAAAATCGACTGTATAGTAATGGCATGCTTGGGACTCGGCGAGTTGTTCTTCAGACTCGGCAAGTTGTTCTTCAGACTCGGCGAGTCGAGTCGCGAGTCCTCAGTTTTTCTCTGATTTGAGAGTTTAGGGTGAATCAGTGAGTAGAGTAAGGACTCAGTGAGTTAAGACTTGGATTTGGAAGTAGTCGGACTTGACGAGTTGTTCATACGACTCGGCAAGTCAAAGACTCGGTGTGTTCTTCTGTTGAAAGGGAACTCGACGAGCTGTTCATACAACTCAGAGAGTCAGATGAAGATTAGATTCGATGTTAGTATCGAAAAAGAACCCGTCGAGTTTTTGCCAAACTCGACGAGTAGAAGCGAGTAGAGGACTAGAATGGATGATGGGGACTCAGCGAGTTGGTGGTCAAACTCGGCGAGTCAGGTCAACTGAAAGTTGACTTTGACCTAGAGGTTGACTTGTCCAGGGGTAAATAGTCATTTTACCTTGAGATTTGTTATCAGTATTTGATTTAGTGTTTATGGGATTTGTAGTTGGGGAGTTCCGGAGCACCAGTCAGCCGGTTTTAGAGCCAATATCTCAGCAGCCAGTGTTACGAGGTGAGTTTCCTTCCAACAGGAATGGGTCTACGGCCACAATGCTGACCCGTCTAGTTAGCAGTAGTTCCGGACTTCGGTCTGATGCAGTAGTTCAGTGTGCTTGATGTCTTTGTGGTTTAAGCATGTCTTTGTGTTATGTGTTCCGGACTTTGGTCCGATGTAGTATGCAGTATATGTGTTTATGCTAGTAGTTATGATTATGCTATGTTATGTTCATTCAGTTTCCGAACTTTGGTCCGATGCAGAGGGCAAGGCCCTGGTTAGTTCTGGACTTTGGTCCGATGCAGTTTCCGGACTTCGGTCTGATGT
Organism: Lactuca sativa; assembly: GCF_002870075.4. NCBI lineage: Eukaryota > Viridiplantae > Streptophyta > Magnoliopsida > Asterales > Asteraceae > Lactuca > Lactuca sativa. The sequence continues at coordinate 192,557,982 of NC_056629.2, forward strand.
AGTTTCCGTACTTCGGTCCGATGCAAAGGGCAAGGCCCTAGTTAGTTTCGGACTTCGGTCTGATGCAGTGGGCAAGGCCTAATATGTGTTTATATGTTGTTGTATGGTATGTTGTAGTTTGGGGGAGCTACTAGGCTTCGTGCTTACAATTTTAGTTTTGGTTTTAGGTATATCCGCTAGCAAAGGAAAGAGCTCGGGTTGATGGCATCGCACCCACCACAACTTCAATTTTATCCTAGGAGTTTTATTCAGATACTTTGTTATGATTGATATAGTTTTGTTTTGACACAGTTACTATGAATTTTGAGTTACTCATTCCATGGTTCTTATTATATATGAAATTCGATGATGTGATTTTTAATAATATTAAAACAAAAAATTTTGGGTTGTATTTTGGGTCGTTACACAAAGATGTGTCAGAGTGACATGCTCTAAAACCATGAATAACTAAATGTTGCTTGAGTTGATTGAACCATGCTCTCGGTGCTTGTTTCAGCCCATACAAGGCTTTATGAAGTTTGTGTACCTCATTGGGATGAGAAGGATGTTGAAACCTGCGTGGTTGTTCCATGTATACTTCTTCCGTTAACACTCCATTCAAGAAGGCATTATTAATGTCCAATTGGCGAATGACCCAATTTTTGGATAGAGCAATGGAGATCACCAATCGCATAGTCGTGGGTTTTATCACTAGACTGAAAGTTTCAAAAAAAAATCAACTCCTTCATCTTGACTAAATCTGTAACGCCTGTAGATCAGGGCTAGTCAATTTAGAAACAATAAGCGTCAAAAATGACTTTTTGATGGAAGATTATCTAGAAGGATTAATCTTAACCAAGTTGTAGTATATGTCACAAGGTTTCCGTGCATATAAAGAACGCCAAAATCCGAGTTATAACGAAGAAGTTATGGCCCGTCGAAGTTTCACGACAGAACCGGCACGACGCAATGCAACGTAAAAAGTGAATTTACGTTAGAGCGGTATTTAGCCGAAGCAATCTAAATGAGAATCGAAGATCTCATTGTTGGTATCGAAGCGATAAAAAGTTAGGCGAGAACGGACGTCAAACGAAGAAGTTATGAATTTATAACGAAAGTTTATGTCGCGGCCTATTAAAAATAATTAATAAAAAATAAAGTCAAAATTAGCCGACAGAGTCTAAACGAAAGTTGTAGATCGTAGTCTCACCTTCGCGTGGATATAAAGAACGTTGAAAACGGAGTTCGTATGAAGAAGATATGAATTTCCGAAGATTATTAAATAATTTGTATTTATTTTTAATCTTTAATTCGGAAGCATTATCCGAAGGAGTCACCGGTCTGATCCGAGGTACGCGCCGCGTACTCGAGTACGCCCCGCGTACTCCGAAGTGTCGACATTCGCAGCAAGTGGCTTCGGATGACGCACGCAGTGACGTTTTTCGGACCAGTACGCCCCGCGTACTGGCGTACGCCCCGCGTACGTGCGAGGCTCAGCCTCTATAAAAGGAATCCGAAGGCAGCCGATAGTTTTGCCAATTTCTCCTCTTCTTTCTCCCATTTTGCATCGGTTTGCGTGCCAGAAATACCCCGAAGCCCCGGTATTGTTCTCAAGCCCCGAAGCAAGTCCCGAGATCCCGAAGATCCCGAGAAGTGCGGTTCCCGAGCCGAAGCTCTGCCCGCGAGAAGTTCGATTTTTGAAGAGATCTTCCAGATCTGCTGAGGATTACTACTTCTGCAAGTCGTAGTGCTGTCCGATCATCTTCTGATCAAGTGAGTGTATACTACCTTTCATAAACACAATAATAATACGAGTTTGGTTTGAGTGTATTAAGAGTATTGTTGTTTATAAGTGTGAGGGTGTAGTTATTTTTCTTCTAACGCATAATTATTAAGTATTTTCGTTGAAATACGTGCAACGTGGATAATATAAAGTTGTTTATATGGATGGATGTATAGTCCCTTTCATAAACACGGGTATAATACAAGTATTGTTTGAATGTATTAAGTGTACGTTTGGCAGAGTGTATGGTTACTTTCTTCTAACACATAAATATGAAGTATTTGGTATAAAATACGTGCTATGTGTTTATATATTGTTGTTTATTTGAGATGAGTATGGCATGAATGTTTTATATAGTTTTAAAATGAGATAAACTGTATGTGTATTCTAGATCTACAAATATGTTGGGTAGAACATGGGTAGATGAGATAGTTGGTATGTGATGAAATGATGAGGTATGAAAGATGATTAAGAATGATATTGGTAGATGCACCAATTAAAGAATGTCATAAGACTAGCAGATGTGCTGTAGAATAATATCGGTAGATGCACCAAGTAGTGAATGTCGTAATCCTAGCAGATGCGCTTATAGGATAATGTCGGCAGATGCGCCAAATAGAGATTGTCATAATAAAAGCAGATGCGTTTATAGAGTGATCCTAGCAGATGCGCTCATAGGATATTGTTGGCAGATGCGCCAAATAAAGATTGTCATAATGATAGCGGATGCGCTTATAGGGTAATCTTGGCAGATGCGCTTATAAGATAATGTCGGCGGATGCGCCTAAAAGAGAATGTCATAAACCTGGCAATCGCGCCTCATAGTGTATGACGTAATCCTGGCAGAGGCGCTTAAAGGATAATGTTGGCAGATGCGCCTTATGTAGCAATGGAAGTTTGTGTAAATCCCTTAGGTCAATCCTTAGGAATGAAGGAATGACGAGTAGTTGAATTCCTAGGGTAAAATCCTAAGAAACATAATAGGGATGAATAATTGAGTTGATTGTTTGATGGTTGAATATAATAATTGTATTATTGTGGGTTGAAAACCCTATATGCTCACCAGGCTCCCAAGCCTGACCCACTCAGTTTTCTTTGCATTACAGGTAATGGCACAAGAGTATAAGTTGGTGGACTTGACGAGAGATTTTGGATTATAGGCCAGTAGTTATGAATAACTGTTGTAAGGTCTATTTATTATTGTTTATGCTTTTGGTCTGTATCGGAACATGACATCCCGAGGTTTTATTATTTAATAAAAATACATTCTCTTTGAGAAACGTTTTGATAAATGGTTATCATATTTTATTTTGGGAACAAATTCCGCAACCGTTTTCTTTAAACGATCACTCTGATTTATAAAACAAAGCATAAACAAATCGGTCTTTTCTGGCCGTGAAAATGGGGATGTCACAAAATCCCTTAGCAACAAGCCTCACCTTGTACCTTTCAATAGTATTGTTCGAATGTCACTTGATTCTGAAAATCCATTTACAACCAACAATATTAGCATTAGATGGACGTGGAACAAGTGTCCAAATCTTATTACGCATTAAAGCTTCATATTCATTTTTCATTGCATTTAACCAAAAAGGATTTTGAACGGCTTGGGAAATATTGTGAGGTTCAACAGTGGGTGGAGAAATAGTATCGGTGAGGAAGATTTTTGGTTTGAGGGAGTTAGTGCGAACTCGGGTAGTCATTTGGTGACTTGAGTTGGCAACAGGCCAGAAATATGTTGGAGGTGTGCTTTTCTCCTGGGAACTAACTGTGGGATGCGAATTAGATGGACAAGGTGGTATGGGAGGATTAATAGAAGAAGTGGTAGGTGGTGAGGGGATGGGTGAAGTGACTGGTGTGGTTGAAGGGCTTGAGGAAGTGACTGGTGTGTCCGAGGAATGAGAGGTAGTGGAGGTGGGAGTAATGGTTGGTGTGGAGTCTGTGTTAGGAGAGGGAATAGTAGGAAGTGGAATGGAGATGGCATTGTCAAGGAGAGTGTCATTGGAGGAAGTAGTGGTTGGTGTGTGGAGTATGTTTTAGGTGGTTTAGTAAAGGATGGGTAAGCACAGGGAAAGACGTCTTCATTGAACACAACATGCCTAGAAATGTATATACGAGATGTAGGGTGATGAAGACACAAATATCCTTTGTGCGAGGCACTATATCCTAGGAATATACAGGGGAGAGATCGAAAATCCATTTTATGAGAATTGTAGGGATGTAGAAAGGGGTAACAAAGACAGTCAAAGGTGTGTAAAAAGGCATAATCAGGTTCTTTATTGTATAATTTGGAATAAGGAGAGTTATATTGGAGATTAGGTGTGATAGTGCGATTGTGAAGATATGATGCGGTTTTAAAAGCATGTTCCCAGTATTCATGAGGTAGACTGGATTGGGCAAGAAGAGAAAGCTCTTTTTCCACAATGACACGATTTTGGCGTTCAACCGCACCGTTTTGTTCGGGTGTGTGTGGACAAGAAACGCGATAGTCAATGCCACAACTTTGGAGATAGGTGGACACATTCCGATATTTGCAACCCCAATCGGACTGAAAGCTTTTAATTTCACATTCAAACTGAGTTTTTATCATTTTTCTAAAGTTGATGAAAGTTGTAAGTACTTGAGATTTACTAGCAAGAAAGTAAATCCAGACAAATTTGGTATAGTCATCAATAAATAAAACAAAACAATGATTTCCATTTATTGATAATATTGGAGATGGACGCCCAGACATCAGAGTACACTAATTCAAAAGGTTTGGAGCATGAGACATGAGTAGAGGGAAGATTAAATCTATGACTTTTTCCTAACTGACATAGTTCACAAACAGGAGCCATTTTATATTTGAAACAAGAAGATTAAAAGTGGACACCAGTCGTCTTAAGATAGCTTCATGAGGGTGAGCAAGTCTATTATGCCAGCCAGTCATGGACGTATGCACATAGGAGAGAGCCATGGTGGATGAGGGTTTATTTTTCGGAAGCTCCAAATGGTAGAGACCATTGTCAACGTGGTCTTGGACGATGGGTATGCCCTGTAAGTTCTTAACAAAGCAACGATTAGCCTAGAATTCCTTGAAAACTCTATTATCTTTAGTTAACTATGAAACACTTAAGAGATTTTTGGTTAATTTTGGGACAACAAAAACCTTAGGTAAATGCAATGAAGATAATGAAGATGAACCAAAATGTGTAATAAGAAGGTTGTTACCATTCCCGACTTGCAATTTATCATCTGCAGTGTACTGTTCAGTGAGAGTGAGTTTGTTCAGATCTGGAGTGTAACGCCCGCAAATCCGGGCTAGTCAATTTAGAGGCAATAGGGGTCGAAAACGACTTTTCGACAAAAGATTATTTAGAATAAATAATCTTAACCAAGTTGTAGAGTATGTCACAAGGTTTCCGTACATATAAGGAATGCCGAAATCCGAGTTATAACGAAGAAGTTATGGCCCGTCGAAGTTTTACGGCAAAACCGGCACGACACCGGGAAGCGTAAATAGTGAATTTACGATAGAGCGAGATTTAGCCTTAGCGATCTAAACGGAAGTCGTAGAATATGTTAAACTAAGAATGTCATAAACCTGGCAATCGCGCCTCATAGTGTATGACGTAATCCTGGCAGAGGCGCTTAAAGGATAATGTTGGCAGATGCGCCTTATGTAGCAATGGAAGTTTGTGTAAATCCCTTAGGTCAATCCTTAGGAATGAAGGAATGACGAGTAGTTGAATTCCTAGGGTAAAATCCTAAGAAACATAATAGGGATGAATAATTGAGTTGATTGTTTGATGGTTGAATATAATAATTGTATTATTGTGGGTTGAAAACCCTATATGCTCACCAGGCTCCCAAGCCTGACCCACTCAGTTTTCTTTGCATTACAGGTAATGGCACAAGAGTATAAGTTGGTGGACTTGACGAGAGATTTTGGATTATAGGCCAGTAGTTATGAATAACTGTTGTAAGGTCTATTTATTATTGTTTATGCTTTTGGTCTGTATCGGAACATGACATCCCGAGGTTTTATTATTTAATAAAAATACATTCTCTTTGAGAAACGTTTTGATAAATGGTTATCATATTTTATTTTGGGAACAAATTCCGCAACCGTTTTCTTTAAACGATCACTCTGATTTATAAAACAAAGCATAAACAAATCGGTCTTTTCTGGCCGTGAAAATGGGGATGTCACAGTTGGTATCAGAGCATTAGTTTAAGCGAACTAGAAATTTGTAGGAAATTTCTAGACTTAAACTTAGAATGCTAAGTAATGATTGTGAGGAGTGTGTCTAAAATATGTTAGGTAGTACACCTAAATTGACACAAGCACTAGTTCATTTTAGGAATGATGCCTAAAATGCTTTTATGTGCTAAATGTTTTGTGTGATAGCTAAATTGATGCTATTATTTGTTCGGATCTATGGTCTGTTGCCGACCGGATCTGGAAACCTTATGTGTTTAGGATTCTAAGCGTACGTCTACGATATTAGAACTAGCATGTAAACGTTTCGGAGTGATAAGGGCGATGTGAATATCTATCGTGATTGAGGATATAATTTCACCTTATTTGGTGTGTAGATCAAAAATGGTGAGAACAAGAAGTGGAGTTGGAAATGCTGATGAAAACAGGAATCAACCACCAGTGATTGAGCAAATACCTGTCGTAGCAGCAGCATCTGAGCCAATAACCATGGCTGGTGTGCAAATGATGATTCAGACGATGTTGGATCGTCAGATGGATGAAACTAGACGGTTGCTTCAGCAGAATCGTGAAGAACTGTCAATTCGAGTGGAAGAGCCTGAATTAAATGAAGGGCACTCGGAAGGTGGAAACTTCAGTGGGTCTGTTGGTCAAGCCAACCCACCGATAGTTAGGCAAAACAACCAGAATGGAAGGAACGATGGAATGGGATGCAAGTATAAGGATTTTCTGACTTGCAAACCATCGACCTTCACTGGAAAGGAAGATTCGATCGGAGTTATGGATTGGATATCGGAAATGGAGCTAGCCTTCATGACTTGTGGCTGCAGAGGCAAGTTGCAGACTACCTATGCAGTACGTCAGTTCAGGGGTGGGGCTGTTCGTTGGTGGAACACTTTGGGGAAGATCCTAAGTCCTAATGAGCCACTGCAACTGACCTGGGCAGAGTTCTTAGTGCAATTCAAGCGCAAGTTCTGCTCTGCTCAAAATCTATTGGAGTTGGAGAATAAGTTTCTGATATTGAAGAAAGGCAGCATGTCAGTGGATGAATACACTAATGCTTTCACAGACAAGATGGAGTTTGCTTTACGCATCGTTCCAGACGAACTGACAAAAGTCGATCGGTATGCCAAGGGACTCCCTTGGGAGTATGCGGTGCCAGTGCGTCAGGCACCTACTCTAGAGGCAGCTATTTGGGCTGCCAAGTCTGTTGAGAATATGATCAAGGGGAGGACTGACAGTAAGGTTGAAGTTGGTGAGAAGAGAAAGTTAGAAGGAACTTCAGGTTCTAATGAGAAAAGAAAATCCTCGAAGTCTGGAGGAGGAGGAAGGGATGAGGCACGGTGGTGCGATAAGTGCAAGAAGAAGCACTCAGGAAAATGTGGCGTGGAAGTGACATGTTTCAAGTGTGGAAAGCATGGGCATTACGCCGATGAATGTATTTTCAACAAAAAGGTGTGTTACGAATGTAACGAAGAGGGGCACTTCAAGCAAGACTGCCCAAGGAAAAATCAAACGGCAAGGCTAGAGGCGCCGCCAAAGCTAAAGGCAAGAGCATTTCAAATGATCCTTGATGAAGCAGATGGCAATGCAAGGAATCAGGAATAAGGATCTTATATCTAAAGATCAAGTTATAAAGTAGTGATATGAAAAGTAACATGTGGTGTAGCCTATTAGAGGCATAGTATAGGGTGAACTTGAACTTTTGTGTAACCGTTTCAAGGAGTTAATATAAACCCTAGTTTTGTTAACTGATGTGTTGAATGATTGTCTGATTTTCTTGTATGGTGACTTGGTCGACTACGAGGCAATACTTGGGACGAGTATGAGTAGGTGTGAAAGGTAGTAGATGCATATACTACCGGAAGCACAGGACTCGCACTTGGATCAGGGAAAGTCGCAAGGTTACCAAGAAACTAGTGATTGATTCCATTTTATTATGGTATGTCATTACCATTGTTTCGGTGATGACTAGTAAGATGGTTCTTGTTCCGACCCTAGTGGTCATGTTTAATTTGAGTTCGACGGCGAGGAGTATGTACGTGGTCTAGAGGACCGAGTTAGATGTAACATCTGACTTAAGTCAGAAGGTTGAAGTTAATGCGATTGATAGTGTCGCTCTCGTTGTTAAAAGAAGTTTGTAGGCAGAAATGCTACATGCTGAAATGTGATTATATCACATTAGAATATGAAGGAAGGTATATTCCATTCTGGAATTTAACTTTATTAAAGACCGAGTCTAAGCGTCGCATCGTGCGATCAGAGGTCGATAGAGCACGACCCATCGGTTTGTTACATTGGATAAAGGAATATATTTATCCTAAGAAGAAGAAAGAGTTCGCAATAAGGACTTATTTTGTAACTCGAAGGTTATGATTGAAAGTCCAAGATAGTACGAAGAGCAGATGCAAGATTGAGCATCAAGGTTATTACTTAGAATGGAAAGATAACTTATGGAGTCAGTATGCGAATCCTATTTCGTTGATGATTCCGGGACGTAATCATCCTAAGGGGGAGATAATTGTAACGCCTGTAGATCAGGGCTAGTCAATTTAGAAACAATAAGCGTCAAAAATGACTTTTTGATGGAAGATTATCTAGAAGGATTAATCTTAACCAAGTTGTAGTATATGTCACAAGGTTTCCGTGCATATAAAGAACGCCAAAATCCGAGTTATAACGAAGAAGTTATGGCCCGTCGAAGTTTCGCGACAGAACCGGCACGACGCAATGCAACGTAAAAAGTGAATTTACGTTAGAGCGGTATTTAGCCGAAGCAATCTAAATGAGAATCGAAGATCTCATTGTTGGTATCGAAGCGATAAAAAGTTAGGCGAGAACGGACGTCAAACGAAGAAGTTATGAATTTATAACGAAAGTTTATGTCGCGGCCTATTAAAAATAATTAATAAAAAATAAAGTCAAAATTAGCCGACGGAGTCTAAACGAAAGTTGTAGATCGTAGTCTCACCTTCGCGTGGATATAAAGAACGTCGAAAACAGAGTTCGTATGAAGAAGATATGAATTTCCGAAGATTATTAAATAATTTGTATTTATTTTTAATCTTTAATTCGGAAGCATTATCCGAAGGAGTCACCGGTCTGATCCGAGGTACGCGCCGCGTACTCGAGTACGCCCCGCGTACTCCGAAGTGTCGACATTCGCAGCAAGTGGCTTCGGATGACGCACGCAGTGACGTTTTTCGGACCAGTACGCCCCGCGTACTGGCGTACGCCCCGCGTACGTGCGAGGCTCAGCCTCTATAAAAGGAATCCGAAGGCAGCCGATAGTTTTGCCAATTTCTCCTCTTCTTTCTCCCATTTTGCATCGGTTTGCGTGCCAGAAATACCCCGAAGCCCCGGTATTGTTCTCAAGCCCCGAAGCAAGTCCCGAGATCCCGAAGATCCCGAGAAGTGCGGTTCCCGAGCCGAAGCTCTGCCCGCAAGAAGTTCGATTTTTGAAGAGATCTTCCAGATCTGCTGAGGATTACTACTTCTGCAAGTCGTAGTGCTGTCCGATCATCTTCTGATCAAGTGAGTGTATACTACCTTTCATAAACACAATAATAATACGAGTTTGGTTTGAGTGTATTAAGAGTATTGTTGTTTATAAGTGTGAGGGTGTAGTTATTTTTCTTCTAACGCATAATTATTAAGTATTTTCGTTGAAATACGTGCAACGTGGATAATATAAAGTTGTTTATATGGATGGATGTATAGTCCCTTTCATAAACACGGGTATAATACAAGTATTGTTTGAATGTATTAAGTGTACGTTTGGCAGAGTGTATGGTTACTTTCTTCTAACACATAAATATGAAGTATTTGGTATAAAATACGTGCTATGTGTTTATATATTGTTGTTTATTTGAGATGAGTATGGCATGAATGTTTTATATAGTTTTAAAATGAGATAAACTGTATGTGTATTCTAGATCTACAAATATGTTGGGTAGAACATGGGTAGATGAGATAGTTGGTATGTGATGAAATGATGAGGTATGAAAGATGATTAAGAATGATATTGGTAGATGCACCAATTAAAGAATGTCATAAGACTAGCAGATGTGCTGTAGAATAATATCGGTAGATGCACCAAGTAGTGAATGTCGTAATCCTAGCAGATGCGCTTATAGGATAATGTCGGCAGATGCGCCAAATAGAGATTGTCATAATAAAAGCAGATGCGTTTATAGAGTGATCCTAGCAGATGCGCTCATAGGATATTGTTGGCAGATGCGCCAAATAAAGATTGTCATAATGATAGCGGATGCGCTTATAGGGTAATCTTGGCAGATGCGCTTATAAGATAATGTCGGCGGATGCGCCTAAAAGAGAATGTCATAAACCTGGCAATCGCGCCTCATAGTGTATGACGTAATCCTGGCAGAGGCGCTTAAAGGATAATGTTGGCAGATGCGCCTTATGTAGCAATGGAAGTTTGTGTAAATCCCTTAGGTCAATCCTTAGGAATGAAGGAATGACGAGTAGTTGAATTCCTAGGGTAAAATCCTAAGAAACATAATAGGGATGAATAATTGAGTTGATTGTTTGATGGTTGAATATAATAATTGTATTATTGTGGGTTGAAAACCCTATATGCTCACCAGGCTCCCAAGCCTGACCCACTCAGTTTTCTTTGCATTACAGGTAATGGCACAAGAGTATAAGTTGGTGGACTTGACGAGAGATTTTGGATTATAGGCCAGTAGTTATGAATAACTGTTGTAAGGTCTATTTATTATTGTTTATGCTTTTGGTCTGTATCGGAACATGACATCCCGAGGTTTTATTATTTAATAAAAATACATTCTCTTTGAGAAACGTTTTGATAAATGGTTATCATATTTTATTTTGGGAACAAATTCCGCAACCGTTTTCTTTAAACGATCACTCTGATTTATAAAACAAAGCATAAACAAATCGGTCTTTTCTGGCCGTGAAAATGGGGATGTCACAAAATCCCTTAGCAACAAGCCTCACCTTGTACCTTTCAATAGTATTGTTCGAATGTCACTTGATTCTGAAAATCCATTTACAACCAACAATATTAGCATTAGATGGACGTGGAACAAGTGTCCAAATCTTATTACGCATTAAAGCTTCATATTCATTTTTCATTGCATTTAACCAAAAAGGATTTTGAACGGCTTGGGAAATATTGTGAGGTTCAACAGTGGGTGGAGAAATAGTATCGGTGAGGAAGATTTTTGGTTTGAGGGAGTTAGTGCGAACTCGGGTAGTCATTTGGTGACTTGAGTTGGCAACAGGCCAGAAATATGTTGGAGGTGTGCTTTTCTCCTGGGAACTAACTGTGGGATGCGAATTAGATGGACAAGGTGGTATGGGAGGATTAGTAGAAGAAGTGGTAGGTGGTGAGGGGATGGGTGAAGTGACTGGTGTGGTTGAAGGGCTTGAGGAAGTGACTGGTGTGTCCGAGGAATGAGAGGTAGTGGAGGTGGGAGTAATGGTTGGTGTGGAGTCTGTGTTAGGAGAGGGAATAGTAGGAAGTGGAATGGAGATGGCATTGTCAAGGAGAGTGTCATTGGAGGAAGTAGTGGTTGGTGTGTGGAGTATGTTTTAGGTGGTTTAGTAAAGGATGGGTAAGCACAGGGAAAGACGTCTTCATTGAACACAACATGCCTAGAAATGTATATACGAGATGTAGGGTGATGAAGACACAAATATCCTTTGTGCGAGGCACTATATCCTAGGAATATACAGGGGAGAGATCGAAAATCCATTTTATGAGAATTGTAGGGATGTAGAAAGGGGTAACAAAGACAGTCAAAGGTGTGTAAAAAGGCATAATCAGGTTCTTTATTGTATAATTTGGAATAAGGAGAGTTATATTGGAGATTAGGTGTGATAGTGCGATTGTGAAGATATGATGCGGTTTTAAAAGCATGTTCCCAGTATTCATGAGGTAGACTGGATTGGGCAAGAAGAGAAAGCTCTTTTTCCACAATGACACGATTTTGGCGTTCAACCGCACCGTTTTGTTCGGGTGTGTGTGGACAAGAAACGCGATAGTCAATGCCACAACTTTGGAGATAGGTGGACACATTCCGATATTTGCAACCCCAATCGGACTGAAAGCTTTTAATTTCACATTCAAACTGAGTTTTTATCATTTTTCTAAAGTTGATGAAAGTTGTAAGTACTTGAGATTTACTAGCAAGAAAGTAAATCCAGACAAATTTGGTATAGTCATCAATAAATAAAACAAAACAATGATTTCCATTTATTGATAATATTGGAGATGGACGCCCAGACATCAGAGTACACTAATTCAAAAGGTTTGGAGCATGAGACATGAGTAGAGGGAAGATTAAATCTATGACTTTTTCCTAACTGACATAGTTCACAAACAGGAGCCATTTTATATTTGAAACAAGAAGATTAAAAGTGGACACCAGTCGTCTTAAGATAGCTTCATGAGGGTGAGCAAGTCTATTATGCCAGCCAGTCATGGACGTATGCACATAGGAGAGAGCCATGGTGGATGAGGGTTTATTTTTCGGAAGCTCCAAATGGTAGAGACCATTGTCAACGTGGTCTTGGACGATGGGTATGCCCTGTAAGTTCTTAACAAAGCAACGATTAGCCTAGAATTCCTTGAAAACTCTATTATCTTTAGTTAACTATGAAACACTTAAGAGATTTTTGGTTAATTTTGGGACAACAAAAACCTTAGGTAAATGCAATGAAGATAATGAAGATGAACCAAAATGTGTAATAAGAAGGTTGTTACCATTCCCGACTTGCAATTTATCATCTGCAGTGTACTGTTCAGTGAGAGTGAGTTTGTTCAGATCTGGAGTGTAACGCCCGCAAATCCGGGCTAGTCAATTTAGAGGCAATAGGGGTCGAAAACGACTTTTCGACAAAAGATTATTTAGAATAAATAATCTTAACCAAGTTGTAGAGTATGTCACAAGGTTTCCGTACATATAAGGAATGCCGAAATCCGAGTTATAACGAAGAAGTTATGGCCCGTCGAAGTTTTACGGCAAAACCGGCACGACACCGGGAAGCGTAAATAGTGAATTTACGATAGAGCGAGATTTAGCCTTAGCGATCTAAACGGAAGTCGTAGAATATGTTAAACTAAGAACATCGATAAAAAGAACGCCCAAATCTGACTTCGTATGAAGAAGTTATGATTTTTCGAAGTTTCGGACTAGCAGTGTACAGCCCGAAATTCAAATATTAGATCGAGTGGTTTTTAGCCGATACGACCTAAACGAGAATCGAAGATCTCATTGAGAGTAGCGTAACGAGAAAAAGATGGGCGAAAACGGATGTCGGATGAAGAAGTTATGAGGATTTAACGGGCCAATCGTGTCCCGGCCCGTTAATAATATAAAATTTAAAATCGAGCCAAAATTAGCCGACGAAGTCTAAATGAAAGTTGTAGAGTACGTTCCCACCTTCTCGTGGATATAAAGAACGTCGAAAACGGAGGTCGTACGCGAAAGTTACGAATTTTTAAAGTTGGAAAGTAAACTTGCGAAGCTGATGCATGAAAGGATGACGTGGCCGAACTCCCAGCCGTCGGATGAAATCGCTTCGGATGGTGACACCTGGTGCGAGGGTTACGCCCAGCGTAGCAAGGATACGCCTAGCGTCCGAGGCCAAGTACGCCCTGTGTACTTCGGTTCTTATCCGTCCGATGGAGTGCAAGACAGCTGGTCCGAGGCTGGCAATCTTATCCGAGGAGTACGCCCAGCGTACCCTCGGTACGCCCAGCGTAATGTCCGAAGCCAGACCCTATAAATTGAGGTGCGAGGCTGCCATTTCTCTTCACCCCAAAACCTCTTCTTTCTCTCACTAGTTTCTCTCTCTAGCTCATCTAAACCCCCCTAAACCCTAGAAAAACCCCCTAGCATCCTAGGGAAGCCCCGAGGCTCCCGGAGTCCCGAGAAAAAAGAGTTTTTCGGTTTCAAAACGCTGCTCCAATTAAGTTCCGGTTTTCGATAAAATTCGCTGTTTTATCGAAGGAATATTGTTTTGAGAGTATCGAAGCGCTGTTCGAGTGTTGACTCACCACCTACTCAGGTGAGTGCATAGTCCCTTTCATCTTACACATAGATATGAAGTATTTTAATATAAATTACGTGCTATGTGTGCATATTGTTTGAATACTTGTTGTCTATGCTGGATGAATGATTTATACATGTTTTAAATGATTTAAACTGTATATTTATTTTATATCTACAAATATGTTGGGATAAAACATGGGTAGATGAAATAGTTGGTGAGTGATGAAATAAAATAATGAGAGATAGGTGATGATAGATAGGTGATTATGAATCGGTGATGTAGGATACTACAACCTTGTCCGACAATTTGGAGATGTAGTCATCTACCAGAGTATAGATGGCGACCACAGACTATTATAGACAACCCCGTGGAAACACCAGCAGGCTAGCAACCTGTAGGTGATGAATTACGAGTTCAGGTGATGTTGTAACTACGTATTCATGCGATGAAAGTCTAACCCTTATTATGAAGTACGAGTCCAGGCGATGTTGTGGCTACGTATTCATGCGATGATAGACTAACCCTTATCATGATTTACAAGTCCAGACGATGTTGTGGCTGCGTAATCATGCGATGATACCCTAACTCTTGCTAGACACATATTGAGGGGGTAATCCCCGGATTAGTATTGTCTATCCAATGTAGGCGATGATCCTTAGGTAAAGTTCGTAAGAACAATCATATAAGGAAATACGATGTAAGGAGATGAAAAGTAAATATGATATAAGAGATGACCCTTGAGATAATATCTTTAGGGAAGACTAAAAGAAGATAACGGGGATGGGTAATTGGGTTGATTGTTTGATTGTTTAAACATAATAACTATATTATTGTGGGTTGAAAACCCTATGTACTCACCAGGTTTCCCAACCTGACCCACTCAGTTTATTTACATCACAGGTGACGATATGAAGTGACATTACACTGAGAGATTTAAAGAGATGTAGATCACTAGTGTAAATAATTGTAAGTTCTGTTTATGCTTATGTTTCTGTATTAACAATGACATCCCAAACGTTTTAAAATGAAATAAATACGTTTCTTCGAAAATGTTTTAATAACGTATTTATCGTGTTTTTCTGGGAACAAATTCCGCAACATTTTTATAAAATGAAGTACTCTGATTTTTATAAAGCATAAACAAAATCGGTCTTTTCTGGCCGTGAAAATGGGGATGTCACATGGAGTGACATGGTCTGCGGCACCTGTATCAAAATACCAAGGGTGATGGTCCATGTTGATGTTGGAGGGACTCTGATAGTTGACAGTATAGACTTGTCGTGTTTGATCTCATGGAGGTAGGCGACGGGAAGGGTAATCATTCTGATTACCATGTTGCCAACAATTAATAGCTTCATGGCCAGGTTTGTTACACAATTGGCATTGTGTACATCTCCTGCGGTTGTCAGAACCACAAGAATTATCAAATCCACGGTTTTGGGAATGATAATTACCTCGGTAGTTGTTGTAGTTTGAGAGGATTGGAGATTGTTCTGATGATTGCGAGACACCTGGTTGGCAGCAGGAAAGGATGAGTTACTGATTGTGTTGGGTGAGGGTAATTGGGTGAGTGCTTGGTAGGCTAGGTCCTGATCAAGACTAGCTTCCTCTTGTAGCAGCAGACCAACAAGATCATCCATAGTGCTGGTGTTTGAATGCATGATGAAGGCAGAGGCAAAGGAACTGTAGGATGCATCAAGACCATTTAGGATGTATCGAATAAGGTCTTCATCACTGATGGGAGTGAGGTTCTCGGCTAAAGAATCAGCTATTTGACGTTTCTAGTCAATATAATCGATCATTGAGAGAGATCCCTTGGTGAGAGTTTAAAGTTTATTTTTCATTTCCATACGATGAGCACGAGTCTGTGCTTGAAAGGTATGCTCAAGTGTTTGCCAGACCGTTGAGAGGAGGTGGATCTAACAACGGTGGAAAAAGATTATCAAACAAAGTGGAATTTATCCAAAGTAGGACAAATCGGTCTTTCTTCTTCCAAGCAACAAAATCAGGGTTGGGGACCGGATCTGGAACAACAGGTGGTGCATCGACTGCTTGTAGGGCAGGGGTAATAGGAGTAATATTTATCAATTACTTAAATATTAATTTCCTTATGTGATAATTGATTAATTATTTTAATTAAATTGGTAAATTGTTTTGCAAGAAATAATTAAATAAATCAAATATGGATAATTATGTGATTAAATGTTAATTTGGATTATTTGTTATTTGATCCCCTATGTTTTGAAAAGTTTAAAACTTGCCCTCAAGTTTTGAAATTTATGTTTTGTGATTAAAAGTTTAATTTAGACAATTTAAATTTCAAACCCTAAAATTTTACAAGTTTAAAATTCAACCCTATACTAATATAATATTACAAGATTAATATGTGTATATATATATATATATATATATATATATATATATATATAGGCCTCATTCACGAAGTCGGTCTATAAGGTGGGTATAAGGTTGTGGCCTATAAATTGACGCTTAATGGGTGTACACTCACACCCACCGCTTGCTTGATTAGTGGAGGGTCGTTAGCCAAACAGGTAGGATAGGGCAACCTCATCTCCCCATTAAAAGTATAATATGAAATACAAAGTAACTACATGTTTTTCAAAAATTCCCAATCCTAGTTAGTTTAGGAAAAGTGAATTGATGCAATCCCATGAAATTACACTTTGCACCCTTGCTAAGAAGTTAGTGGAGCGTGTGTGGTTTACCGGCACACTAATCGGTTCTAAGCAAAGGTGGCAAAGGGTGATTCATTGTTTATCATAGTTCGATGGAGCGTGTGTGGTTTACCGGCACATCGAATAGGTGATTGTTACAATCAAGGCACCATGTGAATTTGCATGGTAATTCACACCCACTTTGTGATCCTTGGTATCCCAGTCACAAACGAGAGGGGCATATCGAGATTTAAACATGTCATTGAAAAGTTCAATGAGTCTCATCGAAACCTAGGAATTCTCAATACATTTAGAACTTAAAGTTATGTTTTCATGGTGGAGAATTAGTGAATCGTCATTCACTTACCTTCAAACTGTTTGCATGTTAGATTACGGCATCCCTTTTCTAATATGTAAATATTGTTGTTGGGTCCTAGCCCTAGTTTTTCTTATTGGGTGATAATTAGGGATTCAAATTCTAATCTATCTTTGTCCTTTCTATTTGTAGATGTCGAACGCGAACAACGATGCTGCTAGCTCGTTCACATTGATGAGCCTTTGCCAAAAGGTGACTTTCGATGGGACGAACTTTAGCAAATGGATAAGATACATTCGCACGATTGCTCGCTACGAGGACAAGGAGTATGTCCTCGATGAGAAGCCCGAGAAGATCAACCCAGAAATCGCTACTCCGGCTGAAATGACTGCTTTTGAGACTCATGAACGTGATGCGGCGAAGGTTCATTTCATCATGATAGCCACAATGAACGCCGAATTCCAAAAGTCCTACGAGGACATGTATCCATACGAAATGCACCAAGACTTGTTGGAGAGATACCATCAAAACGCGAGGCGGGAACGTTACGAGATCTTCACTAACATGATCTCCGCTAAAATGGGTCATGGAGAATCTCTAACCGTGCACCTACAAAAGATGCAAAGGTATGTCGATCGTCTTCGCAAGTTGAATGTTGACTTTGGGGAAGACTTGGCTATCGACATGGTGCTTCATTCCTTGCCTCCGTGTTACAATCAATTTAGGATGACCTACCACATGAACAAAGAAGAGGTCACCCTAAGTAAGCTCCAAGGTCTCCTTAGGGTTGTTGAGAGCAACCTCAAGGACAAGTCTGTTGCACCAACTCCCAATCCACCAGTTGCTCCTGTTTAGCAATTGGGCAAGGTAGAGGTAAGAAGAGGAAGGCCCCGTCTAAGAGTTACCGCAAGGGGAAGTCCCGAGATGGTTCGTCTTCTAGTGGGACCAAAGTTGATCCCACTAAGCCTAACCCAAACCCAAAGGAGGTAGAGTGCCACCATTGCCACAAAATAGGGCATTGGAAGAGAAGCTTCCCAGACTACCTGCAAGCCATCAGGGAAGGAAAGATCAAGCCGTCTTTCGCAGGTATATACACAATTAAATCTAATGATTCATCTCATGCTATTTCTTGGGTACTAGATACCGGGTGTGGTTACCACATTTGTTCTGAATTGCAGGGACTAAAAAGAAATAGGGATGTGGAGCATGGAAGAATAAATCTAATCATGGAGAATAGAAGATCGTCACCTGTGACCAAGATTGGAGTGAATTCTCTAGTGCTTAGGAATGGTTTATGTTTAGATTTGAATAATTGTTGTTGTTCGCCAGAAATGGCAAGAAACATCATTTCATTTCATGGTTTGTTTAGACAAGGATTTAGATTTTCTTTTAATAATGAGAATGGTTCTATTTATGCTTATCTAAATGGTGTCTTATATTTTGAAGCAATACCATGTAATAGAATTTATGAAACTGTTATGATTGTAGATAACTTAGGAAATGATGTTTTATGCATGGATTCTTCCAATAGTATGGATAGAGCATCCTTGTGGCATTGTCGTCTTGGACATGTCAACAAGAAGCGCATAGCCCAAATCCAAAAAGATGGAGTGTTGGAGTCATTCGACCTTAGGGAAGATGACGCATGCGAGTCTTGTTTGCTTGGAAAGATGACCAAGTCACCCTTCACTAGTACATGTGAAAGGGGTGAGGGTCTATTGGACCTCATACATACCGATGTATGTGGACCGTTTAGATCAACCACAAAGGATGGGAACCGCTTCTATGTGACTTTTACCGATGACTATAGTAGATATGGGTATATCCATTTAATCAAGCAAAAGTCAGAAACGTTTGAAAAGTTCAAAGAGTTCAAGAATGAAGTGGAGAATCAATTGGGCAGGAAAATCAAGATGCTTCGATCCGATCGAGGAGGAGAGTACCTAAGTCTTGAATTCCACGACTATCTCAAGGAGTGTGGAATAGTTTCACAATTGACGCCACCTAGGATACCACAGTTAAATGGTGTGGCAGAAAGGCGTAATCGAACCTTGTTAGACATGGTCCGCTCTATGATGAGTCGTGCTTCGCTACCTATCTCATTCTGGGGGTATGCCTTAGAGACTGCCGCCCATATCCTTAACCGAGTCCCTACTAAGTAGGTTGCCAAAACACCTCACGAGATGTGGACAGGGAAAGCTCCCTCGTTAGCACATATCAAGGTTTGGGGTTGTGAGGCTTTCGTAAGATGAGATAATCACGACAAGCTCGAACCTCATAGTGAGCGATGTATTTTCATCGGCTACCCACAGAAATCCTTTGGATATCTCTTCTATAGACCGAAGGACAATGTTGTCTTTGTTGCGAGGAGAGGAGTTTTCCAAGAGCGAGAACTCATAAGCCAAGGAGACAGTGGGAGGCAAGTCGATCTTGAAGAGATTCAAGAGTCAATTGATGAAGGAACCTCCACCGCTGGCACTCAACCCGAGGAGGAAACTCCGGTTGAACCAATTGACAAGTCATTACCTCTTAGACGTTCCGAAAGAGTTAGAGTTCAACCCCAGTTATATGGTTTTCATATTACTACTGAAGGGGACACGTATATTAGTGATAGTATACTAATAAATTTAGATGAACCTAATAGCTATAAGGAAGCCATGGCAGGCCCGGAGTCTGCGAAATGGAAAGAGGCAATGGACAGCGAGATCCAATCCATGTATGACAACCATGTTTGGAATTTGGTTGATAATGTGCCCGGACGTAAGACCGTTGGGTGCAAATAGATCTTCAAGAAGAAGACCGACGTTGACTATGATGAGACCTTCTCACCAGTTGCGAAGATAAAATCTATTAGAGTGATGGTAGCGAAGGGCTTTACTCAAACTCCCGGAGTTGACTATGATGAGACCTTCTCACCAGTTGTGAAGATTAAATCTATTAGAGTGATGCTAGCGACTGTCGCGTTTCATGATTATGAGATTTGGCAAATGCATGTCAAGACCGCTTTCCTTAATGGGAAGTTGGTTGAGGATGTTTACATGACTCAGCCAGAGGGTTTTGTTCATCCAAAACATCCGAATAGAGTGTGTAAGCTTGAGAAGTCCATTTATGGACTTAAGCAAGCGTCTCGCAAATGGAATCTTTGCTTCGATGAGAAAGTCAAAGAGTTTTTTTGGATTTGTACAAAGCGAAGATGAATCATGTGTATATGTCAAAGCCAGTGGGAGTATAGTTAGCTTCCTCGTTCTGTATGTCGATGACATACTACTCATAGGAAACGACGTCCCGACTTTGCAGGAGGTTAAGTCCTGGCTCGGGAAGTGCTTCGCTATGAAGGACCTCGGAGAGGCTTCATATATTCTGGGAATAAGGATAGTGAGAGAACAAAGTAAGAGACTAATAGGACTTAGTCAAAACACTTACTTAGATAAAGTACTGAAACGTTTTAGTATGGAAAACTCAAAGAAGGCAGAATTACCGATACAAAGTAATGCCAAGTTGAGTATGACTCAAAGTCCGAGTACCGAAGCTGAAATAGCAGAAATGAGCCGAGTTCCATACGCTTCCGCAGTTTGCTCAATCATGTACGCTATGACTTGTACTTTCCCTGATGTAGCCTTTGCTTTGAGCATGGTTAGTAGATATCAAGGGAACCCTGGCAGAGCCCATTGGATTGCGGTCAAGAATATTCTTAAGTACCTTCGGAGGACGAAGGAATGGTTTTTAGTCCTCGGAGGGAGTGATGACTTGAAGGTGCGAGGGTATAGTGACGCCAGCTTTCAGACCGACAGGGACAACTACCGTTCGCAGTCGGGCTGGGTCTTTACCCTGAATGGAGGAGCAATGACTTGGAAGAGTTCCAAGCAGGAAACCGTATCTAATTCAACGTGCGAATCAAAGTACATTGCAGCGAGCAAAGCGTCGAAAGAGGCAATATGGTTGAAGAACTTCATCGGTGATCTTGGAGTTGTGCCTGTCATAAAGGAGCCCATGGAGATTTTCTGTGATAATGAAGGAGCGGTTGCCTTGACCAAGGAACCGAGGGATCATGGTAGATCTCGACATATCGACAGAAATTATCACTTTATTAGACATCGTGTAAAAGAAGGACAACTCGTGGTTAAGAGGATATCATCAGAAGATAACCCAGCAGATCCGCTTACAAAGGGACTGAGCAGGGTTAAGCACTTGCAGCATGCTAGGAGTATTGGGCTGAAGGATGATATTAGTATAGTTTAGATAGTATTAGAAACGTGTAATAGATAAATGTAATTAACATTTGATTATTAAATAAAAGGAGTATTATTTATGAGTAATGTTACTGTCTTATGTTAATTGTTGAACTATTGTTTCATTTTGCATGTTTTGACTTCTAGAATAATTGAGTTTATTTGTAACGACCATAAAAATGCGACCAATTTTAACTTTTCAAAAATAACCCGATTTCATTAAATTGTTACAAAAAGGTTTTCAATACAAATGATTTAGAGTATTCCCAGAATCACACCACAACATAAACATGAGGAGCGGTATGATCACGCCTTTGCCTTGCCACGGTCTCCTGAAGAACCTGAAAAACATTAAACCACAATTGTAAGCCCGAAAGCTAAGTGAGATATCCCCAAAATACCAACCACAAATACCATACACGCATAACATGCCATATTATATCCGATCACAGAACAGCCATGCACTTCGGTTCTACTGTGTGACTGGTCCGCCGCACCGGCCAACAGTCCACCTGGTCCACCCTCCGAGTCTAGCCATATAAATCGAGTCTACAATGTGATTGGTCCACCCGCTCCGGGCCTTGAATCCACCTGGTCCACTCTCTGAGTCTACAGTATGACTGGTCCGCCCGCACCGGGCCTTCAGTCGGCCTGGTCCACTCTCCGAGCCTCGGCATGTCTGGTCCGCCCTCTTGGGGCCTACAGCATATCTGGACCGCTCGCTGGGCCTTCGGGACAACCGGTCTGCCCTAGGTATCTTGGCCTATAGCACAAAGCAGGACCCGCCTCAACCCAACCCAATCCAATAACCATGTGCACATAAACATTAAATCATATAACAATTCACAGTCAACAAGCAGATCTAGCATATCACATAACATATCATCATCCTAACCAGGATACCAACCTAACCGGTCACTAGCATAGCACCACTCTACATAACAGGATACCGACCTTAACCAGGTCTCTAACATATACCATTCTAGCTACCAAGATGCAAACATATCAAAGCAATAACATCACAACAAATACCCGGATCTCAATCCGATAAAGGGCCGGCCTTGGTGCCTTAGACCCTGTTGATATAGTGAGGATAACTCACCTCGCACTGCCGAAACTCTGAACTGAAGAAGCAGATTCCCGAATCACCGCCTCACCGAAAATCCCGAACTAGCCATCATAGCACAGATAATCATTAGACTAAGCACAATACCCTTCCAGGGATAAATTGACCAATTTACCCTTAACTCATTCCGGCCCAACACTGGATAAATTCTCAAGCCCACTAATGGGCCAAAGTCCAAAAGTCCGAAGCAAAGCCCACTATTGGCCCAATTTACTAAATTGGGCCCACCTCACCAAATGGGCTTAAACCCATGGTCCATAACAACTAATGGGTCCACAATACTCTATCCATAATGTCCAGTCACGGCCCAAAATCCAGCAGCCCAATAACAGCCCAATCCCTAAGGCCCAAAATGAAAAACCCAACATAGGGAGTACGCTGGGCGTACCCTCCTTGGTACGCGGGGCGTACACGCTGATTTGCAACTGGGGATCGGGGCACTGACCCGCTACGCGGGGCGTACTCCTATGTTACGCGGGGCGTAACCTCGCTGCTCATTAAGTCCACATAACTTCTTAATGGCTTAAGCTCTTAAGCCCAAACTTCAAATCCTTAGGCCAAATATGCCTAGGATTCATAAAGTCTCAAACTTTATCACTTGGGACGTCTATAAAGCTCTTAATGCAATGTCTTAATCCATTAAGACCTACATATCTCACACATGGAACAACCACAACCCTTGGGACCTAATTTTTCTCACTCAAGACCTCACTAAAGGTCTGAAAAGATAGATAATCTCGACCAACTCAAAACATGCATCAAGATGAGAACTTTTCGGACAAGAATGATGCCAAAACTTCACAACATATAGATCTATGCAATATAAATGACAAGCAAGAAGCTTTATACCTCAAATAGGCTCCAAAGGATGATATCTTTCTAGATCTATAAGCTCCAGCCACTCAACTTCCTCTTTCTTCTTCTAGCCTGTCCTTTACCAAAATAAGCTTTCCAAGGCCAAACACACCCAACAATGGAGGTGGAAAGGCTATCTAGGGTTTCTGAGGTTAAGAGAGAGCTTATGGAGGCTAGGGTATGAACCAACATGTTCCTTATATAGTGGCTGACCCTAATTTTAGGGTTTTAGAACTCTGAGAGTGTGTTGGGCGTACCTCCAGTACGCTGGGCGTACTCAACCTTACACCCGCGTCACTTACCCAATTACGCTAGGCGTAATCCCAGCTTACGCTGGGCGTACCCGGCGTGTCCCAAATTTTCATATTTGGCCTTCCTTTCCACTTTTCCCACAAAAGGACCAAAATGCCCTTCCTCTTAAATCCCGGGGACTCACAATTAAGTACTCTTAGGAACGGGGCGTTACAATTCTCCCCCACTTAAATTAGGCTTCGCCCTTAAAGCCTGCGGCAACTCAACTCCAGAAATTCTCCCGCAACGCACCACCTGGCATTAACCAAACCAGGTTCCTTAAGACACACCCTTTGAAGTCCGAAGCTCAACTTTCCCTTTTCTCGCGGTGTTCTGACCACCGCCTCAATTCGGCCACCGACTTCACCCTTTGATAACCACACTTATCAGATCCTACACTTGCCAACCGAGTACCACTCCATGGCACTTCTCAATCCTGATCACATCAATCACTTGACTCTTACGAGCTAGATATAACCCTGAACCACCGGGTTCCCGATCCGAGTCCAACTCTATCCACTCCATGCTGACAGAATAACACATTCTTCAGCCTCAGAGCAACTGCCATGAGTTCTCATCTAGCAATCACATACACATGCTAAACTAGCTCTAGTACCCTCGGAATGGGAAAACCCGCCACACTAACGACACCTCCAAACATCCCCCAGGATGAATCACCACTACATACACAATTCCTCGATCAGAATCAATCTGGGAATCCAAGACTCCATCCCTGCATCCTTTCCGAGCCTTTTGGCTCTACCCTCGCGGAAATCCTTCTACAACCTCAGCAGACATCCCATCCGGATGTGATTCCACACCACTGCCGCAATCATGCTACTCAAAGACCCTAATTGGATCACTCCAATCATAACTATGCACTGCCGCTTTCACTTCCGTGAATTTACACTCCCTCTCGGAGCTACATTCCTCTCCCTTTCCCTACCAAAGGAATCCACTTGGCCACCTTGTCACTGCGAAAAGTGCCACGGTGCTCACCCGATGCTACACCACTCCCTTATAGCATAACCGCTATCCACGCAACACACATGCTCTGAATCTGCTCGCAAGGACTCTCGAGTCCATATACCATCTCCACTAATCGAGATCAATACCCGGGGCTAGACCTTCCAATGCTAACATATCGCGACATACTCAATCCATTTCCTCGAACCGATCTAACAAGACCTGTAGAGTCTTCAGCATGACTGGACCGCCTTACCAGGCCTTCAGCCAATCTGGACCACTCTCAGAACCTTCAGCCAATCTGGACCGCCCTCCAGGGCCTTCAGCCTGGCTGGACCGTTCTCCGAGCCTTCGGCCTGACTGGTACGCCTACCGGCCTTCAATCTACCCGGACCACTCAACTAGCATTCATCCTTCCGAGTTATCTCTCCGGGAAATCCTCCCATGCATATTGTTCTAGCCCTCTAGGGGTTCCGAACTCTATCTCCATCATACATACTCAATCTCGGCCTGATCCCAAGCCCTCCATAATCAAATGCCCTAGGTTGGTATCCCGCCCCTCATGCCTGCCACTTACTCATATCAGCCTACCCTCTTGGCTGACAAAAACACTGTTGAATCCCAAGCAGCAAAACAACCTCCAATGCTCATCGATCTTCCAGAAAATTTTCCGATTCTCCCCCACTTATAGCACCGAATAACAAACCACCGGTCGCCATCACCGACCTCCCTCAACACCCTACACAACACAAACACTTACACGCAAACTACATCCCTCAAGCACGAGCAACCTTCACAAAATCACATATCAACACTAATCATCCCAAGCTCGAAAGAAACTCAATCTTCAGCTAACCACCCCTCAGATTGCAGATAATACCCGAAATTCGGACTAAAAGCCAAATTCCCACTAGAACCCTCATGAATGATAACCAATGAAATTCAAACCCTTAACCACACCATAACCCGCAAGGAACAACGAACACAATACCAGAAATCCCACAACAAAACTAGGAGATATACAATACTCCACAATAATCACAAGACATCAAGAAAGAAACATACCCGCAGTTGCATCTGGCACTGCTCTAACCTCATCTGTTGTCAGCTGAAAAGCACGACCCTGAGCCCTTGGGGGCTCCGCTCCACCCTGACCTCCACCTGTAATCCTCAAAGTGGCCGGTGCTGGAGCCAGCACCAGTCCTGCAGCAAGCTGTGGACAGTTGACCCTCAAATGTACAACCTGATGACAATGATAACAAATCCTCAAATCCCGAACCGGCGCTGACTGCCGACAATCCCTCGCATAGTGCCCCTCTTTTCCGCACTTGCGGCATGCACCACCGGACCTACAAACTCCGGTGTGACCCTTCCCACACTTCCCGCAAGTGTGGCTACTCTGATCTCCCAATCTAGAATCAATGGTCTTGCACCGTTTCTGCGTCGGCTGCGACTGCACCGGAGCCTGCCTCAGCTCACGCAACTGCAACTCAATCTCCAACTCACGCCGCCTGGCGGCCTCCTACAACTCCAACAAAGTCTCGCACCTCTACGTAGACA
Organism: Lactuca sativa; assembly: GCF_002870075.4. Taxonomy (NCBI): domain Eukaryota; kingdom Viridiplantae; phylum Streptophyta; class Magnoliopsida; order Asterales; family Asteraceae; genus Lactuca; species Lactuca sativa. Next base: position 192,584,009 of record NC_056629.2, read on the forward strand.
CAAACTGTCTGATATCTCTCTTGAGCATACTCAGATATCGGGACATCTGAGCCTGCTCCGAAGTGAACTCAGGGCAAAACATCGCCCTCTCAGTAAACATCCAGATGATCTCAGTCACCGACTCCGAACCCTGCTTTAGCTCCAGGAACTCCTGAGCCAATCTCTCTCTCTCTCAACCCGCGGAATATAACGAGTGTTGAACATCTCTCTGAACTGATCCCATGAAACCGCAGCCCTCTGCGCATCCGAATATGACCCAGTGGTCAATCTCCACCAATTCTTCGCTCCGAGCCTCAACAGGTTTAGAGCACACCTCACCCTCTGGTCAGCAGGGCATGAACACGTGAAGAAACACCCCTCCACGTCCAACAACCATCTCATAGAAACAATCGGGTCCTAAACTCCATCAAAGGTAGGAGGCTTCGTATTATCGAAGTCCCGATACTAAAAACCCCGACCAACTCCTCCCCATGCCGCTGCTACAGCCGTTGTAGCCGCCGCGGCAGCCGTCTCTGTGAGAGCTGCATAGCGCTCGTCAAAATACTCAACCATGGCGGTCTTGATCGACCCCAACAGTTCTGGCAACTTGGCCCGGAACAACGCAACAACCTCATCATGCAGGATCTCACGAATCCTAGCATCCAACTCGCCTGTGCTCATCTGTCCAGTAACCTCGGGTGGTACCGACCCGCCTGGAACTCCCTCTCCTGCTCCCGATCCTGACCCGGATCCGCTCCCAGCATGCCTCGGAATCTCCATACTGAAAAACACCACAAGATCCCAAATTCTTCCCACAATCTTGGGAACCAACTCTCAATCCAACCCTAGAGGTCATGGTTTCCCTGATACGCGTATGGGTCTTGTGCTTTCAGTAGTACGGGCCCATACTACCTTCCGCACCTACCCATATTTGTATGAAGTACTACCACAACACCCTAGTGAAAAAATACATAATAAACGCTCAACCCTCACTACTAGAGGAACACTGGAAATCTCCCTCAAGGAAACCCTAGGCTAACAGGCATCATAAATCAGGCAACATTATCATGAAATCCTGAAGATCCCTAGCCTAGCACTAGCATGCTGTTCTATCAAAGCTCAAAAACAAATATTATGTATGGTATTTTGGAGTTACTTACTGGCTCCGGCTGATCGTACCTCCGCATCCTCCTTTACGCATTTTGAAAACCATTTTAAATTTTCTTTTGAAAACCCTCCTCGATTTGAGACTGGAGTCACACGAGTGTTCCTCCAATTCACTCAAACCAAGGCTCTTATACCAACTTGTAACGACCATAAAAATGCAACCAATTTTAACTTTTCAAAAACAACATGATTTCATTAAATTATTACAAAAAGGTTTTCAATACAAATGATTTAGAGTATTCCCAGAATCACACCACAACATAAACATGAGGAGCGGTACAATCACACCTTTGCCTTGCCACGGTCTCCTGAAGAACCTGAAAAACATTAAACCACAACTGTAAGCCCAAAATCTTAGTGAGATATCCCCAAAATACCAACCACAAATACCATACACGCATAACATGCCATATCATATCCGATCACAAAACAGCCATGCACTTCGGGTCTACTGTGTGACTGGTCCGCCGCACCGGCCAACAGCCACCTGGTCCACCCTCTGAGTCTAGCCATATACATCGAGTCTACATTGTGATTGGTCCACTCGCTCCGGGCCTTCAATCCACCTGGTCTACTCTCTGAGTCTACAGTATGACTGGTCTGCCCGTACCGGGCCTTCAGTCCGCCTGATCCACTCTCCGAGCCTCGGCACGTCTGGTCCGCCCTCTTGGGGCCTACAGCATATCCGGACCGCTCGTTGGGCCTTTGGGACAACCGGTCCGCCCTGGGTATCTTGTCCTACAGCACAAAGCAGGACCCACCTTACCAAATGGTCCTAGACCCATGGTCCATAACAACTAATGGGTCCACAATACTCTATCCATAATGTCCAGTCACGGCCCAAAATCCAGCAGCCCAATAACAGCCCAATCCCTAAGGCCCAAAATGAAAAACCCAACAGAGGGAGTATGTTGGGCGTACCCTCTTTGGTACGCGGGGCGTACATGCTGATTCGCAACTGGGGATCGGGGCACTGACCTGCTACGCGGGGCGTAACCTCGTTGCTCATTAAGTCCACATAACTTCTTAATGGCTTAAGCTCTTAAGCCCAAACTTCAGATCCTTAGGCCAAATATGCATAGGATTCATAAAGTCTCAAACTTTATCACTTAGGACGTCCATAAAGCTCTTAATCCATTAAGACGTACATATCTCACACATGGAACAACCACAGCCCTTGGGACCTCATTTTTCTCACTCAAGACCTCTCCAAAGGTCTGAAAGGACAGATAATCTCGACCAACTCAAAACATGCATCAAGATGAGAACTTTTGGGACAAGAATGATGCCAAAACTTCACAACATATAGATCTATGCAATATAAATGACAAGCAAGAAGCTTTATACCTCAAATAGGCTCCAAAGGATGATATCTTTCCAGATCTATAAGCTCCAACCACTCAACTCCTTCTTTGACAACTTCCTCTTTCTTCTTCTAGCCTTTCCTTTACCAAAATAAGCTTTCCAAGGCCAAACACACCCAACAATGGAGGTGGAACGGCTATCTAGGGTTTCTGAGGTTAAGAGAGAGCTTATGGAAGCTAGGGTATGAACCAACATGTTCCTTATATAGTGGCTGACCCTAATTTTAGGGTTTTAGAACTCTGAGAGTACGTTGGGCGTATTCAACCTTGCACCGCGTCACTTACCCAATTACGTTGGGCGTAATCCCAGCTTACGCGGGGCGTACCCGGCGTGTCCCAAATTTTCATATTTGGACTTCTTTTCCACTTTTCCCACAAAAGGACCAAAATGCCCTTCCTCTTAAATCCCGGGGACTCACAATTAAGTACTCTAAGGAACAGGGCGTTACATTATTAAGAATAATCGAATTATTCGAATTGTCCACAATCGTTCATATGTTGGAAGTAGGTATGAATGAAGATTGTCATGAATTGGTGTGTAGATTGTCTAAATGGTATTAGACATAGCAAAAGTTTATTGCAACGTTCATGAGTGCTTATGAACTAGTTTTGAGATTGGAACAAACCCCGCGCTTGCTGGAATCACGTTATGGAATATGATAAAAATGGTGCATGATCGCAAGACGATAATATCATATGGTCTTAAAACCTAGATATATGGTTTGTTATTTGTTAATTGGTTGTATATTGATAATGCGAAACCGCATCAGTAACTTGATGTTATAAAACGAATTATTATGTATAGTTGATTAATGAATAAGTAAATACATATAAGTCGAAGTTTATCTGTCACTTTTATCCTAAGAGGGTAAAAGCGATATCTCGGCCGCTCGATGATTTGATTTGACTTATGTACCGGGCCCGGTCAGAACTAAATTGATGTGTTCGATTAAGTTCTATGTCAAATAAATCAGAGATCGAGAAACCAATTGCTGGACAAATTGGTTCCATAGAATTGTCAGCATGATATCTAAACAGAGGACCGTATGATCCCTTATCTAAAGGACAAGATTGATAAGATCAAAGTTTGACAGCGTCTTTGAGAGCTACGATTGCTAATCGGATTATACTTGTATATAGTTACTAGACTTATCCAAGTGGGAGACTGTTGGAATAGTGTCTAAGGCTGCAACTATATTAGGAAAGTATTTGACCCGATTGAGCATGGTCATTTTGGGTTGCCTTCACCATAGCAACTTGACAAGATGATTTGTAATGAGAGAAGAAATATTATTAATATATTATGAGAATAATATAAGGAATAATATTATTATTATTTGATTAATATAAGTCATAAATTAATTAGGAATTAATTTGGTGACTTAAAGAGATTAATTAAATAAAAGGGCATAAACTGTCAATTGTATGATAGTTGTACTTTGGGCAATAATCCCTTATGGATAAGGGGGGACGATTTTGGGGCTTAGGATAGACCTTGAAATCGTCCAAGGCTTATCATTAGGGTATTGGATTGCATATGGCTTAAGTTATCCAATTAGGGTTTAAGGGTGAAACCCTAGGAGCCTTACAAATATATATAAATAGACCCAAGGGGTCAATGAAATCGGCACTCTTGCCTTTGGAAGAACCCTGGCCGATTTCTAGCTCCCTCACCTCTCTCTCTAATCATCCTCTTGCTAATTTGGTGTTTTTAAGCCATTAGAGGGGTGACACTTGTGACTCTAAAGCTCCAAGGACAAGAAGATTCAAGCAAGTGATTCAAGGTAATCATCTAAATCTGATTTCTTATGTTATTATACTAGAATTGTCATTAGAAGTCTTGGATTCAATGCATATTCAATTAGAGAAACCTAGATCCAAGCATTAGGGTTTGTATGTGCACATAGGAATGTTCATATGGCTAAAACCCAACAACAAGTTGGTATTAGAGCCCTGGTTTTAGGGATTCGGACACACCCTCGGGGGTGTCTGGACTCAAACCGAGTGATTAAAAGATTTTTACAAAGAAAATGGTTTCCTAGAATCTAAATTAAGGAATTTCGAGAAAGTACAAGGTATGTGATGCGTGCTACCGGCCGAGCTCAAGTAAGTTTTCCCCAAGATACCCATACTTGATATGATATGTTATATGATTTATGATTCTGAGAACTGCATGCTAGATTAGGGCTAAGAATCTAGGAAGGATGCCTTATATGCCTTTTGTATGAGCTATATGCTAGGACTATTTAGTAAGCAGTATGATAGCCTGATTAGGTTATGCTTGATGTGGTTACTCAATGCACGAATGCTGCTTGCTTTGTGCTATAGGGGTTCCGGCCAAGTTTAACTAACTTGCAAGCGGATATGTAGCAGTATCCGCAAGCTAGTTAGGGGGAGATGGTAAGGACTCTTAGTGCAGCTGATGGCAGAGAGTAGGTCGGAGGGTGCCCTTGGAAAGCCTAGGTTGAGATTAGTGGAAAAAGGGTATCGGTAAAGGGACTTGGTGAAGTCGAAGCAATCCTTGAGGAAAGTACGGATAGATGTGAAAGGTAGTATGGGGCTGTACTACTAGAAGCATAGGATCCGTACTCGAGTCAAGTAGGGCCGAGATGGAACCAGGAAAGTTGGAGAGAGTGTGAGACCTCGCGAGAGTATGTATGATCCTGACGTCTATGTGTTTATTTTCAGAATGGTGGTCACACGTCATGGAGCAGGAGGATCAGGATCTGGATTAGGATCAGGTTCGGGTGCGGGATCCGAGCATGTTGATGATGGGTTGCGTGAGTTCATCACGTCTGAGATTACGAGAGGCATCCTTGACGCGAAACCAATCATTTTCGGGTCGACTAAGGAGGGGATCGTGGAGCTGATGGAGGATCGCCTTCGGGCATTCAGGAGTGATCTGGCATCTAGCCAGAAGGGTATGCGCACACTGTCCTTTAAGGACTTCAGAGGGAGTGGTGTGTCGGACTTCCATGGGGTGAAGGACCCCATTGCTGCTAGGAGATGGATCACATACATCGAGTCTATGCAGTTAACGAGCTTCTGCCCGGAAGGGTCAAAGGTTCGTTTTGCTGCAGGTTGTTTGAGGGATCGAGCCAGAACTGGTGGGAGTTGATTGGTGATACATTAGGAGCTCCAGCCATCGAGACTATGACGTGGTCAAATTTCGTGACCCGATTCAGGGCCGAGTTTGCACCAGCTGTGGAGCTTTAGCAGTTGGCCAAGGAGTTTTGGATATGAGGCAGACTACGGAGACTGTGGTGGAGATCACTGCCAAGAGGGCTTTATTGGTGCCCCAGTATGCAGGAGATGAGGATATGAGGAGGACCCGCTATCACGACATGCTAAGAGCCGATATCAAGGAGCACGTCAGCTTCTCGGTATGTCCGACCCTGGACTCCATGATTGCCAGGGCGCGGGAGAGGGGGATCAATTTGGAGCACCTTAGGAAGAGGAAGGCAGAGACTGTGCAGGTTACGGGGGTTTCGGGGAAGAAACCCAAGGGATTCGACTCTAGGTCGAAGGGCCAGCAGGGCCAGGACCGCTATGGAAAATGTGGTCGGTCACATGAGGGAGTTTGCCACACTGGGTCGGGTTCAGGCTGCTATAAGTGCGGCAAGACTGGGCATTTTGGCAGAGATTGTACTGCCCCTACTCCTGCGGTTCAGACATCAGACCTGATTTGCTTCCATTGCAATCAGAGGGGCCATAAGACGGCCAATTACCCCAGATTGACGACAGATGTAGCGGCACCGGCAGTGGCGCCAACTCCGGCGACTGCGTGGGTTATGGATGGCCGAAAGGTCAAGTTGTACGCTCCATTGGTACGGAGCCGAGCATTTAAGCTAACAGCCGAGGAGGTACGCGCTGCACCCGATGTGGTGATGAGTATGATTTCTTATTTACACTTTTATGTTATGTCGCTATGATTTTGATATATTATGTATGTGCTTTGCTTAGGATCGTTCCATGTGAACGGTATCCTAGTTCAAGTGTTGTTTGATTTGGGTGCTACCCGATCGTTTTTCTCTCTTGCGCTTAGCAAGAAGTTTCCTGAGTCTACGGGCATGTTGAATTGCCCTCTAGAGGTTGAGATTGCGGACGACTGGTCAATGCGAGCATCAGATGTCTATCGGGATCGTGTTTTGAGGTTGTTCAAGGAATGCTACTTGGTAGACTTGGTTCCTATACCTTTGTGGGGGAACAAGGTTATTATCGGTATGGATTGGCTAAGCCCCAATGGGACAGTGATTAACTGCGCGCAGCAGTTGGTGCGGATCAGGACCCAAGTGGGGGAGAGCTGGCGATTCAGGGCGAGAGGCCACAATGAGGGCCAGCTTTATTTTTGGCAGCAAGGGCTAGGCGCTACTTTCAGCAGGGTTACGCAGGATATGTCGCCTATGTTATGGACACCCGGGAGGCTGGAGGGGCGACGGTAGGCAATATGCCAGTAGTACGAGAGTTTGCGGATGTATTCCCCGAGGAGTTGCATGGGATACCTCCGGAGAGGCAGGTAGAGTTCAGGATCGACCTAGTCCCAGGTGCGGCTTTGATAGCCAAGGCGCCATATCGGTTGGCTCCTCCTGAGATGCAGGAGTTGTCTACACATCTGCAGGAGCTGTTAGACAATGGATTCATTAGACCGAGCAGTTCACCCTGGGGAGCCCCAATTCTATTTGTGAAGAAGAAGGAAGGGTCGCATCGGAAGTGTATAGATTATCGGGAGCTAAATAAGGTAATGATGAAGAACCGTCACCCACTTCCGAGGATCGATGACCTCTTTGACCAGCTTCAAGGAGCATTTAGGTTCTCTAAGATTGATTTTCGTTCAGGTTATCATCAGATGATGTTCAAAGAGGAGGATGTGTAGAAGACTGCTTTCCGGACGCGTTATGGTCACTATGAGTTCGTGGTGATGCCCTTCGGGCTCACCAATGCACCAGCAGCGTTCATGGATCTCATGAACCGCGTGTGCAGAGCGATGTTGGATCGGTCTGTGATAGTTTTTATTTATGACATCTTGGTTTATTCCAAGACGCGGGAGCAGCATGAGGAGCACTTGCGGGAGGTTTTGGATACCTTGGGGAGGTAGAGCTTGTATGCCGAGTTCTCTAAGTGTGAGTTATAGGTGCGCGCGGTGCAGTTTCTTGGGCATCTCGTCAACCAGGATGGGATTTCGGTTGACCCGGCCAAGGTGGAGGCCGTGATGAGGTGGGAGGTTCCGAGGTCTCCATCCGAGATTCGGAGCTTCCTGGGACTGGCAGGCTACTATCGTAGGTTCATTCAGGACTTCTCCAAGATAGTCATGCCCCTAACTAGGCTGACGAGGAAAGTTGTGGTCTTTCGTTAGGGGCCTAAGCAGCAGGCCGCATTCGAGACATTGAGACAGAGATTGTGCGAGGCACCAATCTTAGCCATGCCTGAGGGCATGGAGGATTTTGTGGTATATTGCGATGCGTCCATCTCAAGATTAGGCGTGGTATTGATACGGAGAGGGCATGTTATTGCATACGCTTCGAGGCAGCTGAAGCCTCACGAGGCGAATTATCTGACGCATGATTTGGAGTTGGGGGCTATTGTGTTCGCCCTCAAGATTTGGCATCATTACCTTTATGGGGTTTTTTGTACCATTTACAAGGAACACAAGAGCCTTAGGTATCTTATGGACCAGCCAAATCTAAATATGAGGCAGCGTCGGTGGCTTGATGTGGTAAAAGATTATAATTGTGAGATCCTCTACCACCCGGGGAAGGCCAATGCTGTGGTCGACGTGCTTAGTCGTAAGGCAACGCCGATCAGGGATATCTGTATGAGGATGACTGTGGTGACTCCGTTGTTAGAGCGGATTCGGGTGGCCCACCAGGAGGCCATGAAAGACGAACATTGGAAGGGTGAGTTAATCGTGGTTCAGGTTTCCTCCTTCAGCTATGATAGTCAGGGATTGTTGACTTTGCACCGAAGGGTGTGGGTCCCATATCATGGAGGCATACGTCAGACGTTGATGGAAGAGGCGCACAAATCCAGGTTCTCTATTCATCCCGGGGCGACGAAGATGTATAGGGATCTTTGTCTTGACTATTGGTGTCCCTGTATGAAGAAGGATGTGGCTTGGTTTGTGGAGAAGTGCCTGACCTGCAGAAAGGTCAAGCCCGAGCACCAGATACCTCACGGCAAGGTCCAGCCGTAGGATATCCCGCTATGGAAATGGGAAGATATTACGATGGAATTTATCACGAAGCTTCCCAGGACCACGCAAGGCGTAGATTCGATTTGGGTCATCTTCGATCGATTGACCAAGAGAGCCTATTTTATTCCGATTCAGGAGAGTATTTCGGCCTAAAGGTTGGTCGATATCTATATCAGGGAGGTGGTGGCGAGGTACGGGTTGCCAGTTTCGGTGATTTCAGATAGGGATGTGCGGTTCACTTCCAGGTTTTGGAAGAAGTTTCATGAAGAGCTGGGTACTCGTCTGCATTTTAGCACCACCTTTCACCCGCAGACAGATGGTCAGAGTGAGCGGACCATCCAGACCTTGGAGGACATGTTGCAGGCGTGTGTTCTAGACTTCGGAGGTAGTTGGGATACTTACCTTCCATTGGCAGAGTTCTCCTATAACAATAGTTATCATGCGAGCATCGACCGTCCTCCTTTCAAGATGTTGTATGGGAGGAAGTGCAGGACCCCGATATGTTGGGGAGAGGTTGGGAAGAGGGTCATAGGGAGTACCGAAGTGGTACTCAAGACTATGGAGAGGATCCAGCAGGTCTGGAGCAGGCTTCAGACTGCTCAGAGTCGGCAGGAAAGTTATGCCGACAAGCATCAGTCGGACCTGGAGTTCCAGGTCAGGGACATGGTGCTCCTAAAGGTGTCGCCTTGGAAGGACGTCATTCGATTCAGGAAGCGGGGAAGCTGGGCCCCAGGTATATCAGACCCTTCAGGGTTATAGCCCGGGTGGGAAAAGTGGCGTATAGGCTGGACCTGGCAGCCGAACTCAGTCAGATTCATAGCACTTTTCATGTCTCCCAGGTACGAAAATGTTTGGTGGATGATTTGGTAGTGCTACCTTTAGAGGATATTCAGGTAGATGACAGCCTGAATTACATCGAGCGGCCTGTAGTGATCCTCGACCAAAATTCAAAGGATCTGAGGAACAATAGGGTCGAGTTGGTGAAGGTGCAATGGCATCACCGGAAGTGCTCGCAATGGACTTGGGAGCCAGTGGATGAGATGATGGAGCATTACCTAGAGCTATTCCAGGAACGAGCAGCAGACTTCAAGGACGAAGTTTAAAATAAGTGGGGGAGATTTGTAGCACCTGGTTCCTGGTATGTATTTTATTTAAGTATTTTGCATTTTGGCCTGGGACTCGGCGAGTTAAAGGCCCAACTCATCGAGTAGAAGCGGATTGAATACGAGATTTAAATGAGGGACTCGTCGAGTCGGCTTCCAGACTCGACGGGTAAACTCTGACTGGACAAAACCATAATCCAAGGGTTTGCACCCTATTTAAGCATGTCATTCATCCACCCTTTGTCCTTATTGCTTCCAAAAAAACCCCCATAGCAAACCCTAACTGTGTATGTGAAGATCTAAAGGCATTTGTGGTGATTTTTGGTGATTTTGATCACAAGGAAGAATGAAGGGCCTAGAGGGATGAAGAGAAGACCAAGGGAGTTCAAGTTTGTTCATCATTTGCAGTTCCCAGGAGGTATAAAGTTGATACCTTGCTTGTTCATTTGCTAAATCCATTTTTGGGGAGATTTAGGGCTTTTATAAGCCATTCTTGGTGACAAACCATGATTGCAAGCATGGTTGGGGGTTGAGGCTTCAGATATAGGTCCATGAAGGAGTTACAAGGCAGAAAAGGGATGCTTTTGCACCCATGGAAGCCCCATGCAACTTAAGAGTCTCTTTTAGAGCCTTTTAGGCTCAAAGTCCCATGCATGCACGTAAAGTTCGTAACTTTACGTGCTAGATCGGGTTTAGGGACCTAGATATATCATTTGGACAAGAGTTGTACACCAGAAATCGAAGAAATAGACTTGGACAGTATCGACTCAGCAAGTCGTTCTTGGGACTCGGCGAGTTCGAGGTTAGACTCTACTTTTCTGCTATGGGTCAAAGAGACCCAGTTGAGTGTTGGAAAGGTTTTAGAGGGTCTAGGGGAGTGACCCAACGTATTGGGCTAAGCCATAGTCCTGGATTTCATAGGACTCGGCGAGTGCATGAGCTGACTCGGCGAATCCAAGGCAATCTCCCAACATTTGAAGATGAACTCGACGAGTTGTAGTTCTTACAACTCGTCGAGTCTAGGATAGGACTAGTTCATAGGATGAGGATAAACTCAGCGAGTTGTTCATACAACTCGGTGAGTCGGATGAAGGATCCTTCGATGATTTATATAGAAGTAGAACTCGTCGAGTCATTGCTAAACTCGATGAGTAGAGACGTGGATGAGGACAGTTAAAGGGATAGGGACTTGATGAGTTGGCGGCCCAACTCGGTGGGTCAGGTCAACTGGAAGTTGACTTTGACTTTGACTTTGACTTTGACTTTGGTCAGGGGTAAAATGGTCATTTTACCCTAAGAATAGATATCAGGCTCTGATTAAGTATTTTGTGGGGATTATAGCCGGAGGATTTCCGGAGCAGCAGCAACAAAGGTATTTGGTAGAAAATTCTCTTTGTGATAATTATCTTGGTATGGTTATGTGCTTTGGTCATGAGATATTCATGTGTTATATGTTATGTGTGTTAATGGTAGTGGTAGGGATTAGTCTTTCCCTAACATCGGTCTTTAGGATCGAGGGGTAGGTCAGTACCCCGATATGTCTAACTGTATGATTATATTTTGTTATTGTATGATAGTGGTAAGGGTGAAATAGTCCCTAGTTACCGGTTGAAGGATATCGATGGTAGTTACCGGTTGAAAGATACCGATGACAGATACCGGTTGAAAGATACTGATGACAGTTACTGGTTGAAAGATAACAATGATATTATGTGGTATGTGGTATGGTGGGGGAACTCACTAAGCTTTGTGCTTACAGTTTTAGTTTTGGTTTTAGGTACCTCTTCATCTAAGGGGAAGGAGTCGGCGGTGTAGCAGCGCATCACACATTCACACATGATTTCCGCAATGAGCTTCTGGGATTGTACTCTAATTTCCATCACTTATGATGTTATGATTTTGAGACACGACATTGTGGTTTAAACCTAATGTAATAATGATAATGTTTTGGTAACATATTTTATGATTTACTTAATTTAAAAATGAAATTTTTGGCCTCAAATTTTGGAATGTTACAAAATACATCGCACTATTTCTGGCCATATGTCTAGCTGGTCATCATTGATGAAGGGGTCTCCTTTTACTCTTTACTTCCAGTCAACTATTTTATTCTTTTAATTGTATAACATTTAACCTGTGAACTGCAGGTAGAGGAAACAAATGTAAATATATCAGAAGTCGAAAAGTAACCTGTAAACTGTAGGTAGAGGAAACAAATGTTACATTATTTAACCTGTGAACTGCATGCTTTCTATGTAGTGGATCCTGCACTTTGTACACCAACCTCTAATCCTTCTCATTTTGTGGTCCCATTGCAGCCATATCACATTTAACTCATATATCAGAAGTCAAAATGCAACCGGTTTAATGTCTGATGACATGGAAAGTGGTTCTGAGCTTTCAATGGAGAAGAGTGAAGGGGGTATTTTGGAGAATGGACACTTCTTTGTGAATGCATTGATTCTTTACATATTGTTGCTTTTGGTGATGTAGTTTGCGCAGTTTTAACAAATGAAAAGTTTGAATTGGTTGTTAGCCCTATGTCACAGACCTTACAAGATGGGTATAGGTAAGAAATCCCATATTTACACATTTCCCATATATACCCTTTTCCTATAATAGCCACAAAAAGGTACTTCCAAGTGTCTAATTCTTTATTAATAAATTGTTCAGGTCAAGAGAAACTTCTAGTGATTTTCCATGTGGGCCCAACAAAAGTATTAATTTGAGTTTGTTCTCAAATGTTCAGCTTTCTAATTTGGTATGAAAATTGCATCATACTTCATACTTTATATTCTTGAAATCAAGATAATAAATTAATGTATCTACTTCTTATTTAGGAATGGAAAACATGTTTATATTCAACAGACAGTTGTGAGATTGGGCTTGTTCAACAAAAGGATTCAGGTTAGTTCTTTAATCATCTCTCCCTTTTATTGAAGACATTAAAGTTGATTCTATCATGCAGTATATCTTCTAGTTTTAAAAACTAAAATTATAATCTTTTCCATTATTCTTGTGATTCTATCGTGCAAGCTCATGACTACCTCTCCAAGTTGGGTGATCTCAGTCAAACTCAGATATTTGCAAAGATAGAAAATTTTGAGGTCGGATGCCCACATTTTTCAAGCTGTATGTAATCAAATTGTCTCTTCTGTTAGGGCTAAAATACATATGTATATTGGTTTCTATTGTAACGATTATTTGTACGACATTAAATTTTGTGTAATGGATTGTAATTTTTTGTATATGGTATTTTATTTTCTATTATGAGACATTAAATGCAAATTTAATTTGAAAATTAGTAAATTTATAAATATTTTTTTAAACATTGAAATTTACGATACGCAAAAATGTGTGTCATCTTCATTTATGACATGGCTTTTCTTGACATGGATTTAATGATACGCGTTGAGTGTCGTAAATACGTGTCATAAATGCACGTTGTAAATGCGCGTCGTAAATAGACGACGCGTAAAAGCGTATCGTCTCTCGTTATGACAGGTCCTTCCTTGACAAGTATTTGCGCATCGTCTGAGCATTTTACGACATGCATTGCATGTCGTAAAAAGCTGTTTTTCTAGGAGTGTTTAAAAGGATGGATTCGAGTGCCCTTGATAATGTTGTAGAAATGATCATGTGGATTAATTTGTCTCGGGTGTCTACTACCAAAAAAGGCGGCTTTAGAAACGATTGTTTTTACCACTTGGTGGATGATTTGGAGTTTCCGAAATGTTAGTTGGAAAAAATAGCTGTTATTGAGTTTATTTGAGTCCATTTTTATTTATTTATTTATTTATTTTTGTGCTTAGTTAATAAAAATCGAAAACTTCACATTAATTAGTTTTCTTGGTTACAAAACCAGAATAATACTATTAATTTGAAATTGTTTTTTCTATTGGCTTCTTCGTGATGTGGGTTTTATAATATGGTGTTCTAGAAAATTTTATATGTTAACAATGTATATTAATAGGGGAAATAACGACATGCTTTTAATTTTATACATTTTTAGACAGGATCGGATTAAGGGTAACCTATGTAAATACACCCAATAGTATTCATAAAAGTGACCATAAATACACACAGTATTTGTTGGGTCTAACATGCTCCTTATCTCGCATGCAAGCAAAGGAGTTGTAAGGGTATAAGATAACATGCCCCTTTAGTTTTTTCTAAGCTACATGGAGTTGTCCGGTAATATTTTACAAGCCATGGAATCTAATATCACCGATCACCAGCTTTAAGTTTTATTGAAGTTTTACTCAAATAAATTAGATTTCTTTAAACCATAATGGTTCTCCCTTCCCCTATTTATCAAACCTTTTTATGTTTCCTTGAGAAATTGACTTTTTATGGATAATATACAACTTCAAGTTGCATGATTTTTAAAGGTTTTCTTTACACGTACAAAAACCTTAATCACAGATAACCAATGATGCCATATCTTGATCTAAAATCAATAAGCTTTCACAAGTTACAACGTTGACATATAGAAGTAGTGCATAAATTAAAGCCCCCCTCCCCAACTATGATTCTATAAATAGTGCATTAAGAACACTAATTTTTATAACTAACCCAAAGAAAAATGGCAATCACAAGGAGTTTGTTTTTTATCATTTTGGCAACGATTGTTGTTTCATGTATGATTACACAAGTCAAAGCTTATACATCTAGTTACTGTAATCACGAGTCTCGTTGCCCCGGTCAATATATTTCATGCCCTTCTGAGTGCCCTGAAAGCAACTCCAACGACCCTAACACTAAAGTTTGTCGCATTGATTGCTATTCTCCAAAATGCAAGGCTCAATGCAAACATAGTAAGAATTACTTCATTTATTTTCTTGTTATCTTTATCGATTCATAAATATTTGATATTTTGTGTAACTGCTCTGTAAAAACTATTTCATATAGAGTTTACCAACTGTATTTAAGGTCAATTTTAAAAATAACAACGTAACATACTAACATCATATTTCCATTCATTCATATTATAGTAATAAATTTTAAGAATATTTTTTATTAATTAAGGTATTTTTTTCCCCTTTGTAGACAAACCAGAGTGTGACACACCGGGATCTGCATGCTACGACCCACGGTTCATCGGAGGAGACAGCATCGTCTTCTACTTTCACGGCAAAGTCAACGAGCATTTCAGTTTGGTCTCCGATTCAAACCTCCAAATCAACGGACGATTCATCGGCCATCAACCCACCGGCAGAACCAGGCCCTTCACCTGGATCCAAGCCTTGGGTCTCCTTTTCAACTCCCACAGTTTCTCCCTGGAAGCAACTAAATCCGCCACCTGGGACGGCGGAGTCGACCACCTGAAATTCTCCTACAATGGAGAAGATGTTTTGTTAGCTCTTGGTGGGTTATCGTCATGGAAGTCGCCGGAGGGTGAAATTGAAGTGGAGAGAACTTCTGCGGTGAACAGTGTGATGGTGAACATACCTGGAGTTGTGGAGATTTTGGTGAATGTGGTGCCGGTTACAGCGGAAGATGACAAGATCCATGGCTACAATGTGCCTTCTGATGACTGTTTTGCTCATTTGGAAGTGCAGTTTAAGTTTACTGGACTTTCCGATGGAGTTGAAGGGGTTTTGGGAAGGACATATCAGCCGGATTTTAAGAATCCGGCGAAGCCAGGGGTTGCTATGGCGGTTGTGGGAGGAGAAGACAAGTATAGAACCACGTCTTTGTTGACGTCCGATTGTGTAAACTGCATTTACGATTCCAACAATGTTGCGGAGAAAGAGAATAGTATGATTAAAGAGCATGGAACTTTGGATTGTTCTGCCAAGGGATTGTTCCGTGGAAATGGGATTGTTTGCAAGAAATGAGGGGTGAAGTTGAACATCTACAAAGTATTATGAAAATAAATCATCATAAATAATTTATAAATTACGTTGTATTGTTCAATGTCTCAATGGAAATGGAATGCAATGTGCAATGTTATCTTGATCGAAAATGAACCAAAATGATGTTATAATTTTATCAACATTTTCATAAAACAGAAGTTTTTAATGTTATGATGCAGTGCAACCGTATAAAAACGAGTTAAATGAATTGTCATATCATATTTCTACAATTCATACAACTCTATTATTTTTTTTCTACAATGCATTGAACTCTAGAAATTTCAATAGGATGTTACAAAACGTAATTTATAGTAAATATTTAAGTATTAAAGCTTTCTTTTTCCCATTGAAGAGTTCAATGGTCATTGAACTCCAAATCCATTGAATCTCAAGGTGGCATCTCACAATAATAGAGTTTCATCCATTGAAGACACATAGACTTGCCATCTCATTAAACTCTTCCATTAAACTTACCATTCTGGATGCTCTTAGTTTTTTCAAAAACCGCACTAGAATATTTTGGAAAATTTGGTGCTGCCTTCTATCAAGAAACAAGTCAGAAGTGATTATTAAAGCTTTTTGGTGGTGCATATGGTGTTTTTGGAATAAGTTTATTTTTGACACGTCCAAACCTAAGAAGGATACGATATTTGATGATGTTATGGTGTTTTCTTTTTCTTCCATTTCTCATAGGAATCATAAATTTCATGTTATGTGGAATTTATGGATCCAAAACCCAACTTTGATCTCTACTTTGTAATTCTTGTTTTGCTCTAGCTGTTTTCTAGAGTTTTTTTCTTTTATTATATATTTAGCCGTCAAAAAAAACACACTAGAATCTTTTATTTTTTTGGACTACTAAGTTAAGCTTAGGTTATTATTATCTCAACAAAATCTATTCATCAAAGTAAAATAATAGATAAAAAATCGGATTTGGATTGTACTGAATAGGTTTTGAAGTGCAAATGTCTAATTGCATAAAACCAAGTAACCAATCCAGTACACTAGTTGCAATTTTGTATAGTACAACTTTGATGAGGTTTATAGCATATCGACTTTCCATGCTACTATGAAATACGGTTTTTTTATAGTGTCTCATTGTGTTGTAATAACCGTTATTTTTTGAGTTGATGGTCTTGACCCATTTATTTTGGCATTTCTTTAACAATATTTGGAATTGACGACTTTCATCTCATTTATTTGGGTCAAGCTTTAATTGTTTGGAATTGACAATCGTTGGCTCATTTAGTTGAGTCTAAAATGCCAGTCCTTTGAAAATTGACGATCATTGGCTCATTTAGGTGGGCGTTGGATCTTATTGTCGTCCTATCTAACATAATCGGTTGGAGATTATACATGTTGAAAATAGATTTTCTAAAAATATGTTAGAGTTTGTTGTTATATTTTACTTGTTTAGATTTTGTTTACTTTCAAGAATCTGTATGCATTGTTTTTTATAGCTGTTTATGGTCTAAAATGGTCATTTTGCCCATATTCATCACTTAAACATCTTAGACCACATGTATAGCGGACCAAGTTCAGTAGATTTTATTGATTGAGATTGATTCAATACATTAGAATCTTCGTTCTAACACTATTAAAACTATCATTATATATTAAATCTAAATTTCACCATTTAATCCACAAATGTTTTCCACCATTTTCATTGCAAACCTTAAACATAGATAGTAGGAGTTGTATTAAGCTTGAAAACTTGATCAATGGATTAAATATCACTAAGAAAAACCAAAATGGAATTTCCTCATAAAATGGTTTTGAATCCACAAAACCACTATAAACTCTATTCTCGTTTTCTCTTCATGTATTTCTTCCGAACACAAATGATGCTTCGAAACCCTAATATGATTTTTTAAACAACTAAATTTTATAAAAAAAAACAACACTAGCAAGAAACTAGCGAGAAAAAACAATAACAAAGCATCTTACATAAGAGGATTTTTCATCCATTGAATCCAAGAAATTTTATATCTACTACTCCTATTAGATAACCAATTAAAAGCATGAATAATGATACTTTCAGAAATATGACTCTTACGCATCTTGAACGTTTGAAACACAACATTATTCGATATTGCCACAACACCCAAATAACCGTGATACAAATAGCCTCTAGCACATTCTTCTTTTTCTTCTTTATTCTCAAGAAATCAATTTAAATAAACAACTCCAACACATCATTAAACAACGGAAATGGAAGATCCAGCCACTTAAAAAGCCTACCCCAAATATGATTAGCTATATCACACTTCATAAACACATGACTACAATCTTCACTCTGAAGAGAGCACATAGAGCATAACATAGAATGAACATCAATGCCTCTTTTCACCAAATTTTCTCTAGTCAGAATCTTATCAAGAAGGACTCGCCAAAGAAGCACATTAAGCTTTATAGGAACCAATCTACACTATCTAGTTTGGACAATATCTTCCTACAAAATAATATAGTCAATATATTTTCTGGTGTTACTAACTTCAAAACTCCCATCCATGCCAATAATCCACTCCCATTTATCGGGACGATCCCTAAAATTCACTTGGTTCAATAATTCCATAAGATTCGCCAATTGACAAGCCGTACCTCCTCCTTCACAAAAAGGATGATGCCAAGAAAAAATCCACCTCCCGCCCACCCACTTATCTGCGACACAACATTCTTTATTGACAAAACTGCAAATTTAGTCCTTGTGGTTTGCAAAAAACTTTGGATAGGGTCCAAAAAGTTTTCGACTTGCATGGAAGATCCAAAATCAAGGTTTTTCTTTGTTTTTGGTCCAAAAAAACTTGAAAAGACGGTTATACCCTTTTACTTTCTTTTTTTTCATTTTTTAAATACTATTTTAATTTAAAAAAAAATAAAAAAAATATCTCTCTCTCCTTGTGAAAGTCAACTGGGTACCACCCAAGCACCCAAAAACACCACCACCACAGCCTCCCTGTCGTTCTTGGAGTTGTGCCATCGGAAACCACCCAACTCCACCCCCCTTCTTCCTTGGATTACCGACCAACAGCCCCCACCACCTTATTTTGGTGGTTTCCGTTCACCACCATCCTCTTCCTGCCCTCCTTCTCGTCGAGCTTATTAGAAACGAAGCAACAAAAGCCGTCGAAGCAGCCCCTGCCACCACATCGTCGTTGTTGTGAACCACTACCGTCAGTAGCCGCTGCTTCCGTCGATCACATCTCCAACCAACCTCGTCACCCCTTGCGACCCCTATAAGTCCGATTCTCAACCTTGTTATTATTGTTTTCCTATTCGATTAATCAAGAGGATTGATTGTTTAGTTTGTTCCTTACCTACGCCGTCTAATAGACGAGGGAGGAAGATGATACAGGAGCCCTAATATGAAAACCCCATCTGGATTTGGAAGATAGAAGGAGAAACGTTGGAGGGAAGGAAGCAAAAAATCGGGTCACCCACACGTTCTCAGGTCTGACGAAGGAAGAGTTCCTTTTAGGCCACGCGAATGCTAAGACGATCGATTCTAGGCGGAAGTCGAACAATGTGAAAAGGGATCGTCATTCTCCTCGTTCCGCTGATGCCTTGCCTGATTTCGTTGAATGGAGGAACATTGATGAGTCTATATGGATTTGGGGGAAATCTAAACGGGGGTCAATTTGTAGCTGGGTTGGGTGGTTCCCGGTGGCATAAGCCCAAGAACGACAGGGAGGCTGCGATGGTGGTGTTTATGGGTGCTTGGGTGGTACCCAGTTGACTTTCACAAGGAGAGAGAGAGAGAGAGAGAGAGAGAGAGAGAGAGTTATTTTCTTTTCTTTTTTTAAATTAAAATAGTATTTATAAAATGAAAAAAAAATAAAAAAGAAAGTAAAAGGGTATAATCGTCTTTTCAAGTTTTTTTTGGACCAAAAACACAGAAAAACATTGATTTTGGATCTTCCATGCAAGTCGAAAACTTTTTGGACCCCATCCAAAGTTTTTTGCAAACCACAAGGACTAAATTTGCAGTTTTGTCTTCTTTATTAAAATCCAAGGCATAAATCCTAGGAAACCTCACCTCCAACGTATCTGTAACATCCCAAAAATCAAGAAAAAAAAATTTTCTTTTAATTATAATACTTTATAATAATAGTTCACGAAAAACATCATCGATTTCATTTCAAAACATCCAATCACAAGTCTCAAAAACCACATCATCAGTTAAATAAAATGTCAGAGTACAATCCCAGGGTTCTCAAATGCGGAAACATGTGTGTACGATTCGCTGCTACCCTACCGGCTCCTTCCCCTTAGATGAAGAGGTACCTGAAACCAAAACTAAAAACAGTAAGCACAAAGCTTAGTGAGTTCCCCCATTATACCATATACCACATAGTGTCTATCCCTCGGTATCTTTCAACCGGTATCTGGCAGGCATAATTGGGAGCTGGGCTCCCCTTCGGTATCTTTCAACCAGTAACCAGGAACTAACTTCCCCTTCGGTATCTTTCAACTGCTAACCGGGAGCTAACATCCCCTTCGGTATCTTTCAACCGGTATCTAGGGACTATTTCATCGCTACTATTGCTAGCACATATCAAGCACAATAAACATATCAATTACAATAATCATATTGATGACATATGGTCCATTAGCATGGCCTAGACTACTCTAGCACGCCATCCTGGCCTGGCGTGCTCCTGCCAGCCCTTCCTGGTGTTCCCTTGACAACCTAGAATGCTCTAGCGTGCCAGCCTGGCCTGGTGCGCTCCTGTCGGCCTTTCCAGATGTTCCCTTGCCAGCCTTGCTAAGGACTCTCCCGTCGGCCCGGCCTGGTGCTCCCTTGCCAGCCTTTCCTGGTGCGTGCCCGCCAGCCTTGCTTGGGGCACGCCCGCCAGCCCCGCTCAGCGCCTCCGGGCGGCTTTGCCCAGCTCCTTGCTAGCTGGGTCTGAATTGAGCTGGCCCAAGGCCTGACTGGCATAACTCGGAGCTAGGCTCCCCTTCGATATCTTTCAACCGGTAACCGGGAACTAAACTCCCCTTCGGTATCTTTCAACCAATAACCAGGAGCTAAACTCCCCTTCGGTATCTTTCAACCGATAACCAGGAGCTAAAATCCCCTTCGGTATCCTTCAACCAGTATCTGGGGACTATTTCACCCCTACTACTGCTAGCACATATCAAGCACAATAAACATATCAAGCACAATAATTATATTAAGCACAATAATCATATCACATATTGACCCTAGATAATTATCACAAAGACAATCATTTATCCAACATTCTTACTTGTGGGCCGGCATTGTGGCCGTAGACCCACTCCTACTAGGAGAAAACTCACCTCAAAGTCGTGTAGTGTTTGCACCGTCCTCGATATGGAAACAACCCTCCTCGACTCCTCAATCTCTACACGGCAACTCTTCTAATTTATCAACTCATACTCGTAACCCTTGCAATGGTCAACTCAGGTCCAAGTCAAAGTCAAAATCAAACCCTTAGTCAAAGTCAACATCTGGTTAACTCAACTCACCGAGTTGGTCCACCAACTCATCGAGTCCCCACGTCCACAAAATGCTACAACCCCATCCCTACTCGTCGAGTCTAGCAAGAGCTCGACGAGTTCTCCTTCAACAAAACATCAGGACTTCCTTCAACTGACTCGTCAAGTTCATCCTTGAACTCGTCGAGTTCATCTTCATCCGAATGAAGGTGTTCAGTCTACGACTCGCCGAGTTCTCGCTGAACTTGTCGAGTTCGTCTTCATGTGTTTGGGACATTTCCTTGAACTCGTCGAGTTCATCCTTGAACTTGTTGAGTCCTTTTATCTTCAAGTCCATAACAAACCCTCATCAGCCTGAGTTTTCCTTAACCAAAAACCATTTCCAGAAGACTTTTGGGGGAAACAGCGACCGGACTCATCGAGTCCCTCTTTGTCTAAAACTATACGGTCGATTATAATGGTTCTTAATGCATCCAAACCATAGATCTGACCTCCTAGGGTCCATTTTATACATAAAGCTCCAATCTTGACGTCCATGCATGGGCTTTTTGGCTCAAAAAGCCATAAAAAGAGGTATATATGAAGCATGGGTCTCCGATGGCCATAAAGTTGGCACCTTTATGCTATGGGAACCCTCTATGGTTCCAGATCTGAAGTGGAAATCCAAATATACACACAAATCTGAGTATAGTCCACTAAAGCCCATAAAAAGGTAGAAAATAGCCCTCAATCATAGATGTTCAAGGTTCAAGCTTTTTACCTTGAATGAACTGAGAATGGAGCAAAACCTCCGGATCTTCTTGCTTCTTCTGGAATCCCCAAGCTTTTACTTCCTCTTCAAGCTTCACAATCACCACAAACACACACAAATGGCTCAAGATTACACAAACAAGGTTAGGGTTTCTGTCACACCCCCGAACCAGGCGGCGGAAACGTTCGGGAGCTGTAGTGACTCAATTGAATACCATAACATTGAATATATATGAAATGTAACAACATTCGTCACCATGCATTAATATAATACAACCAATAAAGTTTACATGAAGTACATTGTTTAAACATTACATTCCCAAAAATAAATTGTTCGATTCGTTAATAAGTAAACTGCAAGCCATCACTGAGTACATTTTCCTTTGATTCACTGGTTACCTGAGAATACAAGTATTTTGAAAAACGTCAACATGTGAAATGTTGGTGAGTTCATAAGCGGTATTTGAAAAACAATGTTTCGTGTCGTTTGAAAACCACCAGAAAATCTGATATTTTCTTAAAAGAAAAGCTTTTGAAAACGTTTGTGAAGATCCATAGGTATTCTTGTTTGTTTCTATACTTGTAAAAAAATTGTTCATTAAACTTGTATACATTTCGAATCCGTATGTATTGAAAAACCCTAGGAAAACCCGATGTTTTCCTAATTCTTTGAATTCTATAAAGTTAAAATGAAACCATTGTAACGCGTGAAGTTATCAATTCCAGGCGACGTCGGATTATTTTTGAGCATGATTAATTGCTATAAACATGTGTTACACAAACGACCAGTTTATAACTATACTAACGATCCCGTAGGCGTCGTCCGTACTAATCACGTTATCCGACCGCCGTGACTACGTGTAGTCCCACATCCGAAGAGAAAGAGGACACGAAGACCCCGATGACTCCATTAACCGGTTGGGGATAAAAAAAAAGGTACGAGGGGTCCCTGACCCGCCTCGTATGAAATATCGACTTTACCAGCAATACCAAAGGACCCTTGGGGACCAATAGTATACAAGCCATTGAAAGTCCTTTTACGCTGTGTTAGATCGGGTAAGACCCAACACCTCGTAAGGTAGAAGTCTTCGGGCCTTAAGATCAGGTCATTGGGCTAGCTAGGCCCAACAAGCAAGATTTTACACTTTGGGGCCCAAAGATGGTGCGTAGACGTCTGTGCACACTCGCATGTATATTGAATTCCCAAACGTTACTTGTATAAATCGAAGTATCGTCGCGTTAGTAGTTTCGGATTTTTATTGGTTCGAGACCGAACCAATTCGTTTAACAACGACTTTTGGTATTGTTGTGTATTGTATTTCGTCGATAGTCGTGGTGCCATTATTTGATCAAATTGCGTGTATTGAATTAGCCTTGGTAGTTTTCTGTTTTCAGCCCCTCATTGTTTGTAAAATTTACTTTTTCAACCCTTTAATTAAATAACTTTCCGGTTTGGTCCTTAAATCATTTTTTTTGACATTTTAACACCAAAAATTATTGCAATTAATATTTTTCAGCATATTTTTCATTGAAAACAGTTTAAGTCCCTGAAAATGCAGTTTTCTCGGTTATACCCCTCCTTTTCGCAATTTTGACAATTTTGGCCCAAATTGGAAAAATTTTGCAACTTTGGTCCTTTTTAAATTTAAAAAGCATTTAAAACCTTTGAAAAGGACTTGGAACACTAATAGTCCACTGTTTTACAGAAAAGCACAGTTTTGGCCCTCCAAATCAGAAAATTTCGCATAATGGGCCTTATTGGGCCGAAAATGTCATTTTTAGCCCATTAAGCTTGAAATTTATGTTTTTAATCCTCCAACAAGCATATTTTCAGAAAATACATTATGGAAACTGTTTTGACTCATCTCCCCCATCAGATTTCAAAATATTTCAATTTGGGCCCTTTAACTATATATTTTTAGCATTTTATGTCCAAAAATTGAGTTTTTAGCCCAAAGAAAATGTTACTAAGCCATTTAGCTATTTTTCTTGGAACACTTTGTATGTAGGAATATACTTGATGCTAGTATCATTTAACATAAGGTATATCTCGGTTTTGAGGGGTTTTATGGCTAGATCCAACATTATAACACACAAAAACACACATATAAGCATGGAAATCATACAAGGCATACAAAACACATATAGATCTACACTTTCACTTGTATTTCCCCCCCCCCCCCCCCCCCCCACAAAACTCATAAAAACAGAAAATAAGGGGTATGAAGCTCACCTTGGGTGTGGCTTCGGTTTTGGAGAGAAGATGGAAGAAAAATGAAGTGATTTTCGGCCCTAGCACCTTTCCTTGGTAGATCTCGAGTTTGATGACTTCTAAGGTGCATGATCACAAGTTGGAATAAATTTAGAAGAGATTTTTGATGGAATGAAGTAGCTAGATCATGGATTAGTCATCAACTTACCTTAGATGATGATTTTGATGATGGATTCTCCTTGTGAAGCTTCTTGATTCACGAAATTTTTGAAGAAGGGGGAAGGAGATGTTCTTCAAGATTTAGAGAGAGTAGAATAGATTTTTGTGAGTGTGTGTGTGTGTTGTGTTTTGGCCGAGAATGAGAGGGAGGGAGAAGAAGAGACCTTGAGGTGATGTTTTCATGGAAGAATGAGAATACATGGATGTTTGAAGGGTAATACCTAGATATACACCATGCAAAGATGATGTGTCATGCAAGAAGTCAACTCCTCCCTTTTATTTGGGCTTGGGCCGAAAATTTTGAGGAAGAAAGGAAAAATTTTGGCCTTTTTCCCTTAAGCCCAAAATTAGAGTTAGTTAGGGTGTTCCTTGGCCTTATAAAACAAAATAGTGATTTTTATGCTTTATTAAGCTAGATTAGGTTAAATCATGGATCAAAGCTTGTAATTTATTTCATTCTAGGCCCAATATGGCCCAAAATTTTTGAAATAAATAAATGTGGGTCCAATTAGAGCCCACTTAGGGTTCTAAGCCCATGATAGTCAAAATGGAAGCTTATTGGTCCATTTGGGTCCAATAAGGAAGTCCTAGTCCAAAATAGACCTAAAAAAGAACTTCTAGGGTTTCCAATTGTTTGATGACTATTTGTAGTACTTGTATGATGTATTTGATTGAAGTTTTTGATGTCATAATCATAGGTGTCACACATGTTCTTAAGTTTTTGATTTACATTAACTTGAGTGTATAGATTACATGACACAAAATTTCCAGTTGTGACAGTTTCGATCTAGGGCTTCTCTAAGTTGGGAGGGACAATGGACGCTGGGTTGGGGAGTTATAAGGTGTTTAAATAGCGTACAAACCTCAAACATTAGGGTTTCCTCCAAACAGTCCTACTCGTCGAGTCGGCCTCCCGACTCGTCAAGTAGGTCACTTATCCACCCAAACAATAGTCATTTCTACTCGACGAGTTGGGTCTCCAACTCGTCGAGTCCCAGAGAAAAACATGAGTTTACTTGAATTACAATACGTACCAGGAACCGGGTGTTACAAATATCCCCCACTTATTTTAGACTTCGTCCTCGAAGTCTGCTGCTGAATCCTGAAAAAACTCGGGGTAGTGCTCCCTCATCTCGTCCTTTGGCTCGCAAGTCCATTTCAAGCCCTTATGGTGCTACCACTTCACCTTCACTAGCTCCACCCTCTTGTTCCTCAGATCCTTCGACTTCCTGTCGGGGATCGCCACTGGCCGCTCGATGTAGTTCAGGCTATCATCCACCTGAATATACTCCAAAGGCACCACTGTCGAATCGTCCACCAGGTACTTTCGCAACTGGGAGACGTGAAAAGTAATATGAATCTGACTGAGTTCTACTGGCAGGTCCAACCTATATGCCAACTTTCCCAGCCGAGCGACAACCCTGAAATCTCCAATATACCTGGCGCCCAACTTGCCCCGCTTCTTGAATCGAATGACACCTTTCCAAAGCGACACCTTCAGGAGCACCATATCCCCGACCTGGAACTCCAGGTCCGAACGACGCTTGTCAGCATAACTTTTCTTCCGACTCTGAGCAGTATGAAGCCTGCTCTGAACCTGCTGGATCCTCTCTGTAGTCTTGAGCACCACTTTGGTACTTCCCATGACCCTCTGCCCAACCTCACCCCAGCATATCGGGGTCCTACACTTCCTCCCATACAACATCTCATAGGGGGGTCGGTCGATACTCATATAGTAGCTGTTATTGTAGGAAAACTCTGCCAAGGGAAGGTAAGTATCCCAAATACCTCCGAAGTCTAAAGCACAAGCCCGTAGAATATCCTCCAAGGTCTGGATGGTCTGCTCGCTTTGACCATCAGTCTGCGGGTGAAAAGCGGTGCTAAAGTGCAGATGCCCAGCTCATCATGAAATTTCTTCTAGAATCTGGATGTAAACCACACAACCCTGTCGGAAATCATCCAGACTGGCACCCCATCCCGAGCCACTACCTCTCTAATGTAGATTTCGGCCAACTTTTTGGCCGAAATGCTCTCCTGAATCGGAATGAAATGGGCACTCTTGGTTAACCGATCCACAATGACCCAAATCAAATCCACTCCCCGAGCGGTCCCAGGAAGCTTTGTGAAGAAATCCATAGTGATATCCTCCCATTTCTAAAGAGGGATATCCAACGGTTAGGTCTTGCCGTGAGGCCTCTGGTGCTCGGCCTTGACCCTCCTGCAGGTCAGACATCTCTCAACATACCACGCTACATCCTGCTTTCATGTAAGGCCACCAATAATCAAGATGAAGATCGTAGAACATCTTTGTCGCCCTGGGATGGATAGAAAACCTAGATTTGTGTGCCTCCTCCATCAATACATGGCGCACACCTCCATGATATGGGACCCACACCCTATGGTGTAGTGTCAACAATCCACGACTATCATAATCGAAGGAGGAAATCTAACCCACAATACGCTCACTCTTACGATGTTCCTCCTTCATAACCTCCTGTTGGGCCTCTCAAATCCGCTCCAACAGTGGAGTCACCACGGTCATCCTCAAGCAAACATCTCTAATCGGCGCTGCCTTGCAGCTGAGCGCATAGGCCACGACATTGGCCTTCCCCGAGTGGTAGAGGATTTCATAATCATAATCTTTCACGAAATCTAGTCATCGACGTTGTCTCATATTTAGATTTGGCAGATCCATGAGATACCTCAAACTCTTACGGTCCCAAAAACTCCTTGCGGAAACCATGTGTGTGTGATGCACTGCTACACCATTGGCTCCTTCCCCTTCGACGAAGAGGTACCTGAAACCAAAACCAAAACTGTAAGCACAAAGCTTACTGAGTTCCCCCATCATACCACATACCATACAACATCGTCGGTATCTTTCAACTGGTAACCTTCATCAGTATCTTTCAACCGGTAACCTTCATCGGTATCTTTCAATCGGTAACCATCATCGGTATCTTTCAACCGGTAATCAACATCGGTATCTTTCAACCGGTATCTGTCATCGGTATCTTTCAACCAGTAACTGGGGGCTGCTTCACCCCTACCACTAGCATACAATCAACAAATATAAACATACAGTCAGGCATATCCGGGTAGTCACCTACCCTTGGGCCCAAAGGACCACAGTAAGGGAAATTAATCCCTACTATACACATAACTTATCATCCAGATAAATCTCATAACCAACATATAACCAGACCAAGATAATTATCACAAAGACCATTATCTTCTAAATACCCCTTTTTGGTGGGCCGGCATTGTGGCCTTAGACCTACCCCTACTGGAAGATAACTCACCTCAATGTCGTGCAGTGTTTGAATTATCTTCGGCGCACCAGACAACTCCCTACGACTCCTCGATCTCTACACGACAACCTTCAAGTCAACACATAGTACATACAACCCTAAACAGGGTTAGTCCAAGTCCAGTCAAAGTCAATCTTCAAGTTGACCCGTCTCGCCGAGTTGGGCCGTCAACTCGTCGAGTCCCTCAACCTTTACTCTTCCTTAACCACGTCTCGAATCGTCGAGTTTGGCATCGACTCGATGAGTTCCTCTCTCATATGAACATCGCATGAAACTCATCTGACTCGCCGAGTTGTATGAACACTCGTCGAGTCCACCTTCATCTGATGAACACGTCCTGTCCTCAACTCGCCGAGTTGTATGAACAACTCATCGAGTTCATCTTCAATCTTAAGAAGATTGCCTTGGACTCGCCGAGTCTGTTCTAGTGCTCGTCGAGTCCCATGAACTCCAGGTCTAAATTTACGTCCAATGCGTAGATCACTCTTTCTAACCGGTTACAACCCTTCCAACACTCAACTGGGTCCTTTTGACCCTCAACAGATATGGGACTCAAAGCCTTGGACTCGTCGAGTCCCAAGAATGGACTCGTCAAGTCGGTCACGTCCATTCACTAAATCTTTGATTTCTGATGTACAACCCTTGATCAAAAGATAGATCCAAGCCTCTACAATCGATCTAGCACATAAAGTTACAAACTTTGCATGCTTGCATGGGACTTTAAGCTCAAAAGGTCCTAAAACAAGCTCTATGGTTGCATGGAGTCTTCCTTGGGTGTAAAAGCACCCACTTTCTGCCTTGTGACCCCCAAAGGACCTAGATCCAAAGCCTTGTCCCCAACCATGCTTGAATTCATGGTTGGCTACCTAAAATGGCTTATAAAAGCCCTAAATCTCCACAAAATGGGATCTAGCAATTGAACAAGCAAGTTAGCAACTTTTTACCTTCAATGAACTGAAGATGAAGCACAACTCGAACCCCTTTGTTCTCCTCTTGTTTCCTCAAGTTCTTCCCCTTCCTTCTTAAGATCACCAACACCAAAATCCACCAAAATGACTTAGATTGCTTCAACAACGGCTAGGGTTTTCTATAGAGGGTTTCTAGGAGCATAAGGGACGATGGAGGCAGTATAAGGTTGCTTCAATAGTGTGCAAACCCTCATATTAGGGTTTTTGTCCAGACAACGTCTACTCGTCGAGTCCGGGGGTCCGACTCGTCGAGTCCATTACTTAAATCCCGTGTCCCATCCCGCTTCTACTCGGCAAGTTGGTCCTTCAACTCGTCGAGTCCAAGGCCAAGATGCAAAATATTTAAATAATTAATAAAAAGAATATATACCAAGATTCAGGTGCTACAAATAGACCAAGATGTCATCAAATAAAACTATCACAGACCGATCCAACAATGGTCTGCACACGCGGTTCATGAGATCCATGAACGCGGCAGGAGCATTGGTGAGCCTGAAAGGCATCACCATGAACTCATAGTTACCATATCATGTCCGAAAAGCAGTCTTCTTCACATCACCCTTTCTGACCCTCATATGGTGATAACCTGAACGCAAATCGATCTTGGAGAACCAAGATGATCCCTGAAACTAGCCAAAGAGATCATCAATACTCGGGAGTGGGTAACGGTTCTTCACCGTTACCTTATTCAGCTCCTGGTAATCTATACACATCTGATGCGACCCTTCCTTCTTCTTCACAAATAGAATTGGGGATCCCCAGGGTGAACTGTTTGGTCTGATGAATCCCTTGTATAACAAGTCTCGCAGCTATGTAGACAACTCTTGCATCTCAGGAGGAGCCAACCGATACGGTGCCTTAGCTATCGGAGGCGCACCAGGTACTAGGTCGATCCTGAACTTTACCTGCCTCTCCGGAGGTATCCTAGGCAGTTCCTATGGAAATACATCCGGGTACTCTTGTACCATTGGTATGTCACTCACCGTCACCTTACCCGCCTCCCGAGTATCCAAGACATAGGCGACATAACCTGCACACCCCTGTTGGAGATAGCGTCTAGCTCTCGCTGCTAAATATAGAGCTGGTCCACGGTGTGGCCTCTTTCCATGTATCACCAACTCTCCCCCACTTGGGGTCCTAACCCTAACCAACTACTGCACGCAGTCGATCACTGCCCCATTGGGGCTCAACCAAATCATGCCTATAATAACCTTGTTCCCCCGCAATGGTATGGAAACCAAGTTTACCAAGTAGCGCTCCTCGAACAACCTCAAAACAAAATACCTGAAAACCTCTAATGCTCGCACTGATCGGTCGTCCGCAACCTCAACCTCTAGAAGGCAATCCAACATGCTCGAGGACTCACGGAACCTCTTGCTAACCGCAAGAGAGACAAATGATCGGGTAGCACCCGAATCAAACAACACCTGAACTGGGATACTTTTCACATGCAACGATCCTAAAAAAAGCATATAACATGGTACATCAATATCACAAGCGACATATAATAAAAGTTAGAGAGAAGAAATCATACCTGTCACCACATCGGGTGCGGCACGTGCCTCCTCGGCTGTCAACTGAAAAGCTCGGCTCCTCACCACTGGAGCCTCTGACTTAACCTTCCGGCCATCCGCAACCCACACAGTCGCTAGAGTCGGTGCCACCACTAGCGCTGCTGCTGCTGCTGTCAATCTAGGGCAGTTGGCCTTTTTATGGCCCCTCTGATTTCAATGAAAGCAAATCAGGTCTGATGTATGAACAGTGGGAGTAGGGGCAGTTCAATCCCTGCCAAAATTCCCGGTCTTGCCGTACTTATAGCAGCCTGATCCCGATCTAGTGCGGCAAACTCCCTCATGTGACCTACCGCATTTCCTGCAGCAGTCCCAGTCCTGCTGGCCCTTCGACCTAACGTCGAATCCCTTGGGTTTCTTCCCTGAAACCCCAGCAACCTGCCCTGTCTCCGCCTTCCTCTTCCTAAGGTGCTCTAAATCAATCTTCCTCTCCCTCACCCTGACAATCATGGAATCCAGGTTTGGGCAAGCGGAATAGCCGACATGCTCCTGAATATCAACCCTCAACATATCATGATAGTGGGTCTTCTACATCTCCTTATCCCATGCATACCGAGGTACCAACAAGGCCCTTTACATGAATTTGGCGGTGATCTCCACCACTGTCTTAGTAGTCTGCCTCATATCAAGAAACTCCTTGTCCAGCTACTGAAGCTCCACAGCTGGCGCAAATTCAATCCTAAACCTGGTCACAAAGTCTAACCAAGGCATAGCCTTTATGGCCGGGGCCCCCAGTAAGTCACCAACTAACTCCCACCAATCTATAGCTCGGTCCCTTAAACAACCTGCAGCAAAGCGAACCTTCGACCCCTCTGGGCAGAAGCTCGTTAACTGTGCAGACTCGATGTATGCAATCCATCTCCTGGAAACAATAGGGTCCTTCACCCCATGAAAGTATGGTGCACCACTCCCCCTGAAGTCCTTGAAATACAGTGTGTGTGTCCCTGACTGGTTGGACGCCAAGTCACTCCTGAATGTCCGGAGGCGATCCTCTATCAGCTCTATAATCCCTTCCTTGATCGACCCGAAAATGATTGGGGTCGCCTCAAGGATACCTCTCATGATCTCAGACGCGATGAACTCGCGTAACCCGTCATCAACCTGCTCGGATCCCGCACCCGCACCCGAACCTGATCCTGAACATGATCTAGACCTTGATCCTCCTGCTCTATGGCGCGTAATCACCATTCTCAAATAAAACATATAAACGTCAGGGTCATACATACTTCCGAGAGGTCCCACACACTCTCTAAGTTCCCTGGTTCCATCTTAGCCCTCCTTGACTCGAGTACGGATCCTCTGCTTCCAATAGTACGGGCCCATACTAACATCCACATCTATTCGTACTTTACTCAAGGATTGCTTAAATTTCACCAAGTCCCTTCTACCAATTCTGCTCTTCAGACTCATCCTAGACTTGCCCTAGGGCACTCTCTGACCTACTCTCCGCCATCAGCTGCACAAAGAGTCCCTACCATCCTTCCCTAACTAGCTTGCAAATACCATTACATATCCGCTTACTAGTAAGTTAAAGCTATCTAGAACCCCTATAAGCATAAAGCAAGCAACATTCATGCATTGAGTAATCAAACCAAGCATACCCTAATCAGGTTATCATACTGCTGACTAAACAGCCCTAGCATACAACAGGCATATAAGGCATCCTTCCTAGATCCTTATCTCTAATCTAACATACATTTATCATAATCACATAACAGGCATTCAAGGCATCCTTCCTAGATCCTTAGCCCTATTCTAGCATGCAATTCTCATAATCATATAACAGGCATACAAGGCATCCTTCCTAGATCCTTATCCTTATTCTAGCATGCAGGTCTCATAATCATATCATATAACATAACATAACAAGTATGGGTATCTTGGGGAAAACTTACTTGAGCTCGGCCGGTCACACGCATCACACACCTTGTTATTTCTCGAAACTTGTTATTTTTAAATTTTAGAAACTATTTTCTTGTAAAAATCTTTCAAGCCCTTGATTTGAGTCCAGACATCCCCGAAGGTGTGTCCAAATCCCTAAAACCAAGGCTCTGATACCAACTAGTAACATTCTAAAAATCAAGAGCAAAAATTTTTGTTTTAATTATAATACTTTATAAAAATAGTTCGCAGAAAACATCATCGATTTCATTTCAAAACATCCAATCACAAATCACAAGTCTCAAAAACCACATCATCAATTAAATAAAATGTCAGAGTACAATCCCAGGGTTCTCAAATGTGGAAACATGTGTGTACGATGCACCACTACCCTGCTGGCTCCTTCCCCTTAGATGAAGAGGTACCTGAAACCAAAACTAAAAACAGTAAGCACAAAACTTAGTGAGTTCCCCCATCATACCACATACCACATAGTGTCTATCCCTCGGTCCAAGTCAAAGTCAAAATCAAACACTTTGTCAAAGTCAACATCTGGTTAACTCAACTCACCGAGTTGGTCCACCAACTCATCGAGTCCCCACGTCCACAAAATGCTACAACCCCATCCCTACTCGTCGAGTCTAGCAAGAGCTCGACGAGTTCTCCTTCAACAAAACATCGGGACTTCCTTCAACTGACTCATCGAGTTCATCCTTGAACTCGTCGAGTTCATCTTCATCCGAATGAAGGTGTTCAGTCTACGACTCGCCGAGTTCTCGCTGAACTTGTCGAGTTCGTCTTCATGTGTTTGGGACATTTCCTTGAACTCGTCGAGTTCATCCTTGAACTTGTTGAGTCCTTTTATCTTCATGTCCATAACTAACCCTCATCAGCCTGATTTTTCCTTAACTAAAAACCATTTCCAGAAGACTTTAAGGGGAAACAGCGACCCGACTCGTCGAGTCCCTCTTTTTCCAAAACTATACGGTCGATTATAATGGTTCTTAATGCATCAAAACCATAGATCTGACCTCCTAGGGTCCATTTTATACATAAAGCTCCAATCTTGACGTCCATGCATGGGATTTTTGGCTCAAAAAGCCATAAAAAGAGGTATATATGAAGCATGGGTCTCCGATGGCCATAAAGTTGGCACCTTTATGCTATGGGAACCCTCTATGGTTCCAGATCTGAAGTGGAACTCCAAATATACACACAAATCTGAGTATAGTCCACTAAAGCCCATAAAAAGGTAGAAAATAGCCCTCAATCATAGATGTTCAAGGTTCAAGCTTTTTACCTTGAATGAACTGAGAATGAAGCAAAACCTCTGGATCCTCTTGCTTCTTCTGGAATCCCCAAGCTTTTACTTCCTCTTCAAGCTTCACAATCACCACAAACACACACAAATGGCTCAAGATAACACAAACAAGGTTAGGGTTTCGATCTAGGGCTTCTCTGAGTTGGGAGGGACAATGGACGCTGGGTTGGGGAGTTATAAGGTGTTTAAATAGGGTACAAACCTCAAATATTAGGGTTTCCTCCAAACAGTCCTACTCGTCGAGTCAGCCTCCCGACTCGTCAAGTAGGTTACTTATCCACCTAAACAATAGTCGCTTCTACTCGATGAGTTGGGTCTCCAACTCGTCGAGTCCCAGAGAAAAACATGAGTTTACCTTAATTACAATACGTACCAAGAACCGGGTGTTATAAATCTCCCCCACTTATTTTAGACTTCGTCCTCGAAGTCTGCTGCTGAATCCTAAAAAAACTCGGGGTAGTGCTCCCTCATCTCGTCCTTTGGCTCACAAGTCCATTTCAAGCCCTTATGGTGCTGCCACTGCACCTTCACTAGCTCCACCCTCTTGTTCCTCAGATCCTTCGACTTCCTGTCGGGGATCGCCACTGGCCGCTCGATGTAGTTCAGGCTATCATCCACCTTAATATCCTCCAAAGGCACCACTGTCGAATCGTCCACCAGGTACTTTCGCAACTGAGAGACGTGAAAAGTACTATGAATCTGATTGAGTTCTACTGGCAGGTCCAACCTATATACCATCTTGCCCACCCGAGCGACAACCCTGAAATCTCCAATATACCTGGCGCCCAACTTGCCCCGCTTCTTGAATCGAATGACACCTTTCCAAAGCGACACCTTCAGGAGCACCATATCCCCGACCTGGAACTCCAGGTGCGAACGACGCTTGTCAGCAAAACTTTTCTTCCGACTCTGAGCAGTGTGAAGCCTGCTCTGAACCTGCTGGATCCTCTCTGTAGTCTTGAGCACCACTTTGGTACTTCCCATGACCCTCTGCCCAACCTCACCCCAGCATATCGGGGTCCTACACTTCCTCCCATACAACATCTCATAGGGGGGTCGGTCGATACTCATATAGTAGCTGTTATTGTAGGAAAACTCTGCCAAGGGAAGGTAACAAGCCCGTAGAATATCCTCCAAGGTCTGGATGGTCTGCTCGCTCTGACCATCAGTCTGCGGGGTGAAAAGCGGTGCTAAAGTGCAGATGCCCAGCTCATCATGAAATTTCTTCTAGAATCTGGATGTAAACCACACAACCCTGTCGGAAATCATCCAGACTGGCACCCCATCCCAAGCCACTACCTCTCTGATGTAGATTTCGGCCAACTTTTTGGCCGAAATGCTCTCCTGAATCGGAATGAAATGGGCACTCTTGGTTAACCGATCCACAATGATCCAAATCAAATCCACTCCCTGAGCGGTCCCAGGAAGCTTTGTGATGAAATCCATAGTGATATCTTCCCATTTCTAAAGAGGGATATCCAACGGTTAGGTCTTGCCGTGAGGCCTCTAGTGCTCGGCCTTGACCCTCCTGCAGGTCAGACATCTCTCAACATACCACGCTACATCCCGCTTTCATGTAGGGCCACCAATAATCAAGATGAAGATCCTAGAACATCTTTGTCGCCCTGGGATGGATAGAAAACCTAGATTTGTGTGCCTCCTCCATCAATACATGGCGCACACCTCCATGATATGGGACCCACACCCTATGGTGTAGTGTCAACAATCCACGACTATCATAATCGAAGGAGGAAATCTAACCCACAATACGCTCACTCTTACGATGTTCCTCCTTCATAACCTCCTGTTGGGCCTCTCAAATCCGCTCCAACAGCGGAGTCACCACGGTCATCCTCAAGCAAACATCTCTAATCGGCGCTGCCTTGCAGCTGAGCGCATAGGCCACGACATTGGCCTTCCCTGAGTGGTAGAGGATTTCATAATCATAATCTTTCACGAAATCTAGTCATCAACGTTGTCTCATATTTAGATTTGGCAGATCCATGAGATACCTCAAACTCTTACGGTCCCAAAAACTCCTTGCGGAAACCATGTGTGTGTGATGCACTGCTACACCATTGGCTCCTTCCCCTTCGACGAAGAGGTACCTGAAACCAAAACCAAAACTGTAAGCACAAAGCTTACTGAGTTCCCCCATCATACCACATACCATACAACATCGTCGGTATCTTTCAACCGGTAACCTTCATCAGTATCTTTCAACCGGTAACCTTCATCGGTATCTTTCAATCGGTAACCATCATCGGTATCTTCCAACCGGTAATCAACATCGGTATCTTTCAACCGGTATCCGTCATCGGTATCTTTCAACCAGTAACTGGGGGCTGTTTCACCCCTACCACTAGCATACAATCAACAAATATAAACATATAGTCAGGCATATCCGGGTAGTCACCTACCCTTGGGTCCTAAGGACCACTGTAAGGGAAACTAATCCCTACTATACACATAACATATCATCCAGATAAATCTCATAACCAACATATAACCAGACCAAGATAATTATCACAAAGACCATTATCTTCTAAATACCCCTTTTTGGTGGGTCGGCATTGTGGCCTTAGACCTACCCCTACTGGAAGGTAACTCACCTCAATGTCGTGCAGTGTTTGAATTATCTTCGGCGCACCCGTCGACTCCCTACGACTCCTCGATCTCTACACGACAACCTTCAAGTCAACACACAGTACATACAACCCTAAACAGGGTTAGTCCAAGTCCAGTCAAAGTCAATCTTCAAGTTGACCCGTCTCGCCGAGTTGGGCCGTCAACTCATCGAGTCCCTCACCCTTTACTCGTCCTTAACCACGTCTCGAATCGTCGAGTTTGGCATCGACTCGACGAGTTCCTCTCTCATATGAACATCGCATGAAACTCATCTGACTCGCCGAGTTGTATGAACACTCGTCGAGTCCACCTTCATCTGATGAACACGTCCTGTCCTCGACTCGCCGAGTTGTATGAACAACTCATCGAGTTCATCTTCAATCTTAAGAAGATTGCCTTGGACTCGCCGAGTCTGTTCTAGTGCTCGTCGAGTCCCATGAACTCCAGGTCTAAAATTACGTCCAATGCGTAGGTCACTCTTTCTAACCGGTTACAACCCTTCCAACACTCAACTGGGTCCTTTTGACCCTCAACAGATATGGGACTCAAAGCCTTGGACTCGTCGAGTCCCAAGAATGGACTCGTCAAGTCGTTCACGTCCATTCACTAAATCTTCGATTTCTGATGTACAACCCTTGATCAAAAGATAGATCCAAGCCTCTACAATCGATCTAGCACATAAAGTTACAAACTTTGCATGCTTGCATGGGACTTTAAGCTCAAAAGGTCCTAAAACAAGCTCTTGGGTTGCATGGAGTCTTCCTTGGGTGTAAAAGCACCCACTTTCTGCCTTGTGACCCCCAAAGGACCTAGATCCGAAGCCTTGTCCCCAACCATGCTTGCATTCATGGTTGGCTACCTAAAATGGCTTATAAAAGCCCTACATCTCCACAAAATGGGATCTAGCAATTGAACAAGCAAGTTAGCAACTTTTTACCTTCAATGAACTGAAGATGAAGCACAACTCGAACCCCTTTGGTCTCCTCTTGTTTCCTCAAGTTCTTCCCCTTCCTTCTTAAGATCACCAACACCAAAATCCACCAAAATGACTTAGATTGCTTCAACAACGGCTAGGGTTTTCTATAGAGGGTTTCTAGGAGCATAAGGGACGATGGAGGCAGTATAAGGTTGCTTCAATAGATTGCAAGCCCTCATATTAAGGTTTTTGTCCAGACAGCGTCTACTCGTCGAGTCCGGGGGTCCGACTCGTCGAGTCCATTACTTAAATCCCGTGTCCCATCCCGCTTCTACTCGGCAAGTTAGTCCTTCAACTCGTCGAGTCCAAGGCCAAGATGCAAAATATTTAAATAATTAATAAAAAGAATATATACAAAGATTCAGGTGCTACAAATAGACCAAGATGTCATCAAATAAAACTATCACAGACCGATCCAACAATGGTCTGCACACGCGGTTCATGAGATCCATGAATGCGGCAGGAGCATTGGTGAGCCCGAAAGGCATCACCATGAACTCATAGTTACCATATCATGTCCGAAAAGCAGTCTTCTTCACATCACCCTTTCTGACCCTCATATGGTGATAACCTGAATGCAAATCGATCTTGGAGAACCAAGATGCTCCCTGAAACTAGTCAAAGAGATCATCAATACTCGGGAGTGGGTAACGGTTCTTCACTGTTACCTTATTCAGCTCCTGGTAATCTATACACATCTGATGCGGCCCTTCCTTCTTCTTCACAAATAGAATTGGGGCTCCCCAGGGTGAACTTTTTGGTCTGATGAATCCCTTGTATAACAGGTCTCGCAGCTGTGTAGACAACTCTTGCATCTCAGGAGGAGCCAACCGATACGGTGCCTTAGCTATCGGAGGCGCACCAGGTACTAGGTCGATCCTGAACTTTACCTGCCTCTCCGGAGGTATCCTGGGCAGTTCCTATGGAAATACATCTGCATACTCATGTACCATTGGTATGTCACTCACCGTCACCTTACCCGCCTCCCGAGTATCCAAGACATAGGCGACATAACCTGCGCACCCCTGCTGGAGATAGCATGTAGCTCTCGCTGCTAAATATAGCGCTGGTCCACGTTGTGGCCTCTTTCCATGTATCACCAACTCTCCCCCACTTGGGGTCCTAACCCTGACCAACTATTGCACGCAGTCGATCACTGCCCCATTGGGGCTCAACCAATCCATGCCTATAATAACCTTGTTCCCCCGCAATGGTATGGGAACCAAGTTTACCAAGTAGCGCTCCTCGAACAACCTCAAAACAAAATACCTGAAAACCTCTAATGCTCACACTGATCGGTCGTCCGCAACCTCAACCTCTAGAAGGCAATCCAACATGCTCGAGGACTCAGGGAACCTCTTGCTAACAGAACCTCGTTTAACACCAGTCTCCATTTAACCCAAGATATTTTTCATTCTGATTCATTCCCTCCCCAAAAGAAGCGACAACTCAAATTCTCTAACGCGTCCAACACCGACTCAGGCATTCTAAATAAGTACATATAGAAAATACCCAAGGTATTAAGCACAGATTTAAGCAAAGTTAACCTACCACCCACAGAGAGAATATTAGTTTTCCAATTTGACAGTCTTTTCTTGAATTTCAAAACCACCCTATCCCATTTATTAATTTTGGTCATTTTCTCCCAATAGGTAAACCAAGGTAATGAAAAGGGATCGAAGCAGCCATACACCCAGTACCCGCAGTCATTTTCTCACAATCATGTTGTTAGACATATCTAGGGTGTCCGACATACCCATTGGTCCTAGCGACCGAATCGAGGACTAGTTCCCTCCTACTGATACTTTCTCACATAACATAGCAAACTAGCATACTCCCATATCAAGCAAACTAGCATACTCACATCTCCAGAAAACTGGCATACTGACATATCAAGTAATAACAGACCAAACGATTATTAAAAAGATAATCATCCCAACTGGCCGGCCTTGGTGCCTTAGACCCACTTCTACTGGAAGGTAACTCACATCAATGTCGTGTAGTATCTGAACTGTCCTCGGCGTGAAGATCGGCTCTCCTCAACTCCTCAATCCCTACACGACAACCCTCAAGTCATCAAACAGAACATACAACCCTAACCAGGGTCAATACCAAACCAGCCAAAGTCAACATTGGTCAAAGTCAACACCCAATTGACCTGACTCGCCGAGTTGGTCTACCAACTTGTCGAATCCATACTCCACTAACCTGATCCTCCCAGACTCTACTCGTCGAGTCTATCAAGAACTCGACAGGTTCCCCTTCATTCAAACCATCGGGATCATCTTCATCCGACTTGCCAAGTTCATCCTTGAACTCGTCGAGTTCATTTCCCTCATAAGAATGTGTCTGGTCTATGACTCGCCGAGTTGTATGAATAACTCGTCGAGTCCATCTTCAGAGATTAGGAGATTACCTTAGA
The DNA here is from genome assembly GCF_002870075.4 of Lactuca sativa. Classification (NCBI taxonomy): domain Eukaryota; kingdom Viridiplantae; phylum Streptophyta; class Magnoliopsida; order Asterales; family Asteraceae; genus Lactuca; species Lactuca sativa. Next base: position 192,623,389 of record NC_056629.2, read on the forward strand.
CTCACTGAGTCCTCTCATCCACTCATCGAGTCCCATGATTCCCAGGTCCCTTTACGTGTCTAAACATCTAAGGGACTTTCCTCCCTAACAACTGGTCCATCCACAGAAAGGATTTGGTGGTCCGTGAACAAAGCTAAAAATTGAATATTTTTTGGGTTTTCCGGATTAAAGCACAAAGTTTATGCCACATGTTAAGGGGGAGTTTTGACACGAAAATTTCCGAATATAGTACGTTCTCTTTCCTTGAAGGTTTTATAATCAAATTTCAATTATAAAGGGGGGGATTTATATGGAAATTCAAACTTGAATTTTTCATATTACGCGGATATAAAGACCGAAGTGACCTTGATTTTTGAAGCTTACGAAATGATGCAATTGCAAGTTCGGAAGTGATTTATTTTCGAAATGGGTTTGGTTTTATTGAAGATTTTTGGGGTCTGCTTTTATGCTCAACTTTTGGGTGATAAATTTGGAGTTTGAGAAGTTCGTGATCATTCGTTGATGCTTGGTTTGTATGGTCTCACATCCTAGAACCCAAATTGAAGAATCATGGAAGAATTGAAGATTAAAGTTCGTTTCGACATGTGTCACCCTTGAGGCTCAGATCGCGTTGTTGCTCGATTTTGGAAGATTTGAAGTGGGTCATTCATTCCTAACTTTGAGGGGGAGAATGTTAGGGTACAAAGTTATTCATGTTTGAATTTGTAATGTGTTGACTTTTGTAACACCCACTTGCATGTGGTGTATTAGCCTTATGACTCATGAGATAGAGAGAGTGAGAGAGAGAGAGTGACATGTAAACACCTCTATATAAGGTGGGTTTAGTCCACTTATGGAGATGTGCTTGAGAGGTGTAAAAGTGAGTGTGTAAGTGTGTGTTATTTATGTAGATGTAGATCTATGTCGCTTTTTGTGTAACACTATACATATTCAATACATCTATTAAACACTGAAATCACCGTGTTCGTTGTGCAATCTTTAATTCCACATACCAAACCATGTTCTATAATCACTACAATCATACATGCTCTCAAGAGGTCTCACACTCTCTCCAAGTTTCCTGGTTCCATCTCGGCCCTCCTTGACTCGAGTACGGGTCCTCTGCTTCCAGTAGTACGAGCCCATACTACCTTCCACATCTATCCGTACTTTCCTCAAGGATTGCTTCAATTTCACCAAGTCCCTTACCAGTACTGCTTTCCACTAATCTCATCCTAGGCTTTCCTAGGACACCCTCTGACCTACTCTCTGCCATCAGCTACACTAGGAGTCCCTACTTCCTTTCCCTAACTAGCTTGCAAATACTGTTACATATCCGCTCACTAGTTAGTTAAAGTTAGCCAGGACCCCACTAGCACAAAGCAAGCAACATTCGTGCATTGAGTAACCACATCAAGCATAACCTAATCAGGTTATCCTACCGTTGACTGAACAGTCCTAGCATGCAGCTCATACAACAGGTATTCAAGGCATCCCCCTAGATCCTTAGCCCTAATCTAGCATGCAGTTCTTAGAATCATATACCAGGCATAAAAAGGCATCCTCCTAGATCCTTAGCCCTAATCTAGCATGCAGTTCTCATAATCATAAATCATATAACATAGCATAACAAGCTGGAAATGAGCTCCAAACTCTGGATCTTCTTGTTTCCCCTTGGTCTCACAAGTCTCCTTCTTCTTTCCAAGCTTCAAACACAAAGTAGCACCACAAGGCTCAAGAACACACTAAGAACGGTTAGGGTTTTGATATACAGCTTTCTAGGAGTGATAGGGACGATGGAGGCTGAGATAAGGTGTTTAAATAGGGTACAAACCCTCAAATTTAGGGTTTTACTCAAACAACACCTACTCGCCGAGTCAGTCTTCCGACTCGCCGAGTAGGTCACTTAAACTGTCCGCGGATCTCGACTCTACTCGACGAGTTGGGCCTCCAACTCGTCAAGTCCCAGAGAGAAACACAAGAAGTGCTTGAATTAAATGCGTATCAAGAATCGGGTGTTACAATGGATGCACACGACATATGTGAGAAAGTTGAATTGAGGGCGTTCGATGGAATAATCTCTCGGAATATGATTTATCAGAAAAGGTATTACTGTCAAGACAAGAAGTGAATGGACAAACAACACGGTGTGAACATTATGGCTCGAGTTCAAATCGGGTGGATTTGGATGTGGCCAAGGAAGAGTTCGTCGATCCGGAAAAAGTCGAGATAGTAATTAACATGTCCAACGGGATCTCATGTTACATGTTACATGTGTTGTGAATAATCAAAAGGGTATGGATGACTTTGGACATGACCGAGGTGGAGGTCGGATGTCCGGGAAAAGTCGGGATGGTTCGGGAAGACGGTGATTCAGCACTACTGTGAATGAGTGGTATGAACAATCCGATTAAGGGGGTGATTGTTGGGTTAATCGGATATTAAGTCAAGGGGCATTTTAGGAAAGTTAGATATTTAAGTTTTATTTTATTGGTTTAGAGTTTAATTTGGATAGTAGATTTCTTATTCACCAAGTCGGGAGTTTTTTTGTTTCTTATAAATAGATGTAATCATATTTTATGTTCCTTAAATAAGAGTATTTAAGATTTAAACAAAGCAACTTCTCTTCGTTTGTTATTCCCTTTATTTTTTGTTTTCTTCCTTGCGTAACAGGGATTCATCAAAGTTGAATCTTACAGTTCTTATTTAAAGATTGCTTCCACCTCTAGAACACATGAGCTTTCTGTATTTTTTAGTATCATTTTTTGTGAATTTTGAAATCATTTTCATTTAATTTGGCATTTATAAATTCTCAAGCTACAGTTATTTTCATTTCAATGCTTAATATTTATTATAAAGAGTATTCCATGCTTTTGAGTTTTGAGGAACAGACATTCCACCCAATAGACGGTGGAGGTGGGACCACCCACCAGATCTCACCGAATTACAGATGGTCATCTCCCACCTACGTGTCACCGACTTCTTCTTTCATTCTTCCAGACCCAAAAAATCATAATCCACACTAACTTTGCATTAACAACTTGTATTCTCTTTATTTAATCCGTACATTCTTCTGGATTAAGCACTTTTTATCCTGGAAAATCTCTGTAATTTCTTACATACAAAAAAAATACTCCACCGATTTTGGTATCTGTCACCATTTTGTTCGCCAACTTTCCCTTCCCACCACCATACCCGTTTCCAAGATTCTTCGTTCTTCGAAGAACTAAAAACCAAAAGAATTTTTGAAGCTTAAGTAATCGCTAATCTCTCCGATCACAACCTTATCGCCGGAGAAGACTGAGTCACCAACAATGGGGCGTAGCCTCTTCGCCTGCTTCTCCAAACGCTCCTCCAAAACCTCCTCTTCTGATATCAACAAGTCAACCGCAACACATGACGCCGCCGCGGACGACTTGACGGCCGATGAGTTAAAAAGAGGAGGACCGGTGGTGGTGGAGCTGTTCTCTTCCCAAGGATGCGCCACATCGCCGGAGGCGGAGCTTCTGTTCTCGAGGATAGGTAGGGGAGATTTCAATCTTGAAGTTCCGGTGATATTAATGGCGTACCATGTTGATTACTGGGATTATAACGGATGGAAGGATCCGTTTGGGTCGAGCCAGTGGACGGTGAGACAAAAGGAGTATGTAGAGTCGTTGAATCTCGACACCATGTTTACGCCGCAGGTGGTGATTCAGGGGAGGAGTCAGTGCATCGGAAACGACGAGGAGGGTCTAATCTCCGCCATCACCTCCGCAACCAGATACCCCCCGCCGGCGTTCCAGGTAATTTCTTAAATCAACACGTCCAAATTAGGATAATTCAAGAATCTAATCGTTGATTTACTCTTTAGGCGACATTCGAGAGGCGTACACCGGAATCCTTGCAGGTCACCCTGAAAGGCGCGTTACGCGCCAAATTAGACGGCGGAGGAGCAGACATCATGGTGGCGCTATACGAAAGCGGGCTCGTTACCGACTGCCGGAACGGCGACAACAAGGATCGAATTCTAGCCAATGATTTCGTCGTTAGAAAGCTCGGAAAGCTCTGCTCCGGCGACAAGCTACCTCCGAAGAAGCCGATTACAGGAACACTCGATTTTGGGGTTTGGGAAGGTTTCAACAGCGCCAAATGCGGAATCGTAGTGTTTGTTCAGCAACATGGATCTCATCATATTTTTGGTTCTCAACGTATTCAACTACCAGCCAATCTCTGATTAATATTTTCTTTCTGCCATTGTTGTGCTTGTTTTAATTGATTGAATTGTAGAATAGTTTGATCATGTATGTTTGTGAAATTTTGAGTGCTTAAATATTATGAATTACCAACATATAGAACAAACCACCATCTGGGTTTCTGTTTTCGTAACATATTTCTATATATAAACTCGAAATTAATAAGCACAAAGGCTAATAACAAAATGGAAGAGTAGATTCTTGATTCTTGTTATTATTGGTAGGGACCCCAGAAGCTCAAATAGGTTATAGTCCTCAATGGTTCTTCGGCATCTTTACTACTCTTTGTTGCTCTGCCGGAGATGTTGCCGGATGGGTGTTGTGACACCGGAGATAGGCTGAGTTGGGACACCGGTGAAGCAAGTAGTTGCCAAAAGGTGTGGGATTTGTATCTGAATGAGTGATGGCGTATTCCTATTATAGCTCCCAATGTAACGATAATGCAAGCTTTGTTTACAAGCTTCATTTTTCGGTTTCTTGAAACTATGGGGTAGAAAGAGAGAAAGCTTTTTTGAAGATGGAAATCTAATTGGAGGTTTATATAGAGGTAGTAAAGGTTGTGTCGTATGATTATGATAAAGCAATTGATGAAATTAATGTAGGGTTTGTTGTCTCATTGGTGAGGTTCCATGCTGGTATGTCGTAATCGAGTATGGTCTTATAGACATTGTTGAGTGTATCCGTACAACCACCGTGATGTATAGTCCTTTTCGTATTTTGTTCTCATTTAGAACAAATTAAATAGGAATCCTCCTTATAAATAACCAGAATATGTTTTCTCCAATTGTTTACATTTATGTGATGTCTCCTTGTAGGAAAACTATAGTTCAAATAGACAGTTAATAAGTATTTAAGATGATGTAAATGGTTTATTTATACAACACGATGTTCAAGCATAGAATTACACAAAACTTATTGAAAAAAATTTGGTCACTAGTTAATACTTAAAACCCACGAGGACGCTGCTTACTAATGAAATTTTTACAACACCATACAAAAACCTTTATGACAAATCTACACCCTCAACTTGTTGTCGAGCAAGGTATTTCTCCCTTCTTTCTTTCTATATAGGACATCAAATAACAATAGTTAGAAGTCAATATATGCTAATGAGAACTCAAAAAAATATGAGAACCTAAAAAAAACTATTGGATCAAATTTGATTTGCAAAATGGTGGGCATTAGATGAATTTGATCCAAGGGTTGTGATTGTAATTTCAACTTACCCACTCATCTATAACCATCCCTTGGCCAACAACTTTTGGAGATGTGTCGACTTGAGGCTTTTTTCGTATCTCTAATTCAGCTTCAGCTTCAGCCAATTGATGCTTTAGTTTTTCCAATGCCTAAATACATCAAATCTTCATGTCAGTTTTATCTTATGATGTCATGAATTCATGATTATATATAACAGAACATAACAAACTTACAGGGGTAGGACGTTCTGCATTCAAGAAGATAACACGTAAAATTCGCTCAACAACTACTTCATTCTTTTGTTCATCAAACTGTAAGATGAAGAACAGAGTGTTGATTGTTGAATGTTTGTTTTGTTTGAACAGGTTTTGATTATTTAAAGGGGAAAAAGAAAAGTTACCAATTCGGGAACATAATCTGTTCCTTCTTTCACTTTCAGGCTCATGATCTTGAACTTAACTTTACTCCTTTGGTTTAGTTGTTTTTCGTTTTTCTCAGGTTGTTCAACAAACTTGAAAACTGTCATTAATTTATGCCAGTGAAGAACACATGATGACATAAATGAAGAAAGAAGAAGGAAGAAGGAAGAAGGAAGATAGATCCTTACCTGTAGCAATAATGGTTTCTCCAGGTGCCAGAATACCACCAGGAGGTCGCATGTAACAGCTCTTTGGTGCAGTAGTTTGAAACTGATGACATCAATCCATCAGATTAAGATCTTGTTGAACAATTACATCAGATTAGGTCTAAATTAAAGCATAAATTAGGTGAGATACCTTAAAAGCGACATGAGAGCTGCTATGGTTCTTGATTCGAACAGCACTTCTCACCTGTTTACCAGGTTCATCTTCAACGACAAAAATCAAAGTAAACAGTCAGACATCATCTCATCAAATCGTTGTAAATCAATCAAGTAATCAATACATGATTTTGCCTAGTGATTTTCAGGAAAATGGTTTAGGAGGAAATATCATCACTGATATGGAAAGGAACATAACCAATGTGAACGATTTAGTCAATAAAAACAGAGAACAGAGACTTCATTAATTATGAACGATAAGATGAGAAACGATTCAACTGAGATGAAAACTTGAAACGATTACTCACAAGGAAAATAAAGGTTGTTAGCCGGATCAAGGCGGAGTCTACGCCTAGCTGGTAAGAGCGATTTCGCCACCGAGGATACCTTATTGGAAGTCCGACGTTTGGATTCGACACCATTTTCATGGCTTTTCTGACCCTGAAATTGAAGATTCCGCGTTGATGAAAACGACGAAGAAGGTGTTCCAGATTGCCAAAACGGACATAGTCGCCAGGGCTTTCCATCTGAATGGGAACGGCGGTGATCGACGATAGACATGACTAAGTTATTGCAACAGTTTTCCTTTTTTGTAACAGCTCACACCACTCAAGTAAAGATTAAGAACTCCGGTTAACTGAATCAATTTTTCCGGCGAAGTAACGGCTTACGCTCTTTGATCCATATGAAAAGTGGAAATGACGATATCGGACTTTAAATGTGTCCAATTGAATTTTATTTCAGCTTGATGTCCGTCCTCCTCACACTTTGGTGCTCGTCTTGCAAGTATCCAGAACTTGAGCTCTGTCTCTAATGGCTGTTCTGTTTGTACCTCTGTACTGAAATGGCCTTTCCTGACAAATGAAATTATGCCTGTTCATTCACATATTACTTTCAAAGTTTCAAACTTTGCAAGTTTCTCCCCTAGTTTTCTCCATCATTACAAACTACCCCGAACTTAATTTTATTTATAAAAAAAATGATTTGAGGTATCATTAATCTTATAATCTAATTTTCTTTTTATCCAAGTATCTAACTAGATGATGAAAATGGGCTTGAACAAGTTATGTAATAAGTGAGAATAGATAATATTATAATATATGTCATTATATGTTGAGATTAGACATACATATTAGGTTAGTGGCGGATTCATGTGGTGCCCGGGGGTCCCGGGTCGTTACTTCGATTCAGCCTATTAGTGTAAAAAAAAAATATCATGTACAACAGTTTTGAATATAACTCAGTGAATGTTGGATCCTAGATCTTCTTCCTTTCTAACCTGAGTCTTGAAACCAAGGAGGTCAACCCGAACTCTGGATCTAGATCACAACAAGAAGAGTTAGGGAGATTCTGAGTGGGAACCTGAAACCTCTCTGATGACTAGGTTAGTATATAGTCAAGTGTATATGGAGAGTCAATATAATTGAGATGCAAAAGATAGATGCTTCTTATGATATTTCCATTACTTCATATAGGAGATGACCTTGTCATCGGACTTGGATATCCAAGAGTTAAAGGGTGATGAGACACAAAGTAATTTGGACTGATTCGATCATTACATTGTCTATTGTGATGCTCCCTGACTAATTAAGTTCGACCCCTGCCTTATGATCGTCCTACCTTTTGGTCCTACCAATCCTCTTACCAATTTAAGTGATGACATGTGTCATATTAGTATCCAAAAATATCATTAAGTCTCATTAAATTAGCATTAAATGTTACACATGTCACCATTTTATTGGATAGGAGAATATGTATGAACAAAAAATAGGAGAATATCTAATTTCTTATAAAAATATTAATGTATAGGGCGCATATGTATATAGAAAACTATAAAAGGGGGGTGAAGTGAAATTTATGGAAAGTATTGTGTAGGAATTTAATTCAATATAGCAAGTAGGTGTGTATCCTAGCTGTTTGAAGTGGAGACTACATGATTAAACTCGGCTTCATAATTAACCAATTAGCCCATATCCTTTTAATGACTACGCAACCATCTAATGCCACGTCGTCAACAATAATTCCGAATCAGCAAAAAGGCTGAAACCACCCCCACGTAAGCGTCAGCGCAGGTAGTTTTTCTCTTTTCCTTTTTATATAGTTTAATGTTGTAAAATATAAAGATTTTAAAGTTATACTTTTTTTTAAATAAAATGAAGTGATAATATGTTTTTGTACTTAATTCGCTATTTAAAAATAGTTTGATAATACTTTAAAAATGATGAAGATAGGGATTTTTTAATATGTGTCTTAAGGAAATATATAAGAAGTATTAATAATAAAAAATATTACCATAATTAAATACGAAATATATTTATTATGGAGATTATTAATTAATTTCATATTTAATTACGGTAATATTCTTTATAATTAATACATTCCATATTTAATTATCATAATATTTGTCATTAATTAATGATTTTTATATATATCCTTAGACATATGTTAGAAAATCCCTACTTGATATTAGGGTTATTATTGATATTAGGGTTATATAATATTAGGAAAGTAACATTTTTTTAGGATAGATCAAATGAGATGGATCTCTTAACATTTATGTGTATTTTTCTATTTGAATTTCATAAATAACGAATATACTTAAAATAAGTTTATAAGTAATTGTATTTTTACATAATTGTCCAATTCTCTTTCAAATAATCACCTTAACAATTGTAAACATTTGAATATATTTTCATTGACTTTAAACCATTTGAGATACACATTTACCAAACAGATGGAATGTTATTAAATAAATAAGTTTAAAATTGCCAATGAAAGTGCCAACTCAAACATCTTCCTAGACACATGTCATGAGACCGGTTAGTTGGCACACGTAATAAATACATGTAGATAGATAATACCTTGGATCTATATTACTTTTTATTTTGTTTTAGCATACGTTATTATCGTTATATTTATTATTTTGAATCATTTACTTGTTTTTTTTTTCTTCTAAGGTTTTTTGGATGTGTGTATCCAAACACAAACCGACAGGATAAGTATGCCTAAGTCAACTAGTACTACAGTCAATATGAAAAGATAAATCATAATTTTTTTTTTTCATATTTGAACCCGAAAACTTCACTTACAGAATATCAACTTCTTATTGTTAATAGTCATACAAAGACCATGTCTTGAATTTCAAGCTCAGTAATATATATATATATATATATATATATATATATATATATATATATATATATATATATATATATATATATATATATATATATATATATATATATATATATATATATAAGTTTTTTGTTTTGGAATAACTTTTAGCCTTTAATTAAATATGAAAAAGGCATAGTGATGTGATAATTGATTGTTTGATTAGGGCGGTGAGAGTGAGTTGTAGTTGATACTTCCTCTACCCCACCAAGGATATATCACATTAATGCCTAATAATTCACTCACCATTTAATTCCTTTCAGAAAGCTGTTCAACCAACCCCAAATGGCATCACAAAAAAAAAAAATTATAAATTAAGAAACATTAGCTTAAATCTCTTGATTTTTATATGCTTAGTTTTATAGCCCCCAAGACAATTACACATTTCATTTGTTGTAGAATTGCAAAAATAAATCCAATACGAGTTGAAACACCTTGTGGATACTTATTTACATCTCACTTTATGTTTCACTTCTTGCTTCCCATCTGATTTAAAATTATAATTAATTACTGGATTTGGACATATATTGCGATGTGACACATATTTAGCAAGTTATATGAAATATGAGATTAACTATCTTTGTCACACCTGAAAAGGGCCTAGTGTTTTATTTTTTTAATAAATATCTAAGATCTTAAAAATAATTATACAATTAAAATTTCAACAAATAAAATAATTTACAACTAATACACCTTTAATTTACTTTTTAAGACCACCATGGAGCATCATCATCATCATCACCTGTTCTAAAATCGGTTTCTGTCCACCGAACAAACACCACTTTGTCATCATCTATTTCTACACGAGCCAGTTCCAAAGACTGTTGACACACGATGATAAATTAGCGACATGTACCTCATGCATCAAAACTTGTACATTTTTTTTTTTTTTGAAAAATTAAGTACTTACCATAGGAGCAGGACCTTTAATAAGTTTTCCATAATTATCATATTGTGAACCATGGCATGGGCACATAAATTTCTTTTCTACTGTGTTCCATGGTACTATGCAACCTAAATGAGTGCATACTGCATTTATCCCGTATGTTGCTATACTTTTGTTCTTCTCCACAATAAGGTAGGTTGGATCTCCCTATAAATTATAATTTTACCTTTTTATTGAACAATTGTAAAAAAATATATATAGATAGTTTATAAGAGTTTTTGATACCTTTAAGCCTTGAGTAAGGGTTTTGTCACCAGGTGCATGGGTGTTTAGCCATTCTGATGCAATAATATTGTTTCCAATCTCGTCCCTAGCGTTGATACCACCTTCCCAAGTCGCTGAACTGTTTCAATTCCCCACAAATGGGTCATGAGGGCAAACCAATCTTCCTTAATTTCTACAATAACTTAATGAGACTTTTTCTCATATCCCATCCACCAATAGAGAATAGAATAGACTTAGCAAAAGCTTCTCCAATTGATTGTAAGGGTGTTCTACCCTAAATCCTTCAACGTACCTCATGTAAATTCCAATTTGGTCTAGCCAAAAACTCATAGAGTTGCTCTTTCTCCACATATCTTATATTTGACATGTTCTTTAACCTCTCCATGGTTTTTCATAAAACTTGCCAAGTTCATGCCATGAAACTTTCAAACAATTGTAATGAAAGGTCGCCTCTGTTGGTCCTTAAAAGACTTCTTTTGTCATGATAATAAAATAGAGAGAATGAATAGGCTAGAACAACCAACGAGCAAAATTTGTATGGATCATAATTATGCTCTTGATACCATAAAATAACATAGAATGAGAGAATGAAACAATTTTTTAGCATGAATTAAAACTACTTCTTTGACCTGCTATTTCTTTTACAGCCATTGTAATTCATAATCAATGAGCTAGTGTTAGTGCTTAATCTGCATCAGAACAAAAATTGATAGCTCCCTAACTTTCTATAAGGAAATCGACTGACAAATTGATGAAATGAACAAAAGAATAAGGGTGAGAAGAAAACGAACCTAGGTCGTGTGGTATAAGGTGCTAACATGCCGGCGGCGGGTAGACCAATGGCGCCGAATAGCAACAAGCTCATAAGCTTCCTCCTCTCCATAACAGAAACACCGTCGGCGCCAATGCTTGCTGCAGCCTGACATGTCACCTTCATCCCCTTTTCAGGTACCGCCGTTTCAAATCTGGCCGATTTCGCCATTAGTCCTTTGGTCGGTGAGAACACTGGATTCTTGCTAGAACAGCACTGTTAAGATTCAAATCGAATTGAATTAGTAAGCTGAATGTTAAGAAGAATCAAATGCAAGCACCATTAAACATGAAGTCGGAACTCGGAATCTAGTTTAGGAACCTATAACTAATAGGAGCTCTGATTCCAATCTCAAACATCGAACTCTATGTTATTAGGTTAATTTACCTGAGAATTGGCCGGAGGAATTGTGAGAGCAGCCATGGTAGGATAATAGAGTTGACTCTGTGGATTTGGGAGCAAGAAGGTGCAAAATGAAATTTGGGAGCAGTCGATGGAAGATGAGTGGCACTAGGATCCACGTATTCAGGTCAAAATATCAATTTACTTTGGATTTTTTTTAATGGTTTTCCTTTTCTTTTGGGTTTAACAAATTTAATAGTTTAAGTGCTTAATACATCAATTTTTTGCTTTTCATTTTATAAAGTAAATAAACAATAAGATAAACGAAGTCTTCAAATCAAAATCCATTAATTCATGGAACCATGAAAGCGATATTTGGTGACTCTGTAATATATAATAATATAATAATAATTTTCAAAAATCTATATCTATATCTATCAATATAACTAACAACAATAAATGGTATTTGGTGAATTTTGCATGTATATACCATGTTATAAAGTAAATGTTTGTTTTTATACACGTTATAAAAAGTAGAAATGTTTGGTTAAAATAAAATACTCTTCGATTCTTATTTTAGGTTTAAAAAAGGGCAATCTAGAATTTCAATTATGTTAAAAACAAAAGAAACCAAAGGTTTTTCATAAAATCCCGTAAAAACTCCTTAGAATAATTGAATAAACGATGTATGGTATGTAAAAAAACTGACAAGGACAAATGAAAGGATGTGACAATTGATATTATTTCTATTGATCGGTTGCAATATCAAACATGTATCAGAGATCATTAAGATTTCATTATATTCAATCTTTTACATTATATTTTTTATAAACAAAAAGTTATTAACGATAACTTAGTTATCACAGTACAACGAGTTAGAAGACAAACGGACAACATTTTATAAAACACGAAGATAAATAATAATAATAATAATAATAATAATAATAATAATAAATGTTTAGATGGAATTAAAGAATGTCATCCAAGATTTTAAATTTTTTAAAATGAAAATTTTATATAAGAGAAATGACGCCAGATTAGGAGATTTGAGAGAGGATAGATGAGATACTTGCATAACAATAAAAATAAAAACCAATGAGATATTTATAATTCATCTCATATTGCTAGCGAGTGAAAGAAAGAGTGAATATCTATCTATTTAATTTATAAGGAAAAGCATTGGTTAGAGATGAATAGAAGACGAGCAATCTGGACATCTCTACTATATCAAAAGCACTAACCAAAAGAAATAACAAAAAATACTCAATGGATTGGGTAACATTTTGGGCTAATTCGTTGGTCCAAGACTTTTGAACTTGTGAGCCCTTTACTCCAAGCCTAGCATATGCGTCTCCACTCAGCTAGCTTCATTTACACACTCTTGTGAATTGTAATGTGTAATAAGAGGTGAACATTTGGACCGGATTGATATTTAGACCCGATCGATTTTATAGAAATTGGTGAACTTTAGAACAGATCTGATGAAATTTTTTAGGTTCAGGTTCAGGTTCGGGTCCAGGTCCGGTTCCTGGTTCTTGGACGTAAAAATGAGCATTTGGACTGGACTGGATCGGACATGTTTTACAGAAATTAGTGGACTTTGGACCGTATCTTTTGAGGCTTATAGGTCTAGGTCTGGTTTCCGGTCCAGAGGTCCACATACTCACCACTAATATGTATAAAAGGAAAGGTAAACAAGAAGAAGATATCGTAGAATGTAGATACATGCATATAAGAGTTCTTAAAATCTTTTTTTTTTATGAAACCTAGACTAAAAACTATACTTTAGTAGGTTAAGATATTTTATTAAACCAAAAAAATAGTTAATCTATACGACTAGACCTATGTACAATTCACCGATCAACTATCTTTTTAATTAATATATGCATATTCAATTAAGAAATTCTATAGGTTTTGTAACTTAACACAAGCAAACCGCTTGTGTTATGGTGATTTGGTAAAACAAATTAAAGATAGGATGAGTAACTTATTGATTCATGTTTAAATCATGACTTATGTTTTGAAAGTTGGATCGGACCGAACCGACCGCTTCAAACCGGAACCGGTCCCGACTCAGGTTCTTAGAGGCCGTAAAACCTGTGCTGTGAACCGGTCGAACCGATAAAAATCGGTCCGGTTAAGTCGGTAAAAACTGAGAATTTTAAAAAATATTTATTTTTTATTTTTTCTATTTTATATAATAATAACATCATTCGGTTTTTACGGTTTATGAGACCGGTCCGACCAGTTAGACCAGTTGAACCATAGAACCGGTAAGACATCCAGTTCGATCTCCGGTCCGGTTTTCAAAACCATGATCATGACACTATTTAACCTATGTGGTCATGGAAGTTCATCTGTAGTGACTCCATAGTCCAGGACATTAGACATAGTCTTAGGTTTGCAAATTAGTCAATATATGGTGGTTGTCGAGGCCAACACAAATAATAACCCTAAATATCACACACTAAAATAGTGTATAGTGGTAAAGGGGTCGAATCCACGGAGACTGGTTCAATTTATAACTCTATGAGAAATCTCTTTGCAAAAATACTTGGAATATGACAATAAATTGAAAATGGGGGTTTTTGATGTTTTGAGATGTTTAAAAGAAAACTAGAATTGCACTAAGATTTAAAAACAAAAATCAACAAAAGAAAAGTTTGATGTAAAATCAATAAAGGGAAAGATGGTTGACTTTAGACTTTCATTACTTGAACATTTGGTTAAATAATCATAAGAATACCAAGATGCAATACTTGTGTTTGTAATCTAATTTGGCTATGGCAATTTATAAGCATAACTTGCCTCAACTCTTCTTTTTGTGTTAAAATAACTAGAGAAGCTCATAGCACATTTCCTAAATCAAAGTCACAAAACTAATAAAGCATGTAATTTTGTGAAAATCAACTAGCATTGGGTTTTAAGAGTCACCAAATCCAAAGAGTAATCTATTGCTTTCATTAACACTACGGAGAAAATATTTTCTTAGTCAAAATGAAATGAAAACAAACATTTAAACTAATTGTTGCTTGCTAAATTGAAGACCCATTACTTAGTCAAGAATTTAACCAACAAAGACAACATTCATATATCAATATTCATGACTAGAGATATATAAACATGAAGGAAGTTTTCATAGAAAATATAATCATAAATATTCAACACAAGTTCATGGAGTTCTTCAAAATAACCAAAACATTCAAGCAATTACATCCAAGTCAACCAAATGAAAATCTAGCCAAGCATGGCCAAAATTAAACAAAAACAAGAGAGATTAGAGATACCAAACATTGTTCAAGATGAAATATGAAAGAAATCCACAAATCTTCTAATCTTCTAGAGAGAAAAAGTGTTTGTTTCTTCAAGTCTTCATAATGAAAAATCCTCTCAAAACTTCAGTAAAAGTGGTCAAAAATCGGATCCAAAAGTTGCCCAAAAGTATTCCACCAACTTTCCCCATAGAGAGACAAAAGGCTAAAATTCGGGTTCTTCACAGTGCGATCCACGAGGACCATTTGTAAATCCACGCGAACCGCGTGGATTCTGCTGAATGGGCTTTTTGGCCCATTTAATTGGCACTTCTAGATTACTCTTCTCATCTATGGTCCAGCCCGTTTGTGCAAGTTCTTGATAGCCCAATTATGTCTTCCAAACTCTTCCAAGATGCTCCAATGCTCCTTTAATCTTCTATAGCTCGAATTCTCGTCGTCCCGCCCGAAATTTAAGTATGACACGCTTCTTGCTTATACTGACACCAAGCCCAATTGCACCACTTCAAGTCCATGACCAAATTGCAAGCCTCCAATAACAAATAGTCTTCGACAAATCCTGCAAATAAGCTCAAAAGACTAGAAAGCACCCGGTAAAGGAGAAAAATAACAAAAAGAGAAAATATGCGTGAAGATTAACTAAAATGAGATGGTTTTAACTAAAAATAAACTATGAAAAGAAGTAATAAAAACGAAACTATCAGTATACGAAGTTAACCCGGAAACCTTTGTTAGGCAAGTTAACTTTCCAAACAAAAAAAGCTTAACACAACTAGGATCATGTTTATCAGTGTACGTAGTGATAATTGTAGGGTAAAAGGCGAAGAAAAAAAATGGACAATCAATTGCACTAAGCCAATCTCCAATGTTAACTATTAAATTTGCAATGGTTATACGACTTGTTATTGTTTTTTTATAACCATATATGTAAAATGTTTGCAACCTTTACATATATATCAAGACATTGAATGTGTTTGATAAAACTATTCTGGGGTGTTTGGCTTGGTTTTTTAGGGGCAAAAGTCATTTTTGAAAAAGTCACAAAAAGTCAGGTTTTCCTAACTTTTTCGAAAAGTTTATTTTTACTTGTATCCAAATCTAAAAGTAGTTTCTAAAATACATTTGCAAACATCTTTTGCTTTCTATCTTTTCCTAAAAGGACTTTTGGTTTCTAAAAAGCTAAGTCAAACACCCTCTTTGTAACTAAAAATTATAACTTCTATCTCGGTAGAAGTGTTCCATGATAATAGATGTAACTTTCGAAAAATATAAAATTATAAAATCTCACAATTAGGAATATTTTGTTTGAAATAAAAACTAAAAACTATTATGACAATGAAATTTTTTTTAGAATTTCTTTTTAGTTAGAGTTTTCTTAAAATTAAAAGCTAAAAACTTTTAAATGTTCATTATCGAAAATACACATTGTTGATTGTTGATGTGTATGTAAAAAAACGTATTGTTTCCATATACGATTTCATATTGTTTGCCTCCAACTTACGTATTATCAAACTTCGTGTGACGAGATTAAAACAAATTTAGCACTAATTTGAACTTTGAGTTGGGTAATATACTGATCTATATATTGGTATTGTTAAGTACATTACTTTTTGTAATTATTACACACGATTTAAAAAATGACAGGAATTTAAAAAACATTTCACAAAGATGAGGGTAATTAGTCAATTTTTTAAAACAAATTTTTTTTAATTTGTTAATGATAGAAAAATATTGAAACTAATAGGTTTTTATATGTTAAAGTTAGTAGAAACATGGTCTAGGAAAACAGTTATAAATAAGATTTATGATTGTGGATTTCTATTAAAACGTAAACGTAATGCAACAAATTCCGAAACATAACAAAACAAAAAAAAAATAGTACTTATATAAAGTACATTTCGGTTAACCTAAAATTCTGTACGGTTCTTGAATTTTATTTTGATATTCTACTTCAATCAATGAGCTTAATTTCAATTTGTCAGAGTCTTGACCTTTAATTAATACTATTATTTTACCACAATGATTTCTTGAAACAAATGATCAAAACATTGTGTTCCTTATCTTTCGAGAAAACAAAACAAAATGTTAAAAAAAAAAAAATGCGTCCATAAACTATTAAACCAAATAAATATCCTTTAGTTCATTTATTTATGTGTTTCCCTCTTAGACATAATAATTATTTGATCATTCAAAGTCAAAAATAAGACAAACGATAACAAGAAGAATAGTAACACTCAAATTCCATAACAAAATAGGATGATGGAGATAGAGATGAGATGTAGACATCTTTACCTTCATCCAAGCATATTGAGCTGCTCCCAATAAAAAAGACCTGACTTGAAAAAATATATATAAAAACCAAATATCCATCCACAATGAAAATCAACAAAATTACTTATATACCCCTAAAATAAATGTAATGTTATTTAGGGCACACACAATGCAATATTCAAACCTAAAAAAAGATGCTATATAGTGGTCTAATGTGGGAATGTAACAAAAAGTGTTCAATTGGATTCTTTACTACGAATTTTCTAATCCAAAACATTTCATTATCATGGGCCAAAAACAGAAAAGAATTTTTTGCATTGGGTTGTACCTCTCCTGTTTTACGGGTCTGGGTATGGGTCTGGGTTCAGGGTCGACCCAATTGAGATCAAAATTCATAGGCATCTCCTCTTTATCTTCTTCTTTTGAAATCTCAGTGGTAATCTCAGACGTATCTTCATGATCATCAGGTGAAGAATCTTCAATCATTAGCTCCTTTCCTTTTTCTGATTTGACACCCCATTTGTTAATTTCTTTAAGAATCACTGGACATTTCTCAGGATTCAGTATATAATCTGCATGTATACAAGGAGAGATTTCAGATTACGATCATATCTGTATAATGATCGTTTTGAATTTTAATTTCTGAAAGATGAAGAAGTTCGATCAAAGTTATAGGTAATGACGTAATGTACCTGGTATAACATGTTCCTTCAGTTCGTCCAAGCATTGTTCCAGTTCAGTCTACGAGCAAAAAGAAGTGAGAAGAGGGATGAATTCTGTGAATCTAATGATAAGAATAGATGAAATATAACCTGTTGAACAAATCCAGATCTTGAAAGTCTACGTGAGAATTCAGAATACAGTTCGGGAAGTAATTTGTAGGCAGCTACTAGAATTGATGAAGCTGCAAGTGTAGAAGGCCTGAATTCTGTGAATCTAACATCTGCAAGAAAATGTATGGATTAGAATATCAAATCGAACAATTTCATAATAGTGATGATTATACAGAATACATACTAACATACCTCTTTGGATAGAAACGATTATGTTAGAAACAGTGGAAATTGGTAGAAACTGCTGCGGATCTTCGGTCTTAAGCAGAGGAAGGAAGAAATACATGAAGGTTATGGCAGTCACTGGTCGTACCTTCCATTCTAGACCTTCTAAGATCTGAAGCTCCATAACTAGAACGTCTCTAACTTCCGCCCTTTTGTGTTTATTCTGTGTATTAGATCGATAAATCAAAAATCAAAAATACATACACGATAGATATAATATGTATATACAGAGATAGAGATCAGTGAGAAACCCAAAGTTCAACGAACGAGAAGTTTGAACAGCGTATTTTGCAAGCGATTGAAACGCAACAGAAGACAAATAACTTCAAATTTTCTTCAAAACCTTTGTCGCGTAGAACCACCTGCATCGATCAGATTGAAATTAAGTTTATCTAAATTTTTGATTCCATAAGATAACTTTGATTGAAGTAAATATATATAACCATTACCGGTATATTGATGTGTGTTGACAGGAAACGATCGACATAAGTGATAGCAAGAAAAGGCACGAACGAATCAACTTGATCAGATGTATACTGTTCGTACAGCAACAAATTAAGAAATCAACTATATCGAACATCAATTAATCAATGTAATATGAATAGCGATTGATTTAATTGCAGTTCATTATTGATAATACCTCTTCGATTTTGGAAATTGCAATTGATCTGATTGCAATGAACCTCTGATCTTCGGAATAACCACGAGCAACCATGAAATCCACCTCGAGATCGAAGTACTTCTGGACTAGAGCTCGATTACTTGTATTGTGGCGAACCAGTAATGGATTTGTTGGATTGAATTCCATTCTGATATTGATTTTGATTTTGATTTCTTCTGGTTTTTTGGGCTAACTATATACGTGATCACAAGAAGATTTGCCGCGAGAGTGAAGAAGTCGCGTGTTCGCTGACTTTTCTCAAACCGTTTCTATCTGTACGGATAAAGCGGTTATTTGAATCATGCAGTCCAAGGCGGGAATATAGCATATGAGTTGACTCGTTTCGTTTTTTAATTTTGATATTTAACTTAAACAGATGAAGTTGTATAAAAGGCTAACCCTAAAAGGTGAAAATAAAAATGGTTTGATATGGCATATATTTATCATTTTATGAAAAGTTTACGGATATAGTAAAATTGTTTTAAATAAAAATATGTAAAGCTGATAAATATTATAATATTAAATGCTTAAAACGAGATAAAATAGCTATAATGATTAATTTGTTATATTAAATTGATAAATTTTATACTGCATACTTATCATAAAAATTTATGCAAATTTTACGGTTTATAATAAAAGGTTTTAAATAAAATAGATAAACTGATAAGTATACTATATTAAATGTTTAAAACGAGATAAAATAGCAATAATGGTTAATTTGTTATATTAAATTGTTAAAATTTAGAGAAATTGATTAGGGTAAATTACATCGTTGGTCCCTCGTGCACATGCCAGAAAGCGTGTTTAGTCCTTATTTCTAAAATTTAACTCGGGCAGTCTCTCGTTGTTTTTTATCTTGCACGGTTAGTCCCTATGCACGTTAACCGTTAAATGCTTCCGTTTAAGCTTCCTACGTGCCTTGCATGTAGGGGCATTTTCGTCTTAATTATGACTTGATGCATGATTGCTATTCTAAGTTGGTACCGAAATATATTAACACGTTCTAACACCTTTTGTTTGCCAAATTATCTAACCAAAACACGTTCTGTGACTGGACCTAGTTTTACTAATTTAACATAAACATGCTCTTAGATTGTACAGAAAAACTGCATTAAGTTTTGTACAAGCTTTCCAACAATGTTCATTTCTTTTCATACGCTCGAAAGTGTGAAAACATGTGATATTGTTTTACAATAAGGAAACTTATTGTTTGTTACCAATTATTAACTTAATAGAACAATTAAATGCCCTAAAAGTTAAATAATTACATAAAAATTCATGAAAGTGGCTAATAAAAAACAAATCAAATTCAAGGATTCTAGTTTAAACAAAAACATAATCACTAGAATAGAATCACAAAACAAACATTAAATCATATGCTTCAAGTCAAGCAATCAACATGTTTTGAACAAGCACTAGAAATTATGGTTTCTTAGCCACACATGACTAATAACAAATCAAACAAGAATAAAGATGGAATTGAAATGTTTAATGCTTATAAAAGGAAATCAAAAGTGTTTGAAATGATTAGTAGCCTTCAAGAATTCCCAAAACACTCCCCACAATCGCCATTGAAAGCTCCCAAAACCATATGTTTGTAAAAATGACGCCTTCCCCTCTTTTAGTAACTGTTCACGTGACTAACTCAAGGCCATGCATTTTAGCATGGCTACGCCTTTTGCCTATGTGTTTTTAGCATGTCATGTGTCTTGACCATGTGTTTTTAACATGACCCATACTTTTTGCTAAAAGTCCAATAAGTCTTCAATGTTGGCTCCTTCTTCAGTCTAGCTTCACCACGAGTCATGTTGCTCAAATATAAGATGAGAAAGGATAAACACGACTTATGTCGGTGTGACATAAACCATGTTTTAAATGTAGTCCTTTGTTATGATGATATGCAACGACTCGAGTTATGTCTTCATATTTTATTCCATGGCATGACCGGTCCGTCTTCTCTTCATGCTCCAAAGGTCCATGCTCTAAGTTCCAAGCTCCATGATCCATGTTCCAAGCTCTATGCTCCATGCTCCATGCTCCAAGCTCCATGATGCCTACAAAATAAATCATGAATTTTAGCTATATGTATTAAGTTTTTATATACATGTTATATACACACAAATCACATATTTTCGAATAAGTATTTTTCATTTATCCATAAAAAGGTCCATCTTCTCTTCATGCTCCAAAGCTCCATGCTCCATCTTCCAAGCTCCATGCTCCATGCTCCATGTTCCACGTTCCATGATGCCTACAAAATAAATCATGCATTTTTTCTCTATTTATTAAGTTATTATTTATATGTTGTATACACACAGATCACGTATTTTCAAATAAGTATTTTTCATTTATCCATAAAAAGGTTACGATCGTCGATTGACATAATTACATCTTTTATTACTAATACCCAACGAGAAACATGAGTGTTACGAGCCCTTAGGATGATTCCATTCTAGAATCATGCATCGGAAAACAGATGTGGATAGTGACTCCTCATGTCACTTTCTATCTCCCATGTGAGGTTCAACATTCACGTATCTTTCGGTCACACGAGTACTAATTCAACCATCTTACATTGTAACTTCTTTGTCTTGTGGCCAACAATTGCTTCAGGCTCTTTAATCAACCTCTTGTTTTTGCCGTAACTTATTTTCATGAGATTTAGGTCATTTTCTCCCCTAAAGACCTAGTTTCAGTGGAGGATAGGCATGGGTCATGCATGTCCATAAAAGTTGGATTTTTATGAACCTTTAGGGTCCCAAATTGTTGGATAAGGTGTCTAAGTCCATAACTTATTTGGTATATACTTGACCCGACCCGGCATGGTCCATTTGGGTTGCACTTCACCCGAACAATTTATGGATAATTTTATGAGAGTTATACACATATGTTTATTAATATATTATAAGTTATAATATATTATTAATATGAAGTCATGTTATTTAATTAGTCTTAGTCTTAAATTAATTATGAATTAATTTAGAGATTAAAAGGAAGACTAATTAGATTGTGGGCTATTGGTTTTATATAGTGTGGGCTAATACTCATTTGTTAATGGGCTAGGCTTGTATGGAAGTCCATGGATGATCCATGGAGCTTTTAACCCATGGATCCTTGGAAAAGGAAAGGTCATGGGTTATTAGGGTTTCACCCTAATCATGTACACTATATAAGCATGCTTATGTTGCATGAAATAGCCACTAGTGTGTGTGTGTGCTTGTGTGTGGCCGAAAATTACAAGTATGTATACTCTCTCAAAGTTTTCCAAGAGTTTGTGGTGATTTGTGATTCCATTTGAGGCATTCACATTATTGGTGCTTGGCCCTCAAACTCCTCAAGAATCAAACTCATCAAAAGGTATGTAATCTCTTCTAACTCTTTTATGTTTAAAAGTACCCCATGCCATGTTAGATAGGTTATGAACCTTGGAAAATTATTATTTTGCATGTATTTAGACAAACATAGATCCAAGGTTTATTAGGGTTGCATGCACACTTAGGAAGTGTTAGATTGCTGAAAACCCAACAGTGGTATCAGAGCCTAGGCTTGCTTGTTTGATACTTGATGCAAAATAGTGAAAAAAGTTGAAATTGTTGCTGTCTGGCTGATGGACTCGCCGAGTCCATGGGGGGACTCGCCGAGTTCAAGGCAAAATTCATCCTACTCGGCGAGTAGGTTCGTGCACTCGGCGAGTAGAATGATCAGAATGCAGAATTTCGACTTTTGTTGCTGGAAATGGACTAGAAACATTACCCTAAACTGTTTTGGTGTTTTAAAACTTGTTTTAGTTGGTGTAATGGTTGTTCTAATCCATTTACAATAGCATATATCAAAATTCCATGATTTTATGTGTTCATATAATTCTTGAAATTTTGATGATCATGTTCATGTTCTTATGAATTTAGAAGATGATAGGAATTATTTGCTGAATTGTTTGGAATTAATTCTTGATCATTTATGTGTTTTAATGGAGTCTATAATTTGTCCTGAAGTTATGGATATCCAAAGGTCACTTTTCTTTAACACACACATTTAAACACATAAGTTACATGAAAATGAAGAGTCTTCATTTGTATGAACCTTTAATTCATAAGTTATGAAATGAAAAGTTTTGGATAGTTACAAAACTTGACCTCAAGTTTTGGAATTTGTAAAGTTTCACACACTTTAATAAACTTTAATTCCAACCCTTAGAGTTTTAATAGTTAAAATTCAACCCTCATACTATTTATAACATTAATGATTAATTATTATATATATGTATAAGAATAAGTCGTTCTACCGTTAGTAGGTCTCATTCACGAAGTCGGTCTATAAGGTGGGTATAAGGTTGTTGCCTATAAAATGGCAACTTAATGGGTGTCCACTCTCACCCACCGCTTGCTTGACTGGTGGAGGGTCGTTAGCCGAACGGGTAGGACAATGACTTTAAATCCTCATTAAAAGTATAATGATTATTATAAAGTAACTAAACCTCTTTAATTTCCAATCTTAGTTATTTTAGGAAAAATGTGAACATGGTGCTAGTCCATGGAATTCACACTTTGTACCTTACCAAGTCGTTGGTGGAGCGTGTGTGGTTAACCGGCACACTAACTTGGACTAGTAAGGATCACGAAGGGTGACTTAATGTTTGTCATAGATCAGTGGAGCGTGTGTGGTTAACCGGCACATTGATTAGGTGATAATATTAAGGGTACCAAGTGAATTAGCATGGTTATTCACACCTTGTTTTGTGATCCTCGGCATCCCAGTTACAAAACTTGAAGGACACAATCGAGATTGAAACATGCCATTGAAAAGTTCAATGAATCTCAAAAGAATCTAGGAATTTCAAATCCAATTAAAACCTAATAATTCATTTTGTTTTTCATGGTGGAAATTGGTGAATCGTCATTCACCTACCTTTCAAATATATTATTACTTAGATTACGGCATCCCTCTTCTAAGTATAATATATTGTGATTGGATCCTAGCCTTAATATTACATTTGGGTGTCTTATTAAGGATTCTATATATCTAATCTAAACTTGCTTTCTTCTTTCAGATGTCTTCCAACACTAATGCTTCAGGCTCTAACCCAACTGGTTCTTTCTTTTTCATGAATCTTTGTGGGAGGGTCATCTTTGATGGTTCCAACTTCATGGATTGGATTAGGAACATCAGGATGGTTACTCGTTATGAGGACAGGGAATATGTTCTCGATAAGGAGTTAAAAGAGCTTGATGAGTCTAATGCTACTCCTGAGGAGATCGCTGAATTCAGGACACATGAGAGAGATGCTACTAAAGTGGCATGTATCATGATGGTCACGATGACAACCGAGCTCCAAAAGTCATATGAAGATTTCTACCCTTTTGAGATGCACCAAGACCTGATGGAAAGGTACCATCAGAGTGCTCGTCAGGAGCGGTATGAAATAATCTCCTCCATAATAACTACCCGCATGAAGGACGGTGATTCCGTCACGGCTCACATGCAAAAGATGCAAAGGTATGTGGACCGTTTACTGAAGCTGAATGTGAACATCCCTGAGGAGTTGTCAATTGACATCATTTTGCACTCCTTACCTTCTTGTTATGACCAATTTCGTATGACATATCATATGAACAAGGAGGAAGTTACCCTTAGCAAGCTTCAAGGACTCTTGAAGACCGCTGAAACCGGTCTTAAGGGAAAGGCGGTTGTTACCTCTACTACTCCTACTCCAACATCTACCCATGTTTTGGATATCGGGCAAGGCAAAGGGAAAAAGAGGAAGCACCCTTTGAAGGGTACCAAGGGAAAGTCTCTTGAAGGCTCCTCATCGAAGACCAAGAGCGGTTCTGTCACTCCTTCTGCCATTCCCAAGGATGCTGATTGCTATTATTGCCTGGACAAGGGGCACTGGAAGCGAAACTGCCCTAAGTACTTGTAGGATCTAAAGGATGGGAAAGTGAAACCCACCCATGCAGGTATTTACACTATATTGTCTAATTACTCAACATATTCTAACTCTTGGGTGCTTGATACAGGATGTGGTATTCACATATGTTCTGATTTGCAGGGCCTAAGAAGAAGTGAGGATGTGGAGCACGGGAAGATAAACTTGATCATGGGGAATAGGAAGGCTTCACCTGTTTCCAAGATTGGAGTTTATACTTTGTTGCTTAATAATGGGTTAAAATTAGATTTGAATAAATGTGTGTACTCGTCTGAAATGGCGAGGAATATTATTTCTTTTCATGCTTTGTACAAACAAGGTTTTACCTTTTCATTTGATAATGAATGTGGTGGTATTAATGCTTTCTTTAAAAATGTGTTTTATTTTAAAGCGTTACCTTGTGATGGTGTGTATGAAACTGTGTCGATTGTAGACAACTTAGGAAATAATGTGTTGTATATTGATTCTTCTACTAGCCTAGATAAAGCATCGTTGTGGCATTGTCGTCTTGGACATGTAAACAAGAAACGCATAGGCCAACTCCAAAAGAGTGGAGTCTTGGAGTCATTCGACCTTAAATCGGATGATAGTTGTGAATCTTGTCTACTTGGAAAGATGACAAAATCACCCTTTACTGGGACTTGTGAAAGGGGTGAGGGTTTGTTGGACCTAATACATACTGATGTATGTGGGCCATTCAAAACCGCCACAAGGGATGCTAATCGGTGTTACGTGACTTTTATTGATGATTTTAGTAGATATGGGTATGTCTACTTAATCAAACATAAGTCAGAGACCTTTGAAAGGTTTAAGGAATTCAAACAGGAAGTAGAAAATCAATTGGGCAGGAACATTAAGATGCTTCGATCCGATCGAGGTGGTGAGTATCTTAGTACCGAGTTCCTTGACTATCTTAAGGAGTGTGGGATTGTCTCACAATTGACTCCTCCCAGGACACCACAGCTGAATGGTGTAACTGAGAGGCATAATCGAACCTTGTTGGACATGGTTCGCTCTATGATGAGTCGAGCTTCGCTACCAATCTCTTTTTGGGGGTATGCCTTAGATATTGCCGCCCATATCCTTAATTTAGTCCCTACAAAGAAGGTTACCAAAACACCTCATGAGATGTGGACTGGGAAGGTTCCCAATTTAGACCACATCAAGATTTGGGGTTGCGAGGCTTTCGTGAGGCGTGAAACTCATGATAAGCTCGAACCCCGAAGTGAAAGGTGTATTTTCATCGGCTACCCACAGAAATCCTTCGGTTACCTCTTCTACAGACCCAGTGAGAATGTGGTTTTTGTAGCAAGAAGAGGGGTCTTTCGTGAGAGAGAATTTATAAGCCAAGGAGACAGTGGGAGGCGAATTGATCTTGAAGAAATTCAAGATGCAATTGGTGAAGGAACCTCAGACACTAGCAATCAACCTGAGGAGGAAACTCCTGTTGAGCAAGCTGACGAGTCTGTACCTCCGAGGCGTTCCACACGGGTTAGGAACACACCTTCGTTTTATTATGGCTTTCATATTACTACGGAAGGTGATACGTTTATCAGTGATAGTACACTGGTAAATTTAGATGAACCTAGCAATGTTAAGGAAGCCATGGCAGGCCCGGAGTCTGCTAAATGGAAGGAGGCTATGGACAGCGAGATATAGTCCATGTATGACAATCAAGTTTGGAACTTGGTTGACAATGTACCAGGCCGTAAAACAGTCGGGTGCAAATGGATCTTCAAGAAGAAGACCGACATGGAAGGAAAAGTGCATACTTATAAGGCTCGACTGGTTGCGAAGGGTTTTACTCAGACTCAAGGTATTGATTATGATGAAACCTTCTCGCCGGTAGCAAAGATTAAGTCTATTAGGGTTATGTTGGCCATTGCTGCATTTCATGACTATGAAATATGGCAAATGGATGTCAAAACCGCTTTCCTTAATGGAAAGTTGGCTGAGGATGTGTACATGAATCAGCCAGAGGGTTTTGTCAGTGCAGAGTACCCTAATAGAGTATGCAAGATTGAGAAATCCATTTATGGATTAAAACAAGCATCTCGTAGCTGGAATCTTTGTTTCGATGAGAAGGTAAAAGAGTTTGGCTTCTCGAGAAGTGAAGATGAGTCTTGTGTATATGTCAGAGCTAGTGGGAGTATAGTTAGCTTCTTGGTATTGTATGTGGATTACATACTACTTATAGGAAATGACATCCCAACCTTGCAGGAGGTTAAGTCCTGGCTTGGGAAGTGCTTTGCTATGAAGGACCTAGGGGAGGCTGCCTATATCCTAGGGATAAGGATATTAAGAGAAAGGAGTAAAAGACTAATTGGACTTAGTCAGAGTACCTACTTGGATAAGGTGTTGAAAAGGTTCAACATGCAGAATTCCAAGAAAGGAGATTTACCGATCCAAAGCAATGCCAAACTGAGTAAGACTCAGAGTCCGAGTACAGAGGCAGAGATAGCTGAGATGAGCCAATTACCGTATGCTTCCGCTGTTGGCTCGATCATGTATGCTATGACTTGTACCCGCCCTGATGTGGCCTTTGCTTTGAGCATGGTCAGCAGGTATCAGGGGAACCCTGGCAAGGCTCATTGAACCGCGGTAAAGAACATTCTCAAGTACCTGCGGAGGACTAAGGATTGGATCCTTACCCTTGGTGGGAGTGATGACTTGAGAGTATTAGGGTATAGTGATGCTGGTTTTCAGACTGATAGGGATAATTTCCGCTCTCAGTCGGGCTGGGTCTTTACCTTAAATGGAGGGGCAATTTCTTGGAAGAGTTCCAAGCAGGAGACGGTGGTTGATTCGACTTGTGAATCAGAGTATATAGCAGCGAGTGAAGCAGCGAAGGAGGCGATATGGCTAAAGAACTTCATCGGAGACCTTGGAGTTGAACCAACTATTAAAGAACCTATGGAGATTTTATGTGACAGCAATAGTGCGGTTGCCTTAGCCAAGGAACCAAGAGATCATGGCAGATCCCGAGACATTGACAGAAAATATCACTTCATAAGACACAAGATTGAAGAAGGACTCCTCGTGGCAAAGAGGGTATCGTCAGATGAGAATCCTATAGATCCCCTTACGAAGGGACTGACGAGGGTTAAGCATTTTCAGCATGCGAGGCGCATCGGGCTGAGGGACGATATTAGTTTTTCAGATTAGATAGTTTTCCTGAAACTTGTAAAATGTAATCGACGTTTGATGATGAATAAAATTTGTGATTTATTTATGAGTAAAGTGTTACTGTCATTGTCAATTATTTACTATTGTTTCAGTTTTGCATGTTTTGACTTCCAGAATAATTAATTTATTCAAACCTCCATAATCGGTCATAAGTCGGAAGTAGGTATGAATCAAGATTGTCATGAATTGGGTTTGTAGATACCTAAAGGTGTTTAGACATGGCAATGGTTGCTGCAACGTTCATGAGTACTCATAATTTATGAGTATTGGTATAAACTCACGCTCACTTGTATCACTTCATGGAATTTATCTCGAGTGATCGTGAGACGATAATATCATATAAGTCTTCAAACCTAGAAATATGAGTTGTTACCTATGAGTTGGTTGTGCATTGATTGCACGTAAACGCATCAGTAACTTGATGTCATAAAACGTGCCTTGGTGTACAATTCAACAAGTAGTAGAACAAGCATATGAGTCGAAGTTTATCTGTTCCTTCTAGAAATAGAAGCGATATCTGGGACCCTTGATGATTTTGTGTTGACCCAAGTACCGGGCCCGGTCAGAACTAAACTGATGTGTTCAGTGAAGTTCTTTGTCAAACAAATCGGAAATCGAGAAACAATTGCCAGACAATAAGCAAGACATAGTTCCATGTGTTTGTCCGGCTGATATCATGAGAACAGAGGATTATATGATCACTTGTCTTAAAATGGCGCTTCATAGTTCAACATAGTTTTCGAGAGCTACGATTGTTGGTTGGTTCCTGAAGTTATATAGGCAAATACAGTTATTAGACTTATCCAAGTGGGAGTCTGTTGGATAAGGTGTCTAAGTCCATAACTTATTTGGTATATACTTGACCCGACCCGGCATGGTCCATTTGGGTTGCACTTCACCCGAACAATTTATGGATAATTTTATGAGAGTTATACACATATGTTTATTAATATATTATAAGTTATAATATATTATTAATATGAAGTCATGTTATTTAATTAGTCTTAGTCTTAAATTAATTATGAATTAATTTAGAGATTAAAAGGAAGACTAATTAGATTGTGGGCTATTGGTTTTATATAGTGTGGGCTAATACTCAGTTGTTAATGGGCTAGGCTTGTATGGAAGTCCATGGATGATCCATGGAGCTTTTAACCCATGGATCCTTGGAAAAGGAAAGGTCATGGGTTATTAGGATTTCACCCTAATCATGTACACTATATAAGCATGCTTATGTTGCATGAAATAGCCACTAGTGTGTGTGCACTTGTGTGTGGCTGAAAATTACAAGTGTGTATACTCTCTCAAAGTTTTCCAAGAGTTTTTGGTGATTTGTGATTCCATTTGAGGCATTCACATTATTGGTGCTTGGCCCTCAAACTCCTCAAGAATCAAACTCATCAAAAGGTATGTAATCTCTTCTAACTCTTTTATGTTTAAAAGTACCCCATGCCATGTTAGATAGGTTATGAACCTTGGAAAATTATTATTTTGCATGTATTTAGACAAACATAGATCCAAGGTTTATTAGGGTTGCATGCACACTTAGGAAGTGTTAGATTGCTCAAAACCCAACACAAATATGGTTGGATGTTCCAAATCTAAAATGTTATGATGATTTAATTTCATACATGTACTATGAACCCATTTCTCCCATTTAACCTTGCATGTCCACAAAGAAATGACATTTATGGTGCCTAGGAGTGTAAAGAAGCCTTCTAGGAAGCATGAGTTTGGAACTTAATGGATTAAGGGTTTAATCCATTAAGTTAGTTCTCTGAAGTTACTACGACATGGCAGCTAGACAGGTCGTGACTATTTTATCGTGGATTAGCCACGACATGGCAGGAAATTAGCCACGACGTGGTGACCTTTTGAGTTGACTTTGACCTGGTTGACTTTTGGTCAAATTGGTAGTTTGATTAGTAGACTAGGGGTTGAATTTTTATGGTTCTTTAGGTGATGTGTATTGCCAGCCTTCCGACTGTACGAGTTGTAGTATGTTCGACTTCAAATGTGAGGTGAATCTTCTCACTATGCTATGTAGGATGCTAGATTGCCTTTGTGACTCTTGCAGGTATGTTGGGCTTGGCTCGTTATGCGGATTGGGCGGGGCATGTTATGTATGTTGGGTGAGGTCTGTGATGGCTATGTGGTATTTTAGGGAACTTGCTAAGCTTCGTGCTTATTGTTTTATGTTTAAATGTTTAAGGTACTTCAGGTTCCAAAGGGAAGGGTTCGGCTTGATTGCACTGCATCCCCTGGCGGATGTAGGGAAAATAGATAGAGGGCCCTTTGCGGATGTAGATAGAATGATTCATGTGAGAATTAAAGATTGTGTATGGTTAGAAAAGATTAAAAAAGTTCCATGAGTGGAACAATGTAATCTAGTTCTTTAAAGAACGTAGAAATAATCCATGATGGATTAAGAGTAAGAAATCCATGAGGTATTCAAGAGAAGAAAGAAATTGACATGGGATCCATAAGGGATCGAGATGAGAAGTAGGTGATGAAGAAAGAAGAGCATAAATACAACATAGAGAAAAGTAGAGGAAAAATGAGATAAGACAGAGTATGGACGGAGACAAAAAGATTAATAGTAGAGAAAAGAAGAGTTATGTGTAGAGATAGAGATGGAATATGAGGGTATGAGATGAGCCTGAGAAGAAACTAAGAAAGATAGAAGAGATAGATGATTGGGAATAATAGAAGTGTGTGCTATTGGAGAATAATAGTAGAGGGTAGAGTATGAGAATGAGAGAACAGATTACTACGACATGAGAAGAGATAAAAGAAAATAGATAGATGTGATGAAATGAGAAAGATTGGTAATCTATGCCATGAAAAGAAGAGTTCAGAATATAGAGAATAAGATAGAAAATAAGAAGAAAGATTAGAGTATGAAAGATGAGATAGTAGATGAACATGAAAATAGAAAGAATATAACTCACCATACATTGTTGTTTGATATTTTAGAGATGTTTTATGTTTTGTAGGTTCGGGTAGCAGCAACCGTGGTACATGAAGAGAAGACATGAGCACAAGGACTAGAATAGGTTGTTATTTTAGTAATATTTCCTTATTGTCCTTTTATGATGAGAATTTATTGTAAACCATGGTTATTTCCTGGGATATAAAATGTTTTTATTTGTATGAGTTAATAGAATTCCACAAACTTTTAGAAACAACTCTGATAATCCCATTATATTAGATGTTAGGAAATTCAGGTCGTTACAAAACATCTTTTAGATATTTCGATTCGTAATAGGTTTGGGAAGGATTCTTTTAGTGTGCTCAAGCCAATCCATTTATCATACCAGAATAAAGTCTCAT
Organism: Lactuca sativa; assembly: GCF_002870075.4. NCBI lineage: Eukaryota > Viridiplantae > Streptophyta > Magnoliopsida > Asterales > Asteraceae > Lactuca > Lactuca sativa. The sequence goes on from NC_056629.2 coordinate 192,654,801, forward strand.
TTCCTGAATTGACCTTCTTTTGGATTATGTCTTTAACATGTAAATTCTTCCTGATAAGATCATCTTTAATACAATATATGTTAATCTAGACCCCCAATATTTTTTATAAGACAAGCAATAAACTGTTTTGTGGTTGAGATTATGTATCCCTTTAATTACATGGCTCCAAAGTGACGTTGGGGCTATTTTGATCCCACACCACCATTTAACAATGATTTAAATGTTGAGAGATCTTATAGAACCCACTCTTATGCCCCGATCTTCATAAGATGTGACCACTTTGTCCCAAGCCCACGCAATTAATTTTGTTTTTCTTATATCGCTCCCGCACAAAAAAAACGTTTTCAAAGTTTCTCCAGCGTATTGACTATCCCAGTTGAAGCCACAAATAAAGATAAGAAGTATGTAGGTAGATTTCCTATAACTAATTTGATTAGGGTGAGCCGATCACTGAAGGAGAGTGTTCGATTTCTAACTAGGTAGTTTAGAGTGAAATTTGTCAATAATCGGCTTCTAGTGTTTTTTGAGATTCATGTTAACTCCAATGGGTACCCCTACGTATGTGAACGGTAATGCGGCCGTGGCATCCCAAAATCAGAGTAAAAGTTTTGTTTTTCAAAAACAACCCAATGACATAGTTGTTTACAAAACATTGTTTCAAAAGTGATAGTCAATAATCAGCATATCCCAAAATCCAAATAACATAAAATCCTAAGGATGTGCACGATCACGCCTTCGCTTGCCACCATCAACTGAAGTGCCTGAAACAATAAACTGAAACTGTAAGCTAAAGCTTAGTGGGCTCCCCCAAAGTAGCACCACATAAACATATAACCAAACAGATATTATGTAATGCCCGTAGATCCGGGCTAGTCAACTTAGAGACGTTAAGCATCAAAAATGACTTTTCGATAGAATATTATTTAGAATGAATAATCTTAACTAAGTTTTGGTATATGTTACAAGGATTCCGTACAAATAAATAACGTTGAAATCCAAGTTATAACGAAGAAGTTATGACTTGTCGAAGTTTCGCGACAAAACCGGCACGACACAGCGCGACGTAAATAGTGAATTTACGTTGGAGAGATATTTAGCCTTAGCGATATAAATGAAGGTCGTAGAATACGTTAAACCGAGAGCATGCGTAAAAAGAACGTCTAAATCTGACTTCGTATGAGGAAGTTATGATTTTTCGAAGTTTCAACATTAGCAGTATGCAGCCCGAAACTCGAGATTGAGGTCGAGTGATATTTAGCCAAAACTTTCTAAATGAGAATTGAAGATCTCATCAATAGTAGTCCAACAATAAAAAGACAGACGAAAATGGAGTTCAGATGAAAGAGTTATGAATTTCGAACGGAGTTTTCCTGTCCCGGCCTACTAAAAATAATATATTAATAATATATTAAAATTAAAGTCAAAATTAGCCGACTAAGTCTAAATGAAAGTTGTAGATCTTGTTTTTACCTACGCGTGGATATAAAGAACGTCGAAAACGGAGTTCGTATGCGGAGGTTATGAATTTCATGAGGTGAACATATGATGGACATCTTCCAGGGCAAGTGGTCATGACGAACACAATGACATATCAAGCTCATGAGGTGAATATTAGAAACTCACGAGGTGAGCAAGTTCACGAGGTGAACTCAGAAAATTCACCCTATAAATAGAAATCAAGGGTCAACCGATTTTGGTTGCTCCTTCTCATCTCTCCCACTCCCGATACTCTCTCTCTCTCTCTCTCTCTCTAAGCCCTATTTTATCCCTCCGAAGCCCCGGTATCTTTCCCGAGCCCCGAAGCAACTCCCGAAGTGCTAAGATCCCGAGAAGTGAAATTCCCGAGCCAAAGCTCTGCCTGCGAGAAGCCGATTTTTGTGAAGATTTTTCAAATCTACCGAAGAATACTACTTTTACAAGTCGTAGTGCTGTCCGAGCATCGTCTAATCATGTGAGTGTATAGTCCCTTTCATAAACACGATTTTCATACAAATATTGTTTGAATGTATTAATTATATGTTTGGTGTGAGTGTATAGTTACTTTCTTCTAACACATAAATATAAAGTATTATCTATGAAATACGTGCTATGTGTTATATATTATTTGTCTATTTGAGATAGGCTTGGAATTGATGTTTTTATACGGGTGTTAAATGATTTAAACCGTGTTTGTATTTATATCTACAAAATTGTTGGGTAGAACATGGGTAGATAGAATAGTTGGTGACGATGTGACTTCGTGCCTATTGATTAAAACCTTGGTGACGATGCGACTTCATGTCTATTGAGTTAAGCCTTGGTGACGATGCGACTTCGTGCCTATTTAATAAACCTTGGTGACGATGCGACTTCGTGCCTATTTAATAAACCTTGGTGACGATGTGACTTCGTGCCTGTTGTGTAAACCCTGGTGACTATGAGACGTAGTGCCTATCGTATGAACCCTGGTGACTATGTGACGTAGTGCCTGTTGTATAAACCATGGTAGCAAATGGACTTTGTGTCAGTTCCTTAGGTAAATCCTTAGGAATGAATGAATGAAGGATAGTTGGTTCTTAGGGTAAACCCTTGAGAGAATAAAGGATATATGGGGATGGGTATTTGGGTTGATTGTTTGATAATTGAATATAATAAATTTATTATTGTGGGTTGAAAACCCTATATGCTCACCAGGCTCCCAAACCTGACCCACTCAGTTTTCTTTGCATTACAGGTAATGACACAAGGGTATAAGTTGATGGACTTGACGAGAGATTTTGGATTATAGATCAGTAGTTATAAATAATTGTTGTAAGGTCTATTTTATATTGTTTATGCTTTTGGTCTGTATCGGAACATGACATCCCGAGGTTTTATTATTAAATAAAAAAATACGTTCTCTTTGAGAAATGATTTGATAAGTTATTATCATATCTTGTTTTGGGAACAAATTACACTACCGTTTTCTTTAAACGATTACTTTGATTTTAAAACAAAGCATAAACGAATTGGTTTTTTTTGGCCGTGAAATTGGGGATGTCACATATTAATACAACCTCTAAGTTGGATTACCCATGGCCCACAACCTTGCGATTGGAATGCCCTGGCCCACAACCTTTCTGTTGGCTTGCCAATACATACTAGGTCCACAACCTCCTAGTTGGATTAAACCTGGCCCACAACCTCCCGATTGGAATGCTCCGGCCTGTTGACTGACAGCACAAAGCAGTATAGTCTCAACCCTACCATACCATGTCGACATATACATAACAAATAATATATAGACAACAACAGATAATCATATAACTAGTTAATAGAAAACATGCAAATCTACAGATCACTACCTCATAGGAACATCTTATATACTAGGACACAAATCTAGCAGATCACTACAACATATCAACATCCTGTATACCAGGATATAGATCTAACAGATCGCTACAACATAGCAACATCCTATATACCAAAATACAAATCTAATAGATCACCACAACATAACAACATCCTATATATCAGGATATAGATCTAACATATCACTACATCGTAACAACATCCTATAGGCTAGGATATAGATATAGCAGATCACTACAATATAGAAACATACTTAATACCAATAATCCAAGGAATACATAATTGTATATACTCAAAGGAATTGTAAGACCCTAATCTGTCATGTGTATCAATCAGATCTGTTTGATGGTGCGGAATCCCAATCAAACGGATGATGTCAGATCAAATAAAAGAGAAGGAGAAGAAGAAGAATATGAATCTTTGTATGAATTGATATGAATGAAGATCCGGATACAAAAGATTCACACACACATAAAAGCTCTTGTTTCTCTCTGTCCGTAAACTCTCTAGGGTTTATCAATCTGTACTCCACACCTAACACCTCTATTTATACTTGGCATATGGGCCGGATAACACATGCGCCGTAAATGAGTTTACGGCCGTAAACTCAGCCGTAAACTAGACCATAAATTCATAAAATATTACACAAAAATATAATTGCCCAGAAAAGCAAAGTATAAACCATATTTTGACCTAACAATCTCCCCCTTGGTTTATAGCTTTCTTTTCTTAATTGACCCAACAAGCTCCCCCTAAAAAGTAGCTGGCTTTCTTGATAATCTTCATTGGGAACTTGGCTTTAGCATTAATCTTCAAATTCTTCACGACTTCAAGATGAACTTGATGAATCTTCAATGAATGACTTCATCTTGAGCAATTGGGCTTTTCTTAAGAATTTGGTACTGAACGCGCGTTGGGTGAGGAGGCTTGATGTACTGATTCTTGAAAGATAGCGCTTTCTGCTTGAGAATCTTCAGAGAGAACATCAGAGAGAACAAATCTTCTGGATCACTTCAGCAGGTACGAAGATAGCAGCAGACTGATTGAGGAGGCTTCAATGCAATCTGTCACATAATCTTCAATTTCAGCTTCACCTTGCTTCTGGGGTTGAAAGATTGAATTTGAAAGAATAATCTTCATTTCTTGCTCCTTCGAGTGAGAATTCTTCGATGCTCATGTACGAAGCCTTTGGCTCAGAAATCTTCAACACAAACTCCATGAGTTTCATCTTCACCTGAAATCACTTTTCAAGACAAAACAAAACTAAAAGAAAATTTAGCACATAAATAAAAATAGAAACAAAAATATTTTTGGATTTTTGATTTTTCTGAACAAGAAATAAAACAGAAATAACACTATTTTTGGATTTTTAATTTTTTTGATTTTTCTTTGATTTTTGAATTTTTTTATTTTTTTATTTTCATTATTTTTAATTTTTAATTCTCCACTTGTCGGTACCTTCCATATTCACATCTTTGTCTGGTCGATCGTCAGTATTGTGGTCCACTTAAACACGAAAAATTTGTGACAGATTTATGATATACTATTTGTTACAAGACAAGGTGAACTTAAAAACCTAAAATTTATATCTAATCCTAATTTCTTAGATACTATATCTTAAGGTCCATTCATCTGACGACGACCAGGGATATTGTTGTCCACCTAAATCGAGCAGCGAGATCTATAGACAGTCTGTATGAGTTCAATTTTAAGTGTAGTAGAACGTGTTTCACGCTTCCTGATATGCCCAAGCCATCAAGAACTTCCAGAGTACTCCTTACACCGGGTGAGCAGACAACCATTCAGAGAGAGAAGAGATTCAGAATTCTATTGCTAACTACTTCAGAGGGGTTGAGAAGAAGAATGTTGCATATGTTGTGTACCAGGTCGGATTAGAAGTCGCGCAAAGGAGACAGCATATGGCTAACAGATAAGAAGTAGAGTTGCATATGTTGTGTACCAAGTCGGATTGGAAGTCACGCAAAGGAGACAACATATGACTAACAGACGGAAAGAAAGAAAATGATATTCTACAGACCTAATTTATCGGAATTTACCAGTCCCCCCATCCAACCGAAATTAAGGACAAAATCCGCACATCGAGGAAAGGTTAAACCACGGTTCCAAGTACGGGTTCAATTAATGTGACGAGTAAATTCCCATATATATCTCCCTGCTCAACCTATCTGAGTGTCATATTTTCAGGCTGAACGTATCTAACTAGGTCAAGATTTGTCAAGTCTATAAATTTCTTAAGTTCAACTCTCCCTAGTCAAGTCCATTTAAAATTTTTCGTGCCTACCGACGCATCAAACCAGAGCATAGACCCTTCAACTTTAGGTACGTTACGCAGACTCAGGTTGCCTGTTATCACTACATAATATCACTTCCCAAAACATCTCCCTCAAGCACATTTCATAAACAACTTATATTTTTTTTTTATTTTCTGATTTTCTAATCTTTTTGGATTTTTTAAAATTTTCTAATTTTTTGTTTTGTTTTTATTTCTCCCCCTAAATTTGTGCATAGGAGAGAAACGAAAGTGAATGCACAAATTTAAAGTATCCTAAAACAAAAATTAGTCTTTAAAGTGAATCAGCTTAAGAAAACCTCAGGAGTATAGAGAAGAAAATGCAAACCGTAATTCACCGATTGAATCTGCATCCAGAAGGTCTAAGAACAGCATGCATAATCTCAGAACAGATCCGAAAATTCTTCATGTCATTAAGCACTAACCCCATGTGATCCCTTCTTTCCTTTCCCGCAAAGGACACAAACTCTCGAACAAAGTTATGAGTGCTGTATATTTGAGAGATGTCCCCTATCATATGCCAGGAGCAGCCACTACCAACAAACCGAAGTCTGATGATATGCCTCCATAGCTGCTCCGACACAAAGCGGGATTAATTGGTCTTTGGAACCCAGTCCATTTTGAAACTGGGTCGACCTTTGTCATCCTTGCACGTTACTCTCTCCCATGACATGTCCTGTTTATCACAAATATAATACATAGAAATATTAGAATCGTTAGTTGATTTGGGAGATTGAGCCTTCGGAACCCATTTGTAGTTGGGTTTAACCCATTTCTTTTTCGATCCGATGGGAGGCTCAGTACTTGCTTTTGAACATGATGTCGGCCGTTGAGATGACTTTGATCTAACCGGTCTTGTTTCACTGGAGCATCTCTTGGATTGGACTTCTTGGCCGACGTTCCCTCCTTGTCCTTGGAATTTTGATTCTTGGCCTTATGAAATTGATTCTTGGCCTTCTGCGCGTTCCAATCGCTATTGTCTGAACATGACCTTGAGGGGTTTCTTTTGAAGTATCTCCCTCTTGGCGCGTTCTGCCATCCTTGTGCATAGTAGGGAACATATGCGCGATTTGGACAGTTTTGGACAATTACATCAGCAAGACTAAGATGATTGAGATCTTTTGTCTTCTTGATGATAGCCACATTCATATCCCACGATTTTGGAAGTGAATTTAGCAGCTTTTTGTTTATCTCGGACTTAGTCAAGAAGATCCCGGCTATATTAATCTCAGTAGTGAGTGTAGTGAATCGATGCAACTGAGCTTCGAGGGTTTCTTCAGGGATATAATCGAAAATGTTGAAATTTTGTCTTAACATATTCTGATGACTGTCTTTCATGTTTTCAAGTCCCTCGTAGGCCTTAAAATCAATTAAAAAAACACAACTAGAAGCTAAAATAAAACTTAAAAGTCGAACCCTTTGATTATAAACCTCAAAAGTCAACCTTAAAAGTCAAATTTAAAAAGTTAAACTCAAAATTCAAACTTGAAAAGTCAAACTTAAAAGTCAAATTTAAAAAGTTAAACTCAAAAGTCAAACTTGAAAAGTCAAACCGAAAAATTAAATTTGAAAGTTTAAAAGTTAAACGAAAAAGTCAAAGTTTAAAGTTAAAGGTCAATCCTGAAAGTCAAAATCAAAATTTTAAATAAAAAATCAAAAATAAAAGTTAAAAATAATAATATTTTTTTTTAAATTATATTATTATTATTATTATTATTATTATTTTATTATTATTTATTTATTATTTTATTTATATTATTTTTTATTTTGGATGAAAATGTAATTTAAAAAGAAAAGAAAATTGATTTTTGGCTGAAAGTGTTAAATCCTAAAAGTAGGAACCGAGAAAGAGAACTTTAAGAATTAAGAACGGAAGTACGATATCATCTTGCAATGCAGTTGAGCTGGTAGCACACTTAGTTGTGTTGGCAGCAGACCCGGGTTCGATCCCTGTCACCTCCAACTTTGCTTCCTTTTTTACTGATACGAGGATGCTGAGTGCGAAGCCTGTCCGAACGCCGGCAGTGAACTGTTTCCGGCAGTAAGCTCCGGTCGAAAACCCTTTAACGATTACGTGAAAAACAACGATTTTTCGACTTTAAAGCTCCAAAACTCGATCAAAAACCTTTTTTTATGAAAAACACGAAGAACAAATCCCCCTTATTTTTGCGAGATCTATCCAAAAACGCAAGAATATTTCGAAAATAAGATCAAATAATGCTCCAAATCTGACAAAATTGACTGATACAACTTTGCTCTGATACCAATTGTAAGACCCTAATCTGTCATGTGTATCAATCAAATCCGTTTGATGGTGCTGAATCTCAATCAAACGGATGATGTCAGATCAAATAGAAGAGAAGGAGAAGAAGAATAATATGAATCTTTGTATGAATTGATATGAATGAAGATCCGGATACAAAAGATTCACACACACACACACACACAAAAGCTCGTGTTTCTCTCTGGTCGTAAACTCTCTAGGGTTTATCAATCTGTACTCCTCACGCTAACACCTCTATTTATACTTGGAATATGGGCCGGATAACACATGGGCCGTAAATGAGTTTACGGCCGTAAGGTGTTTACGGCTGTAAACTCAGCCGTAAACTAGACCATACATTCATAAAATATTACAGAAAAATATAATTGCCCAGAAAAGCAAAGTATAAACCATATTTTGACCAAACAGGAATACATAATTGTATAGAAGATCACTACAATATAGAAACATACTTAATACCAATAATCCAAGGAATACATAATTGTATATACTCAAAGGTGAGGTAGACACCCGGACAAGTAATCCTACTCTAGAGCCACAACCAAACAAGAAACATGCAATAAAGCCTAGGTCAAGAGTCCTCAGTTTATCCTAAATTACAATATACAATCCCTATGGTATCCTTCTACTAAAAGATAATCAAAACTAGTGGGCCGGTATTGGTGTCTTCGACCTACGTGTACAATGAGGCAAAACTCACACGAAATGAAGAAACCCAAAAAGTTGAGATTCATTTCCCTTTCTGCACTTCATGCTCCCGCGAATCCGCTAATCACCAAATAAAGTAAAACCTTAACTAATAGTCCAAAACCCTCAAGTTTTACCTAAAGTCAGACTTGGTCGAAATTCAAAAGTCAACAAATTCAAAGTTCATGGCAGTTACGTACACCGAGCGTACGCGACCCGATCTTATTTATCCATTAAGTACTTTATCACTTAAGACCTTTTGTCCAAAGCTCAGATCTAGTCTCAAATCATTGACTTAAGTCATAAAGTTTCCACCTTTATGACTTTCCATGGCTAAAAAAGGTCCAAAAACCAAAACCCTAACTTATTAATTCATTAAGACATCATAACTCTTACATGGAAGGGATAGAAGGACCAAGATCACATTTTATGGTTCCTAATAGCTTCATAATGGATAATTTTTTTAAATTTATCCATTAGAATGGTCTCAACAAATAAGATCTAGTCTTTAAGTCTCAAAGGAACCAAAAGTGCATCTTTTTCAACTTAATCCATGAAGTCCAAGTCTCCAACCTTCAGATCTAAATCAATATGATGTTTAGATGGATAAAGTTTCCAACTTTATTCATAACAGGTCACAAACTTTCAAGATCTAAAATTTATGCACTTAAAGTGACCAAAAGCTCATAACACTCAAAGCTAGCTAGATCTAACAAATGAATCATCAAGATTCAAACTTTATACCTCCTGAAGAAAGATCAAGGTGAACAAGGTTTGGATCTACAAGCTCCAATGCAACCAATGCTTCTCTAATGAGCTCATTCTTCTCCAAGATACACCAAGAACACTCCAAAGTACTTAAAAACATATTCTTTTGCTTACAAGGCTCAAACTATGGTTAGGGTTTCAAGGGAGGACATTGAAGGGGTGGAGGATGAGAATGGAAAAGGTTTGGGGAGTTAGGAGCTTAAATAGGACTCAAAATCCTCAAATTAGGGTTTTCCATCTGGTCGTGTACGCCCAAAATACCTAGTTGGGCCTCCGCGATTTTCCATGTGTAGTACGCCCAGCGTACACCTTGTACGCCCAACATACTAGACTAAACCCAAACCTCCCTATCTTCGAACAATCAAAACTTCTTCATTATAACTCCTATTTTGATGATCTTTATATCTAATAAAGGTGTTGAAGAGCCCCACAATATTATCTAAATATCTTGGACTAAAAACTTCTCGAACAAAAATCCATATTTCATGCAAGAACCGGGGCCTATGACATTTCCCTTTCGACCCCCCAAAACACAATTTAAAGGTTAAATATCTTAACTACCATTACCACCTTCCAAAAGGACTAAAAATTTCCTCCTTAAGGCCCAAAGCCTTACACAATCAACTTTCGGCCCACCACCCAAAAATGGCAGGAAACAAGATGTTACAACGGCAGGTTCAAATCCAAGGACGGATGCCCATCGTACGGTTTTTTTCATACGAGCCCCAATGCATAATACTTTTGATTTATTGAAGTTTACTTTAAGACTAGAGGATACATATAAACATTGGAGTAAGCGAGCAAAGTTTTTGATGTTATTTCACTAACACTCCTCAATAAAAAGTGTGTCGTCCTCATAGAAAAGGTGGGATATCATAGTCTTGTTGTGTGGCATTTTTAAACCTTTTAAAATGCCCTTCGCACATGCAGTTTTCATCGCAACGTTAAGGCCCTCCATAGATATTATGAATAGATAAGGAGAGAGAGGATGAATAGATAAAGAGAGAGAGAGAGGATTGCTTTGTTTAACACCTTTTGAAATAGAAAATTTTTTTTGGTGAGCCATTCACGATGGCCAAAGCTTTTGAGGATTCCAAACAACCCCTGATCCACATATTCCAATTCATTCCATATCCCATTTGCATAAGAACGGAATCCAAGTAATCCCAATTGATCTAATGAAAATCTTTGTCAAAATCTACCTTAAAAAGAGCACCTTTTTCTTTGTTGCTTTAGCCCATGAACAAGTTTCATTAACAATAAGTGGTCCATCAAGAATATCCCATCCATCTATGTAAGCAAATTGCACCTCGTCAATGTTCTGACCATTAACCAATTTCAATTGTGTCGCTAAGATTTTTGCAAAAATTTTATATAACCATCCAATAAGATAAATTGGCCTGTAATCGCTAAGTTTCTAAGGATCTTTGATTTTTTGGATAAGTGAGATGAAAGACGAGTTCCATCCATTGGCTAGTTTTCCATATCGTTCAAAATATTTGACAAACTGAAATATGTCTCCTTGAATCATGTTCCGATAGGATTTTAGGTATTTACATGTGAATCCATCGGTCCCATTTCTTTGTCATTACCACATGACCAAATCGCTATTTTAATTTTATGAAGGGGGATAGGAGCTTCCAGTGACCGACTATCGGATGTGGACAAGGAACGAAAACTAGGGTTGATAAGCTTGGGTCGGGTAACCCACTTCTCATGAAAAAAAATTTGAAAGAAACTGAAAGCTTCTTATTTGATTGTACTTACATTAATTATCCAGCATCCATTGGTCATAAGGTCGTGAATCCAATTTTTGTTATTGACGTAATCGTGATAGAATTTCGAATTCTTGTCCCCGTCCACTACCCACTTTATGTGTGATTATTGTTTTAAATAGAGTATAGCCATTTTCTCCAATTAAATTATCTTTTGAAGCCAGCTTCGACTCACTATAATTTCATGATCCATGACTAAACTCGTCTCTTCTATTGAGCTCATCCAATTTGTTTCAAGTCTCCGGAGTTCTAATCCCACGGTGGGGTGATCAACCAACCTCTATTTCTTTATTTATGTTTTTATATGTTTAAGTTTAGTTGCAAGATAAGCTTCAGAGATTCCAAAGCCAATAAATTTGGTCCATGTCGATAGAAAAATCGGCCCATATCCATCTTTGAGCATCTAGGTGGTAAAAAACCTAAAGGGGTGAGACCAAAATCATGGTGTGTGGTGTTAATGAGAATGGGGAAATGATCTGTAAATTACCGAGGGTGAGCAAGATAGGAAGTCGATGGGAACCTAATAATGAATTTATCATAGAGAAGAAATCGATCCAGCCTACTTAATATAACATAATCTTGGAAAAAGTAGGTGTACCGATGACCCCTATCTTGAGATCATGTAGTCCAGCATCTCAAATAAACTTGTTAAAACCAGCAGCCTTCTGAAAACAAAATTGTGAATTGAATCGCTCCTCTAGTTTTCCATCAGCATTGAAATCTCCCAATAAAATCCAAGTACACTGTATTCATTTTTTATTCCCATTAAGTTATCCCAAAGTTTCATTTTCTCTATAAGAGAGTGAGGTCCATACGCATTTGCTATTATGGTATATCCATGAATTTCAACCAAATTTCCAATTGTAATCAGAAAATGTTTGGACTTTATCACCTGTGTAACATTAAACATTTTATTTTCCCAAATACTTAGAAGTTCGCCAGACCTTTCAGTAGAATGAACTCCATCGTGACCGAAGTCTTTTAAATCCTAACACTCGTTCAAATTGATGTTATCAGCATCCAGAAATTGTGTCTACTGTATGCCAAAAATGAAATATTATGATGAACTTTTAATCTTCTAACCCACATAATTTTGTGGACTTCCCCTAATTCCTCTAATATTTAACGATATGCAATTCATTGGACACATTTATTCTCACCAATTTCAACTTCAACTTTGTGAAGAATTAGATTCCCATCCTCGATGTCAAAACCCAACACTTTCCCAATCTCAACTGTTCTAGTGATTTCTTTTGTGGATGTAATGTTGTTGTCACAACTAGCTTTTTGCTAGGAAATTCTATACTTTTGTAAACATCATTTATTGTGATACATGTAATTCTTATTTAATATCATGCACTATGCTCAATCAATGACAACAAACTTAATCAAGATTCACAAGTAAAGTTCAAAACTCTATACAAAACGTTTCAAATAGTCAACTAAGGGTTGAAAACCCTAAGAATCCTGGTTCAAGTTTATGATGGACTAGGATTTTCTTATTGGGCCTAATGGACCAATAAGCATTCAATTTGACTAGTTTGGGCTTAGAACCCTTAAATGGGCTCTAAATGAACCCACATTTAAAAAACTTACTATTTTGGGCCGTGTGGGCCTAAAATGGTTTAGTTTAGCTCTAATGGGCCTCGTTGGGTCATAAATGACTCTAATTACCCTAATGGGTCGTAAACCATTTTAATTAGCCTTAATGGGTCGTGAACTCCCATAAAAGGAGCCTAATCGGCCGAGAGCTAATTAATGGGGCCACATAGGATCATGACCAAGCATGTAAGGCCCAAGTCACCCATCCTTCTTCTCTTCTTAGCCTTTCTCGGCCCAACTATGTAAAAAAAAGATTTGCATGAAAAGAGGTGGTGACACCTCATTTTTATTTTGAGGACAACCAAGTTAATTACATAACATGCATCTAAGCAAGACTTTAGCCATGGAGTAATAACCTAATTGAAAACCCCTCCCCTCTCTTCTTATTATCTTCGACCGAGACCTCACACTCACCACCATCTTCATATTACTTCAAACACTTACAAGAAATCTCTTAAGAACTCCTTCATCTTCTTTTAAAATTTCGAAAATTAGAGTATGTTTCAAGAGGTTCTTCATCAAAGCTCACCACAATTAGTAAGTTTTAGTTAGAACTTCATGGTTTTAACTCCAATTTACACCTTAAATTTCTTCTTAACCCACATTATTTCATGATCCACAGTCTAGAACTTCATAGAACTCGAGATCAACTCAAGGGAAGCTTGGTAGGGCCGAAACCTCACTATTTTCTTCACCAAACCGAGAACAAACAACCCAGGTGAGTTCATACCCCCTTGTTTTCAGTTTTATAAGGTTTTGGAGGAGAATACAAGTTGTTATGTGCTAGATCTATGTATTTATGCACGTCTATGTGTGTTTTCTTTATTTATATTGTATAAAAGTGATGGAATGCTATAGATCTCCAAATCTTAAAAAAAATAGGTGAGATATGTGAACTAAAAACACTTCATACAACTTACTATAAAGATAAATGTGTTAAAAATATGGAGATCCATGAGAAACTAAACAAAATCTTGAAAAAGGACCACCTTTGACAAATAATCAAAAAGATAAGTCCTCATTGGCATTTTCGGTTTTTACAAGGGTCACAAGAGTCAAATTACTTTAAAAATGGGTCATTATGATATTTATGACTTTAAAAGGGTCAAAAGTGTAATTTTTCGCATAATGGGCCACCTTATGGGCCTTACGGTTTTCTTGGGCTTAAAGTGCAAAAAATTAATTTTTGTGGACTAAAATGTCATTTTATACAAATTTAATTCAAGAATGTAAATTTATGGATATAGGGGTTGAAAATGTCACTTTCCTCGAATTTGGGCCAAAATTGTTATTTTTATAAAAATTGGGCCAAAGTTGTCATTTTTATCAAAAAAATGGGCTAAAAATGTAATTTTTGTAGAAATGAGTTGAAAACAACAAAATTTATATATTTGGGCCAAAAATGCTCATTTAAATATATTTGGGTCAAAAATGTTAAATTAGATTTAATTGGGCTGAAATTGTAAATATTTATGAATTTTGGGCCGAAAATAAAATTTCAACCAAAATGGGCCACAAATGGTCATTATATTTGAATTAAGCCCATAAATTGATGACTTTTAGTCTAAAGGGATCTAAAGTGTCAAATTTTCCAAAAATGTGACTAAAATGTATATTTTCGGTCTGGTGGGCCAAAAGTGTCACTATTACAAAAATTAGATATTTTTGGTTGTCTTGGTAATACCTCGAGCTAAAACAAACAACAAGATAATAATGGATGGACGAAATGCATCGATAACAATTTTTATTGGGTCTAATACTCTCGTTACATGGCCAATGGGCCTTAGGCGCCCATTTAAGTGTATATTGGGCCTAATATTTTCCATGACATGTTTATTGGGCGTTGCGGCCAATTTACATGTTAATTTGGGCCTGAACTATGGATCACATGTTTACTGGGCCTTAGTGGTTCATTTACATGCTTATTCGGCCTAAATTACCCTTTTACATGTTTATTGGACCTTACTGGTCCATTTACATGCTAATTGGGCTTGGATTGGAAATCACATGATTAGTGGATCTTAACTATCCCTCTTCATATCCATTGAACTTCATATATTCATATACATACTTTTGGATTTGAAAACTTAAAACATACATGTAAACATTATACTCGGTGCAATACATTAATCATGAACAAGTTGAGAATCTAGTGAGACTTGTCGATTGACACATTTGAGTGTATGATCGTAGTCTGTAGTTATAACCAGAGTCTCCAGGAGGGAGAGCGGGAGTTTGTGTATAGATCTATACGGGGTGACCCCCTACGCCTTAGCTGTTCGCTATAGTTAGACTAGGCCAATCTAGGGCGACAAACCTTACCTACATCAAAACCGGCGCCTGAAAACGCCAAGATAGGCGAATTAGTCATTATCAAGCCTGGTTGTAACGATTCACTTAGAGATTAACTCCATCAAAGATTTCGGTATATTTATACAAATCTTGACGATACTAAAAACATACATACATCGATACTCGGTCTTGGGATTTTATGATTACGATACTTTTATAAGCAGAAATGTCGGATTTTCTGGGATAAATACAATTATACATTATTTACTTACAGCAGAAGACACAAGATTTTCTAGGTTGCATTTCATATACATTTCTAAAAACAGAATACACACATGCATTAATACTTGATTTTGATACATTACTTTCAAACTACTTACAGAAAATAGTGGATTTTCTGGTGTTTTACGAACTATTCAAAACTTTTCATGCAAACATGCTTATGAATTCACCAACATTATATATATTGACGTTTTCAAAATGACTTGTATTATCAGGAAATCGTTAAGTGGAAGGTCAGCAGAGAATGGGAAACTTATTGTATTTTGTTATCATCATACTTTTAATGCTTTGGTCATGTAACTTAAAATATTGTACTTGATGTAAACAGAAGTTGTATTATTTTATGCATGGTAATGATGATGTTATGTTTCATTTATATTCATTGTGATGATATTTCATGATGATGTCATGCACAAGCCCCCAGACGTTTCTGCCGTCTGGTTCGGGGGTGTGACAGTTGTCGCCTTTACTATTAAATTGACTTATCAACATTAATGTTTCAAAGTGAGGCTTGATAAATTAAGTTGCAATTCCATTGAATTCATCCAAGCATTTATAAAATTAGGTTTAAAATTGCCACTAATGCCTATGAGTTCAAATACAAGCTTAAAATCCAATATTTGAGAACTTAGAAGTTATTAACCTCGATTTGAATTCAACACGCAATTAATGACTCTGAATCATCATTCAATGAAAAAAATAACCATCAATTTAGAAATCCAATTGGTAAACTTGGAATTCTTACAATATAAGGTTCAAAAACCTCAACTAACATTCATTACTCAAAAACAACTACACTAATGACTTTATGAAGCTAGATTTATAACCTAAACACGGATTCATCATTAAAATTACAATCTAAATCACAAATCCTATATTAAATCAAACTTTTGATGGATTCTTAATTAATTTTATTTAATTTGCATTAAGAATAAATTTTATTTTGTACACAATATCATAAAAGGGTTAAAACTCCTAAACCATAAATTTTGAGTGTTACATATTGAATCACTGAAAAATATAGTTACACCAATATGAATAATTTCATGCACCCATGGATCGTTTGAGGACCTATAGTGTACCATCCATGAGGTTCTCATCATTCATGTTGATGTCGTTTCACTTAAAACTACTCTAATTTTAGTCAATAAATGGTAGTTTGTGTTTATCAAACTAAAATAACAAAATGAAATAGACAAAGAGGCTAAAGCCTACTTTCCAAAATTTTAGTGTCATGGTTACGAAATGTACTTAGAACAAATGTTTATTGATTACTTGCTTGCAACACAATCATGTTTCTCAGTGGTCGATCCATAAGTATAAAAATATGATCATTTTCATTTTTTCACGGTGAAAAGGACATCATATGGCAATGAGAATGAACTTTTGAAATGTGGACCTTTTTATTACCCTTGATTTTGACACCAAGTTTTTTTTTCTCAATTATGTCGTTACATTTACAATTTTGTTGCAATGTTAACTACTTGACTGATTAAGGAGATGTTATTGTGGTTTAAAATCTCTATTTGTGAAACAAATAAATGAATGTCGATCAAATGGTTCAAACTCACATATATATCAGCAAAAAGGGCCTATTCACCATTTTAGGAGATGTTATTATGGTTTAGAAGCTTAATTTGTACAACAAGTAAATGAAGACCGCTGCAAGGTTGATTTGTACAAAAAATAAATGAATACACTTAAAAGGTCGATTTATTTGTACAACAAATAAATTAAGATCCCTACAAGTTTGCTTCAAAACAAATTAACCGGTTACCATTAATTTAACATATTACCAATTAAATGACATGACAATATTGTGATACGGAAGCCACGTAAGATCTTATGTGGTAGGATTGAGTTTCAAAATAATAGGATTTTTCATTAACTAGGCCAAAATAATATGATTTTTTTGGAGGTAACCAAATAAAAAATAGTTTACCGGTAAAAAAAAGGTTGGTTTGAATTTTTCTTATCCAAGAATTAGGATCTTGTCATGTCATTTATTGATGCAAATCCTATATTTGAAACTCAATCCTACCACATAAGATCTTAGGTGGCTTCAACATCAGAATATTGTCATGTCATTTATATAGTAACCTGCTAGATTGATTAAAACCGGTCAATTGGTTTAGAAGTGAGTTTGTAGGGAGCTTTATTTATAGGGGTCTTCGTTTATTTACTGTACAAATAAATCAACCTTATAAGGGTATTCATTTATATGTTGTACAAAACGACCTTTTAAGTAGGGATGTCAAAAGGTCTCATGGGACCCCGTTCCTGTGAAGGTACCATCCCGTTTTGGAGTATTTATTTAAAAAAATCGGGGGATGGGCAAAATTAACCTCCCGTTTTAATTTCGGGAACAGGGGTGGGGGTGGGTAGTCCCGTCTCGAAACCACATGGGGCCCTCGTTAATAAATTATACATATATTAATTATATAGATATAATAAACAATAACATGATTTTGAGTTTGCAAAATTTAACAAAAAAACATGTATTTAAGTTGTTAGTATAATGTTTTTAAGATGTCATAACTTTTTTTAACATGTAAAATTTTGCTATAAATAATTATTTGTTACCAAAAGATTAGTTTTTTCTTAAACCCAAACAACAACTTCTTTTAGCCCAAAATAAGGTAGCCCAAAATCAATCGGGGGCGGGGGGAACAGGGGCGGGGCGGGGGTAATAAGGGGGATTCGGGGCGGGGACGGGGGTAGGAAGGCTAAACATATCGGGGGTTGGGGCCGGAGCGGGATGCACACCCTGTCTCGTTTGACCCCGTTGACATCCCTATTTGTAGGGCTCTTGTAACATACACGTTTTTGAAATCGTGTTTTGTAATGAATAAAATTACGAAATACTATGTGAAATTGAGTGTTGAGTTCTAACAGATGGTTATTATTAGAAATTAAGTAAAACTATGTTTAGAATCACTCATAAAATATTGGAAGTCTTATGAGATTCCAATTAAAAGCCAAATAGTGAAATTTAGCGAAAATATAAAATTTTAAATAAGTGAAATTTTATTATTTAATGTTGTAGAGAATCTCGTTAGAAGTGTTTAGGCGAAAACCTCGTCGAAATTTGAGTTATAACGAAGAAGTTATGACCAATCGAAGATCCGCGACAAAACCGACACGACGCCGAATGATGTAAAAAGTGAGTTTTTGATAAACTATTTTTTTGCCTTAGTGATCTAAATGAAAGTCGTAGTATTTGTTAAACCGAGAAATTCGATAAAAAAACGTCAAATCTGACTTCGTATGAGGAAGTTATGATTTTTCTAAGTTTCGGATTAGCAGTAGACAACTAAAAACTCGAATTTTAGATCAAGCGATATTCAGCCGATACAACCTAAACGTGAATTGAAGATCTCGTCATTTGTAGTACAACGGTAAAAAGTCTGACGAAAACGGGATGAAGAAGTTATGAGTTTTTAACGGATTTTCCTGTCCCGGTCTGTTAAAAATATAATAATAAAAATAAATTCAAAATTTGCCGACGAAGTCTAAACGAAAGTTGTAGAGTATATTCTCACATACGTGTGCATATAAAGAACGTCAAAAATGGAGTTCGTACGCAAAAGATATGAATTTTTGAAGTTATTATATAAAAATAATAGAAAAAAATCAAAATCTTATCCGAGGCCGTACGCCCTGCGTACACGAGGTTACGCCCAGCGTACCTCGCACATATCCAGTCCGGAGTCAGCCACGTAGTCCGTCTTCGCATGGTCGCCACATAGAAGCCACGTCCGAGACCCAAAGTCCGAGCGGGTGACACCTCGCGTACGCCCAGCATACCGAGGATTTACGCCCCGCGTAGTAAGGTGCTTCGCACCCTATATAAGGGATGCGAAGGTCTCCGGTTTTGTTTGTTCATTTTCACCCTTTTACACCCTCTACTCCCATTTTAGCCACTTTTTACCCCCAGAAGTCTCGTTATCATCCCCGACATCTGAAGCAAGCCCGGACGCCCCGAAGTTCCTGAGAAAATCTTATTTTCAAGTCGAAACTCCGCCCGAGTAAAGTCCGATTTTCAACTAAAAACCCCGGTTTCGCCCCAGAAAGTCATATTTGGAGCCGAAGTACTGCCCAAATTATTATTTTAACCCCGGTTATTTCAATGTGAGTTCAATATATAGAAATAATTGTATGTTATGTGTTATATGTGCTATGTGCTTTTCAGTGTTATTATTCTGAGTTATTTTCCTGTGTTATTTTATTCGCTATGTTTATAGCAAATGTAATACATTTGACCATGTGATCAGTGAAAGGACTTAGATTCACATTGGTACTGGTACGTAGCCTCTGGCCATGTAGAGCATGTCTCCGTAAGAGAATGACTTCTATTCTATGGCATTGGCAAATAGTTAGACAGGACTATAAGCCTGAAATCTAACAAGATGTTAATCAGAAATTGCATGTCTTCTATGCTATTTTGGCCAAAGTTTTATTGATGTATATCAAACATTGAAAAGTATATCTTTGAATAAAGTCTTTGATTGATATGAACGTTTGTCACATAATTTCACATATGTCTTGTTGTTCCTCTTTGCTTTTGCCATATTGAAGTATATATATGGCATAACGTTATATTGTATCTATTATTGAACTTACTAAGCGTCACCGCTTACCCTATCAATGTTTAACAATTGCAGGTGATAAGTAACTAGTATGATCACATACTATTGAAAGATTTAGAATAGTTTGTAATAGTACTTTTGTACTTCAGTTTATGTTTGTATAAATTACAATATCCTGGGTAGTTATGTATATATATATATATATATATATATATATATATTTATATATAACACTTTGTAATAGTCGGTTTGTATCCAGTAGTTTGTAATATCTTTATCAATGTAAAATATTGTTTTTATGATTATGCAAGTAGCATATTTTGGAGTAATAATATTGTGAAGTATGAAAGTTTGGGTCTTTCAAAATTACGAAAGTTGGGGTCTTTCATCTCTTCATTTATTTGCTGTACAAATCGAGCTTTTAAACCACGATAGCATTTCCTGGAAGGGTGACTAGGCCCTTTTGCTGACTTGTAAGTGAGTATGAACAATTGGATCGAAGTTCATTTATTTATTTTAATTTTTTTGTATAAATCGTGCTTTTAAGTTGAGCTTCTAAACCATAATAACATCTTCTGAATCGGTTAAATAGTTGACATTGTAACAAAATTGTAAATGCAATAGCATAATTGTGAAAAAAAAAATTTGGTGCCACAATCGAAATTTTATGGTAATATAGTGACTTTCTCACAAATTAAAACTCGATGTCAAAATCAAAATTTTGGTGAACTTAGTGCCTTTATTGTAATTCGTGAAAAATGGTTATCATTAAAATAAGGAAAATCAGTTATTTGGTTGATATTCCAATTAAATTATAAATATAGTGACATAATTGAGAAAAGTAACTCGATGTCAACAATAAAAATTTTGTGGTAAGATAATGACTTTCTTGCGATTTGTTAGGGGTAGCTTAATCAATTTGGGGGCTCGTATAAAAAAATATGAGGCTCTTTGGCCTTTATTATACTTAATGGTATAAACCTCACTCCTTTATTCAGGCTTGGAACCAATAATAATAAACTAAAACCTTTATAAATAGCGGAGTTAATTTTTTATTATGTATATTTTTTTTTTGTGAATCACTAAGACAACTACAAATGAACAAACATAATGTTGAAAGTAATGCATTAACGAGAATACTTGTTGTTGCTTGACATCCTTGACTAACTGATTGCTTCCTTGAGTTCGTTCCAACCCAAATTCGAAAAATTGCAAAATATTCAAGACTTGACAACTAAAAATCTGTATTCTGTAATCAATGGATAGTTGAAAATAATTAAGCCTAATAGATAGTGGAAAACTAGAAAATAAGTGAAACACATACCATTGGAAGTGGGAACCTGTCCTAGCCGAATGAGCAAGCGCTCATAACAATCTCTGATAAAATGAATTTTGATGTCGACGTGCTTGGTTTTTGAGTGCTGGACCGGATTCTTAGCAATTTGGATGGCAGCTTCATTATCACAGAATATGGGGGTTTCTTGAAAGTTCAAACCATAATCCAACAGCTGAAGTTGGATCTATATGACTTGAGAGCAACAGGAAGACGCAACTATGTATTCTGCTTCTGCTGTTGAGGTCGAGACAGTATGCTGCTTTTTGCACTGCCAAGATACCAGCCTCTCTCCTAGAAATTGACATCCACCTGAAGTCGACTTCCTGTCAAGCTCGCAACCACCATAATTGTTGTCTGCAAAAGCATAAAGATCAAATTCTGAGTTTTTTGGATACCAAAGACCCAGTTTTAGGCTGCCTTTGAGATACCGAAAAATTATCTTAACAGCAATAAGATGAGATAGTTTAGTATTAGCCTGGTAGCGTTGACGTTTATAATTTGAACAATTGAGAATCGAGATAGAAGAATAGAAGATAAATGTGGTGTTTCACTTTTCAATATCACATTGATGTGCCGCATGTGTTTCGTCTTCAAAAATCACGTTCATTGTAGATGTGGCCCATCAGACAATTAGCAAATAACTAATTGAGATTTGAGATATATTAATATTAGGTTAAGATTGAAGAGAATATAGGGCCCTTTAGAATTAGAAGCGGTAATCTCTAGCTTGGAAAAAATATAAGGTTGAGTAATCCTTATAATTTGCCCTAAGATGATTACATAAAATGTACCTAAATTTGGATATTAGTAAGGGCAATTTTGGTAAAAGCAATTTTAATGAAATGTATGTTTTGTTATTTGCTTTATTTTTGCCCTTACTAATATTATTTACAAATTATAAGCTTCCTTAATCTTTATAAAAAAATGCAAAACATCATAACAGAAATTTTGTGTAAATGTTTATATCAAAGATATTTTAGATTTTAGAGAAAATAATATTCTTATAGGGATGTTGATATATTGAAAACTTTGACTAAGAAGTCAACAATCAACGCGAATATGATAATGTGAGGGTCAAAGTCTTCAACGACTCCTTTATTCAAATGGACGTAGCAATGGAGTGGGGAGTCGGTAGCCGTGGGGATAAAATTACGTGACCATTAATTAAAAATTAAACCAATAAAACTTGGGATAAAATCCTTGTATTTGTTGATTTTAACTTATAACCAAATCTAATTTACAAAAATTGTGGTTGACTTGACGTGTTCTTTTTATATAGTCCAATAATGATTTTTTTTTAAAATTTTTATTATTATTATTATTTTTTTTAACTTGTAGGTCCATTTTCATCATACTTTCAGTGCTTAAAATAATAAAATAAATCAAGAGCCCAAAAATGAAACATTATTTTCATGTTCGTGGATTCCTTCTTCTCATTTGCTAATTCTATTTCCATTCCATACGATTCAAGATCTCATGCAATTTTGTGGCTACGCAAATGTGGAAAATGAGGTTTATTAAGTTTTTTCTTTTTCTTTTAAAAAAAAAAAAAACGAAAATAATTTTATCTTATATGATGAATTAGTAAAACTGGCAATTGGTTGATATAGGATGGGTTCATCTTCAACCTATTTATTAATTGGGTTCGAGATTTCAACTCAATCCAATCTAGGGGTGTAAACGAGTCGAGTCGAGCCCGAGCCTAACCAAGCTCAAGCTCGGCTCGTTTAATTTTGAAGAAGCTCGAGCTCGAGCTCGAGCTCGATTCGAGCCTTAAAATGAAGCTCGAGCTCGGCTCGTGAACAATTTAGTGAGCTCGCGAGCCTAAACGAGCTTAAACGAGCCTATATATATATATATATATATATATATATATATATATATATATATATATATATATATATAATACACTCTCTCTCTCACACACACACACACACACACACACACACACATATATATATATATATATATATATATATATATATATATATATATATATATATAGGCTCGTTTAGGCTCATTTAGGCTCGCGAGCCCACTAGCTGAAGCTCGGCTCGAGCTCGTTTAATAAACGAGCCTCATATTTGGGCTCGAGCTCGGCTCGGGCTCGTTTAATTCGATCTCGAGTCGAGCTTTTAACGAGTAGCTCGCGAGTAGCTCGGCTCACTTACACCCCTAATCCAATCTATTTATTTAAATAGGTTGATGTTTCCAACCCAACTTTTATAAATTGGTTGTCACTGGATTGACTTATTTATGTAGTTTCCAACCCAATTTATTAATTTTTTATTAGAAAGTGAAATCATCAAATCACTTAATCAAATTTTCTAATAGATCAGTAGAATGTTGAATGAATATTTTTATCAAATTTTTCTAAAACGGATTATTAGAAACTGAAATCATCAAATCAAATTATAGGATTATGTTAATTTATTGTATAATTGTTTATCATTAGTTCATTACCACTTTATCGTACTATTGTTATTAGTTAATGTTGAAATTCTGAAATTTGATTTAATGTTGCATCAGATTATAATAGATTTTCAGAAATTGAAATCATATTATTAGATTATGTTAATTGTATATTTGCTTTTAAAAAATATGATTATCCCATTATCAGATTATCAGATTAAGTGTATTACTTGAATGTTGAAAGTTGAAACTAATGAACTTGTAGTGATGAAATCTAAACAACCATCAAGTAGTATTGTTTATGTAATTTAATTTGTTACACGTTAAGACTTAAAGACCTTTTTTTCGGCTCGTCCTAGGCGGTTGACTTCTCAGGACCGGCCATGTCACCTAGCGTTTAGTTCGGATTTACAAAAGTGAAAACGGAGCTTGAAATGTAAAAAACATTGTTGAACACGTAAATGACGATGACTTTTGTGAAGATAATTTTGTTTTCATCCGGTAAATCAAGGACATTTTAGATAAGTGTTCGCTTTACTATCGTATAGTTGGGAAGGGTTTTGTTTTCATCCGTTAAATGGAATATTGGACAAAATAAGGAAGCCAAATTACAACCCATAATACTACTTTCTAATCCAGAATAAATATAAAGTATAGCTAGCAATAATTTAACAGTTTGACATTTAATAATTTGAAGTTACTAGTTTTTTTTTTCTAGTTAAATACAATATAGAAGATATAATAGACATTACACATGTCCCCTCTATTATGCTCCATTTTAGCCATCTTGTTTAATAGCGACAAGTAACAAAAGACCGATTTATTAATAAGTGATATAAATTTAAAGTCACAATTAGAACTTGTTGTATTAACTGTAATTGTTTAATGAATATTGATTCGTACACAACAACATTTTTATCATATATAATAATTTATGTTTTAAAATTGTTATATAATATACATAAAGAAAAAATTTATATTTATTTTGGTTTATAGAAACTATTGTATACGAATCTAACTTTGTTTTTTATAATATTTTAGATGTTGAATCATCTTATAATCATATCATTAATGTTAAATGATCCATTTAACATTTTAAGGTCATATAAATAATTTGTTAATATTTAACTTCGAGTATCAAACGTTTTGTATGTGAATATCACATGTTTTGCACATGTTCTTACTTTTAGTCATGAATTAGTAAAAATCTATTTAATGAGTTGTTTTCTGGTCACTTTAACTTTTGTAATGTAAAAAGGATATTGTTATAACGCATCTGGAAACTAGACAGTGTTACAGATTTTATTTTGAACGGGCCAATTCCTCATTATAATAATTTAAATTGAAAATATGAATGGAACGAATCAAATGAATTTCTAATTTCAAAATTTCTAATCCGTATAATTTTTAAACTATTTTATTTAAACAATCTCATGATTTTTTCAACAGTATAGTTTATTATTTATTTTTTGTCAAAAGTTGCTGCCGTCTATTTAAATAAAAAATTTATATATGAAAATGAAATCTGGGCCCTTCTTTAAGTTCATGAATTTCTTTTGTTGGAGGAAAAAGACTGTGCAATTAAGGGGTTACAAGCCAATCTTGAAAACTTGTATGGCGGTTTCTAGAATATTTATTTTTGAATTAAACGGGATACATTAAGCCGATAAATGGGAGAAACAAAGATTTTCACTTGACCAAAAATGGTCCCTTTATTATCGGTTAATCTACATTTACTCTCGTGCATTTTATTGATATTGACGATCATTTGATGACTTCTATTAGACATTGTTGTCTTACCACTAACTTATGATTTAACTTCATTTTTATATAACAAAATCTGGAGATTTTATGCTTTCGATGCATTTCATATGACTTTTCATATTGAGTTTGCCGATTTTATAAAATTATCCACCACACTAGATGAACGGGATATATTTCGATTATTATCAATACAAAACAAGATTAGGAAATAATAATTCATGTTGCATACACTAACATCAAAGAGCTTTCAGTCCAATGGTATCATGTATTGTCTCCATTCTTTGAGGTCGAGGGTATAAATCATGAGACATGTGAAATTATGAGTAATTTAGGAGTAAATTATATATGGCTTTCAAAAAAATCACATAACCAACAAGTTGAATATTGGACCTTGAGTTGTGTTAGAGTATCTCACATCGATGCGACACAATCTTATAAGTGGCTATATATGTTGGAGTCTCTCTTCTCTGCACAATGACTCTTTTAGAGAATTAATCTTGCCCTCCACATATATTTACATGGTATTAGAGTCAACGTCTCACGCACCCGTGGTACAGTATATCCATATTTATCCTCATCGAGTCTTCGACTCTGAGAGGGAGTGTTATTATATCCCACATCGGTGTGACACAGTCTTATAAGTGGCTATATATGTTGGAGTCCTTATTCTCTTCGTGGTTATATATGTTGGAGTCACTCTTCTTTCCACAAGGGCTCTGGTTCCATATATATTTACATTGTAACATCCAAAATTTCAAAACAATTAAAACTTTTCAAAATCACCCATTTTATTAACATTGTTGCAAAAAGGTTTTCAATACATTATTAAACAGAGTAATTTCCCAGGTTCATATCATAAAACACCAACGCGTGGAACGGTACGATCACGCCCTTGCCTTGCCACAGACTCTTGAGAACCTGAAACATAAAACCACAACTGTAAGCCCGAAAGCTTAGTGAGATACCCCCAGAATACCAACCACATATACGCCTTTCCAGGCCCTGACCTTCCGATCCATGTGTCTCAGGGGACTTCCGTCCCTGCTGGGTAAGCCTTCCGGTCCTACCCACGCCAACCTTCCGGTCCATCACACAACATAATCGCCTTCCGGCCCATAACATATTGCCTTCCGGCCCATAACATATTGCCTTCCGGCCCATAACATATATTGCCTTCCGGCCCATAAGCATAAAATGCATATACAACATAACGAATAATCATATAGCAGTTCATAGACAACAATCGATCAACAGATTACATATCATAGCATTACTCTAACAAGATACCGGTCTAGCCGGTCACTATCATAACATTACCCTATGAATCAGTCAACATACTAAATGCATACATACGCCTTTCCAGGCCATGACCTTCCGGTCCACATAGTAATGCCTTCCGGCCTGTAACATATAATGCCTTCCGGCCTGTAACATATAATGACAACTACCCGGATTTCCATCCGGTAAAAAGGGTCGGCCTTGGTGCCATAAACCCTAGCGATATAGTGAGGATAACTCACCTCGAAACTGCCGACTGAACAGATAGCTCAAGCTGCTCCGATCACTGATACGATCTCCACCTCTGGACAGTCACCAATGCACTGAACTCAAACAATAACAACAATTACCAAAATACCCCTGGAACCACTGGTAAATCCTTGGTCAAAGACAAGGTCAAAGTCAACCCCTGACTGACCCTACTCGTCGAGTCAACCCTATGACTCGCCGAGTCCCCATACTCAGAACTTCACTCAACCCGCGATCTAACTCGCCGAGTCACCCCAAGACTCGCCGAGTTCAACGACTCTGAGTCCACTCGCCCTTAACTCACCGATTCCTTAAGACACCCTTTCTACACGTCGAGTATCCCCTTTTTACTCGACGAGTTCCTCCTGGAAGAATCGCGGGGCCACCCCGACTCAACTCGCCGAGTCTGAAGAACAACTCGACGAGTCCCAGTAAATCTTCAAGCTACTCGCCGAGTCTGTTCATCGGACTCGGCGAGTCCATGCCATGCAACCGCTCAAACTGCTTTCTAATGGCAGAACTGCTCCGACCATTCATAGGCCTGGCCTTCCTAGACTGGTCCATCACGTAAGGTCCTCATTTTGGTGCTCATGATACACCCCATGATTCATAACATACATATTGACCTAAGGCATAAGGATTCCAATCCAAAACCTTCATCAATTACCGAAATGTACAGGCATGGGACATTCTGGACCTCCAAAGGTCCCAATACAGAGTCACAATCGTTTGGGGGACTAGGGTAGCATTCAATCTAATCACAAAAGGGTTCCACAAACCCTAATTCCATAAACACATCAACATAGCAGAGTATACTCGAATTCATACCTGGATGATGTATTCTCTGTGTCCCCAATCCTCAGAATGTGACTCCCTTACTGCTCCTTTAGCCAATCCCTTCTCTTCCTTGCACAACCACTCTTCTATAATCAACAATGGCCTATAATCCTTGCTCCAGATGCACACAATCGATTTAGGGTTCTTCTCAGAAGGCTAAAATGAACAATGACGGCCAATGAGTCCTTTTTATACGTCCCAAACCTGAACGGTTAGGGTTTTCGCTAAACAGCGTAGACTCGCCGAGTCCATATCTGGACTCGTCGAGTCCAGTCGCGAACCCGCGACCAAATCTGCGATCCTACTCGGCGAGTCTAGGCTCCAACTCGCCGAGTCCCCTCTTAAAACACCCCAGAAACATAATTATTACAATACTTGAAATTCCGGGCTGTTACAATTCTCCCCCACTAGGATTAGACTTCGCCCTCGAAGTCTCACTCTGAAAATAGTTCCGAATGCTGCTCCCGCATCTCACGTTCCGGCTCCCAAGTCATTTCCGATCCCTTCCGATGTTGCCACTGAACCAATACCAGAGGTACCTCCTTGTTCCTCAGAACCTTGATCTTCCGATCCCTGATGGCCACTGGTCTCTCAACATAATTCAGGCTCGCATCCACCTGAATATCCTCTAATGGAACCACTACCGACTCATCGGCTAAGCACTTCCTCAATTGCGACACATGAAAGGTGTCGTGGATCTGTCCCAACTCCGCTGGCAACTCCAATCGATAGGCTACCCGGCCTATCCTTGCAATCACCCGAAATGGCCCAATGTACCGGGGCCCCAACTTGCCTCTCTTCCTGAAGCGAATCACTCCTTTCCAAGGAGAGGCCTTCAGGAGTACGAGGTTGCCGACCTGAAACTCAAGCTCGGACCGGCGTCTGTCTGCATAACTTTCCCTGTCGGCTCTGTCGAATCTGCTCTGTCGACTGAAGCACGATCTCTGTACTGCACATCACTCTCTGTAACCGAAAATTACCCAAGATGCAACTCTGCTCTAAATCTCAACGATCACTCGACCCATAAGGGTTAGGAAACCATGAACCACCGGATCCACGATCCAAAGCCCACTTTGTCCATTCCGGACCGACTGAGAGATCCATTCTCACTCTTAGAGCAACTCTCACAAGTTCTCCTCTTGCCATCACATACACATACTGAACTAGTCCCAACACCCGCAGGTTGAAAGACCCGATACACTGATGATATCCTCGAACATCTCCCAAGATGAACCACTACATCCACCCTACACTCTGATCAGAATCACACTGAGAATTTAAGATTCTCTCTCTCCCTGCATCCCTTCTGAGCCTCAACAGACATCCCAAACCGGATGGGTTCCTACTTCGCTGCCGCGAACACGATGCTCGAAGGCATACTCGAAATACTCTAACCATAACTCTGCTCTGCAGCTTTCATTCTCGTGAACTTGCACTCCCCTTCGGAGTTACACACCTTTCTCTTTTCCTTCCAAGGTACCCTCTTGGCCATAATGCCACTCCAACCGGTGCTACGGTGCTTGCCCCAAGCGACACCACCCTTTTTGCGTAACCGCTATTCACATACTCTGGTTCTCATTGCAGGGGCTCTCAATCCCATGCACTCTCTCCACTCATCAAAATCACTGCCTCAGCTAAACAAGATCACTAACCCGGGGCCAGACCTTCCAATGCAATCACACTGCAACATACACGATCCGCAATCTCAAACTGATCCAGCAATACCAACAGAGTCTCCAGCATGACTGGACCGACTCTCATAACACATACTAGCCACTCGAGGCTATATCTCTGTGGGTCCGTACACCCAAACTCTGCGAACCCTCAGGTTTTAACTCTGGGAACCTTCCGGTTCCAGCTCTAGAAACATGCACAACATAATCCCGTGGGATTAATGCAGTACAACCCATCACGTACCTCAAACATACCAATACTCTGATCGCATAACCCCGGTTACTTACTCAAGCTTGATCCCGACCTTCTCTCAGGCCTCCACAATCAAATGCCCTAGGTCTGTATCCCGCCCCGCATACCCGACACTCGCTCTCGTCGGCCTATACTCTGCGCTGACAAACACTGCTGAATCCCAACAGCTAAGCACCCTCACATACTCATCGATCTCCCGGAGAATTCTCCAATTCTCCCCCACTAAAGCACTGACTAACTGCCACCGATCGTCATTAACGACCTTTCAGAACAATCCTGCACAAAGAGAAAATTTACCCACTGACTGCTTCCCACAAGCATAAGCAACCCTCAGCAAAACACATCTCCTCCCTGATCAATCCACTCAAAAGAATCCGGTCTTTCAATTATCCACTCTACGACTGCAGATGCTACCCGACATTCAACCCAGTGCCGCATCTCCACTAACAACCCTCACGAACGATAACCAACAGAATTCCCAACAATAACCCGTAACCAAACCCACAACCTGCCAAAGGATGAATACCACATCGAAAACCGCACAAGGCTACCGGCACCAAAACACCAAACTATAACCATACCAAACCATCAGGGAACAACGAATGCCAAAGCGAAAACCTGAAGCACCAATCCATAACCATGCCAAACCCGCGAAACAACGATTACCGCATCGAAATCCACACAAGATACCAGCACAAACAATACGCCACAATCAATGCAAGACAATCAAGACATCAAGAAAGCATCATACCCGCAGCTGCCTCCGGCACTCCTCCGTCTCCCTCTGCCGCAAGCCGATAAGCACGACCCTGAGCCCTTGGGGCTCTGCTCCATCCTGTCCTCCTCCTGAACTCCTCAAGGTGGCCGGTGCTAGAGCCTGCACCGGTCCTGCAGAAAGCTGTGGACAGTTGACCCTCAAATGTCCAACCTGCCGACACTGATAACAAATCCTCAAATCCCGAATTGGCACTGACTGCCGACAATCCCGTGCACCGTGCCCCTCCTTTCCGCACTTGCGGCATGCACCACCAGACCAACAAGCTCCGGTGTAACCCCTCCCACACTTCCCACAAGTGTGGCTGCTCCGATCCCCCATTCTAACATCTACGGTCCTGGACCGTTTCGGCGCCGACTGCGACTGCATCGGGGCCTGCCTCAGCTCACGCAACTGCAACTCAACCTCTAACTCACGCCACATGGCGGCCTCCTGCAACTCCAACAAGGTCTCACACCTCTGCGCAGGCACGAACTGTCTGATATCCCTCTTGAGCATACTCAGATATCAGGACATCTGAGCCTGCTCCGAAGCGAACTCAGGGCAAAACATCGCCCTCTCAATAAACATCCTGGTGATCTTAGTCACCGACTCCGAATCCTGCTTCAGCTCAAGGAACTCCCAAGAAAATCTCTCCCTCTCATCTCGCGGAACATAGCGAGTACTGAACATCTCTCTAACTGATCCCTTGAAACCGCAGCCCTCTGCGCGTCGGAATATGACCCCATGGTCAATCTCCACCAATAGGTCCAGAGCACACCTCGCCCTCTGATCAGCAGGGCATAAACTCATGGAGAAACACCCCTCCACTTCTGATAACCATCTCATAGCAGCAATCGGGTCGTGAACTCCATCGAATGTGGGAGGCTTCGTATAATAGAAGTCCCGATACTGAAAACCCCGACTAGCTCCTCTCTTTGCCGTTGCTACAGCCGCTGTAACTGCCGCGGCAGCCATCTCTGCGAGAGCCGCATATCGCTCATCAAACTACTCAACCATGGCGGTCCTGATCGACCCAAACAATTCTGGCGACTCAGCACGTAACAATGCAGCAACCTCATCACGCAGGATCTCGCGAATCCTCGCATCCCGCTCGCTCGTGCTCGTCCGATCGATTACCTCCGACGACACCGATTCACCCGGAACTTGCTCCCCCGCTCCTGATCCTGATCCGGATCCACTATCATCATGCCTCGAAATCTCCATACTGAAGGCACCCTACCAATCTCAGACACTTCCCACAATCCTGGGATCCAACTCTCGCAACCCTACCCTAGAGATCATGGTTTCCCTGATACGCGTATGGGTCCTGTGCTTTCAGTAGTACGGGCCCATTCTACCTTCCACACCTACCCATATTTGTATGAAGTACTACTACAATACCCTAGGGAACATGCATAACAACTATCAACCCTCACCACTAGAGGAACACTGAGAATATCCCATAAGGGACCCTAGGCTACAGGCATCACAAATCAGGCAACATTATCATGAATTCCTGAAGATCCCTAGCCTAACTCTAGCAAGCTGTTCTATCAAGCTCAATAAAACAAATATCACGTATGGTATCTTGGGGTTACTTACTGGCTCCGGCTGATCGTACCTCCGCGTCCTCCTTTTACTAAATTTGAAAACCATTTTAATTTCTCTTTTTAAAATCCTCCTCGATTTGAGACTGGAGTCACACGAATGTTTCCCCAATTCACTCAAACCAAGGCTCTGATACCAACTTGTAACATCCAAAATTTCAAAACAATTAAAACTTTTCAAAATCACCCATTTTATTAACATTGTTGCAAAAAGGTTTTCAATACATTATTAAACAGAGTAATTTCCCAGGTTCATATCATAAAACACCAACGCGTGGAACGGTACGATCACGCCCTTGCCTTGCCACAGACTCTTGAGAACCTGAAACATAAAACCACAACTGTAAGCCCGAAAGCTTAGTGAGATACCCCCAGAATACCAACCACATATACGCCTTTCCAGGCCCTGACCTTCCGATCCATGTGTCTCAGGGGACTTCCGTCCCTGCTGGGTAAGCCTTCCGGTCCTACCCACGCCAACCTTCCGGTCCATCACACAACATAATCGCCTTCCGGCCCATAACATATTGCCTTCCGGCCCATAACATATTGCCTTCCGGCCCATAACATATATTGCCTTCCGGCCCATAAGCATAAAATGCATATACAACATAACGAATAATCATATAGCAGTTCATAGACAACAATCGATCAACAGATTACATATCATAGCATTACTCTAACAAGATACCGGTCTAGCCGGTCACTATCATAACATTACCCTATGAATCAGTCAACATACTAAATGCATACATACGCCTTTCCAGGCCATGACCTTCCGGTCCACATAGTAATGCCTTCCGGCCTGTAACATATAATGCCTTCCGGCCTGTAACATATAATGACAACTACCCGGATTTCCATCCGGTAAAAAGGGTCGGCCTTGGTGCCATAAACCCTAGCGATATAGTGAGGATAACTCACCTCGAAACTGCCGACTGAACAGATAGCTCAAGCTGCTCCGATCACTGATACGATCTCCACCTCTGGACAGTCACCAATGCACTGAACTCAAACAATAACAACAATTACCAAAATACCCCTGGAACCACTGGTAAATCCTTGGTCAAAGACAAGGTCAAAGTCAACCCCTGACTGACCCTACTCGCCGAGTCAACCCTATGACTCGCCGAGTCCCCATACTCAGAACTTCACTCAACCCGCGATCTAACTCGCCGAGTCACCCCAAGACTCGCCGAGTTCAACGACTCTGAGTCCACTCGCCCTTAACTCACCGATTCCTTAAGACACCCTTTCTACACGTCGAGTATCCCCTTTTTACTCGACGAGTTCCTCCTGGAAGAATCGCGGCGCCACCCCGACTCAACTCCCCGAGTCTGAAGAACAACTCGACGAGTCCCAGTAAATCTTCAAGCTACTCGCCGAGTCTGTTCATCGGACTCGGCGAGTCCATGCCATGCAACCGCTCAAACTGCTTTCTAATGGCAGAACTGCTCCGACCATTCATAGGCCTGGCCTTCCTAGACTGGTCCATCACGTAAGGTCCTCATTTTGGTGCTCATGATACACCCCATGATTCATAACATACATATTGACCTAAGGCATAAGGATTCCAATCCAAAACCTTCATCAATTCCCGAAATGTACAGGCATGGGACATTCTGGACCTCCAAAGGTCCCAATACAGAGTCACAATCGTTTGGGGGACTAGGGTAGCATTCAATCTAATCACAAAAGGGTTCCACAAACCCTAATTCCATAAACACATCAACATAGCAGAGTATACTCGAATTCATACCTGGATGATGTATTCTCTGTGTCCCCAATCCTCAGAATGTGACTCCCTTGCTGCTCCTTTAGCCAATCCCTTCTCTTCCTTGCACAACCACTCTTCTATAATCAATAATGGCCTATAATCCTTGCTCCAGATGCACACAATCGATTTAGGGTTCTTCTCAGAAGGCTAAAATGAACAATGACGGCCAATGAGTCCTTTTTATACGTCCCAAACCTGAACGGTTAGGGTTTTCGCTAAACAGCGTAGACTCGCCGAGTCCATATCTGGACTCGTCGAGTCCAGTCGCGAACCCGCGACCAAGTCTGCGATCCTACTCGGTGAGTCTAGGCTCCAACTCGCCGAGTCCCCTCTTAAAACACCTCAGAAACATAATTATTACAATACTTGAAATTCCGGGCTGTTACATACATGGTATCAGAGTCGGCGTTCCGAACCCTCGTCGGCCAACACATTCCAGTCTATCCTCATCGAGCCTCCGACTCTGAGAGGGAATGTTAGAATATCTCATATCGGTGCGACACAGTCTTATAAGTAGTTATATATATTGGAGTCTCCCTTCTCTCCATAAGGGCTCTTTTGGAGAGACAATATTAAGCTCCACATCTCGAAGCCAACCATGCAAGCATAAACATAAAAATCTCTGGTTGTATGGACAATGTGATATACTTTTCATATAGTTCGTGAGACGTGCTGGTTAGGGCACATAAAGATAGCCATGACTTGTGACTTATTTGAATCATTCGACCAATTTGACATGTATTAGGTTTAGTAACTTATTTAGCTTAACTGATTATATTGTTTAAAAGAAAATATAACGCAAATCAACATATTAGTGTATAAATAGATTGAAATAGTCACATACACATAACAAACATATGCTAAGCTACATTGACATTGAAATAGTCACATACACATAACAAACATATGCTAAGCTACATTGACAAATGTTCTAAGCTACATTGACAAATGTTCTGTGTATTGTTTGATCGTCATTTAGAGCATCTCCAATGGTTAACCTACCCTATCATTTAATATTTTTCACATCATTATTATAACACTTTTGACCTCTAATTAAATAAGTCCTCTAATGGTTAAACTTTTTCAATAGTATATATATATATATATATATATATATATATATATATATATATATATATATATATATAAATTTAACTTATTGATCCTCATCTATCTAAAATGTTTATAAAACTTCCTCATTTAATTATTAGTCTTTAAACATATTATACTTTAATATGAAATATTTTGAATTAAAATTATCATTACAAATTAGTATATAAATATTTAATAAATGAAAAATTATAATAGAAATAATTAAGTAGTTAAATAAATAAATAAATATTTAAAACTAGAATATAATAAAGGGGGTAAAAATAAAATATATTAAAAGTAGAAGATGTAATTCGTTTAAAGCTTTATACTATATTGATCACTCAATATATATTGAACGGTCAATATAAATGCACAATAAACATTCCATTCCAATGATGTTAAATGAAAAAAATTGATAAATCATTAAAAAAAGCTCTAAAATAAGTCCTATTGAAGATGTTTTTGTTCATACCCTTGATTAATGTGTTATATTGTTATATCATTCTAAAAAGCATAATTTTATACAATCATGTTTTTTATATATTCACGTTTGTAATGTTATTATCATAAAGGCATTTCATGTACTTGAAATCCATATGGGGTGGGTTCCAAAGGGAATTTAGGATTTTTTTTTTCTGTAAAATACCTCTTCTGATCACTTATTGTTGCGCGACGCAACACACGCGCAACACTTTTCATCTAGTAGCATTTTGTTTTTTAAACGAC
This sequence comes from Lactuca sativa, assembly GCF_002870075.4. Classification (NCBI taxonomy): domain Eukaryota; kingdom Viridiplantae; phylum Streptophyta; class Magnoliopsida; order Asterales; family Asteraceae; genus Lactuca; species Lactuca sativa. Next base: position 192,690,482 of record NC_056629.2, read on the forward strand.
TCCAGACTCAAAAACCTTTGCGCTGTCTTCTGCCCTATACAACATTGAGCTTACCTATTCCTAACCTAAACCTTAAAAAATTAAAAAAAAAATGGACATAACATTGAAAAAAGTGTCGCTCATTCAAACAACTCCCATCGTTCTTCTTTTTCCATCAGGTCATCGCAACTCACATCTCACAGGTCGTCGCTCATCGTTCTCGCAGCTTGCAGGTCCACCCTCGTTGTCGTTGTAAGCCCTTCTTGTCGACGTCTTCCTCGTGACATCGAAGGTAGGGTTTTTTTTTTTCTGATTTACGATGTAGTTGTTGATATAACTGATTTTATGCTCCTGAGTTATTATTTATGTTTGCTGAAATCGATTTTTGTTGATTTGTTATCAATGTTTACTAAAATCTTTGTTGAAATCATAAACATATGCTAGTTTATGCTGATTTTTTATGTAGTCGTTGCTATAACCGATATGATGCTCCTGATTTGTTATTTATGTTTGTTGAAATTTATTTGTGCTAATTTGTTATCAATGTTTGCTAAAATATTTGTTGAAATCGAAAATATATATATGCAAGTTTATGCTAATTTGATGATTTTAGTGTATAATCTTTGATTATATGGTTTTTCTTCTGATTCATGATGCGTTGTTGCTGAAATGTCATCAACTGAAGTTCTTGTTATATTGAAATGTCATTATTCTTTATTGAAATTCTTTAGTTTCATCAATTGAAGTTGTTGTTATAAGATTGTGTTTGCTAAAGTATGAATTCCATGTGTGTGTTTTTTTTTGTTATTAGCAATGGGAGATAAACTTACATGGACCAATGAGCAGATAAAGTTTTTATTGCAAACTTGTATTGAAGAAGTAAACATTGTGGGTAGAAAAGGACTAATTTTGCACAAACACTCATGGAACAAATTAGGAACAATTATTAAGTAAAAATATGGTGTGGATTTGACTCAAAGACAATTGAAAAACGTATATGACAATCTTAAAGCCAAATACACAAGATGGTTATACAAAACTGACAACCGTTACAATCCTCAAACAAACACTTTTAACTTAACGAACGAGGAGTGGGAGGACTTTAAAAAGGTACACACACACACACACACACATATATATATATATATATATATATATGTGTGTGTGTGTGTGTGTGTGTGTGTGCATTTTGTTAATATTTATGTATATAGTTGGCAAATATTATTATACTACTTTTGTTACATTGGTTGGGTTTAGGGACATCTGAAGGTCGCTTCCTTGAAAACTATCCCATTGTTGTTTCCAGAGCTTTGTGCAAACCTTTTGATGGAAACAGTGCCACTGGTAATCTTAGTTATAGCACGTCCCAAACACTATCGGCACATGGATCATCTTCTTGTCATGTCCCACCACTACAACTTATGGACACCCCTTCTATTAACATAGATGATGATGATGACTTTTCTCATCATACTAGTGAGCCTTTTACTCAGCCACCACCTTCTGTTGCTTCACCTATTGGTAACCACACCAAAGGGCTAAACTCTCAAATCCTAGAGATCGAGCTCCTAGTGCCTCACCTGATCCACCTTCTAGTGCCTCACCTAAAGCTTATATTACTGTTGTCGATTTAGCACTAGAAATGCAAAAAGCTCTATGATATTTGACTCAAGGGTCTACAATTCCTCAATGTTTAGAAAAGTTAGATTTGCTCTAGTTAGGCCCAATAGATCCTCTAGTTAGGCCCAATAGATCCTCTACCCTTTGCTGATTATCACATTTTTTGGGGTACCATGAATACAAGAGAGATATGGGTAAATTTTCCCAATGATCCACATATATTAAAAGGATGGATCCAGATGACTACTGCAAGTTTAGGAGTTTAAAAGGATGGAAAGATTGGTTGTTAGGTTTATGTGTCTATGTTGTTTAGGTTTAATTGCATGTGTTGGAACTATAAAGTTGTTTTTTGCTATTGTAATTTGGTTAATGCTATGTTATTTTTTACTTGATGGCACATTGATACATGATGTTATCCCTTATAACAAACAATATTTATATAAAGATAGGGAAAACACGAATGTTACCAAAATGTATTGGCAATTTGTACCTTTAACATGATGTTTACGTTTGTTGTGGCCGGTTGGGAAAGGATATCACATGATTCTAGAATATTATCAGAAGCATTAGCAAATCCACATTCACCATTTCCTTTTCCACCATCAGGTAAGTTTATGGTTATTAAAATATTTTATCTTAGTTTGAAAACTGAATGATTTTTTTTTGCATTTTTACAAATAAATATTATCTTTGTGATGCCGCGTATGTACATATTTGAGGATTTATGGTCTCGTATCGTAACGTGAGGTATTGGCTTGGAGATTTGCGTCAGAGCCGTACATTAACCAATAAAGAAAATTTAACCATACACGTACAAAACTTTGGAACGTCATTGAGCGTGCTTTTGGTGTATTGAAAGCATGATTCCTTATATTGAAGAGGATGACACCATTCTTGATGGTTACACAAAGAAACATTACCCTTGCATGTTTCGCGCTTCATAATTTTATAAGAAAAGTGTAGCACCTGGTTCCTGGTACGTAAATCTTATTTGAGTATTTCTCTTCTTTTAGCCTTGGACTCGGCGAGTCATAGGTCCGACTCGCCAAGTAGATACGGGACCCGGGACACGTTTAAGTTGGTGACTCGGCGAGTCCATATTCCGGACTCGACGAGTCACCGCTGTTGGATGAAACCCTAAGTTTCAGGGGTTTGCACCCTATTTAAACTCTCTTTCCGCCCCAATCTCGCCCCCATTCACCCTTAGAGCCCTGTATCTCTCTCTAGCCTTGCTTCCTTGTGAGTTTGAAGTGTTTTTGTGGTGTTCTTGAAGTTTTTGAGGAGAAAGAAGAGTGAATCAAGAAGAGGAGAAGGAGGCCAAGCATCTCTGTGTCATTCCAACGTTTCCCCTGAGGTATAGCTCGTTTCCCCTCTATTTTTAAGCTTATTGTCCCTTATAGCTCCATTAAAGTCCTCTTTGAGCCATTTCCAAGATTGTGTATGTTTGAGGGTTTGTAATAAGCTGATTGACCTTTAGATCTAGGCATGGTTGAGCTCCATGACCTCAGATCTACTGTCTTTTTGGAACCATATTGCATGAAAGCCCTAGATCTACCTCTTTTGGTGCATTTTGGACCTTAAAACCCTCATGGTGGTCTATTTACACGTAAAGTTGGAAACTTTACGTGATAACCAGGCCCTAGGAGCCCATATCTATGTATGGCATGAGCTAGATTCAAGCAGAATCGACCATATAGTAATTGCATGGTAACGACTCGGCGAGTCGTTCATCTGACTCGGCGAGTCGGTTCGCGAGCCTCCGAGTTTGTCCCCTTTTCGTAGTGTCGAGTGAGCAGTGAGTCATGGGGTGTGACTCAGTGAGTCGGAAGCTGAACTCATCTATGGAGGAACTCAGCGAGTCAATGCCCTGACTCGGCGAGTTCAAGGCAATCTCCTTAGATCAAGAACAGACTCGGCGAGTCGCATCATAAGTGTTCTTCGGATGAAGATGAACTCGGTGAGCTGTTCATACAACTCGGCGAGTCTTAGCATAAGTGTTCATCGGATGAGGATGAACTCGACGAGTTGTTCATACAACTCAGCGAGTAGGATGAAGAACTTGAATATCAGTTTAGAAGGAGAACTCGTCGAGTCGTCGCCTAACTTGACGAGTAGAAACGGGATTCAAGACAATCGTTTGGGTAGGGACTCGGCGAGTTGGAAAGCCAACTCAACGAGTCGGGTCAACTGAAAGTTGACTCTGACTTTGACTTAGGGCATGATCAGGGGTAAAATGGTCGTTTTACCCAAAGGACAGTTAGCAGTGTTTGATTGAGTATGTTGTGGGAATTGCAGCCGGAGGATTTCTGGAGCAGCAGCAGTAGCAGTAGACAGTCAGTTCCCGATCAGATCAGCAGCTTCTTCGAGGTGAGTTACCTTCCAGTAGCGGTGGGTCTACGGCCACAATGCCGGCCCACCAGTAGGAGTTGTATGTAGATGATTGTCTCTGTGATATTCATCTAGGGATTACTACTACCTGTGTTATGTTTATGTGCTAGTATGATATGATGTTATGTGCTAGTGACAGTAGGGGGAGATAGTCCCCGAGGTATCCGGTCGGTAGGGCCGAAGGGGTAGTCATACCCAGCCATGTTAGATAGATTCTGAATTGTGATACATGTTATGTGGTAGTAGTGGAGGGGAGGAATAGTTCCCCAGCATCCAGTCGAGAGGACCGAATGGGAGGCCAGCACCCAGATATGCTAGGCAATATCTGGTCGAGAGGACCGAAGGGGAGGCCAGCACCCATATATGCTAGGCAATACCCGGTCGAGAGGGCCGAAGGGGTAGGTCGGGCACCCAGATATGCCTGACAATATATGTATATTATGAGATTATATGGTATGTGGTACAGTGGGGGAACTCACTAAGCTTCGTGCTTACGGTTTTCAGTTTTGGTTTCAGGTACCTCCTCAGCTAGGGGAAAGGAGCCGGCGCGGTAACAGCATGTCACACACACACACTCTCTTGTTTCCGCAGTTATGAGTTTATCCTGGGATTGATACTCTGATATTTGATTGATTGAATGTTGTGGTTTTCAATTTGGTTTTCGATGTGAAATGGTTTAATCAAACAATGTTTTAACTATTAATGCTTTCATGTAATGTTTTATAACGAAATTTTTGGACGTGAAAATTGGGTCGTTACAAAAAGAGGGAATGACTAATGAGTATTTTGTACGATATGATGAAGCAAATGTCTCGTTTCAAAATAACAATTTGCTCGTTGATGATGATGATGAGATTCCAACACATGGTATTGCAACGGATCGTGAATATATGAACCGGTTGCGTGATGAAATTGCTGATCAGTTGATGCAAAATATGGAATGAGAATTTTTAAAGTTTGGTTGTATGTATTTTATTTAAATTTATTTTGTATGAATTTTATTTCAGACTGTTATTATAAGACTAATTTGGTTGTATGAGTTTTATTTCAATGTTTAGGATTATAATTATTAAAATTTCGATGTTGAAAAACTATTTTCAATTTGCAAAATTAGTTTATTAAAATTTCAGTTTATTGTAGCAGTCTGTAGGTGTTAAAAAACAAATAGGCTTCTTATTACAAGTTGCAGTCATTTGGTCCACCTCTTCTGCTGCAGAGGGTTGCAGAGATGGTCCGCAAACTTCATGGATATTCACTTCGAAAAAAAACACCTTAGAGTATGATATAATACAACTCATGTACTGTAGTGTAGAATGTAAACTTCTATAATACTAGTTTGATCTCGAAGATGATGATTATTGATGTGTAAAACCAACTAGTTTTAATCCTACTAACTTAGACACAAAATAAACACACGAAAGGCAGTGTACCTATCGATTAGTAATATAGTTCAAGCAAGTAGGGTATCGAACACAGGGAACGGTAAACAATTAAAATAAATGCTAATATTATCTAAATAAAACAAATAACAAAAAAGGGGGGTTTTCTCTAGTTTTACAAGACTAGAAACTTAATTAGAATAACCAACACACAAATTAACTAACTAGCAACTAAAACAGTTAATTACCAACTAAATTCAATATAAAAGAGGACTTCTGTTTAGGTACGACTCATTTGTTCCCATGGATGATTTTAATGTATCGGATTAATTCTTCATTGGCTACCGATTAAGATAATTAGTTTCACGTTCGCTATTCCTAATTCTTAGAAAACAAATTAACTCAAGCAATGGCCAGTTGTCTAAATTAACGGGTTTCCTAGATTATTGATTCGGGTTAAGTAAGACTTGTAGTGGTTAACTAAATTGGCCCTTCAATTAACCTCTTGCTGATGTTCATCAAACAAGCCCACACATTAACTTACCTATCTTCTAGTTAATTCTAGTTTCACATTCGTTATTCCTAGACATACAACTATGTGGTCACAATAAATCATATGAAATTAATAACTAAGAGATGTTCATACAACTTAATTACTGATTTATTAACAGGAGAATAGTTATTGTCAACACATAAGGTTCTTTAACAAGCTTAACAAAACATAATTACCAATTAAAATTAATCCTACTCAAATAATCAATCCATGTTCACAAAATTGTCTACCCTAACAGAAGAATAAGTTTTTAGCTCATGATTGCAGTAAACATAAACTCAAAAACGAAATCAAAGTATGTAAAACATGATTCAAATCAAAAGGTTACTAAGAATAAACCAAAATTGTCTTGATTCTCTTCACAATTGAATGTAGGGTTGATTCTTCAGTTCCTCACGACCTAGCAGCACTTCCAATCGTTTCTCAGCCTCCTAGGGTTTCTCTCCATGCTAGGGTATCGATCTGAAAGTCCCTTTATATAGATTTTCACAAAACAGAGGCTACTCGGCGAGTCCAGTGACCTACTCGGCGAGTCCGTCACTTAAACCCCGTGTACGGCAAGTCAGCGCGTCCAGATTCGCGAAAGTTCGATACAACTCGCTGAGTAATCGACCCTACTCGCCGAGTACGTTTCGAATCAGCATTTTCTCAAAACACGAAAGTCGTACGAAATTGTGTCTACTTTTCAGAACATTTTGAATCTCGTCAATCGGAGTTACGGTTCATGAGATATGGCCAAAACACTAACGATGGGTCAAGCTGTCCAGCAACATCCGTCTTTCTTCAAAATCCAAGATCCAAGCCTCCAATTGCTAGTTCCGCTTCATTTTCCACCCGAGCATGTAATTGTTGCTGAAAAATGAAATTATAAACTAATTAAGCACCTTTTGTTCATTAAATGAGACAGAAACAACATAAAGTATTAAGATAATGCATGAATTTTATAACTAAATATGTCAATATCAATTATCAAGAGACAACGTCCTAAAACATAAAGAAAAATTCATATTACAATTGTAGTAGAACAATCTTGAAAAATATATACATAAATAAAATTTAGTAAAAAATTCAGCTAACTTGTTTCGAACTAAAGATTTAAAAATGGCTAAACTTGAGACCGACTCAGTATGGATGGAGTTACTTGATATAACATCCTTAAATGGGGTAGATGTTTTTGTGAAAATTTGTTAGGGTATAAGTGTTGTAATATGTCGAAGTATTAGTTTTGTTACGAAGGGTCTTTAGTCTTCGTAAGTTGAGTCTTCAGATGTAATGTTATACTTACTAAGGCATTTTAATGAAGTTTTAATGTCTAGTCCTTAGTATTTTGTTATGCTTTTGTACGCCTATAAATAGGAGTCCGTACTAAGTGAGAACTTAACTTTTCATGTATACTTTACAGAGAATTCTTTTGTACTCTGTAAAAATTGAAAGCATAATATGAGCTGATCAAAGATTATATTTACTCTCTTGTTCATCGTGATTCTTATTTCTTAATTCTTACATGATTTGATCTTTAAACTCGATTACAAATCTCATCAATTGGTATCAGAGCAGGAATCCTTTCTGTGATCTGATTTTCATTCGATCAAAAAGGTTTTTGAATCTACTGTTTGATTCAAAAAGTTTCCGTCCTTTTTGAATTTGAAAATTTCATCTAGATCTCAATCTAGGATTTGATTCTGCAAAAATATTTGTTAATTGAGTGTTCTTTGTGTAATTCTGAATTGAATTATACAATTTGATTTTCAAAATTCTCAAAAATTAAGTTTCATCTTGAAGTTTTTGTCCGTACAACAATGGCGTCATTCAATCTGAATTCGATGACATCATTTTCTCATTTGCTTGGATCATCCACAAAAATTCCTATGCTTATTCCTGAATATTATGATCAGTGGGCAGATCGTATGGAAGATTACTTGAACGGATTGGATGAAGAATTATGGAAATGCATCTCAGAAGAAATCAATCAACCTGCACAAGTTCAACCAATCGGTATATCATCAAGCAGTTCTGAAGTTGATAATCAAACTGAACGTTTAAAACGTCTGGAGAAGAAATGCATGAGGGAATTAAGAGGTGCGTTGCCTCCTGTTGTGTACAATTATGTCAGAACGTGCAAAACAGCTAAAGAAATCTGGAACAATCTCAAAGACAAATTTCAAGGAAGTGAAAAGACAAAAATCACATCTGTGAAACAATGCCTGGTGGAACTCAAAGATTTTAAACAAAAAGAAAATGAGTCTATTGAAGCATACTATGATAGGTTCAACGAGCTAATTTATCGTTGTAACCGTTATAGTATAATCAGGTCATCAATGGAGTACAATTTGATATTTGTTATGGGACTTCGAAAGGAGTGGAGAAGTGTGAGCATGATGGTGAAAAATCAACAAAGTTTTGATACTTCGACTTTGAATGACTTGTACAATCAATTGAAATCTCATGAAAATGAAGTAAATGAAATAGCTGAAGAAGCTATAGCAAGTCTTGGTGGTCCTTTGGCTCTAGTATCGAAGGTTTCAGAAAGAGAAAGTGAAAAACTAAAGTCTGATGAAGAAGAAGGTTTTTTTGATGAATTCTGATGATGAGGTTGTTGCTTTTTACTCAAACAATAGAGTAAAGAAATTTTATAAGAAACCATTTAATCCAAAGAAGTCAGCAGATTCGAAGGGTAGCTTTAAGAATAAAAACAAACTGGAGGAAAAGAAGAAAGAAATGAAGACAGATTCGAAGAATGAGATGGAGCAAATGAAGATGCTATTGAAAGGTGATACAGGGATCAATTGCCATTATTGTTATGGAGCAAATCATTTGGCAGTAGATTGTTTGTTGAGGAAGAAGGAAGAAAAGAAGAATAAAACAAAGGATGAAGCTTACTATACTGAGAAACTGGAGGAAGTAAAGAACAAAACGAAGAATTTGTCATTGGTGGCTCATGGAGAAACTGAATCGGATGGCACATATCAAATATGGTCTTCGGGTTCAGATGATGAAGAAATGAAAAATCCAACTCATGGAGCCATGTATGCAAAAATGGAAGAGGATTCAGATGATGAACAGACTAACGAAGTGTGTGGGCAATGCTTCGTTTCGAAGTCAACTGACAGGTCGCCCATGACTACCAAGGTACGTAACATTCTTGAATCTTTTAACATTCCAATTTCTGCATATAATTCTGAGCTAGTATCTTTTGATGAAACTGTTATTTACTTTGATTCAATCGTTGTGTCTGCTAGCAATGAAGCCAAAAAGTTAAGTGATCAATTACTAGAGACAAGAAAAATGTTGGATTCAAAAGTCACTAGGATTGATTACTTAGAATTGCAAGTTTCAAATATCATGGAGGATAGAGAAAAATTAGGAAAAGAAATAAATTTGTTGTTAGCTCAAAGAAATATTTTTTGTAATTCAACAAAAAGATTGTATGGAAAATTAACTGAGTTACATCATTCATGTGAAATTAGTAAAGAACAACATAGAAAATTACTTCCTTTTTTAGCTTATGATAGAGCTAAGGTTGATAGTATTTCATATGATTGTGAAAAAGAAATATCTGATTTTAACAAAGTTCCAGATGATAGGTTCAGATATGGAATTGCAAAAGTCGAAGATTATCTTGATGCTAATGATTTAGTAAAAATTGTAAATGAAACTTTAACCAAATCAGAACAACTTCGAATTTTGAAAAAAGACTGAGAATTCTACATCTAATAGTGAAACTAATATTGCTGATATTGAAAAAAACTCTGATAATATTAGTGAAATTAGTGATTTAGAAGATGTAGATTGTTCACAGTTGTCTGTCATAAATGTTGCAAATTCATTTAAAGGGAAAGAAAAATGTGAAGATTTATTAATGAAAATTGAAACTGATAAACCCTCAAATTCGAAAGTTTGTGATATGGAATATGTGGAAATACATGAGAGTCAAACGGATGATAGTGACAATGAGGAGGAAAATTCAAATGCGAAGCCAATTCAAAAGTCGAAAGAAATTGAAATTCCTCGAGTGGTTGTTGATCAAGTCTATTTGGATACACAAGTATTTGAGAAAATTCTTAGTGAAAAAGGTGCTCATTTTCTTGAATCGAACACTGTTGTTTATCCAATCTTCAAATGCACTGATGATGTTGTGTTTCCAAATCAAGTCTTCGTAACAACAGGGAATGTTGAAAATATAAAACCTGAATTCAAAAAGATGGTTGAAGAAGACAATAAGCAAACATCAAATGAAGGATTCTTTTCAAATCAAAGTACAGTTGAGAATAATCTTACAAAGAATTCATATAAATTTCAACATCATAAACCAAAAAGAGTTTGGATTGAAAAGTCAAAAGTGGAAAAGAAGGAAATCGTTTCAACTACAAATGTGTTTTCAAAGCATGAAGATGTTAAAACTGATGTTAAAACAATTAACAAAGTGATAAAATTAAATTCAAAAGAATTTAAAGCTCAAGTTGAAAATTTTTCAAAGGAAAATAATATTTCGAAACGTCAAGCAAGGAAAACAATTTTTTGGCAAACTGTTGAACCATCAAAAATGAGATCAACAAATTTTTCAAAAAGAGAAAAAGTGTTTAAAGAAAAATCAAAATCTCAAATTTTTGAAGAGAAAAGTGCTTCGTTTTCAAATAAACATTCAAAACTTTCAACTGAAATAAAATCTACAATAACAAGAAATTTTTTTCAGAAAAAGGTTGGAAATCAAACTTCAAAGTTTCAAAACAAGACATCTTATCATGAATCATATCTTTCAAAACCAAAAGTTGATTATGTTCCAAATTCAGCAAAATGTTATAATCCTTTGAAGAAACAAGCTGACAAAGTCTCATATGCAAAGGGAATAACAACAAAGAAAAATATTGATCGTTGGTTGGAAGGAAAAGGAAAAATATACCAATCAAGTAAGTTTTCGAAAGAACAGATACATGAGGCGTATGACAAATATGCTAATCCTTCAACGAATGGTAGTTCATCATCCAAAGAGTCAAATATCTCAATTAAAGTTTGGCAGCCGATCACAAGAGCAAAAAGTGAAAAATCACAAAATCAAGATGCGAAGGGTGAAATTAGTGAAAATTTGAAAATAATAAAAACTCATATATCTGACCCTTCGAATATTGAAAATGTTAGATTTATTGACAGTTTCAAAACCAAAGTATATGATTGGGTTAATCGTTGTACTTTACAATTGAATCATAAATCTAATTTGAATGGACCCAGCAAAGCTTGGGTACCTAAATTTTTCCAATGATTGCAGGTACTTTGTGACGAGCAATATGATAACAAGTGATATATTGATAGTAGTTGCTCACGTCACATGACTGGGAAGAAGGAAAACTTACGTGATTTTCGAAGCCTAGAAAATGGAGGAGTGGTTAAGTTTGGTAATAATCACAAATGCAAAGTCAAGGGTTATGGGAAAATAACGAATGGAAATTTCACTATCAACAGAGTTGCATTTGTTGAAGGTTTACAACACAACTTGATAAGTGTTTCACAACTTGTTGTGGGCACTGGCAATCAAGTTATTTTTAATGAAGAAGGAAGTGTTATTTCGAATATCAAGACTATGGAAGTTTTACTGAAGTCAAAAAGAAAAGGTGATATGTTTACATTGGATATTGTTCCTATTGTAGGCAAACCTGTTGTGTGTCTACTTTCGAAGGCTGCTGCTGATGTTAGCTGGTTATGGCACTGGAGATTATCACATCTCAATTTTCGAAACATCAACAAACTTGTCATACAAGATCTGGTAAGAGTTTTACCCATTCTTAAATATGATAATGACAGTTTGTGTGCAGCTTGCGAAGTAGGAAAACAACACAAACAAGGTCATCCAATCACAATAGATTCAAAGATTGTTGAACCCCTTGAACTCCTGCATATAGATTTATGTGGTCCTTCAACAGTTGCTACTCTTAACAAGAAAAGGTACATTTTGGTAATAGTAGATGATTTTTCAAGATTCACGTGGGTTTATTTTCTCAGGTTAAAATCCGAAGTTCCACAAGTGATGATTGATTTTATCAAAAAGATGGAAGTTTCATTGAGGAAGACAGTTCGAAAAATTAAAAGTGATCATGGAACTGAATTCAAAAATCATGTCTTCGATACATTTCTGATGGAAAAAGGAATTTTGCATAATTTTTCATCTCCTTATACACCACAACAAAATGGTGTAGTTGAGAGAAGAAATCGATCATTATGTGAAGCTGCAAGAACAATGTTGGCTTTTTCGAATTTACCTCAATATCTTTGGGCTGAAGCTGTTTCAACTGCATATTTTACTCAAAATCGATCATTCATTCATCGACGGTTTAATGTTACTCCATATGAAATCATCAATAATCGAAAACCTAATGTCAAATTTTTCCATGTTTTTGGATGCATGTGTTTCATAATGAATCTCAAGGATAATCTTTCGAAGTTTCAAACAAAAGCAGATGAAGGAATTTTCTTGGGATATTCACACAATTCAGTTGCTTATAGAGTATTAAATAAGCGAACTCGCAAAGTGGAAGAAACTTTTAATTTGACATTTGATGATCATTACATTAAAAAGTCTAATCATAAATTTGTGAATTATCCTATTTTGCAAAATTCTTCAAATATAAATGATTCAATTGAAATGAATGATGTTGATTATGATTCGATTTTCGGTATTTCAGATCAAGCAATTGATGCAGAAAGAAATGCAACTGATAATCAAACATCAGAAAATTCGAAGTATAACAATGATTTAACTTCGAATTTGAATCAAAACCCAAATGAACAAACTGATGATCCAGTGGAGGGGGAGCACTTGGAATCAAATACTTTTGTTGAGGAGGAGCGTTATAGTGAAAGAGATAACATGTCAACAAATGTTAGTGTCGAAGAGGAGCAAAATATTGAAGAAGAACCGATCAATGAACCAGAGCAAAATATCGAAACGGAGTCAATCATCGAGGGGGAGCACATACTAGAGAATGATCCAATTCTTGAAGAAGAACATTTTGATGATGTTGATGATTCTATTTCTATAAATGGATCAGAAACAGATGTAATGTTCGAAGATGCACTTTTGGATTTTGATCCTAATTATCCACCATTGGATAAATGGACAAGAAATCATCCAAAGGATCAAATTCTTGGTGATCCACAAGCAGGAATCATGACGAGAGCACAACTTCATGCACGAAATGAGGTACTGAACAATCATCAAGAGTTCTGCATGTTTAATGTTTTTATTTCCAAAATTGAACCAAAGACAGTTAAGATTGCAATGGAACACTCTGATTGGGTTGTTGCTATGCAAGCTGAATTGTCTGAATTCGAAAGAAACAAGGTTTGGAGATTAATTCCAAAGCCTGATGATGTGTCAGTAGTTGGACTTAAATGGATTTATAAAAACAAAACTGACAAAGATGGAAACATTATTCGAAATAAGGCCAGACTTGTTGTTAAAGGATACTCTCAACAAGAAGGAATTGATTACGAAGAAACATTTGCCGTTGTCGCAAGACTCGAGGCTGTTCGTATTTTTCTGGCTTTTGCAGATCATAAAGATTTTGATGTCTATCAAATGGATGTCAAATGTGCATTCTTAAATGGAGAACTTGAAGAAACGGTATATGTTGAACAACCACCAGGTTTTATAAACTCAGAGCATCCTCATCATGTTTATATTTTAGATAAAGCTGTATATGGGTTAAAACAAGCACCAAGAGCATGGTATGCAACTCTAACATCATTTTTGAAACAATCTAAATTTAAACAAGGTTCAGTTGATCCCACTTTATTTCGAAAGAAAATTGGAAATCATCTGATGCTTGTTCAAATTTATGTTGATGATATAATTTTTGGCTCAACTGACCCTGCTTTATCTAAAGAATTCGAAGATTTGATGAAAAGCAAATTTGAAATGAGTATGATGGGCAAAATTAATAACTTTTTGGGTTTGAATATTAGACAAAACAAGGAAGGCATATTCATTAATCAAGAGAAATATACGAAGAATTTGTTGGAAAAGTTTGGAATGACAAATAGCACAAGGTTACGAATACCAATGGCAACGGGCATAAAGCTAACTCCTTCGTTAGATAAATCTGCTGTTGATATTACTTTATATCGAAGCATGATTGGGTCTTTATTGTATTTAACTGCAAGTAGACCTGATATTATGTATTCTGTTTGTAATTGTGCAAGGTATCAATCAAATCCACGTGAACCACATCTCACAGCAGTAAAGAATATTTTCAGATATTTGAAAGGCACTACTTCGTTAGGGTTGTGGTATCCTTCGAAAACAGGGTTCTTTGTACAAGCTTATTCGGATGCAGATCTTGGAGGATGCAGTCTTGATCGTAAAAGCACAACTGGAGGGTGTCAATTGCTAGATGGAAAACTGGTCAGCTGGCAATCGAAGAAGCAAACATGTGTTTCAATATCAACCGCTGAAGCTGAATATGTTGTTGCAGCTGCGTGTACATCACAAATAATTTGGATTCAAAGTCAATTAAGAGATTATGCAATTAATATGAAAAAGATTCCTTTATATTGTGATTCACAAAGTGCAATAAGAATTTGTCATAATCCTGTGCAGCATTCGAAGACTAAGCACATTGCTCTTCGATATCATTTCATCAAAGATCATGTTGAAGAAGGAAATATTGAAGTTCATTTTGTAAAAACAACGGATCAATTGGCAGATATTTTTACAAAGGCTTTGGATGAAAAAGCGTTTCTTCGGATATTAGATGGATTGGGAATGATTGATGGAAATTATCTTCAGACTGCTAAAAGCGAAGAGTGATGGGTCTGAATCATTTGGTGGATGGACGGAAAGAATGATTCAACATTCAGAGGTTACTGTTCATAGTCAACGCTTCGAACGCTTCGCATTCGGAAGTTTTGAAATAGATAATCAAAAGTTACTGTTCAAGTCAACGCTTCGAACGCTTCGCATTCGGAAGTTTTGAAAAAGATAATTAGAGGTTACTGTTCAAGTCAACGCTTCGAATGCTTCGTATTTGTACACATTTCAATTAAGGTTAGATTTTTATTTTGTTAATTTTTTTTTGCTAAACCTGAAAAATCAAAAATATTTTCTTTTATTAAGAAAAATTAAAAATCCAAAAAGATTTTGTTTCAGTTTATCTTTATTTTTTTTTTGAAAAATAACAAAAATACCAAAAAAAAATATATTTTTTTTAGTCTTAACATGTGTATTGTGAGTTTTGTCAAGTATCAAATACGAAGGATTCATGCAGTTGGATTTGAAGGAAATGTATGATCTTTATACATTTTGGATTAGTAAGGATGTCCCTAGAAGCATGCTGCTGCATGTTGTCTCAAGCCTCGAATGATTCTATGTGTATGAGATGAAAGCCTTGATGAAATTTTCTCATGAACATTTCTACCCAACAAGGCTTGTATTTGCATAAATCAACAAGAGCTACCTTACTCTTCTCAAATGAGTTAAGAGTTTTCTGTTTTGTCCAAATATAACAGAGGTACACTTTGATTCTTAACCAATCTTTTTAAACCAAACAATTCTTACATTCCAAATATTCGAAGATTTGTCCTTGAGGTATTTGATCAAACCAATCAAAACTTAGACAAATCACAAATCTGTGTTTATGATCTAATATCATGAGTACGTGATAGTAGTGAAACCCAAAATACCATAAACCTTAAGGAATTGACGGGGAACCATGTTCCAGATCTTACGAAGCTTTTGTTTCAGTACATTTTATACTCCAAATCATATTCATTTCTTTTGAGTGATCTTAATCAAACATTTGAAAACTACGATGTTTGTTCCCAAAAAGATCCAGCATAAATGTTTTTTTATGAATATGATTTCCGTGTGAGTATATTTTCAAAATCCTAGTTACTTTGAATATCATTCGCAACCAAGTTGTCATTGACTACACTGGTCATACAACTAATTTTGTTTACAATTACTCACCTTATTTTAAGGTTGATATGTAACAAAATTTTTGAAGCCAACCCATGTGTCCAATAAAAGAAACCCTTCGAAACTTCTTTACAAGTTATCGATTGTAATTCACGGGAAACCACACAAGCTGTTAATTATCTCTCTTGATAATTTTCAAAGATATCTTTGCCTGGGATAAAATTTGTTTTTGTGTCACAAAGAAATTGTTGACATCACAAGTTTTCAAAAGTTTTTTTTTTTATTTTTTTATTTTTGTTTCTCATCTAATTTCTTTTGGAACACCGCACACACGAAATCCTTGAGGTTTGAGTAACACCAACTTAAACTGACGATTTCGAAAATCTGGCAAATGACTTCACTTTTTAAACCCCAAAGTGAAAGAGCCTGACCTCAATTCCGAAGGCATCCGACGGTTACAATTCTTTTGGGGAACACCAAACAGTCCTATCTCTTGATGACGCATGGTGTAGGATAAGCGTGTAAGGTGTGTTGACAGTTACGATTGTTACTTTTTAATGAGTACATTCTGGGTTTCAAGGTGCCATGTCAGCAAGCATTTAATGCATCCCGCTTCAAATTCAAAATTCTAGGGTTACATATAAAAGGGCAAATTAGAACTTCATAACACTTTACGCGATCAAACTCTCAGAAAAACAAAAACTCTCTGTGCAATTCATCTTCTTCACAAAGTTCTTTTCTTAAACTCATCTACAATGGCGGCTACTTCATCACCAACAACAGACGAGATCATCAGTGTTCCAATTTTGAAGATCCGAGGTTCAAACTATCAAGTAGACTCGGATTTGTCGAAATATCCGGAAGAACTACACATGCTAGTGGTTGCTTTACAGAACTCTGTTCTGTCTAAAGCCATGTTTGAATCCTTTGCTGCACCAATGTCCTGGTTATCAAAGGCAGGTTCTACAGCTTCATACAACAAAGAAACTGGGTGTGTGGAATTCACCATGGTTACAGATACGAGAATTAGAGTTTCCAAGAGATTGTTTTGCAAGATTTTGGGAATTCCAAATTCTGGTCCATATGATGAACTCACGTCTTCGCAAGTGGTATACATGTTCAATGAGATGGGTCACCAACCTCCATTGACACGAATTAGTGATTTCAAGAAGTCGGGGTTACCAACGATTTGGAATTTTTTGTTTGGCATCTTTCTTAGATGTCTTACTGGAAGAACGGTGGGGTTAGATAAAGGAAGAATGGAGGTATATGCAATGGTTGTTGGGCTATACTATGACTTACAGGTGGATTATTTTGAGCAGTTGTGGACAGAATTTATCACAAGCATTTCGAAGACGAGTGCCAAACAGGGAATTTCTTGTGCAAGATATTGGAGTTTGATAGTCCAATATGTATATCAGAAGGAAAAGATTGAGGTACCGGATTACGAAGAGAAAGCTGTATTCCACATGTACGGGAGTCCGAAGGAAGTACATGATGATCCGACCATTTTTACCTCAGTAGCTCGCATTCCGGATGCTATGTTAAAGAAGGTGGATCCTACGAATAACGTGTTGGTGTCATACTTACAATCCATTGACACAACAGTTGCGACTGGGATGTTACAACACGAAGCAAAGAAGAAGTCCAAGAAGTCCAAGAAGACAGAAGGTGACTCTTCGGAAAAAGGGGTGAAAGACGAACAACAGAATCAGGCACTAATCGTTACTTCTCAAACTATCGAAGAGGTGTCTCCGGTCTTAACCTCAGTGGCTGATACACCGGTAATTGAAGCCTCTCCATCTAAGGAAACGATTCCTTCGAAGATGGGGGTTTTTCGAAGAATCAAGATCAAGCGAAAATCTCAATTGGTGAAGAAAACTCAGGTTACTCATCAAGGGGTTACCGTTCGAGAAGTTCCAGCTCCTGTGTCTCCATCTTCGAAAAAGAGAAGGGCTGAAGAAATGGCTAAATTTTTGAAGAAAACCAAACGTGTAGAAGAAGAAGAACATGTGCCTAAGACTCCTGAAGATGATATTCCAAAAGAAGTCGAAATCTTTCAGTCTACTGAGATTTCGAAACCTGCTGATATCAAGATTCTTGAATCAACGACTCTACCACAGGTTACTTCAACCACTGATTCTCCTACATTTCAATCAATAATGGATCAACCTTTCACCACCATCTTCTCAACACAATCAACTGATCCACCAAATCCATCATCACCTATTGCTGAAACAATGGCAATTGATGAAGAAACAGACAACGAAGGGTTTGGAGGAACTTTCGAAGCTCTTTCTTTTGATAAAGCAGAAGAGGATTTTCCGGATCATATGCTGATGACAATGAAGCAGTTCAAGATATTGAATTCAAAATTGAATTCAATCTTGCAATCTCAAGCGGATGTCGGAAGTGCTGGAATCAATCTTTTGGAAGTTGATTCTTTGATGAAGGAAATGGAAAACAGGGTGCTATTGAAGACTTCAGGGCTCATACGTGATTCAGAAAGCCGTATTCTTGAGAAGACTAATCTGTCTGATAGTTCTACAGAGAATAGAATCAATTCTCTGAGATCTGATTTCCTGAAGGAGGTGAAAGATTTAAAGATGGTTACGAAGGAGCGTCATGTGCTCTTCGTACAGGAAGTGAAGAAGGTTAGAGAAGATGTGAATATGCAGATTCGAGAACTTCGTGAAGAAATGACGAAGGAAGTTCAACATATTCAACAGGGGTATCAATCAGCACATCAGAAGATTGATATCATTTGTGATGCAGTTGTTCAGTGTGTCAAGATGTTTGAACAACTCAATCCTCAGATGATCTCTCTTTCAGCCACTGAAGTACAACATTTTGGAGAGTTAGTAAACTTGCTGAAGGAACTCAAAGAAATCTCTTCGAAATCATCCTCTCCGATTATCTCTCAAGAATTTCTTTCTCAGAAATTTCTTCATTTCGAATCCATTCTTCAAAAACATCTTACTCCATTGCTTCGAATCTCAAGCCTTTTGCCGAATGTATCAGATGCCCCACCTGCTGTCACAGGGGTGCAAGGGGGAGAAAAGGTTGGTCAAGCAAAGGCCGGGGAACATGAGAAGATAGCTGAAGATTCGAAGGTGGTTGGAAAAGTTTATCCTTCGAAAGCTGTGGTTAAACCAACAATTGTTTCAGCTGCTCCAGTCATCTCGACTGTGACTACAACCGTTCCAATATCAAGACCTATTACAAAAGGAATTGTTATTGAGAATATAGTTCCTTCGACTGTTTCTTCATCAAAGAGTGCAGCTCCTTCGAATGTGAAAGACAAAGGAAAAGGAGTCATGATTGAGAAGACAAACAAAGAGAAGAAAGCTGAGGTGGCAGCTGAAGTTGAATGAATGAGGCATGTGGAAAGCATTATGCGACAAAGAGCTCTTGAAGGTTCGAATGTTGATAAGGGAGATCCTTTGAAATTGTTCAACTATGAAACTATCGAATCAAGGGTGATGTTCGACCATATGTATTCGTTTGAGAATATTCCTAAGAAGAGTTATGTGGTGACAAACACTGATTATGGGCAACTTGACTTTCCGATCAACGAGATGATGTTCGTCATGCCACAGTTTAAAGCAGAGACAAAGACTATGGATGTCGAAGAAGGAAAGAAGATGAAAATTCGATTTCATGCAGTGTTAGCTAAGGCTCAAGAAGAAGTCTGGTACTTGGAGAAGATTATGAAGGTGATATCCATAAAAAGGGATGTTATTTTCGAAGGAAAGTTTCAGAACTTGAAGGATGTTGTGACAAGGGCAAGTGGGAAGATACAAGAGTTCACTGTAGCTGACTTTCCATTGATGAACACTTACGATCTCATCAATGTTGCTCTGATTCTCAAAGACAATTCCTTTTCTTACCTCCAAGAAACAGAACCATATGTCTTCAGTCTTGGGTGTAGGCATATAAAAATTTTCTTGGAGAATTATTTCGAATGCCTAGCTCAAACTGATATCGAGCTTGCTATTGTCAAAGACATCGACATTACAGCTCCAATGGCTCCTACGAAAAAGCAAGTTGAATTGAAGAAGTATGAAGACGGAGAAATCTGTTTAAAGCCTTTGGGGATAGTCTTCGCAGGAAAAGATAAAGCTAGAAGAGCCAAGAGATTCTTGTTTCAAACCTCTGAAGTGGAAAGATATACAAACTCGCAATATACGAACTTAATTGTTCGTATGAATCATTGCAAGAAGAATTCAGAAGGAGACAAGAAGGAGATAAAGAAAGTTATCTCTTGGTACATGAAAATTCGAAGAGTGCTGATGTATGTTGTTCAACTACTTACTTCATGAAGACTTCGACATTTATTCCAAAGGGGGAGATTGTTAGGGTATAAGTGTTGTAATATGTCGAAGTATTAGTTTTGTTACGAAGGGTCTTTAGTCTTCGTAAGTTGAGTCTTCAGATGTAATGTTATATTTACTAAGGCATTTTAATGAAGTTTTAATGTCTAGTCCTTGGTATTTTGTTATGATTTTGTACGCCTATAAATAGGAGTCTGTACTAAGTGAGAACTTAACTTTTCATGTATACTTTACAGAGAATTCTTTTGTACTCTGTAAAAATTGAAAGCATAATATGAGCTGATCAAAGATTATATTTACTCTCTTGTTCATCGTGATTCTTCTTTCTTAATTCTTACATGATTTGATCTTTAAACTCGATTACAAATCTCATCAAAATTAAAAATTTAGAAAATAAAAATAAAGTAAATTAAAAAAAATAATAATAAATAAGTGAACTGTAAGATAAATTTCAAGAAGTTTTAAAATATAAAATATGGGACCTTAAATGAAATAAGTGTTGGATCTAAAATATAAAAAAATAGAAGTGGGGCTAGTTTTGCTCAAAAGCAAACTTTAAAGGCTAAGGTGTTGTTTGTTTTTTGAAAAAAACATCTTCAGATTTCTTATTGCGCAACAATTTTCATTTCGCAGTTGTTTGTTTTTTATAAGTCTTCGGAGCAAAAAACTTCTGCGCGTGTTCTGTTTGGCGCAACACTTGCATTGCATCTTCTAACCTTTTTTTTTTCTTTTCATGTTGCTGAAATCTTATTTCACAAATTTTCGTTTTTTTATTTATTCTTGTTGATTTTTTTTTGTTTTTTTATATTGAATAATGATAATTTCTTGATAAGATATCATTATTTTTTGCTAAAATATCTTTATTTTTTGTTGAATTATCATTATTTTTTGCTGAAATATCATAAATTCTTGCCAAAATGTCATACATTATTAAATTGTTGGTATTAAAAAATATTTTTATTTTATAAAATCGGTTTATTTTAAATTTTTAATATGTGCAGCAACATGCAGATGTTAAAAAAACAAACACTCATTTTATTACAGTCTGCAACCGTTTGGTCCACCTCTTCTACTACGGAGGGTTGCAGAGGTGGTCCGCAATGTTCATGAATTTTTGCTTCAGAAAAACAAACAACACCTAAGTGTTGACCTAGTCACTCACCAATTAGTTAGAAGGGAATATATATTTGAGGTGGAACTGTGAAAGAAAGAAGTTTCACAAGTAATTTGGTCAAGTAGTGTTATTTTTAGCAAACATAAAGTTAGAAGGATCGTATGTATCAAGTGGCGAAAGAGGCAAATATACAAGCTAATTAGAGGGGTTCTTCCCCGTTTAACAGAAAATAATGGAAATCATTAAAGGAAAACTTCAATGATTGGATGGATTGGTATTATAATGGTTATGAATTAGAATTATGAATGATGTGTAGTTTATGGAATGATAATGATAAAGTTATCAAAGGATATCTAAGGGGTTGTTGATGTAGAGTTATGGAAATAAACCTAGATGTGATTTCTAACTAAGGAATCACTAATTCAACTCTTGGAATCCAAGGATTTGATTACTATATGTGAATTAGGATGTTGTAAAGTAACATAAGAGTCCAACGAATCATTAGCATGTTGTTTAATGAGAATCAAATCTAGTAAGAATTTAGTGTCTAATAAGGGTGATAGATGTCATCTTATTCTTTTCAAAGTTCTCATTACATGTAAAATGTCTTAATAATTAAGTCGTGAGCAACCCATGGGATCTTCATCTAGTGGTGTTGATGCTAGAAGGGATGATGGGCAAGAATCTATAGCAAGGAGGAGATCAAAGAGGGTTATTCGACAACCTGATAAATATGTGGCTTGTGTCAATTATGGTGATCTTGACTCCATTGCTTTTTCTTTAGCAACTAGAGAAGACATTGACACTAAGGACCCTCAATCATATAAAGAGGCAGCGGTGAGTAAAGAAGCAACAAACTGGTTGATGGCCATGAATGAAGAAATGCAATCGTCGGAGAAGAATGAAACATGGGATCTTGTTCTAGTACCGAAAGAGAAAAAACTAGCGTGGTGAAAATGGATCTTTAAAAGAAGGAAGGGATACTAGGATTTGAACCAACTAGGTTCAAGGCAAGGTTGGTGGCGAAAGGGATTTCTAAAAAAGGAATTGATTATCACGAGGTGTTCTCACCGGTCGTAAAACACAAGACAATTCGAGTTCTTTTGGTCGTAGTGAGTGCATTTGATCTGGAGCTTGAACAACTTGATGTGAAAACTGAATTTCTTCTTGGGAACTAGAAAGTGAGGATTTATATGTCCCAACTAAAATGGTTCTTTGATTCTAAGAAGGATCATGTACGTTTGTTGAAGAAATCTCTATAGGGTTTGAAGCAATCTCCAAGAAAATGATACAAGAGATTTGATTCATTCATGATCACACATGGCCACACTTGGAACCAGTTTGAAAATAATGTTTACTCAAAGGAATTTTCACCATATTCCTACATATATCTATTGCTATATGTTGATGATATGCTCCTCACAGCCAAGGACATGGCTATAATGTATGACTTGAAGGCGACCCTGAAGAATGAGTTTGAGACGAAGGATTTGGGAGCAGCAAATAAGATAGTGGGGATGGAGATTCAAATGGATAGAAGAGCAGGGCAGTTGTTAATTTCTCAATAAAAGTAAATTGAGAAAGTTATACAGTCTTTCAACTGTGATTAGTCCAAACCAACTAGAACTCCTTTGGCGTCCCACTTTAAACTTGGTCCATACACTATACCCACAACTAATGAAGAAAGGAAGTACATAAGTAGGTTTCCATACTCTAGTTCTTTTGGAAGTCTTATGTGTGCTATGGTCTATACCAGACCTGATTTGGCTCATTCAGTTAGTGTGGCAAGCAGGTTTATGAGAAATTTGGGGAAGGCTCATCGGGAAGTTGTCAAGTGGATCAAGCGATACTTGAAGGGAACGACAGATGTTTGCGTGATGTATGGAGCTAGTACGAAAAATGACTTGGTTGCATATGCTGACTTTGATCATGGCAGTGATTTGTGGAAGCGCAGGTCACGGACGTGTTATATTTTCACTTTGTTTGAATGTTCCATCAGTTGGAAGTCAATGTTACAAGATATTGTTGCTTTGTCTACAATTAAATCCGAGTACATGTTTATGAAGGAAGGAATAAAGGAGGAAATATGGTTATATGGACTTATTCAAAGTCTTGGTCTGAAGGTGGAGAAGCCTGTATTGTATTGTGACAGACAGAGTGTGTTGAATCTTGTAACAAATTCTATGTATCATGAGAAGACGAAACATATTGATGTCATATTGAATTTCACTCATGACACTCTGGAAACAGACATGCTCTCAATACTGAAGATTGATACCAAGGTGAATCCAGCAGTCATGTTATTAGATTCGTTGCCCACAGAGAATTTCAAGCTTTTCTTGGACTTGGTTGATGTTTGTAGTAGGTAATCCCCTTCGGGGCTTGATGGCAGGAAGGGAGAGGAAGTTCTTGTTTGAGGTGGAGTTCATAGGATGCTCAAGTCAAGGTAGAGATTGTTAAATGTGGCTTAAGAATTTTAAGCATTCTCATGGAACAATTGAGTTCAAAGGAGCACTTGGGGTTCATGGAGCATGTTACAAAAGAACAAATCATCTGATAAGGGAATGGATCATCTGACAAAGGATCATATCATCTAAAATGGGGTTTGGAGCAACTCGGCCTTCCGATGGCCTGTCTGGTTGCAATGAAAGCAAACCGTAAACCCCTTGGGGCACTCCCTAGCAATGTGCCCCTCCTTGCCACACTTGTAGCAAGCACCAGATCGACATGCCCCATCATGACCCTTGCCGCACTTTCCGCAAGTGCGGCCCTTCGGACCTCCCGTCCTCGAATCGGCGGACTTAGTCCGCTTGGCTGCCGGCTGAGACTGAGCCGACCGCCGGTCCACCCGCTGAGACTCGGCCTCCTCCCTGGCCTGGGTCTCCAATTCAATCTCGCGCTTCCTGGCATTCGCCTGAAGCTCAGCAAAGGTATGATAGGTGGAGTTTGACACAAACTCCCGAATATCCCTCCTCAAAATACCCAAGTACCGGCTCATCCGAGCCTGCTCTGTGGACATCAGCTCGGGGCAGAACATCGCCCTCTCATGAAACTTCCGCGTGATCACCGCAACCGAATCAGTACCCTGCTTGAGGGTCAAGAACTCCTGAACCAATCGTTCCCTCTCCACCGGGGGAACGTACTCGTCTCTGAACATAGAGGTAAACCCCTCCCATGTCACTGCTGAAATCTCTGCCAAAGTGAAGTTCGCCGTCACGAACTTCCACCAATCCTTCGCTCCCAGACGGAGCTGGTTCAAAGCGAACCGTACCCTCAGATGCTCCGGACATGAACAAGTGTAGAAGCACCCATCAATATCAGCGATCCACCTCATTGCAGCAATCGGGTCCTGCGTCCCATCAAACTCAGGTGGCTTCGTGTTGCTGAACTCCCGAAACAGCAACGAGTCACCCCTTGTGGCCTGGCAGCGGCCACAGCTGCGGTAGTTGATGCGGCTGCAGCCTCAGTCAATGCGGCGTACCGCTCCTCAAAAGTCTCCATCAATGTGGTCTTAATAGACCCAAACATCTCCGGAATCTCAGCCCGGATCGCTGCAGCCACCTCCTCGTGAATCATCTGACGAATTTCCTCGTCACTCACACCGCTCGTACTCGCTTCGTGGCGTGGTCTAACCATACTGTCTCTGAAATATAACATAAAACTATCAGAGACTCCATCAAGTATAATTGCACTCGATAACGCAACCCTACTCAGTCTCCGATATCCAGGGATTCTTACTTGGGTCTCCCACTAACCCGGTGTCTTCGGTAGTACGGGCCCAATACTACCGACCACACCACATCAGCATTCATCCCAAGTCTTCCTCCCCAAACCCCGGATAGTGAGTACTCTACCTCTGATATGCACTATCTATCTGCATGCTATCAAAGCATCTCATATCGGCAAACCTCCCTAGACTAAGGCATCACAAATCAGGCCACTCTAGTCCTATCATGAATACCTAGTCTTCTAGCATGCATAACAATTCATATCATAACTTATTTCATAACATAACATTGTAAGGTATTTTGGGGATCTTTACCGTTCGGGCGCTGACTGATCGTACACACTGCTTCTTTCTTGTTTACCACAAAATCATTTATAAAAGTTTATGCCTTTATTTTTTAAAAGTTTTCCTCAAATCCTCGGTTTGAGTTCAGTTACGCCCGAAGGTGCACCCGAATCCCTCAAACCAAGGCTCTGATACCAATTTGTAACACCGTAAATTTTCAAACAAATTTTTTCATTTCAAAATATAGTATTTTCATTCAAAACAAGGCATAAACATTTCAAGTGTCATGTCAAAATACAAATCATCTAAATCCCAAGATCACAAAACATCTTCCAGTGTGTACAGATCACGCCGGCGCCTTCCCACGGTCCTCGCTAGTACCTGAAACACATACATAACAACTGTAAGCATAAATGCTTAGTGAGTTCCCCAATATACAACTTACGCACATACGCCTTTCCAGGCCCTGACCTTCCGGTCCATGTGTCTCAGGGGACTTCCGTCCCTGCTGGGTAAACCTTCCGGTCCTACCCACGCCGACCTTCTGGTCCACAACACAACGCCTTCCGGCTCATAACATATTCGCCTTCCGGCCCATAACATACTGCCTTCCGGCCCATAACATAATGCTTTCCGGCCCATAACATACATAGCACGTATAACAATTACTTAACACATATAGCACATATATCACATATCATATCTGACCTTTCGGTCACACATTCAAACCCTTCCGGGTACAATATAGTGAGAAGACTCACCTCGTGAATGTCGAAAGCTAGCAAATCCCGAAGTCACTCGTACTCGATCCGCCGAGCTACAATCTCCCTATAACATCATACATCTCTTATTAACACTTTTATCTTCTAAGTTTGACTATCCCTAAGAGGTCAAACATTGGTCAACTCTGGTCAACGGTCAACGGTCAACTTGACCTGACTCGGCGAGTGCTAGGGCGACTCGGTGAGTCTAGACGTCCTCACCAATTCTCTAAGATTCCCTTTCTACTCGTCGAGTATCCTCCTTGACTCGACGAGTTTCTCCTGGAAGAATCGCGGGGCCACCCCGACTCAACTCGCCGAGTCTGAAGAACAACTCGACGAGTCCCAGTTAATCTTCAAACTACTCGCCGAGTCTGTTCATCGGACTCGGCGAGTCCATGCCATGCAACCGCTCAAACTGCTTTCTAAGGTCAGAACTGCTCCGACCATTCATAGGTCTGGCCTTCCTAGACTGATTCATCACGTAAGGTCCTCATTTCGGTGCTCATAATACACCCCATGACTCATAATTTACATTTTGACCTAAGGCATAAGGATTCCAATCCAAAACCTCCATTGATTCACGAAATGCTCAGGCATGGGACATTCTGGACTTCCAAAGATCCTAATACAGGGTTCCAATCGTTTGGGGGACTAAGGTAACATTCAATCTAGCCACAAAAGGGTTCAATAAACCCTAAATCCATATACACATCAATCATAGAAGGATGCAATTCGAAATATTACCTGAATAACGTGCTCTCTGTGTCCCCAATCCTCAGATCGTGGCTTCCCTTGTTGTTCCCTTAACCAAGCCTTCTTCTTCCTTGCAAAACAACACTTCCAAAATCAACAATGGTCTTCAATCTTGCTCCAGACGCTCACAATCGAATTAGGGTTTCTCTCAGAGGACTAGGGTGAACAATGACGGCCATAAAGTCCCTCATATACGTCCCAAACCTGAACGGTTAGGGTTTTCGCTAAACAGCGCAGACTCGCCGAGTCCATATCCGGACTCGTCGAGTCCAGTCGCGAACCCGCGACCAGATCCGCGATCCTACTCGGCGAGTCTAAGCTCCAACTCGCCGAGTCCCCTCTTAAAACACCCAAAATCATAAATATGACAATACCTGAAATTCCGGGCTGTTACATTACCACTCATTACTACTATTACCATGACACTCACTATAGTTAGTACTGTTATGAGTCTATACATGTTAAATACTATACAAAGAGAATACCATATACTATACAAGAGAACACTCAATACACTATACCAAAAAGTACATTATACTATAATACAAGAGAATATACTAAAATAAAATGTGGCATACTATTCATCGATAAGGCACTTCACTATGCCATCACCGTGTAACCAGAGTATCCTGGAGGGAGAGCGGGCATTATGTGTATAGATCTATACAGGACAGACACTCCCACATCCCGACTTCTAGCTACAGTCCGAGCCGACTAGGCCCAAGGGTGACAAAATGTCACCATACTACATGTGACTTGGAGGGTCATCAGTTATTCGATCGTCAATCAGCATGGTTACATACGAGTTCACATTCAGACCTTTAATTAACACATTAAGAATTAAAGGCAAAACAGACTCCCCGAGGTGTATTGTGCATTTAATACTACCTGGAGTCTGCATTTTTATTTCATTCAGTCGACGGTGACACTGCTGGGGTAAAACATTATTTTCCCATTTACTTTACATGAATGAAGTCTAAAACTATATTTTTATAGCTGATAGTCTCATTGGGAAAACTTTTACACTCTCAAAGGATCAAACTTACAAATAACCAAGTCTTGGTAGAATACTACTTTTACTGGAAAATATAGGATTTTCTAGGGATCATATTATTTTCAAACTTTGATAACAGCTTTTATATTACATGATTGTAAACACTTTTATACAAGAAATGACACTAAATACTTATGAACTCACCAGCTTTATGTTGATACCCGTTTTCAAAATAACTTGTATTCTCAAGTCATCAGTAGATAGGTACAAATGCAACTTTTGAGAAGATGGAGCACATACAAGACTCCTCTTTATTTTGATTATACCTTTGGTGTCTAACAAACTGTACAGAACATGCTTGTATTACAATTATTATGTTAATGCAATGGATGTTGATGCTTGTCTTTACTATTATGCATTGTTATGATACTGTACATGACGTCATCCACCCCAGAACGTATTCCGCCGTTCTCGGTTTTGGGGTGTGACACATAAGTCATTAGTGAAAAGTAGATAACTTAAAGGAGAAAAACTGCACGTTTGGGTGACCTGCACTTTGGACACGGGGCATGTCCAACTTTCTATAAAAGGGTACTTTTGTTTTTGAAAAACCTACTATTCAACATCCGGTTGCTCCAAAACCATACGAATGGGCTTTACCTAGCAAAAACTTGTTTCTCTTTTCCTTTTCTTAAATGCTTTAAGGCTTTAAGTGTGAATAGTTCTTCCATGCCATTTAACACAAAATTAATTCCCATTGAACATAAATGTAATTGGAACTCAAAGGCTATGAACACGAATGAAGTTTGCCTTACAAAATGGAAATGATGTAGTTCTCTCTCTCACTCTCTCCCTCTCTTTCTCTCTCACTCTCTTTCTCTCTCTCTCTCTCTCTCTCTATATATATATATATATATATATATATATATATATATATATATATATATATATGATCATTTTGAGGTAATCATTGTTTTTTATTATTATTTGGAATTTAAATATTGTCTTGTTAGATATGCTTTAATAAATATTTTTTGTCACATATCATACTATCATTCATTTTGACATGTCATTTTATGGTTATTTTAAATAAATTTTTTTCCATTTCATTTTATGGTTTTTTTTTCATTTTATTAAATTCCACATTATAATAATTGTAATAAATATAACAAAAAGTGAATATCAATTTCATTAATACAACTTTCCATTTAATTTTAAAATTCCTAAAGTAAAGCTCAATTATTTCTTTTGTGTATTTGTTTATTTTTTTTTAAATGAACACTTTAATTTCAATAAGTTAGTATTTTTTTTTCCTATTTCTCTTAGGAAGGAAGGAATCATGCACGAGTTAGGAGGAATTTATGGGAGGTACCGGTGGTATCTGCAAGGAACCATCCATTATTTAGTGGGTTAAGAGTGGTGGGTTGAGTGAATTTCATACGTAGATTCACTAATCCGCTTCTACCATTTTCAACTTATGTTTTTGAAAAACCTACTATTCAACATCTGGTTGCTGCAAAACTGCACGAATGGGCTTTACCTAGAAGAAACTTGTTTCTCTTTTCCTTTTCTTAAATGCTTTAAGGCTTTAAGTGTGAATAGTTCTTCCATGCCATTTAACACAAAATTAATTCCCATTGAAC
Organism: Lactuca sativa; assembly: GCF_002870075.4. Lineage (NCBI taxonomy): Eukaryota > Viridiplantae > Streptophyta > Magnoliopsida > Asterales > Asteraceae > Lactuca > Lactuca sativa. The sequence continues at coordinate 192,719,922 of NC_056629.2, forward strand.
ATAAAAATAATTGGAACTCAAAGACTATGAACACGAATGAAGTTTGCCTTATGTTTTTGAAAAACCTACTATTCAACATCTGGTTGCTGCAAAACTGCACGAATGGGCTTTACCTAGAAGAAACTTGTTTCTCTTTTCCTTTTCTTAAATGCTTTAAGGCTTTAAGTGTGAATAGTTCTTCCATGCCATTTAACACAAAATTAATTCCCATTGAACATAAAAATAATTGGAACTCAAAGACTATGAACACGAATGAAGTTTGCCTTACAAAATGGAAATGATATAGTTCTCTCTCTCACTCCCCCCCCCCTCTCTCTCTCTCTCTTTCTCTCTCTCTCTCTCTCTCTCTCTCTGTATATATATATATATATATATATATATATATATATATATATGATCACTTTGAGGTAATCATTGTTTTTTATTATTATTTGGAATTTAAATATTATCTTGTTAGATATGCTTTAATAAATATTTTTTGTCACATATCATACTATCTTTCATTTTGACATGTCATTTTGTGGTTATTTTAAATAAATTTTTTCCATTTCATTTTATGGTTTTTTTTTCATTTTATTAAATTTCACATTATAATAATTGTAATAAATATAACAAAAAGTGAATATCAATTTCATTAATACAACTTTCCATTTAATTTTAAAATTACTAAAGTAAAGCTCAATTATTTCTTTTGTGTATTTGTTTATTTTTTTTTTAAATGAACACTTTACTTTCAATAAGTTAGTACTTTTTTCTTATTTCTCTTAGGAAAGAGGGAATCATGCACGAGTTAGGAGGAATTTATGTGAGGTACCGGTGGTATCTACAAGGAACCATCCATTATTTAGTGGGTTAAGAGTGGTGGGTTGAGTGAGTTTCATACGCAGATTCACTAACCCGCTTCTACCATTTTCATCTTATGCAATAATCACTTGTACATTGTGCATCAAAACTTGTACCAAAACAATTTTATATGCTTGGGAAAATTTTCATACATGTCCTTGCAAAAATTAAGAATTATGTCTATATCCTTCCAAAGTTCATAATTACATATATATCCTTATTAACCTACTAAACTCACATTTATATCTAATTTTGTAATTTAATGAGTTATAAATCAATTTAATACAATAAACTATATTTATAAATAAACAATGCATATAGATTTACCAAATACCCTTTACACATTATTAAAGAAATATAACTAAATGCATTTAGTTAGGATCAAACCTAATTAAATGTGAGGATATTTCCTTGTGAAACCTCCTTAGTTGGATGTAAAAAAGAAGATCATTAACTTTACTTTAGCATCAAAAAAGAGTTGAAAAATCAATAATATTGAATGAAAATATTGATATTAAGTATTAACGTCATGATTAGTTCTTGGGTCTGTGAAGATAAAAAGATGATGCTTAATGATAGAGGTATGAAGCTTATTTGTGATGGTACCAGGAGTGTGACGACCATTAATGGCGTGATAACCTATGTGTAGTGAGTAAATTTCAGTACAACCCTTTGTCCATATGATCTTGCAGATTAGACAATAATGTCTTGGGGGTATTCGATTGCTACAATCACTCTAACATCCTTTTGAAGCTGCTCCCATATCTTTCATAAGTTAATAATGTAAATTCCTGTCCAACAAGATCCTCATCACCTCACCAAAAATCAAGGATTCCTCTTCGATTTCATCGGTCAAAACTTCCACAACTCCATAATCGCAACTATTAATTTGATGGTTAGCCACATTAAGGTCTAGTTGTTCTTCGTCTCCAGGAAAACCTAATTCCACCTTATCACATCCAGAACACTTAATCAATTTACAAGAAAATAAAGTTTCAGCAATGCTATCTCTCCTAATTCGAAACTTTTTTGAGTAATCAGAATCAGCAAGGATGATTGTCTTTTTCGATGGTTTCAAATATATCACCATTTTGAGCTCTTAAAATACTCCTTACAGTAATACGTTCGTGCAACAGATTTTAAAGATGTCATTGCACCAAACTCGAAACGAAATCCACAAAGATCAAATACTTCGATTATTTGAAAGATCTTTGGTGGGTTGTACCCGATTATCAAAAGCCCAATTCGATTGCACCCGACAAATCGAAAAGCTTCGATTGTGAAACAAATTCGGTATAAATTAAGGAATAACAAACGAACAAAAGAAATGAACAACGACTAAGAGGGAAGGTGATGGAGACCGATGATTGATCGATTGAGGGATTAAATTTCCCCCTCAAAACCTAAACAATTTCTAGCAAAAAAAAGAATAAGATTTAATTTTGGATATAACGTGTAAATGGTATTTCGGTAAATTTATATGTATTTTTTATTTATAAATATAATTTCTAGTATTAAATTGATTTATAACTCGTTAAATTATAAAATTGGATATAAATGTGAGTTGGTAGGTTAATAAGGATATATACGTAATTATGAAATTTGAAAGAATATAGACGTAATTGTTAATGTTTGCAAGGACATGTATGAAATTTTCCCCATATGTTTTTAGCTAGTTTGTATATTTTTAGTAACTATTTTCATTGGCTTGGGTGTTCTAAAAACTATCTCATTCTAATACTCCCATAAAGCCCAACTAGACATGAAAAATTGCATCAAAGACACTTCATTTGTAAGTTGGTAGTTGGGTGCAAACGGGTCTGAGTCTAGCTTAAGCATGCTAAATTCATTTAATATTTTTGTGCTCGAGCACGAGCTCAGCTCGTTTTGAGCTTTATTATAACGTCTCATTTTTCACAACCAAATTTTTTATTTTTAAATTAGATAAAATATTTTTTCCATAAAACCAAGTCAAGAAAACTGTAAGTATCAAAATGCAATCATCCCAGAGTATCATAATAATACGAAATCACAAAAGCTGTCAATAAGTGTGTATAGTTAAGCCTTCACCTTCCCATAATCATCTGAAGTACTCAAAACACATTTAAATCCACAACTGTAAGCACGAAGCTTACTGAGTTCCCCAAAATATCACATACAACACATCATAATAAACAATTATGAGTTATCAACAACTTTGGGACTATCAGTAGTCCTATAGGCTAACAACAACCCTATGGGTTATCAGCAACCCTGCGGACTATCAAATCTCCTGGAGTTATCAACAACTTAATAAATACACATAACCATAATCAACAAATAGGACTCAGTTAGTCTAGCATGCACCCTACTATAACATACATAATATAGTGAGAAGTCTGACCTCATAAATAGAAGACTAACACAACAACTCTTTAACAATGAAGACTCGTACTATGAATCATCAAATCATCAATATAAAAGTACCCTCTTAATTTACTCCGTAAACCCCTCAAGTTGACCAAAATTCAACCCGGTCAAAAAGTCAACGGTCAAAGTCAGCCCCAACTTACGTCCACATCATGGCAGCTGCACGACAAAACATGTATGGTGACACCAGCCACCACATCGTGGCAAGCAGACTGCCACATCGTGGGAACTGGTCTCTCACAGATTAATGAATTAAACTTTTAGCATTTAACCCCATGAGTTGGTCTCTTACAGATTAACAGATTAAGATATTAACCCTTAACTTCATGAACTACAAATCTCATATCTGAACCTTCCCAAGGTCTTGATGGATAAAGTTTCCAACTTTATCCATTATGACATACCAATAAGCCAAGATCTCAAATCCTAAGCTCTTAATGGTTGCACCCATTGCATGGACACTAAACTAAGTCCTGAAAGTCCCCTTTCTAACCACCACCATGGTCTAGAAGTCAAATAAGGCACACAAAGGTTATGGAGTTCACACAAACTCCAAGAATAAGAAGATATGGACCAAAAAGCTCATAAAATGACTTAGAACTAGATCTAGAGAACTAATGAGCAATGTGAAGACTTTATGCGACTTTATGCCTCCAAAAAACCAGAAACGTGATGAAGATGCAAGATCTAAGTTGGAACCAAGCACACAAGCACCAAAATGGACTCCTTTTTCTTTCAACCTTCAAAAAAATGGCTTCACGCACTTAAAACATACATATGGAGGCTAGGGTTTGGATGATGTATGATTTTAAAGGGTGGAGGTTGTCAAATGAGGCAAACTTAAGAGTTAGTGTCTTTAAATAGAGCACAAAGTCAGAGATCTAAGGTTTTTCACCAAAATAGTTGCCCCATCGTGGTGCTTCGCGGCTCCACGTTCTTAATTAGACGATGCCATGTCGTGGGGCCTCAACCACCACGTCGTGGCTCACCCTAAAATCCTCAAAACTTATATTAAAATAAATTAAACTTGGAAAAACATTACCTGAAAAACGGATAAATGGGTGTTACATTTATGGCATGAAGCTCGAGATCGACTCATGAAGAACTATATGGACTTGGGCTCAACTTGTATACAATATACCAAAATTCCTTAAATATACATTTGTTAAAATACGTATTTATTTTAATATATAAAAATAAAAATATATTTTATTATTATTATTATTATTATTATACATATGTAAGCTTGTTTAGGCTTTCGAGGCTAATCAAGCTTAGGAACAAACGCTTGAGCTCACTCTTATTTAATAAACAAATCTAATATTAAGTTCGAGCTCGTTTAAAATCGATCTCAGGTCTAGTTTTTAACAAGTCGATCCCGAGTAGCTTACGAGTACCTTGATTCGTTTGCACCTCTAGTCTAGTTGGTACTCTGAATTCGATATTCGCATACCAATAAATAACCAGTATGTCAAAATTCCTCCAACCTCAAATGGAAATAGCAAAAGGACACGAAATAAATAAAAAACAAGGTCCAAGGTTTTAGTGTGTGAATCACACGTCACATACAATAACTTATCCAATTATATCCCCCTTTTGTGCACGTTTTCTTTTGTTGGTAATTATAAAGCTTCATCCGTCAAGCTAACACGTTAAAAATTAAATGAACTATAATTTGCGGCAAGTAAAACAATACAATGAATGTGGAGAGTTTCTGCTGTGATTTTGATAATTTAAGTAGTAAGATTGGTGGATATGAATCGTTTTCATCCCTTTGATACCTAACATCATCTCTCTTCCTTGAGTCACTAGTCCAAACATTTTTCCCATTTAGTCAACCACATCAAAATGTAAGATATCAAAGCAAGATTGTACACAACCATGTAATGACGAGAGAAGAAGTAGGATAACGAAGAGGAAAACCCTTTGTACTAGGACACCTAAAATGGTAACCATCCTTCCCAGATGCATCCTTTGGGCATAGTGTGTACCCTCATAGTAAATTCGAAAAGATCTAGAATGTATGCGGTGCCGTACGAGATTATCTTTTGAAAATCCTTAGTATACTGATAATAGCTTTTAGTGAGCTGTCTAGTAACACCGCTGACGATGGCTACTTGCATATATGTAAAATTAGCATTATAGACATATATTTTGTTTATGCTTCCGTCACGTAACAACTTTAGCACGTCTTATGATTATGTCTAAATTATGCATGTTTCATATATGAGTGTTAACATTACCTAAATAAGCAAAATGTGATATAGATATTATATAAAATCATTGAACTTTTCACAAAACTTACAAAAAACCCAATCCATTTAAAAAAGGCAATTTAACATGGTACATGTTCTTTGTTGACATTACCTAACATAATAGTTTTTGGAAAATGCAATGACTTTAGACTTTAATAACAAAGTTTGAAACATAATTGATCAACTAGAGATAAGTTAAAGCATGTTGTTATTTATTAATACATGACCAAAAGTGTCATAATGGTATAGTATAGGGGTAATATGTGTGCAATATTACTTACATCGGAGTTATTTAAATATAGAGGTTGGGGGTGGTGGGAGACTGGGAGTTGGGGGATTTTGTAAAGAAAGGGGAAGACGAAGAAGCGGCAATTTCGGCCACTCTCGCTCTTGTACTTTGATTTCTCATCAACGTTTTATCTCTTTCTATTTCTTTCCCTAAATACATGCAACCCTAACAATTCGATCGATTCCACTCTCTCTCTCTCTCTCCCTCTCCTCTCTCTCTCTGGGGCTATGGCGGATGATAAGAGAAAGAAGAAGAGAGGGAGAAGCAAGGTTTTCAGGTTTTGCTTTCGGTCCTCCGCCGCCGACGAAGCGTCTTCATCTGGTAATAAATCCGATGGCCTGGAAACCAAAAACGGACGGTTAGGAAAACCGGTTTTGACAGGGAAAGAGTTGCTTCCGGAGGGGAAGATGGTCAACGGTGGCGTCGCCGATAGCGGCGGTGATTGCGTTGTGAAACGTCCGTCTCCTCGACGACGATTCTCTCGTGTACTTAAAGCCGTTTTGTTTGATTCAATGAAGGTTAGTTCTTCAATGTTCAATCGCTTTCATAAACCGCGTCGTATTGGTTGTTTTTTTATTCAATTATGTTAACCGATTCATAGAAGTCAGCGCAATCGTATTGGCTTTTCCCGCATTTCTAGAATTAATGAGAGTAATCCACGTTTGATCATTTCTGTTGAGTCTTTGAACATTCATCTTCTGTATCTTCTGAAACGATATATAGTTTCATGCTTTTGTTATATCAATCAATTTTTTAACGAATTGACTGATGTTTATCTTCATTTTCAAACCGACAGACGAAGAAGAAGAAGATTCGCAGAAGTTCTTCCAAATCTTCGATTGCTTCAGATACGAGCGAGTCGTCTTCTTCATCAAGCGAGAAAATCGGCAAATCATTTGAAGACATTAATGCATGTAGTAAGGAATGTGCAGATTTGGATGATTCTTGTAGTCATTCAAATCTATTCTCATCTTCTTCCCGAACAACTCTTTCCTCAGCCTCTACCTCATCCTCTTCGTCCATTAATTCTAATTCCCGATGGTCTTCTGACCAAAAATCATCATCCCGTTTAGATTCAGTCGATAACAGAGATTCTGTTCCATCAAATTCATCAATCTCAAACAAATCAAATCGTATGAACTCCACTTCTCGATCATCCTTTGAGCAAAAAGTATCTTCTGCAATAGATACACCCATCATTTCCATTTCAAGACCTTCCTCATATCAAAAGGAATTATCCCGACTGGATTCGAGAACTTCGGTTTCATCCAAATCCGATAAGATCAAAAATGGAAGCATCCACTGGTGTTTATTTCTTCTCCTTAGCCTAATTGTACTCGTGATTTGGGGCAGACTCTTCTCCATTCTCTGGACATCAATCTCGTTTTACTTTGTGCCTCGCCCCAGGCTAAAACGAGTCAACTCAGTACCCACCACGACCGAGTTTCTTGATTTTGACTCGGACCAGTACAAGAAAAAAGTAATCATGGCTGGATTGCTTGATAGGACTCGTCCGATTCGGTAACACTACAGGAAAAATATCAGATCAGTTTGTAGTCTGTACGGAATGTGTATAAAAATGTGTAATGTATAAAAACTAAAACTATTCACAGAAAAATGATTAGTTTGATTTTCATTTTGTAATGGAAGAAAATTTAGAATCCTTTTCCACAATTATTATATTCATGAAATGATGGATTGATGGATTTTGATTTTGTCTTGCAACGGTTAAATGTTGACGTATGTTGATTTTGATATTTGGTAATTGGATTTGATTTTTTTTTAATATATAAAATTGTATGTGATTTTTTGTATATAAAAAATAAGATTTGATTTTTTTTTTTTTATATAAAAGGGTCAACGAAAATTTGGTGTAGGTTGTAAAGTAGGTGGATACTTTGTAAGATTTTTTTTGTTTCCTTTTACATGTTTTTTTGCTTTATACTGAGTTCTAGATATCACCTGCTCCAGTTTGTTTCTTTTTTGGGGTAATGTAATAATTAATAGTGAATAATGACGACTTGTTGCTTACTCTTTTCTTTTTATTCATTTTTTGGACATGTAATAATTTTGTTTTCTATTGAAGTTTTTATCATCTTAAGTAAATTGGATAGATATTAGGTTAAATGATATAAGTCAAATTGAGGAATTTTATTAGTATGTATCGCAAGTAATAAATAATTTTGTATAATTAGGAAATTTATGATTAAAGTAAGAGTAAAATTGAACTTTTAAAACTGTTAATTGTGAATTTAACTTTTAATCGAAATTTAAAATATTATCTTTTGGCAAGAAGCAACTATATTACTAAACACGTTTTTTTTATTGGTAAACATAATGGGAACTCCTTACATTACTTAAACATGCAAACATAAGGCATATCTATTGTAAGTGTAGAAATGGAATGAGTTTAAGAGATGAAGATTAAAATGATTTTCTTATTACATGCAATCATCTATTAAATCGTACACACACACACACGTAAACAAGCGCCATACTTGCTAACCTATACGTAGCAAACCAACTAACAAGTAACAAAGTTAATACTACCACTAACTAACTTAATTGTTACTTAAATATCTCCCTCAATATGGACTTGTAAAGAACTGTGTAGAGCCATCTTGGTCATAATTGGTAGCATCTTGAATCGATGAAGTGGCTTTGTGTTTGTGAATATGTCAACTAATTAATTGAAAATTTGTTTATATAAGTATCAACTCTATAGGTCTATGTCTTTAAAAAAAACTTTATAGTTCTGTGCAATAACTTTTCACGAACAAATGATAATCAAGATGCCAATTTTTCATGGCATAATTGGTGTCATAAAAAACCAAAGCGCGTCTTGAATTGTAATGCCATAATAACAAAGCAAGTGTTGGGGTCTTGAATTGTAATGCCAAAATAAGAAAGCAATTGTTGTGGCCATATGACTTCACTTGTGACAACAACATTAGCTCGATATTCAACCTCAATGAATGATCTTTAAAAAGTTGTCTATTACTTTGATTTCCATGTGATCAAGAAATCATCCGTAATGACAAAAAAATCAGATGACAAACCACACTGTATATGGGCAACCCGCCCGATCAATCAGAGCCATTAAACATTTGAAGTTCAAAACATGATTTAAGCGTATATGAAAATCCTTGTCTTGGTTTATGTTTTTAAAAATCATAATAAGTGGTCGGCCACATGTAGATGAGGGATACTAGGTTTGATAGCAAAGTTAATATATGAACAACATAGGTGATGCCTAACCTTGTGATATTAGATAAATGGGTCTAGCCCACTTGGCTAACAAGGAGGTCTTTAATCTAACAACTAACTAGGAGGTCATGGGTTCAATTCTAGGCATATGAGATATTTATATTATTTGCTGTTTCAAAAAAAAAATACATGATAATGCAAATCAATCTTCTAACTTAGTTGGATCATCCCAAGGTTCACTATGGAAGTTAGAAGCTCTATATTTGTGATGCATGAGATAATGAATATGTTTTGTTAAATGTGACTTAAGAATTAAAGATTGAATGACAAATTGGAGCGCATTTGGATTAGGGTTGGAGCACTTAGCTAATGCACTCCTAGCATGCTAAATGTACTCTACTCTATGGAGAAAGCCAAATGCGCTCCTGACCATGACCAAATGCGCTCTAACTCTTGATTATGTGCTGAGAACATGAAGAATGTGCTGCCATGTGAGAATGCGTTGAGCATGTAGTTTCAAAACATTCTTTATTGCTAAAATATGAATGTGAGTTTTAAAACATTCTTTATTGCTAAAATATGAATGTGGGTGAAAATGATGCGTTATTTAGAGTCCATATGCAAAAGTTATGAATTAAACAATATTTGGTGGCAATGTGTAACATAAGTGCGGGGGAGGTCATTACACATCACGTTCTCTACTCTCTAGTATTCATATATCACAATTATCATCTCCTACGTTAAAAGACCCAAAGGTCCCTACAGGGCAAGGTTTTATTCAAAATATGTGGTTTCTTTGTTGATTATTGTTTATAAATTGGATATGCATCTTAGGGTTATAAAATATGAATCATTATTTTCTGTTGCGTTATTAATATCTTAACTGTTTTAGAACAATCAAACTCCTACAGTTTATGAGAGCCACTTTTAGATATAATAATCACATTGTTTGCTCTTTAATTTTTGGTTAGATAGGGGCATCCTCCAATATTTATGTATTTTATATTTGTATTAAGCATGTTTTATAACATCATGGCATTCATAAAAAAAAAGTATGGGACCTAAGTTAATTTTACTTCCCTATAATTTTTCATGAACTCTCCTTAGGCAATATACAATATATTTACGTGTATATGTATGGAAATCGGTTCCTTGTGGTGACCTATTAATCGTTATACTTATCACTAAAGTAACATAATTTGTTTTCGGGCAGAGAATATCACATGTTAAAAAAGAAGGCAAAAATATAGTAATATAACACTCTATGTCCTATTATGTCAAAGAAAGTCATGACTATCGTTAATAAGTCCAAAATACTTGTTTAATTTTCTGAAAATTACTGATTAATCATTATACTTATCGCTAAAGTAACATAGTTGTTCATATGTCACATGTGTAGGGATTCTAAGATTATTAATATAATGTTTTCATTACTCATTACTTGTAACAAACATATTGTTGTTAAATCAGATAATCTTAGAAGGGTAGTGCTTGTACATATGTTATAACTATTATAATCTTATGAGGAAATTACATTTAGCAAAGTCTCAAATGCTTATGTTATTTGACAGTGTAGGAATGCTCAAGGGAAAAAAGTATGCGACGAAACCAAAACAACCATCATGATGCATCTATTATTTCACATCGTTCTTAACCATGATGTGCTTTTTTTTTGTTATGATGCAACTTGGCGTTATTAAATGTATTTCATTTGGTGGGGTTTGCAATTCATGGAGATCATTTACATTGTGTACAAGGAACGTTTTTATGGCATCTAAAACACCCATGTCCATATGTATTTATAACTCTAATATAGAGAACAAAGTCTACCTAGCAGACTTTAAAGGAAGAATTAAAGTTCAAAACCACCATTCCTCACTCTTTTGAGAGGACATGTATTAGATTAACTTGTGGTTACTTGATCTTGTTTTGTAAGAAAATTCATGATTTTTGGCTTGTGAATCCCATCAGCCATCACCAAACATGAACTTCATTTCCCTGTTGCTCGTTTTACTGTGTTATTCATTTAACTCAAAGCTCCAAGAATATCATTGTCTTTTAACCTTCAATATCTAAGTGGGCGTTTGTCATCTTAGATATATTCTCTTGTAAAATACAGTTTCTTATAACGAATAAACGAAAATGGAAATATGTCTCCAACTATGTCTCCATCCATGATATACATGCATGCAAGGGGAATATATATACCCTAAAACACCTATAAGACTTATCACACGAGGTGCATATATGAATTGAGACTTTTTCCAACACCCAAACTGACATTACTTGAAACCTAAGAGTTTTAGTTTTTTTGATGTCATTCTATATGTATTCAAAGTTCATAAGTTCGGGTGAAAATCTTTATGTGATAGATCGCATGTCAAAACATCTGTATGAGATTAACAAACTAGATTTTGATGAAATGAAATTGGTGCGACATGATAAGTCAGTAGAAGAATATATGTTCTTTTTTAGCGACTTGTCTAATTGTATTGATACAACTGCTGTAGTTATGCCACACCCTCAGTCTCTGTAATACTCGGTTTCGGATTTGCTTCTTTATTCGGGGCTGCGGCCTAATCTTCAGTGGTCATGAGGCTTAGGACCTTGGGAAAGGAAGAATTTGGCTATTATTGAGTGTGGGTGTTATGGTCTAACTGACCCAAGTGTTCGATTGTGTCTTTGGAGGTCAGGGGTATAATCGTAATTTGATATTTCGGTCTTTTATGGATTTTGGTTTTTGTTTGGGAGGTTTTAAGGCTTAGGTGTGTTGTTAGAAGTGTAGGGCTTCTCGCCACCTTTTCGTGGATATAAGGTTCATTGGAAATGGACCTAATATGAGGAAGTTATGGCATTTTGAAGATATTGGTAAATTGGCCCCTAATGGAAATAGTTGGCGAAATGGTCCCATGCATGCAAGGAGGGTATGCACGTGTTCGACTAAGTACAGCCAGCGTAAGCTGGGGTACACCCAATGTAAGATTGGAAAGTGGATGCGGGTGTTTGAGCAGTACGCCCAATGTACAGGTGCTACGCCCAACGTAATGTGCAGGATCCCAAAACCCTAAATTTTAGGGTTGGCTCACTATTTAAACACCTTAAGTCCCAGGTGTTAGCCTCTCTTTCATCCTCCATTGTCCTCCAACCAAATCTCGAACCCTAGCCCCATCCAAAAGTGTTATGAGCTCTTTTTGTGCTTCTTTGGTGGGTTTTAGTGAATATTCAAAGAGTGGAAGCTTTATGTAAGGTGGTGAATCAAGGGAAGGCTTGTAGATCTCGACTCTTTGCTCGATTTCTAGCTCTTTAAAGGTAAAAAGTTCTTAACTTGCACATTAGAAGTTGAGATCTAAGATTATGTGTGTTTTGTTCCCATTTTGATCTCATGGGTGAGATCTAGTGGTTGGACACCACTCTAGGAGCTTTGAGTTGATACTCTTAGCATTTCTGAGGTTCTAAGTTCATAAAAATGCTTGTTTGATGCTTAGAGATGGTCCATACATGTTCTAGTTGGGTTTTAATGAGTTAAGATGGTCATTGGGTCCTTAAGACATGTCTTGAGTTCTGGAGAAATTGCGGTTATGCCCCGCGTAACTGATGGTACACCTAGTGTACCATCTTTTGGTCGTGATCCATGTTTCCTTAGGTATGCCCAGCGTAGCTGAGTGTATGCCCAACGTTTGACGTGGTTGAGGCTTAGTGTGTTTTTGGGCTTCGTACTCTTGCGCCATCTTGTTGCTTTGGGTCTTTCGAGTCGTCTAAGATTTTTTATTAGTCTAAGGGAATTATTGGGCTTAGGATAAGGCTCACATGGGGATTGGGCCCAATTTGGAAAATTGGGCCATTAGTGGGCCTTTGTTAATCTTTCGGTTTTGGGCCTTATTGGTCTTAGGCTTGGGCCTCAGTTTTGGTTCATGTTGGGTCAGTGGTAAAATGGTTATTTTACCCCAGGTTTGGATTATGGACTATAGTTTGGAATGCAATTGCTAATTGGATGTTATTTTAGTATGGATAGCTCGGGAGGTCATTTGGGCGACAACTAGAGATTTCTCGTAGTGAGCTTCAGCATTCGAGGTGTGTCTCCTCACCGTTCTATGGTTCGAAGGCACCAATGTTGACCCATTTGGTTTATGTATTGTAGAAAGACCTGGGGGAAAACCTTAGCAGTTGCATGAAAGACCAGGAGGCGGCTTCTGGAAAACTGTATGCAAGACCAGAGCATGAACTTTGGCAGTTATTTTGTTAGTAATGGTAGGTTGTATGATAGTTGTCTTTGTGATGCTTGCATGGAAGACCAAGAGGTGGCTCCTGACACTTGTCTATAAGACCCAGGGTTTTGGCCCTTGGCCTGGCAGGGAAGACCACGAGGCGGCTCGTGGCGTAATGGCAAGACTATGGTGAATATAGCACCTTTATTGATTGTTGTATATGCATTATATGTATTGTAACGCCCCGATCCTCAGGTATTAATTAATTAAGAATTTCTGGATAAAGCTCTACTCGAAGATTTGGTCGACCTACTCGTCGAGTAGCAGCGGGGTGAGAACACGTGTTTAGTGACCTACTCGGCGAGTCCACTATTGGGACTTGGCGAGTAGGAGTTGGCAGATGAAACCCTAAATCCCGGGGTTTGCACCCCTATTTAAAGGAGCCTCAGCCTCCTTTGGGCCTCCTTACACTCTTTGAGATCCCTTGAAACCCTAATTTGTGTGTGTGTGTGCCTTGGTGTGGGTTGAAGCTTGGAAAAGAGGATCTTGGAGGAAGGAAGCTAAGAGTGCAAAGGAAATTGAAGCAAGAAAGGAGTGGGAAGCGGGTTTTGCCTCAGCTAGTATCGTTTGAAGGTATCAAAGTACCATTATTACTTCCTTTTCTTCCCTTTTGTTGAGTTCTAGGGCTTTTTATGGATTTTCAAGTTGGGATGTTGAGCTATGGGTTAGATCTGAAGTTGTAACTTCAGATCTGGACCCTCCTTGGATGCTAGAGTCATAAAGTTGTTGTATTGGTTGTGGTTGAAGTCCCTCTTGGACTAGAAGCTCCATTAAGAACTTAAAATAGACATTTGGAGCCTTTTATAACCATGCATGCACGTGAAGTTTGCAACTTTATGTGGTAAGTATGCCCTAGAAGCTTGGATCTGTGATTTGGAGCCGTTGCATGGCTCAAAACAAGTCTGTATGGAAAGAGGACTGGATGGACTCAGCGAGTCGCAAGAATGAACTTGGCGAGTCACTTGAAGATGGTCATTGAACTCGGCGAGTTGGATGAACAACTCGGCGAGTCGGATGGTTTTTCCCTAGGATATGCATGCATGTGTACCCGTCGAGTGGCAAGGAGGAAACTCGACGGGTGGCCTTAAGGATTGATCAGGATTCGAAGGAACTCGACGAGTCACTCCGATGACTCGGCGAGTGGCCGAGTGTAGTCGGCGATTTGAGGTCAACATGGACTGTTGACCTTGACTAAGGATTTTGACCTTGATCAGGAATCACTAAGAGGTTATGGGGTGTCTCATAAGAGTGAGAACTTATGAGTATATTGTGTTATGGTTATAGGTGGTGGAGCCAGTGTCAAGTGATCTGATAGTTGGAGTTTTCATTACGAATCGACATCTGCAAGGTGAGTTATCCTCAATATATCGATAGGGTCTATGGCACCAAGGCCGACCCTTTATGATTTACATCCTGGTTTAGGATGGTTGCTTTGTTATTGCCATGTTAGATTTCATCCTGGTTTAGGATGGGTGTTATGTTATTGTTATGTTAGAATTCATCCTGTTTAGGATGGTTGTTATGCTAGAGATCGGTTAGATCGGTTGTCATGGTATGCTACATATGATTCTGATCTGTTAGATCGAAATCAGGATAGATAGTATGTTATGCTTTTATGATCCATAAGGATTGGTATGTTAGTGACCTGTTAGGTCGATGCTCTAATTACGAGTGAAACTCTATGATTGATGGTAAATGAGATAGATATGTTTGCTATGTGTATGTGTAAGTATATGATAGTATGCGTACATGGTTAGTTGTTTTTTGGTTAGGTTGAGGCGGTCCTGCTTTGTGCTGAAGGCCAACACACCCTCTGAGCGGTCCGGGGAGACTGCAGGCCCACGCGGCGGACCAGTCATGCCAAAGGCTCGGGACAAATTCAGATAGACTGTAGGCCCAGTAGGGCAGATCAGTCCGACCGATGGCCCAGTATGTATGATGTTTGATTGATCGTTATGGCTATGGTTTCTGCCAGTGTGGTATTGGTATTTTGGGGGTAGCTCACTAAGCCCTCGGGCTTACAGTTTTCAGTTTATTGTTTCAGGTACTTGAGGAGAGCGAGGGAAGGCAAAGGCATGACCGTACTGCTCCTCATCCTCATGATCTATTTTGGGACGCTCTGATGATAAAAGAATTGGAAATGTTTTGTAAAAACAATTACTATTTGACTCTTTTGTTAGTATTAAAAGTTTAAATTTAGCATAAATTTTATGGATGTTACATGTATGGCTCATGATTATGTATGACATGTATGGTTCGTTTGGTAGGTATGGTATGTGGTATTCGGGGATCTCATTAAGCTTTGTGCTTACAGTTTGTGGTTTTGGTTTCTGGCACTTCCGGTTCGAAAGCAAGGGGTCCGACTTGATTGCAGCGCATACACATGTGTTTTCCGCAATATGTGATTTTAGGATTTAACTCTGATAATTGTTTTACTTATAAATGTTTTTAAATATTGGATCAAGTTATATCTATATGTTTTGATTATAATAGAAATAAAATTTTTATCCTTGATTTTTGGAATGTTACAGTCTCAATATGATAGATATGCTCTCACTAAAGAAGATAGAAAAGTAATTTTTTTTGGAATGAACTTGTGGTACTTTTTTCATCAATTGTTTGAATGTAAATCTCTTTAGTGAGTGATAATTTTTAAATTCTTTTATCTTCTTTTTATGATGGATAGGTATGTTAACTATAACATTGTAGACTTACGAGAATCGTGAGTGGATTTGCATATTTCATACTTATTATTTTCAATAAGTATGGTTATTGGAGACCTTTTTGGTTTAGGCACATATGTTATTTAATTTATTTAATATTGGACTATTGATATAAATGACAATGGAAATATTGAGTTTCCAAGTTTAAAGTTTAAACCGTGATAAAGTTATGATAGAATAGTACGTCCAATATAAAACACTTTTTGGTTTAGTAATTTAGTCAGCAAGAGGTACTATCTTACGTTTTCAGAGCCGGTCCCGAGGATTTAAATGCTCAGAACAAACCAGATAAAAATGTCCTTACTGCTATTATACGTTTTTTATTTTTAAATAAATAAATATAATATATAATAAAAAAATTGGGTCCAATGCAACTATCCACTTTGCCCTTCTCAACACCCCCATGTTGGTTTTCAAAAATGATATAAATCAAAATAATATTACTACTAGAAAGACGTCTAATTTACTACGAAAATTTCCAGAGAAAAAGAAAGTTGGAAGCACCGACCATTTTATGAAAAACCAACACAAAGAAAACCCTAACTTATATATTACCGACAGAATACTGCCAATAAGTAAAATCCGTTGGAAATTTCCGACCCTTTTTCCAACCAAGATAAATAATTTTTTTTTTGAAAAAAATGTAAGTTTCCTCGAAATTGTGTCGGATATTTTCGACCATTTTTCCAACCAAAGTAATTAGTATCATTTTAAGAGGCAAATGAGATATTTGATCCCTACAAAGAGGTTTAATGAAACAACCAAACAGAACAAATAGGATGCGAAGATACTTATATAATAATGTCTAACAAACTAAAACAAACAATATGTCAACAAACAACAATAGCGAGACAAAAGATTTAACATGATTTCACAACCGAAGAGGTTGTATATATCCATAAAAGAGGGATAATATCTTGTATATTGCACAGTCAAAGGATGATGACAAAACTTACCGATTGTACAAATATTGATCAAAAGTAAGAAAATTCATCAAAAATCACCTAGGAGAGAAGAATGAAGCACTAGCCCTAAAATGAGTGAAATTCAACAATTTAAATGAAAACAACCCAAAATGGTTACTTCAAGTGGTCGAGCCAAGTGATCATTTGCCGAAAAATTGAAAACCATCACTTGAAGTGACGACAAACTAACGAATATTGTATGATAAGAAAATACCACACCATGATCACTTGAAGTTGCCAACAAGTGGCGATTTCTTATTGTCATGAATTTCTTCCAAGATCTTCAAACCAGTTGCATCTATATACATTGTCTTTTAAGATTACAACACTCCAATTTGATATCATCAGTGGCAGACCCTCTTAGGGGCAGAAGGGGCCATGGCCCCCCCGCTTTTTGCTCTCCTAATTAAGATTTATATAATCAAGTTGGAAAAGAAATACCATAATGACAAGCTTCCCTCGGTGTCCAAATCATTGTAATACATACATACATACAATATATACCTAATATATTAAAATTATGCAATCTAAATATTAACTAAAACAATACATAATCGATAACAAAAAATTTCGGAAGATCACCTACCAAATAAAACACAAACCTTATTTTTTTAGGAATCTGTAAATAAGGAAATAAATCCTTATTAAAATCTATAAAAATCCCAAAGATTAAATCAAATTTACAACGATTTAAGTCAAACTTTTTAAGAAAACTGAAAAGTGTAAACCTAGAACCCCAAATTTTATATCGGCCGCCGGAAAAAACCTTCTTGAAACTCACCGGAAGAACAACGTTGTCCGTCAAAACCATTGTCGTCTTGTACTCTTTTCCGATCGTCGGATTGTTCGCCGCCTTCACACTGTACGCGTTCTCTCCGCTTCGCTGGTTGTCGGAGCCTGGACTGCTGAGAGTTTACCTCCGTCGTGCACTTGTATGCTAGTCGGTTTTCGATTTCCCTCTCAAAGGTATATTCTTCGTCGTCTTCTGCAAGTAGTCTCTTTGTCTTTTGTTTTCTTTGTATCTATATTTCTTTCTTTTCTCTCGATGGTCATAAAACACATACAAAAGATAACAGAAGAGAACAAAATATTTCCTCATTAATTATTATGACTACACCTAAGAGGCTAACACCCTATAAAGTTTATAGGTAGTTCTTACTGAACTAGAATATATATCTTTTACCTATTAGCTCATCCATTATACCCACCACTAATCACTATAGTGGTAGGTGCCATCTCATCACCACATTCAACCATTAAACCTATGGGATACCCACCACTATATTCTTCTTAGGTGTAGAGCCAAGGGGCTCGGAAGGGATGAAGGGAGGGAGTCTTGGAGTCTCAGTGTGATTCTGATCAGGAAATTGTGTATGTAGTAGTGGTTCATCGTGGGGGATGTTTGGAGATGTCATCAGTGTATCGGGTTTTCCCAACCTGAGGGTGCTAGAGCTAGTTCAACATGTGTATGTGATTGCAAGAGGAGAACTCATGGGAGTTGCTTTGAAGAATGTGTCTTTCTGTCAGCATAATGACTAGAGTTGGACTCGAATCGGGAATTCGGTGGTGCATGGTTATTTCTAGCTCATATGGGTTGAGTGATGGTTGTGATTTGGAGCAGTGTTGCATCATGAGTAGTACTCAGTTGTTAAGTGGAGTTATCAGAGGGTAAAGCCGGTGGCCGGCTTGAGACGGTGGTCAGGACACCGCAAGAAAGGAGGTAGTGAGTTCCGGTTTCGATGGTTGTGTTTTGAGGAACCTGGTTGGGTTAATGTCAGGTGATGCGTGGCAGGAGTATTTCTAAGAGTTGAGTTGTTGCAGGCTTCGAGGACGAAGCCTAATGTAAGTGGGGGAGAATTGTAACATCCCGGAATAGCAAGAGTAAAGTTGAAGGGCTAAAAGAGTAAAATGGGAAGGAGCGACTCGGCGAGTCCACGAGTGGACTCGGCGAGTAGGGTCGCGACTCTAGTCGCGTGTTAAATGACCAACTCGGCGAGTAGCATGGGTGGACTCGGCGAGTTGGTGCTGAGTGGAGAAAACCCTAAATCCAGAGGTTGAGCCCTATATAAAAAACATTATGTCTCCTCCCCAGCCTCCTTATCACCCCTTGAGTTCCAGAAGCCCTGATTTCGTGAGAAAACACCATTGTTGAGTGAATTAGAGCTTGGAGAAGGGTATTTGGTGCTTTAAGCTTGAAGATTGGAGGCTTGTATCAGGAAGCTTGGGGGAAACAACAATCTACAGTTGGTTGGGCTCATTCCAAGGGTAAGGAACCATTTCCTTAAGCTATTTTCTTCATGGGTTCATGTGTGGTGGTTGGTATGGCATCTAAAGTGAGATAGAAGCTTGGATCTGAGGATGCTACTTCAGATCTGAGCTTGTGATGGTCCTATATGTCATAAAGTCCCTGTTGATGAGTGTTTGAAGGAGCTATTTTGTCCCAAACCCTAGCCCTAGAGTGCAAAGTGCCTAGATCTCCTTGGATTCACGTATAGTTTGCCACTTTACGTGATGGATGGCCTTAGGAAGGGTAGATCTATGGTTTGGATCATCTGCATGGCTTGGAAAGCCTCTATATGGATTCAGACCCGATGGTACTCGGCGAGTCACATGGGTGGACTCGGCGAGTTGCTTGAAGATAGGCTGGGACTCGACGAGTTGGAAGAACAACTCGGCGAGTTGGATGAAGATGGTATGGAACTCGACGAGTTGGAAGAACTACTCGGCGAGTAGGTTGAAGATAGCCTTAGACTCGACGAGTCTGTTCTTGGACTCGGCGAGTCTTGTCGAAGAGTCCCAATCTTTTCTGGTTGAGCCGTGAATCGGTGAGTCAAGGGGATGACTCGGTGAGTTGTGTGTGAGTGGACTCAAAGTTGTTGAACTCGGCGAGTCTCGGGGTGACTCGGCGAGTTGAGTCGCGGTTTGGGGAATTTCTGAGAATGGGGACTCGACGAGTCATCGGGTTGACTCGGCGAGTAGAGTCAGTCAGGGGTTGACTTTGACCAAGGGTTGACTAGTGGTTTTCAGGGGCATTTTGGTAATTATTGGATATTGTTTTGAGTTCAGTGCCTTGGTGGTTGTCTAGTGGTGGAGGTCGTATCAGTAATCGGAGCAGCTTGGGTTATCTGTTCAGTCGGCAGTTTCGAGGTGAGTTATCCTCACTATATCAACAAGGTCTAAGGCACCAAGGCCGGCCCTTATCGGATTGAGATCCGGGTATTTTGTTGTTATGTTATTGCTTTGATATGTTTGCATCCTGGTAGCTAGGATGGTATATGTTAGAGACCTGGTTGAGATAGGTATCCCAAGATGTAGGGTGATGCTATGCTAGTGACCGGTTAGGTCGATATCCTGGTTAGGATGATGATATGTTATGTGATCTGTTTGATCGGCTTGTTGATTGTGAATTGCTATATGATTGGATGTTTAGGTGCACATGATTGTTTGGACTGGAGTTGGGTTGAGGCGAGTCCTGCTTTGTGTTGTAGGCCAAGATACCCAGGGCGGACCGGTTGTCCCGAAGGCCCAGCGAGCGGTCCGAATAGGCTGTAGGACCCAAGAGGGCGGACCAGACGTGCTGAGGCTCGGAGAGCGGACCAGGCCGACTGAAGGCCCGGTGCGGGCGGACCAGTCATACTGTAGACTCAGATAGTGGACCAGGTGGATTGAAGGCCCGATGCGGGCGGACCAATCACACTGCAGACTCGATGTATGTGGTTAGATTCGGAGAGTGGACCAGGTGGATTGAAGGCCCGGTGCGAGCGGACCAATCACACTATAGACTCGAGGTATATGGCTAGACTCGGAGGGTGGACCAGGTGGATTGTTGGCCGGTGCGGCGGACCAGTCCCACAGTAGACCCGAAGTGCATGGTTGTTCTGTGATCGGATATGTTATGGCATGTTATGCGTGTATGTTATATGTGGTTGGTATTTTGGGGATATCTTACTAAGCTTTCGGGCTTACAGTTGTGGTTTAATGTTTTTTAGGTTCTTCAGGAGACCGTGACAAGGCGAAGGCGTGATCGTACCGCTCCTCATGTTTTTGTCGTGAAGTGATTCTGGGAACACTTAAAATAAATTGTATTGAAAACCTTTTTGTAATAACTTTAATGAAATCGGGTTGTTTTCGAAAATTTTAAATTGGTTGAAATTTTTGGTCATTACAGAGAGATAGAGAGACATGGAGAGAGAGAAAAATTTATTGGATGTTGTTGTTCGTTCCCCTCACCACATTTGACCACGTATTTTTCCACCACTAAGAGTATGGGGTGGTGTTCACATTTTTTGTCCGTGGCCACATAGACCTCGAATATTAGGACTGTGCACTATTCGGATAAAACCGAAGTATCCAATTGGACAGTTTGGATTGGACTATTTGGTTCGGATATTCGGATTCGTTTTCAACAAAACCGAATTATTATTTTGAATTTCGGATTGGTTTTGGTTTATAAAATAAGAACCGAATAGTCCAAAAAAACCGAATAAACATTTATTATTTATCTATTTATAATATATATCTATAGTTTTTTTTATTAATTTTGTAATTTATTTTTTCAAATAGGAACGTTTCACCCGATAAAAAAACATTAATATGCATTTTCACTCAAAAGTTTTCTATCTATAAAATATTTATCTATAATATATCATCTTATTAGTTGTTTATAAATTTCAAATCACAACTAAGTAATTTGCTTTTGCTTCTTGTGTAAAGTTTAGTAATATTATAATAATTTGTCGTGTTAAAATGTTTCGGTTTTTGAAAATCGAATTATAAAAACCGATCCAACCGAATTGTAATTGGATCAAATCGGATTGGATTTAAATTTAGTTTGGACTATCCGGATCCATGTTTTGAAAACCGAAATCAATTTGGATTCACTTGTTTGGATCGGATCAAACCGATCTATCCAAACGAACACCCCTAACGAACATGCTCATTATGAGTATACCATAAGGCCTTAGTTAAAGTTTATTATTTATGTAGAATCATGTAATTCAATATGCTTATTATTTAGTATTATTTGTTGATTTATTTGTAAAATGTAAATAGAAAGATAAAAATATAAATATATAGTCTATTATTACAATATGGAAGTAAATTTTTTTTGAACTGACAAATAAAATAAATAGATAAACAGACATCTAGCAAGTAATTAGAAGTTGCATAATAAGTACAAGTTGTAACGACCCAAAAATCGCGACTAAAAATTTCTTTTAAAACATTACTAAAAATGGATTTATAAACAACGTATCATAAGTCAAACATAACCTTCGAGTATTAAATTCAAAACATAATATCATTATCAGAGTCAAACATTCCCAGGCTAACTGACTATGGTGTGTGCTCTGCAATCTTTCCGAGCTCCTCTTTTGAAAACCGAGTACCTGAAACTAAAACTGAAAACCGTAAGCACGAAGCTTAGTGAGCTCCCCCAAACTACCACATACCATACAATAACACATAAACACATATTGGGCCTTGCCCACTGCATCGGGCCGAAGCCCGGAAACTGCATCGGACCAAAGTCCGGAACTGACTGGGACCTTGTCCCCTGCATCGGACCGAAGTCCGGAACTAACTGCATCGGACCAAAGTCCGGAACTGACTGCATCGGACCGAAGTCCGGAACTGACTGGGACCTTGTCCCCTGCATCGGACCGAAGTCCGGAACTAACTGCATCGGACCGAAGTCCGGAACTGACTGCGTTGGACCGAAGTCCGGAACTGACTGGGACCGTGTCCCCTGCATCGGACCGAGGTCCGGGACTGACTGCACATAGCATAGCATATCATAACCATTTATATTGCATACTGCATCGGGCCGTGGCCCGGAACATAAACACATACACATAGCACATAAAACATGTCTGAACCACGAAGACATCAAACATACGAACTACTACATCGGACCGAAGTCCGGAAACTACTATTAACTGGACGGGCCGGCATTGTGGCCTTAGACCCGCCCCTACGGAAAGGAGACTCACCTGAACTGCTGAGCCCTGCTGATAAACCTCTGGCTGCAACTCGACAATCCCCTGAACCGCTGTTCCTCCAGCTCTCCGAGCTATCAATATACATATAACACTTAGTCTGACAGTCAACTAAGTCAACTCTGGTCAAAGTCAACCTTCCAGGTCAACCCTACTCGCCGAGTCTTCCTAAAGACTCGCCGAGTTCATAAGCTTAGGGACTTTCTTATTCGCGACCCGACTCGCCGAGTCAGTCCATGACTCGCCGAGTCCCACTAGTTCCAAGTCCTGACCTGCCTAACTCGCTGAGTCACCACTCGACTCACTGATTCGAGTCTCAACTCAAAAGGGTTTAGGGTTTCGCGACCTGACTCGCCGAGTCCAAGAACAGACTCGCCGAGTCCAAGACAATCTTCAACCAACTCGTCGAGTTGTTCATCCAACTCGACGAGTCCAAGCCTAACTTCAACCGACTCGGCGAGTTGTTCATCCTACTCGTCGAGTTCCTCCTCATCTTCAAGCTACTCGCCGAGTCCACTCGAAGGACTCGTCGAGTCTATTCACATCTTCATACATGCAAAGGACTTTTGAGTCATGCATGGACTCCATACTGCATATCTACCCTTCCCAAGCCTATTCCCCACGTAAAGTTGCAAACTTTACGTGTAGAGGAGGAGATCTAGGCACCATACACCATAAACTTAGGGTTTGAGACAAAGGGGCTCAACAATCAACCCATAGACTGATGCTTTATGATTCTCTAGGCCAAGATACACATAGATCTGAAGTAGCAACTTCAGATCTGGGCTTCTAACTCGAAATGGCTCAAGAACTTGCCCTAAAAGCCCCCAAATCCTAAGATAAAGGTTGATCTAAATGCAAAAGAGGGAAGGTCACGACTCATTACCTTCAAATGCCCTGGAAGTCCTCACAAACTCTGGATCTACTGCCAATTCTTGAATCCCCAATGTGTGCCTTCTTCCTTCTTCCTTCAAACCACCCAAAATGGCAAGAAAACTTGAATGAGCATCAATGGAGGCTTAGGGTTTCTGGTTCTGGACTATAGGGCCGCAACTGAGCCCTAGGAAGGAGAATAAGATGCTTAAATAGGGTACCAAGTCCCGAAATTAGGGTTTCCAAACCCAGACCTGACTCGCCGAGTCCACTTGCCGACTCGCCGAGTCGGTCAATTGCTTTACACCCGGATCCCGCTCCGACTCGCCGAGTTCCTCCCTGGACTCGACGAGTCAACCCTCTTCATCTTAGGGTTTTTCCTTTCTTTTCTTGACCGTACTGATCTCGGGTGTTACACAAGTAGAAGAATTAAAACTGACAGATTACAAACATGAAAATGGATTACTATAGCCACACCATATTTGAGTTTTCCTTCCTATTTTTCATCCATAGGAACAAAGTGGACTGAATGATATCAGCACATTTAGCTTTGGGGGGGGGGGATCTTAGAATCATTAAACACTCTGTTATTCCTTTGTTTCCAAATACCCCAAAGAACACCATAACAAATCCCCAATAGCAACCTCCTTTTACTTTGATTATTCGACCAATTGTTGGCAAAATCCAGCAACTCAACCACTGTTCTGATTGGGGGCATCATCACATCACACCATTTAAAGATCCAGCTCAGTACTTCATTTGCATATTCACTCCCAACCAAAACATGATCCGAATCTTCCTCCCATTCATCACAAAGACTACATTTTATATCTCCCACGGAGACCCCACGTTTTACTAGTGCTAACTTTGTTGAAATTTTTCCTAGCCATGCCCTCCATATAAAGCAAACCACATTTACTGGAATTTCACGAATCCATTCGAATTTCCTCCCAGAAATAGGTAAGCTCCTGTCCCAAATTTTCCGTAGCGCATTGACAGCAAAAATGCCATCCAAAGTCAGCCTACAGGTCCAAGATTCAACTGCAGAATTTGTGCGTTTACATAAAACGTCCTCAGATGCTATGTTCTTTTTTCTCAGCTCTTTACATACCCGACAATATTTTTCCCAAATACCTGGTAGTCAATTATTAATTTATTAGCATAATAGTCATCTGCTTTTGAGTTCAAATTATGTATACCCTTAATAATCGCAACCCAAATTGTTGATGCTCCAGTCCTCAATCTCCACCACCACTTAACCAAAATAAAAAATTTCATTATTATGATCAGAAACAAAAATTAATAATAGGTAATTTATTAATTATTAATTTACGAATTAAATTTAGGCATGTCTTTATATTAGTTTTTTTTATTATACTTTTGTTATATCATACATTTGAACCAAAAACTTGTTTATGTAGTTTTGTTTCAAAGTTTAGTTCCGGCCCCCTAATTGTTTTGTTTATGTTCCGCCCCTAGATATCATTGTACCCGCAACCCACTATATACCAAGTTAATCCCCTAAAATGAAATAAGATAAACACTACTTAAAATAATCCATATTTTCCCATAGCTTCGTCATGACCATCACCTGAACAACACATGTCCTAAAACACAAAATGATTGAAGTTAACAAACATTTCAAATCTTATGAATACCAGAACAATATCCAAAAGATGTCCAAAATCATCTCTCCCCCATATCGTTTTCTCTATATAAAAACATTAAATAATTAAAACAAGTGGCTCATGTATAATTGATTAACTTTTACGAAATTTATAACTATAAAAAATGTAATATGGTAAAGTTGTCTAAAAAAATATATTCATGACCCCACAAACTTTTGCCACTATATATTTTAGACAATGAACTGAAAAAGCTTCTTTTCTTCCCGTTACCATGTGAATTCCAAACCTCGCAATTGAATCTTCCCGGCAAAATCATATTCTATTCGATGTTCACCAAGTTCATGCTCCGACCATCTTCCTCTCTTTCACTTCCTCTCTCTCCTCCTCTTACACCTTTCTTCTCCAAGCCCAGCACCGCCATCACTTTCCGTCGCATCGCCGTCGTCTCCGCTGCGCATTCCCTTTCTGTGACCCTTGATGAAACTCACCCTTACGGGCCTTCTTTATCCAAAGGTCACCAACCCTCTGTGGAACCCAAATCACTACAGCAAGATAACGAAAATATATTCGATGAAACCCGTTTTATTCGTGTTTTTGACATATCTGCAATTCGGGTCTCCGCCGATCGATGCTACGCCCTCGAAAGCCAACTCCGTGGTCATCTCTTGAACTGGCCTCGGATTCGGAACATAGCTAGGGTTCCTGGAGACGAAATTGATGGCGAATTACAGAAGTATTTCAACTCAAATGACGGTGAGCCCTTAGAGTCTTTGAACCGACGAATTTACGGAAAAGCTGAGGGAGATGAGGAGCCATTGAGTCCAGTCTTATACAGAGATAAGCTTGCAAAAACTTTCAATTCGAGAGGTTATGAAAAATTCAGGAATTTGGCTAAGTTGTCGAGGCCAAAGAGGAAGACTAAAAAGGAGCCGAGTCAAATCAGAGAGCATAAAAGTAACGAATGTTATTTACTAGACGAGGTCGTGGAGAATCATGCGAGCGACCATGGGAAAGGGGAGGATTTGAGTGGGTTACTTGGAGACGATGCGTACAGATTAGGGAAATGGAAAGGCTCAACAAGGTTATTGCTTTTGGATGAGAAACATGCATATAAGTCGTTCGATGAAATGCCTGAAGCAATTAAGGTATTCATTCCAGCTTACTTAACCTGATTCATGAACTTATGATATGTGTTTGATCATCTGTTCTCTTCAGGCATGCTTAACGGGATCACCATTTGAACTTGTGAGATGCAAGCTGACTTTGTATTACAGTTATTGGCAAATGAATGAGGTATCCATTGACCATTAAAACTCCCAACTACATTTACTTTTCTGCCCCTTTCTTTCCCCAATACTGCACTATAGGTTTAAATGTGACTTCCTTAATAAAGTTTATATCTTGAAATGTTTTGAATCATGTTTATTTTATGCAAAAACTGCAGATTTTAGAGGCTTTGCTTCCAAAGGGTATAATCGTCCCTTCATCCTTTGAGACTGTGGGCCATATCATCCACCTAAACTTGAGGGAAGAACATCTTCCATACAAGAATCTAATAGCTAAGGTTGTTTTGGACAAAAACAAGCCAAAAATACAAACAGTTGTCAACAAGATTGATTCTATTAATAATGACTTTAGAACCATGTCACTTGAAGTTTTGGCTGGAAATCATTCTCTTGTGACAAGAGTAGTAGAAAATGGACTTCATTTTCATGTTGATTTGGCAACAGTGTAAGTTTTCTTTATGAAATCATTCTCTTGTTTCCCTCATTAACTCCCAACTTTGAGTAAATCACAGTTTTGGTCCCTGAGTATAGCACTTTTTACAGTTTTCATCCGAAATGTTTATTTTTTCAGTTTTGATCCTTATTACAAGGTTTCATATAGGTTTTAGTGCCTGGGTCGTTAATCTAACTACTCAGCTGTTAATTTTTTTGAAATGACGATTTTGCCCTTGTACAAAAAAAAATGTATTCCATAGGTATCAAATTTCCAAATTTCTCCTATTTTTTTAATCAAAGCTTATAACATTTAGAGTAGATTACAAAAATGTTCCCTGTGCTTTTCTGATTTCTACAATGTGTAGTCCAAATTTTAAAAAAATACACTTTTGGTCCTTATGTCAATGATTTCGTCAATTCTAGTCCTTGTGTCTTTCTAATTGTGGCCCTTGTTTCAAGGTTTGAGGAACCAAAAATCCATATGGAACCCTGAAATAAGGACCAAATATGACCAAAAAAAAATAAATTCAATTTTGGACTAAACATGGTAAAAATCAGAAAGTACAGGGACCATCATTGAACCTTGTACATTATGCAGGTACTGGAGCTCAAAATTGGCAACAGAAAGGCAAAGGCTTTTAAATTCTTTTACAAGGAGTGATGTTGTTTGTATGTTTTCTTCTTCAATCTTGATCTTATTACCTATAGAGAAGAGATGCTGATGTCATATTAAATATTTATGATTTTTGTGATTTTTATTTTGTTGATGAAAGATGAGAATAATCTGAATTATGAAACAGGTGATGTGTTTGCTGGGGTTGGCCCTTTGGCTATATCTGCAGCTAAAAAAGTTAAACATGTTTATGCAAATGATTTAAATCCTCATGCTGTTGATTATATTGAAAAAAATTGCGTCCTCAACAAACTTGAAAGAAAAATTGAGGTTTGTATCTAATTATTTCACTTTTTTTTTTTTATTTTATTTATGTTTTTCTGTTTTGAATTATTTAAAGTAACATCTTTATATATATATATATATATATATATATATATATATATATATATATATATATATATATATATATATATATATATATATATATATATATATATATATATATATATATATAAAATTTGAAGGTATTTAACATGGATGGGAGAAGATTCATTGATGCTATTTTCAAGAGTCAAAGTTCAAGAACCATCACACAAGTAGTCATGAATCTTCCCAAAGATGCAGCCGAGTATCTTGGTAAGTTATAACAAATAACACAGAAATCTTTTTTTTTTTCTTAAATATTTTTATTCTGGAGTTTTATTTATTTTTGCTGATTTGAATTTGGCAGATGCATTTAAGGGAATATTTAGAGATATGGATTTGAACAAAGAGTTGATCATGCCAAAAATTCATGTCTATGGATTCTCAAAAGCTGAAGATCCAGAATTCGATTTCCATGAGGTTTGACATATAAAATTTAGGTCAAAATACTAAATAACACACACATACACACTAGTACTTTCACCATTCTATTGATTTAGCCACTTAACTGTTTTTTTTATATTTCACTTTTTTTTTTCTCGCAAAAATGTTAATATTTTGCGAAATGATGATGTCATTTTGCATTAAAAAAAAGTTCTTTTTGTAGCGTTTTGAAACCTATTGTTAATATAAAGTGCTTTCGCAAGGTGGTAATATATAAAAAAAAGGTGGTTAATTTGTTAAATGTTACATTATATGGTGGTTATTTTTTGCGATAATCCCATTAAAAAACAATAGTTGGGTTAATTTGATAAAATTGTGAAAATTACGTTATTTATTTTTCATATATCAAAACCGGTATTTTAGGAAATTTGAAAAAAAATAGAAAAAAGTATGACGGTTGAAACAATTAAGTGTCTAAATCAATAAAATTGTGAGAAAACGTTGTGTTACGATTTACATAAAAGAGTAATTATTTGTTGATAAATTTTAATATGTATATATATATATTTTTATTGGTGGTGTTAATTAGCGGATAAGAATTGCATTATCGGAAGTGGCATTCGAAGTAAAAATGCATAAAGTACGTCTTGTTGCCCCCGGAAAATGGATGTTGTGTGCATCATTTGTTCTCCCTGAGCGAGTCGCATTTGCTGATCCTATCTTGGAAATGTAATTTCAATTCTATTTAGAAAAAAGTGAGATAATTTGTAGATATATTCTTATTAGGGCTAATTGCAAAAATAACAATGTATTTTTGCTTATTGTTGTATTATAGCATCCAAATTTCATTTTTGCCATTATCATATTTTACTTTTTAAGTATTTTATTAGATTATTGTACTCTGATAAAGTTGTCTGTTTTTATACAATTTTTTTTACTTGTTATTATTCATAGAAAAAGTTACCAAATTATAGCTGTGCAAATTACTTTTGTATTTGGATGATGTTGCTGGAACCGTGATAGTGATAGATTTTCAAAATGAAAAATTAAATATTTTCCTACTCAAATAAGATTACAACTAGTGTACACTATTAGTTCTGTCTCTTTTAATCCACTCTTATTTTAATATTTGTTTTGATTTAATGAGTAAGAAGATAAATATAAAAAAAATATATGAGATATTTGATTTCTCTTTGAAAATGTAATGTTATATGAAGATATGGAATATTAGGATTTTGTAATAAATAAATAAGTGGAAGTAGTTAATGATAGTTGAATATGAAAAAGAATAATCATAAAAGCCAAAAACACCCATAGTATCTCAAGGTAATTGATTTTAAACAATTTTTGTTTTATCAATTTAATATCTCAGCTTAAACAATATTACAAACCAATGGATTTTAACTAATTTAGGAGTTAGTTATAGTATATCTGAAACGCAATGCCAAAAACACCCCATAGTATCTGAAGGTAATTGATTTTAAACAATTTTTGTTTTATCGATATAATACCTCGGCTTAAACAATATTACAAACCAATGAACTTTAACTAATTTATTTATTTTATATTTGAATATGAAAAAGAATAATCATAAATATCCTTAAATTAAATAAAGGGATGTTTGAGATTGTTTATTTAAGTCTTTTGTTAGTTTACTACGATTTGACATGAAAAAAAAATATTTTTTTACAAGTCAATATCTTCTAACTCATGTAAAACAATTTATAACTTATTTAAACCAAATTACCATATAACCTGGTCATAACCCTATACTTTTATAAACATATATCCAAAAGTATTTTTTGGACATTTTACGTGAATAAATAGAAATTGTCAAACATTGAAAATAACTTATTAGTTTCTTACATTTTAGTACCGAATAAGCTAATCCATACGTTTTTATTAAAGCTCTTATAAACACCGGATAAACAAATAAAAAAATTATAAATAAGGATTCCAAACACTTAGTGTTTTCAATTGTTTCGTTTGATTATCTGAGTAGTTGCATTTTTTTTTTTACCAAAAATTAATTTGTGAATTAGTTAAAGAAGAAGATTTTACATAGAAATAGTGGGTAAACAACAACAAACTGTGTCGTAACCCCTTTTTGAATGGCAAATCTAATTCTTTTGAAAACATCTATAGATCTTGGGGTCATGACATTAATATGCATGACCCGTTAGACTCTATTGAGTAGCTCCACAACTTATGGCGCAAGGAAACCGAAAGTATCAAATGCAAAAAGTATAAATGTGTGTTGATTTTTCATGCACGTTTTTTTGCCACTTTGCATGATACAACTTTTAAAGCAGTTTGTCCCACAATGAAAACCCCACTCTCCAAACCCACAATAATTTGAATATTCAAAAACTTTGAAAAATCACTATTTGCATATGTATAAAAGAGGCATTGAATTTTGATAATTTTCTTTTGGAACAACATGAATTTAAGATAATTTTAGATTGGTTTACACGTTAAATTTATTACAGATTACGAAAAATAAATCCTTTCTAAAGTTTGTTATTTTTACAATTTCGTTTGTATAATTTATTAAAAATTGGAAGTTTTTTCCAAAATTGTATTACGCGTATATGAAATAATTAAGAAAGAGAAGTCTAAGGCGTTTCGTACAATTCCTCTAGAGACTAGAATATTCGTTACCTTCCTTGACTACTTCCACCGGGGTCAACATCGTGGCATCACTTGGAAGGTTCCCATTTGACAATTACAAATTAGGTTTATAAACAACTAAATGACTCATGATATATGTTTGAGTTAGGCATACCTTATCATGATGGTATACATGTTTACCTTTTTCTATAAGAAAGTTGCATAATAATATGTTGTTGTAAAAAATAGGTTTACTCATTATAGAAAATGTTAAACGAAAATGGTTTTGTTAATTGAATATTTTGGTACTTATTATAATTGGGATTACGACAAGTTGATTTTAGTTTTATCTATAATGTGAACTTACATGTACCGATGCGCAATTCAGATAAACTAAAGTAGTTTTGGGAATGGGAACACGGAGTTTCAAGACAAAGCCTCTGTTGAAGTTCCAAGGGGCATCACTTCAGGGTCCAAAGTCTAGAAATATAATCAATGTGCAACGGATATATCCATTCAATAGTTTATTGCCAAAAATTTAACTGTTGAATCATTTGTTGCCAACAGACGCGGCTTTCCCTCCATTTTCAATAAAAAATGGTTGGCGTTCATTTATAGATACAAGATTTTGGTTCTTGCATAATTATTTTTCGCTATCGTTATTCTATAAGTTTTAAGTTTTTTTTGTCTCACGAACATAAAATGTAACATGATATTGTGTGTTAAGAATCTCAGATTTTGCTTGAAATCCACATTGAAAACTTTGGATTATACCAAATTTGGTTTTATGCAAACCCCAAGTTATAAGGTCAAAATCATAATTCTGACAAATGTTTTCACATACAATACTAAAATTATCTATGTTATTGTTGATATTGCAACCCTCATTTCTAACAACTTGTGTGTAGATCATCTTGCCGACGCGATTGAACCGAACCTAAAAGTTGAAACATATTTTTGTTGATATTTCGTAACCGAAAAACTAGTGACATTTTCAGTTATGATTATGTTTAGAAACCAAAATTAAACACAAATTCAATAAGTTTTATGTTTTATGTGTTTAATATTCTTACGTTTGTGGTTTCGTCGTTATGAGTCGGTTACAAATTTGCACAAAACTCTTACACCCACTTCTTATATTGTTGTGGATTTTTTTCGTTATTACACCAAGTTAATATCTAGATCTAGTTGCATTAAGTGGTCTAGAATAATTTTTATAAATAATTGAATAGTTTAAAAATATTGAATACTATGTTTTATAACTTTTCTATATTAAAATTATTAAAAATATAAAGTGTGTACTTTTTTTTTAATAATAAATAATGAAAAACCAATCAAAGAAGGGTGGTGACGGAACGTAGTTTTCACGTCAAAATCTTATCCGACCCGAATAAGTTGCCTTAAACCCCTCTTTTTTTTTTTTTTTTTTTCGTTAAAACCCCCCAAAACATCTCCGATCTATTCGCACATTCTCAATTCAACCTTCTGTCAACGATCCACAGCCCTAATTCTCCACTCCGAAATTATGCAACCCCAGAAAACCCTACCGGAATCCGACTTACCGTCGCTCGCCGCCATCAAAGTCAAGTCATCATCCCCTCGTTTCCGTCCTACCAATCATTCCGCCACCGAAACCCCCACTGCCGGCGCACAACGCAGGATAGGCATCGCTGTCGATCTTAGCGACGAGAGTGCCTTTGCTGTAAAGTGGGCCGTCCACCAGTATCTCCGCCCCGGTGACGCCGTCATCCTGATCCATGTCCGTCCTACTTCCGTCCTTTACGGCGCTGATTGGGGCTCCGTTGATCTCTCCATTGTCGACACTGACAATGAGGAATCACAGCAGAAGCTCGAAGATGATTTTGATACTTTCACCACTACGAAATCCGCTGCCCTAGCGCAACCTCTGGTCGACGCGCACATACCGTATAAGATCCATATCGTGAAAGATCATGACATGAAGGAGAGGCTTTGTTTGGAAGTTGAACGACTAGGGTTAAGTGCGGTTATCATGGGAAGCCGAGGATTCGGTGCAACAAAACGCGGAACCGATGGGAGGCTCGGGAGTGTTAGCGATTACTGTGTCCGTCACTGTGTGTGCCCGGTGGTGGTTGTGAGATATCCCGATGAGAAAGATCCCGCTGCTGCTGTTGAGCCGGTGGTGTCGGTTGCAACAGCCGATGATGAGGAAGATGACCCTGAATTCCATGATGCAACCGATGAACGAAAATGTTAGTTCCCCTTTTACCTTCTCTCTTAACCAATTTCACTTTCTGTGTTTCTACTGTTTAATTTAGTTAAATTAAGGTATGAATGAGTCCGTCGAACATCTTTCCACCATTACCCACAAATAAAAGACCAATCTGATAGCATCTGTAGGCGATTTTCAATTAATTAATCTTGTACAATCTTGTTTATGACAGAAACATAGATGGAATGGTCTCTGTTTGAATCTTTCATTTAGAGGTAAGGACTAAAAATCGAATCGAATCAATCCACTTATATATTACAAGATCCAGTGTGTATATAAGTTTATGAACTTGTAAGCTCCATTAAGCAAACCCCATTATGTATATATCTTGCATAGGATTTGAAGGTGTTCTTGAATAATTTATTTGGGATTTGATTTTACCAAATGCAGGATGACCAGAAGGCATTGCAGTGTGCAAAGTCGAGGTGGGATTTAGTCATTTTTTAGTGTTTGGATTTGAATGGATGTCGTATATGATGAGGTAGAAACTCATGCTAGTTTTTTTTTTTTTTTTTTTTTTTTTTTTAATGATGAGTATGTTGTGTCTATTATCAGTTATTTAACTGGATCTATGTGACATAATACTTGAATGTAATATAACTATGTCTTTGATTATGTATCCTCAAAGATTGTTGCTATTGTTGAATTTGAAGGTTCCATACTGGTTTTTGGATTATTTTGGGGGATAGATTTTCATAAAGACTATTATATTTTCAACCTTTTACTCAAAAAGCCATCACTTTACTTATTTTTTTTTTCAAGGTAAAGTCAATTGACATTTTGAAAAAAAACTTCAGTATATCCATTGTGATTTTAAGTTTATTGTGGGCAAAATGCAGAAGAACACAAAGATTTATCTACCAGCATTTAGATAAACTTTTATATTTTGTTTGTATGCAGAAAAACCCACATATTTTTTTGTTACCTTTAAGATTTACCTTAATATCTTTTTTTTTTTAAGGAAGTTACCGTTTTTTTAACATAACATTAATCTTGATCGTTTTTAGGTTCACATGTGAAAAAATAAGTGATGTTATTTATTTTTGCTTGAGTAAATTGTTGTTGAGCAAGTGATCTATTTTTCACTATTTATGTTAGATAAGTAACAACTTCACATATATTTGTTTCCATGTTAACCTAAAAAAACGAAAAGGATAAATGTAATGTCACAAAACAACTGATAATTTCTTAAAGATATTTGGGTTAATATGAAACGTAATTGAAAAATGTAAGACATATGAATAAAATATAAGAGTTTTATTTGAATGCCGGTAAATAAAATAAATGATTGTGTTGTTTTGCATTTTGTTTTTTTTGTTTGTTTGGTTTTTTTTTTTTTTTTTTGCTATTAAGGCTCTATTTTTAATTTTTTATTTTCTGGATGGTTTTCTTTTGAAAACTTTCATTTTTTTAGGAGTCTTTTTGTTAAAATCTTTTTGGATCCTTTGTGTTTTTTTGAGGAAGAAAAACTATGCCTCAAAGTCTTATACAATTCTTGGAATTTTTAAGTTGTATGTTGAATCTACTATAATAAATGAAGATTTTTTTTTGCCACATGTCCTCTTTTCTTTTATTTGAACACATGACATTTTCTAAGAATTTTTAAATTTTTTATTTTCTATTTGTCATTTTATTGTATTTTTTATTTTATTAAATTAAAATTTCACATTTAATATGTAAGGTAATATATATAAGGTTTTATTAAAAAGGGTTTATATATGTAATGTATTCAATATATTAAAGACTCATTAATTTTAATAATTCAAAAAATTTCTCATCTATTATCTATTATAATAAATGAAGGTTTTTTGCCATATGTTATCTTCTCCTTTATTTGAACACATGACATTTTCTATAATTTTTAAATTTTTTATTTTTCACTTGTCATTTTATTGTATTTTTTATTTTATTAAATTAAAATTTCACATTTAATATGTAAGGTAATATATATGTAAACTATTTATTAAAAAGGGTTTTTTTATATGTAATGTATTCAATACATTAAAGCCTCATTAATTTTAATAACTAGTTGTGAAAACCGTATATTATACGGGTTGATTAAAACAAAATGTTAAATAGAAACAATTAAAAGAGAAGTTTATTTGAATTTGAAATTTGAAATAAAAAAAATTATGAGAAAAAAAAATGCAAAAAATAAATAAATTAAAATTATTGTTTAGTTATCAGACCCGTATACTAAACAAGTTAATTATTAAAAATGTTAAACACAAATGTTTAAACTGTAAATTTATTTGAAATTGAAATTGAAAATTAAAATTTAAAATTTAAAATTTAAAATTAATATCATTATGGTAGGTTTAATTTATGGAAATTAATTAATAATATATTATGGAAAATGAAATAAATGACAAGTGGAAAATAAATATATCTCTAAATTATGACAAAATGACATGTGACAAATTGAATGAGAGAAGAACATGTGACAAAATCATTCTTATTTATTAGGGTAGATAGTTGTGAAACTCATATATTATACGGGTTGATTAAAACAAAATGTTAAATAGAAACGATTAAAAGAGAAGTTTATTTGAATTTGAAATTTGAAATAAAAAAAATTATGAGAAAAAAAACATGCAAAAAATAAATAAATTAAAATTATTGTTTAGTTATCAGACTCGTATACTAAACAGGTTAATTATAACAAAATGTTAAACACAAAGGTTTAAACTGTAAATTTATTTGAAATTGAAATTTAAAATTTAAAATTTAAAATTTGAAATTAATATCATTATGGTAGGTTTAATTTATTAAAACTAATTAATAATATATTAGAAATGGAAAATGAAATAAATGACAAGTGGAAAATAAATATATCTCTAAATTATGACAAAATGACATGTGACAAATTGAATGAGAGAAAGACATGTGGCAAAATCATAAATTCAAACTTTTTAAATTGTTATAATTTTATATTTATTTTTTTTTAAATAATCCATGTAATACATGAGTCTTACACCTAGTATTAAAGGGAGAATTTCGTATATACCCTTATTAAACGTTAAAATATCATATTTGCCCAACCGAATATCTAAATATCATATTTAATCTTTTTAAACTTTAAAATATCATATTTGTCCAAAACCATTTATTAAATATATTAAAATTATTAAAATTGAAAATAATAATTAAATGTACCTCATTACCCCTAACTTCTAAATCATATAAACTTCATAAACAACTAACTTGAAGTTTACCATCGGAAACAATAAGTGTTACACTGTGTTCATTCTTTAAAATAAAAACTCATGAAACACAAAGAGTCAAATTTTGACCTGTACACACACAAAATATATTATAATACACTCAATTTCTTTATCCATTGTAGCACACACAACCACATATAACAAAAATTGCAATTGGTAACAATCGGCTTATCAATCGGCGATAGCTATTTAAACTTTTTCTTTTTTCACTTTTGAAGAAATACAAAATCAAACAGGAACTCATAGTTTAATCCCCTTTCCTATTGTTAAAGAAGCAAAAATTCAAAATAAAAGAGCAACTAGCAATTGACATTACGCCACCAGAAGTTAACAACATATCTAGAAGATGAACTTCCTGCAATTTAGAAGTTAGGGGGTAATATGGTCTATTTGGTTTTTATTTTTTCAATTTTAATGATCTTAAAATATAAAAAGAGATTTTAAAATATTAAAAATATATATTTGGGCAAATATGATATTTTATAAGATTAAGGAGGAGAAATATGATATTTAGATATTAGGTTAGATAAATATGATATTTTGACGTTTAATAAGGGTATATATGAAATTCTCCCTTATTAAAATGCTCCTTGATAGCCCAAAACCGGTATTGTAGCATGTTTGGAAAAAATCGGTATTGATCCAAACATTTTTAATAAATTATGGTATATAACTTCTATGGTATTGAGTAATAAAATCTATATCCATATCTACTAAATCAACAAATATCCAAACTCGTCCTTGTAACATTTATTTATTTATTTGAATACTCAAACACATTTTACTTAAGTTTGATAGCATCTTTAGTACATTGGCACATCATTTTTTATGGTGCCACCTCGTTAGCCTCATTTCTTTAGCATTTCATAAGGAGTGATAGCATCCCAAGCACATTAGATTTTTTTTTAAAATTTTTTTAAAACTTAAATACATTATATTTTTATAAAACACAAACAATTAAGTATTAATCAAGAAACTAGTTAGACTTTATAGACAAATTTACCTTATTTTAACAAGGATTAATAGAAGGGCAAATAAATCTTAAATGGGAATGGACATGCTTAAAAATTTACAAATATATTGATTTTGTAAGAACACATAGTTTTCTATTTTGTTAACACATCAAAAATATCAAGGTAATGAAACATTTTTGTTAATAATAAATTGTCACTTTTATATACATCTACACATAATTTATAAAAACATATATTATTATAAAAAATTACAACTACTATCTAGAAATAAAAACCACTAACATCACAAGGAATTTATAAAACAACCATCCAACTTCCTCATCTTTCTTGAAAAACCTTTTTAGATCTCCAATTTCCAATTCTTTTTTTTTCTTAAATTACTTCTTACATCTATCAATTTCCTATTATCATTTCTTAAGTTTGTGAAAGAAGGCTATTCCCACAAAACCACTCATCCGGTTGTGTGAATCAGGAAGCAAAAGCGAGACTTTGAGTTGTTTATGGAGAAAAAGACTTGTTTGAGATGGAGATTAGAGACGTCATTATTGAAGAAAGGTAGGTTCTAGAGAACGATTGTAGAGGGGGATTATTGCATCTACAAGCCAACAACCACCAAATCTCTCTCTCTCTCTCTCTCTCTCGTGCGCGCGCGCACGCGAGCCATGGCTGGTGACCCTTTTGGCGCAAGTCAGGAGCGGTCTTCAGCGTCCTTGGCGACCTGTGTACCGAGACCCACTCCTTGGAGCCTTAATTTTTAAACATTTGTTGAATACAAAAATGTCTACTATAGCTTGTTATTTAAAATAACATTTATGAAATAAAATAAATGAATTATAGTAACTGCCGATTGATTTTTGATTATCTATTATAATGATAGAGAATAATGATTGCAAAATTTCTTCTGATTGTTTAACATTATTGTTTGATAAAATATAAATGAAATGACATTATGATTTTTGAAAGAATACTAGAAGCTTAGAAGTGGGCATCTCAAATCTTAAGGAAACATAGTTTGAGTTTTGGCATTTAGACTTTAGACTAGAATTAAAAATAGATGGTAAGCAATATAAAATATAAATGTAAAATGATAAAATTTATACGGGATAGATCAATAATAATACATACACAACCCTTTTAATATAAGAGTTAGTGGGTATGAATTATTAACGTGAAATAAATAAATAAAAAAACTACTTCCAAAACTATATGTTCCATGTAGGTTTGGATCAAATCATGGTCAAAATCCACTTCATTGTCAAATTTACTGGTAAGTAGATTTGAAATATATATTTTCCATTTTTTAGGGATTTTTGTAATAGAGAATGATTACACAATATATGATTAAAAAACTGTATTATTTGTAGAAATAACCAAATTTGATTGAATAAACTTGTTTATAATGATAAGGCTGTTTATTTTTTATTTTATTTTATTTTTTTTCTTCAGCACTAAATTAGTTAAGTACGGAATTGATAATTTGATAAAGTTTGTTTAATGGATAATGATATCTATATGAATAAAATATTGCAAAGAATCCACCATCTTAATATGTTAAAATATATTTTTGAATATGGTAAAAATATATTTTTCGCAGCGGCATATAAAATCTTGTTGGCTTGTTTCTTCATGGGTTATTGTTTTTAAATCACTCATATGATTTGTTAGTAATAACTTGTTGTTTCTAAAACAACTTCAGAGGTTGTATGTATTACAAAAAGATTCACTATTAAAGTGAATAACTATTTCTTAGAGCATTTTAAATGGAAGCCCATTTTCCATAGCTAATTATCATTTATCGTGAGGAGCATTTTTTATTTTTTTATTTACCATTACATTGTCACTAGTCAATATATTTTTATAATTAATATATTTAACATCTCATACGTTTAATCATATCTTATTTT
Organism: Lactuca sativa; assembly: GCF_002870075.4. Lineage (NCBI taxonomy): Eukaryota > Viridiplantae > Streptophyta > Magnoliopsida > Asterales > Asteraceae > Lactuca > Lactuca sativa. The sequence goes on from NC_056629.2 coordinate 192,759,482, forward strand.
ACCTTTAACTAGATGAAGACCCGTACACAGTTGGTACATGTTTGGATAGGTTAGAATATTTTTTGGTCATTATTTATCAGTTGAATTTATAAAATAAAGCAAAACATAAGGTTTTTTAAAGTCTTTTTATTGTAAGAGAATGAAAATATGAAAGGAAGAGGATAATAGTAGTAAAATATGGGTGATGCGGTTGATATGAAGCTTTTTAAACCTCTCCTGGTGGGTAATAATAATGTGTATGTTTCATACTTTCTTTATGCAAATAATGTTATGTTTGTCGGGTATGGGTCTAAAGAGAACGCTAATAACTTGGTCACCATTCTCAAGTGCTTTTATGAAGTTTCAGGCCTTCAAATAAACTTTCATAAATCTAAAATGTATGGTCTCGGAATGAAAGAGGAGGAAGTTCACAAGTTTGCGAGGGTAGCTGGGTGTACTACTGAACCTATTCCTTTTAAATACCTTGGGGTGCCAGTCGGGGCTTATATGAATCATATTAAAAGCTGGGAGCCGATAATTGATAAATTCAAATCTAAATTAAATGAGTAGAAAGCTAAAATGTTTTATATGAGAGGGAGACTCATGCTTATTAATTTTGTCTTGGGTGAACTGGAAAACTGTGATGGCCTTTAAAAATAATGGTGGCTTGGGTATTGATAGTCATGTTGCTTTTAATGAAACATTATTGATAGTCTGCTTATAAATTAGTTTAGTGAAATTTATACATTAGCTTCAGTTGTTTGTCGAGTAATACTAACTGTTACACGTAAACCAGCTCCAAATAAGACATGAACAACACCATTGAAGCAAATCAATATAAAGACATATATATATATATATATATATATATATATATATATATATATATATATATATATATATATATATATATATATATATATTCACATTGTAAGGTTTACTGTACTAAATTAAATCATTTTTTTTTGCGTAAATAATGATTTTATATATTAACAAACATTTCCATGATGATATAGTTGATTCAGAGGTAGACATAGAGTTTTCATGGGGTATGTCAGGGTGAGAAATTGAATATGAAATTTAAAAAAGTTTTCCCTACAATTTAAAAAGGTATCATGTGCATTCCACTTCTAACCCAACTTTCATTGCTCTTTAATTTCTCTGCTTACTACTTTGGATGGTGGGTTCAACTTAATATGAAAGTATTTCCTGCAACCTAAAAAGGTATGTGATTAAGGTTTGTAATATTTTTAAATAATAAAGAGGCGGGAAGGAGGCGACATAGGAGGAATTATGTAAAGTTTTACCTAACATTTTCCATTGAGATTGAAGAGAATGATCATCGAATGCCACCAATTATTTCCATTTGATGAGGGACTCAAAACAACAAGTGGTGACAATAGCAAATTTGTAATAAAATTTAGGAATTAATTAAGTAAAAAAAGAAACATACCTTTTTGTTTTGACTTGTGTTAACACCATAATATTCATATAAGGCAACCTTGAGCCATGATCTACTAAAGGAATATACTCTCGCCTACGTCGATTTGGCGGTTCTGGCCTACATCCAACTGACGATTCTTGCTTATCTGGCACAACCTTGGTGCCTCTTTCACAATATATAAAATGAACGAACTTTGTTTCATTGAATAAAGTGGTTTATGGATAAATGAAATGATGTTTAAAAATTGAGGGAAATTTTGTAAAAAGTTACATGGGAGTAAATAGGGAAAAAGTTTTTGGATTGATACTTGAAACCTAAATCTTCTACAAGGAATTGTAATTGAAGCCTTTTTCCTTGTTCAAAAATGCGTCTAACTTTAGCAAGCCTAGAAGATCCAAGAGGATTGTTTTCGTTTAATGTAACGCCACAAAAATCACAACAAATTTAAACTTTTCAAAACAACCCATTTACTACAAATAAGTGTTTACATAACCTTTGTTTCCAAAAACATTATTAAAAATCAAAGTTTCCCAAGATCAACAACATAAAACCAAGGATGTGTACGGTCACGCCTTCGCCTTGCCACGGTCCTCAAAAGTACCTGAAACAAAACTAAAACTGTAAGCCAAAACTTAGTGAGTTCCCCCAAAGTACCAATACATAAACATAACAAACAACATGCATACAAAGCCTTCAACATGACTAGACCGCCTCATCAGGCCTATAGTCTATCTGGACCGCTCTTTGGGCCTTCGACCTGAATGGTCCGCCTCGCATGTCTTCAGTTTATTCGGACCGCCCTGGGTATCGTGGCCTTCAATCTATCCACTAGTCCGCCTCAACCCATCAAACCATAACATATCAATGCATAACATTATCAATCAATAACAGATAACACAGGTAGTCCTACAGATCTACTAGTCTAACCACATAACCAGTACCACATAACTCCGTATAATAGCACACAACAAATCAGGATATCTAATCCAATGGGCCGGACTTGGTGCCTTCAACCCATAAGTACAGTGAGGAAAATCACCTCACAGTCTGATGAAAAGCTGAACGATACACTTCTCCAAATACCGGCTCCATAGATCACCTATTCAACAAATAGAGACCAAGGCTAAACTGCAACTCAAAATACCCAAAATACCCTTAAGTCAGAGTTGGTCAACCCTGAACAAAGTCAAAGTCAACGAGTCAAATTGGTCCACTCAGCCGAGTATGAGAGGCGTACTCGAGCCTTGACCGGACTCGATATTGACCATGTACGCACGACGTACGCTCAGAACCCCATTTCCTCAATAAGAGCTTAATACATTAAACTCTCACGTCCAAATTTCGGATCCAAGGCCAAAGTACCACTAAGAGTCATAAAGTTTCCAACTTTATGACTTTGCATGTCAATTAAATGCTTAATACACACAATCTCAACATCTTAATGCCTTAGGACCTTCTATAGCATGCATGGAACAAAACTAAGCATCAAAACCACATTTTTATGGCTCAAGACCCCTCATAAGGTCTGCAACGACATATTTGGTTAAGAGCATGCCATGCTCAAGAATCACCATATTTGGGACCAAAAGTGCCCTAAATGAAGAAATTAATGGGTTTTAGCCATAAGAACTTTCCTATGTGCGCATGCAAAACCCTATTGCTTGGATCTAAGCTTTCTAATTAAACATGCTTTGAATCCAAGACTTCTAATGGCTAATTAGGTTAAATAACAACATTGAAACAGATCTAGAACCATACCTTTGAATTCCTTGTTGACCTTGTTGTCTTGGAGCTTCTAGAGTCACAATTGTCACTCCTCTAATGGCTTACAAACACCAATAGCAAGAAAGATGATTTAGGAGAGAGGAGAGGGGAGGAAATCGGCTAGGGTTCTCTTACTTTAGGTGAGGTGCCGATTTCCCTTAGCCATGGGGTCTATTTATACTTGTAGACTCCTTAAGGGTTACAGCCTAAACCCTAATCGGATAATATTCTCTTAAGGCTATCCAAATCCTTTCCATAGATAAGTCATTGGACGATTTTGAAGCTATCCTAGCTTCTAGAATCCATCCACTATATATCTATAAGGATTTATAGTCTAAAGTTTAATTATCAAACAATTGACAGTTTATACCCCTTTATTTAATTAATCTCTTTAAGTCACCAAATTAATTCCAATTAATTCTATGACTTATATTAATCAAATAACAATATATTATTCTAAATATTATTCTCATAATATACTAATAATATTTACTCTCTCTTAATAAATCATCCTATCAAGTTGCTATGGTGAAGGCAACCCAAAAGGACCATGCACAACCGGGTCAAATACTTGCCTAATATAGTTGCAGCCTTAGACACTATTCCAACAGTCTCCCTCTTGGATAAGTCTAGTAACTATATGCACAAGTACAATTCGGTTTGCAATCGTAGCTCTCAAAGACGCTGTCAAACTCTGATCTAATCAATCTTGTCCTTTAGATAAGGGATCGTACAGTCCTCTGTTAGATATCATGCTGACAATCCTATGGAATAGTTAGTCAAGCATTTAGGTTTCTCGATCTCTGATTTATTCGACATAGAACTTAATCGAACACATCAATCCAGTTCTGACCGGGCCCGGCACATACGTCAAATCAAATCATCGAGCGGCCGAGATATCGCTTTTACCTTCTTAGATAAAAGTCACAGATAAACTTGACTTATATGTATTTACTTATTCATTAACCAACTATACACAACAATGCGTTTTATAACACCGAGTTACTGATGCGTTTTCGCATTATCAATGTATAATCAATTAACAAATAACAAACCATATATCTAGGTTTTAAGACTATATGATATTATCGTCTTGCGATCACCCTTTTATATTATATTCCATAAGGTGATTACAGCAAGCGCGGGTTTGTTCCAATGCTCAAAACCAGTTCATAAGCACTCATGAATGTCGCAACAACCCTTTGCAATGTCTAATACCATTTAGAAAATCTACGCACCGATTCACGACAATCTTCATTCATATCTACTTCCAACATATGAACGATTGTGGACAATTTGAACAATTCGATTATTCCTAATAAACTCAATTATTCTGGAAGTCAAAACATGCAAAGTGAAACAATAGTTAAACAATTAACATAAGACAGTAACATTACTCATAAATAAAACTCCTTTATTTAATCATCAAATATTAATTACATTTATCTATTACACGTTTCTAATACTATCTAATCTATGCTAATATCATCCTTCAGCCCAATACTCCTAGCATGCTGCAAGTGCTTAACCCTACTCAGTCCCTTCGTGAGCGGATCTGCTGGGTTATCTTCTGATGATATCCTTTTCACTACGAGTTGTCCTTCTTCTACACGATGTCTAATGAAGTGATATTTTCTGTCGATATGTCTTGATCTACCATGATCCCTCGGTTCCTTGGTCAAGGCAACCGCTCCTTCGTTATCACAGAAAATCTCCATGGGCTCCTTTATGGCAGGTACAACTCCAAGATCACCGATGAAGTTGTTTAGCCACATTGCCTCCTTCGACGCTTTGCTCGCTGCAATATACTCTGATTCGCACGTTGAATCAGCTACGGTTTCCTGTTTGGAACTCTTCCATGTTACTGCTCCTCCATTTAGGGTAAAGACCCAACCCGACTGCGAACGGTAGTTGTCCCTGTCGGTCTGAAAACTGGCGTCACTATACCCTCGCACCTTCAAGTCATCACTCCCTCCGAGGACTAAGAACCATTCCTTCGTCCTCCGAAGGTACTTAAGGATATTCTTCACCGCAATCCAATGTGCTCTTCCAGGGTTCCCTTGATATCTACTAACCATGCTCAAAGCGAAGGCTACATCAGGGCGAGTACAAGTCATAGCGTACATGATTGAGCCAACTGCGGAAGCGTATGGTACTCGGCTCATTTCTGCTATTTCAGCTTCGATACTCGGACTTTGAGTCTTACTCAACTTGGCATTACTTTGTATCGGTAATTCTCCCTTCTTCGAGTTTTCCATACTAAAACGTTTTAGTACTTTATCCAAGTAAGTATTCTGACTAAGTCCAATTAGTCTCTTACTTCTTTCTCTTACTCTCCTTATTCCCAAAATATAAGAAGCCTCTCCGAGGTCCTTCATAGCGAAGCACTTCCCGAGCCAGGACTTAACCTCCTGCAAAGTCGGGATGTCGTTTCCTATGAGTAATATGTCATCGACATATAGAACGAGGAAGCTTACTATACTCCCACTGGCTTTGACATATACACATGACTCATCTTCGCTTCGTACAAATCCAAACTCTTTGACTTTCTCATCGAAGCAAAGATTCCATCTGCGAGATGCTTGCTTAAGTCCATAGATGGACTTCTCAAGCTTACACACTCTATTCGGATGCTTCGGATCCACAAACCCCTCTGGCTGAGCCATGTAAACATCCTCAGCCAACTTTCCGTTAAGGAAAGCGGTCTTGACATCCATTTGCCAAATCTCATAATCATGAAATGCGGCAATTGCTAGCATCACTCTAATAGATTTTATCTTCGCAACTAGTGAGAAGGTCTCATCATAGTCAACTTCGGGAGTTTAAGTAAAGCCCTTCGCAACCAATCGTGCTTTATATGTGTGTACTTTTCCATCCACGTCGGTCTTCTTCTTGAAGATCCATTTGCACCCAACGGTCTTACGTCCGGGCACATAATCAACCAAATTCCAAACTTGGTTGTCATACATGGATTGGATCTCGCTATCCATTGCCTCTTTCCATTTCGCAGACTCCGGGCCTGCCATGGCTTCCTTATAGCTATTAGGTTCATCAAGATTTATTAGTGTACCATCACTAATATATGTGTCCCCTTCGGTAGTAATATGAAAACCATAAAACTGGGGATGAACTCTAACTCTATCGGAACGTCTAAGAGGTAAGGACTCGTTAATCGGTTCAACCGGAGTTTCCTCCTCAGGTTGAGTGCCAGCGGTAAAGGTTCCTTCATCTATCGACTCTTGAATCTCTTCAAGCTCGATTTGCCTCCCACTGTCTCCATGGCTTATGAGTTCTTGCTCTCGGAAAACTCCTCTCCTCGCAACGAAGACAACATTGTCCTTCGGTCTATAGAAAAGATATCCAAAGGATGTCTGCGAGTAGCCGATGAAAATACATCGATCACTTCGAGGTTCGAGCTTGTCGTGAGTATCTCGTCTTACGAAAGCCTCGCAACCCCAAACCTTGATATGTGCCAACGAGGGAGCTTTCCCTGTCCACATCTCGTGAGGTGTTTTGGCAACCTTCTTGGTAGGGAATCGGTTAAGGATATGGCCGACAGTCTTTAAGGCATATCCCCAGAAAGAGATAGGTAGTGAAGCACGACTCATCATAGAGCGAACCATATCCAATAAGGTTCGATTACGCCTTTCTGCCACACCATTCAACCGCAGTGTCCTAGGAGGCGTCAACTGTGAAACTATTCCACCCTCCTTGAGATAATCGTGGAATTCAAGACTTAGGTACTCTCCTCCTCGATCGGATCGAAGCATCTTGATTTTCCTGCCCAATTGATTCTCCACTTCATTCTTGAACTCTTTGAACTTTTCAAAAGTTTCTGACTTTTGCTTGATTAAATAGATATACCCATATCTACTATAATCATCGGTAAAAGTCACGTAGAAGTGGTTCCCATCCTTCGTGGTTGATCTAAACGGCCCACATACATCGGTATGTATTAGGTCCAATAGACCCTCACCCCTTTCACATGTACTTGTGAAGGGTGACTTAGTCATCTTTCCAAGTAAACAAGACTTGCATGTGTCATCTTCCCTAAGGTCGAATGACTCCAACACTCTATCCTTTTGGAGTTGGGCTATGCGTTTCTTGTTGACATGTTCAAGACGACAATGCCACAAGGATGCTTTATCCATACTAGTGGAAGAATCTATATTCAAAACATCATTTCCTAAGTTATCAACAATCATAACAGTTTCATATATTCCATTACATGGTATAGCTTCAAAGTAAAAGACACCATTTAGATAAGCCAAAATAGAACCATTCTCATTATTAAAAGAAAATCTAAATCCTTGTTTATATAAACCATGAAATGAAATGATGTTTCTAGCCATTTCTGGCGAATAGCAACAATTGTTCAAATCTAAACACAAATTATTCCTAAGCACTAAAGAATACACTCCAATCTTGGTCACAGGTGACGATCTTCTGTTCCCCATGATTAGATTGATTCTTCCTTGCTCCACATCCCTACTTCTTCTTAGTCCCTGCATATTAGAAAAAATGTGGTAACCAAAACCGGTATCAAGAACCTAAGAAATAGCATGATTAGAATCGTTAGATTTAATTGTGTATATACCTGCGAAAGATGGCTTGATCTTTCCTTCTTTGATTGCTTGCAGGTACTCTGGGCAGCTTCTCTTCCAATGTCCTATCTTGTGGCAGTGGTGGCACTCTGCCTCCTTCGGGTTAGGACAGGGCTTAGCGGGATCAACTTTGGTCCCACTAGAAGAGGCACCATCTCGGGCTTTAACCTTGCAATAGTTCTTCGATGAAGCTTTCCTCTTCTTTCCATTTCCTTGACCAATAGCCAAGACTGGAGCAGTAGGCGGATTGGGAGTTGGTGCAACAGACTTGTCTTTGAAGTTGCTCTCAGCAACCCTCAAGAGACCTTGGTGTTTGCTTAGGGTGACCTCTTCTTTGTTCATGTGGCAGGTCATCCTAAATTGGTTGTACATCGGAGGCAAAGAGTGAAGCACCATGTCGATCGCCAAGTCTTCCCCAAAGTTAACATTTAACTTGCGAAGGCGGTCGACATACCTTTGCATCTTTTGCAGGTGCACGGTAAGAGACTCTCCATGACCCATCTTAGCGGAAATCATGTTGGTGAAAATCTCATAACGCTCTTGTCTCGCGTTTTGATGGTATCTCTCCAATAAGTCTTGATGTATCTCGTACGGGTACATGTCCTCGTAGGACTTTTGGAATTCGGAGTTCATGGTGGCAATCATGATGCAATGTACCTTCGTTGCATCTCGCTCATGAGTTTCAAAAGCGGTGATTTCAGCCGGAGTAGCGATTTCGGGGTTGATCTTCTCAAGCTTCTCATCGAGGACATACTCCTTATCCTCATAGCGAGCAATGGTGCGAATGTATCTTATCCATTCGCTAAAGTTCGTTCAATCGAAGGTGACCTTTTGGCAAAGGCTCATCAACGTGAAAGAACTAGCAGCAGCGTTGTTAGCGTTCGACATCTACAAATAGAAAGGACAAAGATAGATTAGAATAAGAATCCCTAATTATCACCCAATAAGAAAATTAGGGCTAGGATCCAACAATAACATTTACATACTAGAAAAGGGATGCCGTAATCTAACATGCAAATAAATTGAAGGTAAGTGAATGACGATTCACTAATTCTCCATCACAAAAACCTAAACTATTAGTCCTAAGTGTATTGAGAATTCCTAGGTTCGGATGAGATTCATTGAAACTATTCAATGTCATGTTTAAATCTCGATATGCCCGTCTTGTTTGTGACTGGGATACCGAGGATCACAAAGCGGGTGTGAATTACCATGCAAATTCACATGGTGCCTTCATTGTAACGATCACTTATTCGATGTGCTGGTAAACCACACACGCTCCATCGAACTATGATAAACAATGAATCACCCTTTGCCACCTTTGCTTAGAACCAATTAGTGTGCCGGTAAACCACACACACTCCACTAACTTCTTAGCAAGGGTGCAAAGTGTAATATCATGGGATTGCATCAATTCACTTTTCCTAAAGTAACTAAGATTGGGAAATTTTAAAATATGTGTAGTTACTTTGTATTACTTATTATACTTTTAATGAGAGGATGAGGTTGCCCTATCCTACCCGTTCGGCTAACGACCCTCCACCAATCAAGCAAGCGGTGGGTGTGAGTGTACACCCATTAAGCGCCATTTTATAGGCCGCAACCTTATACCCACATTATAGATCGGCTTCGTGAATGAGGCCTACTAACGGTAAGACTAGCATTTACTTATACATATATATATATATATATATATATATATATATATATATATATATATATATATATATATATATATATATATATATATATATATATTGTTCTAGTAATATCATATTAGTATAGGGTTGTATTTTAAACCTTTTAAAATCTAGGGTTTGAAATTTAAGATTGTCTAAATTAAAACTTTTAAATATAAATTTCAAAACTTGAGGACAAGTTTTAAACATTTAAAACATGGAGGATCAAATAACAAATAATTCCAATTAACAATTAATATCCTAATTATCTATATTTGATTTTATTCAAGATTTCTTTTTGAGATAATTACCAAAATAATCAAAACAATTAATTAATTATCATATAAGGAAATTAAAAATTTTATTAGTTGATAAATATCTTTAATTAGATCAAGATTATAGTCATATATATCAAAAAAATCGGATTAGGGTTGATCTAATATGATTAAGGTAAGTTTCCATAAGATAATTATGAAAAAATCCCGAATCTGGCCATTCCTGATGCCTGGACTCGCCGAGTGCACAAAGGGACTCGCCGAGTCAGGCCTACTCGCCGAGTCCACTTTGGAACTCGCTGAGTCCATGACTCAGAAACCAAAAATCGAATTTTGCAGGTTTGTTTCAGTTAATCAAGCAACAATTTAATGAAAACCAAGTTGGGCTCTGATACCACTGATGGGTTTTAGCCATAAGAACTTTCCTATGTGCGCATGCAAAACCCTATTGCTTGGATCTAGGCTTTCTAATTAAACATGCTTTGAATCCAAGACTTCTAATGCTAATTAGGTTAAATAACAACATTGAAACAGATCTAGAACCATACCTTTGAATTCCTTGTTGACCTTGTTGTCTTGGAGCTTCTAGAGTCACAATTGTCACTCCTCTAATGGCTTACAAACACCAATAGCAAGAAAGATGATTTAGGAGAGAGGAGAGGGGAGGAAATCGGCTAGGGTTATCTTACTTTAGGTGAGGTGCCGATTTCCCTTAGCCATGGGGTCTATTTATACTTGTAGACTCCTTAAGGGTTACAACCTAAACCCTAATCGGATAATCTTCTCTTAAGGCTATCCAAATCCTTTCCATAGATAAGTCATTGGACGATTTTGAAGCTATCCTAGCTTCTAGAATCCGTCCACTATATATCTATAAGGATTTATAGTCTAAAGCTTAATTATCAAACAATTGACAGTTTATACCCCTTTATTTAATTAATCTCTTTAAGTCACCAAATTAATTCCAATTAATTCTATGACTTATATTAATCAAATAACAATATATTATTCTAAATATTATTCTCATAATATACTAATAATATTTACTCTCTCTTAATAAATCATCCTATCAAGTTGCTATGGTGAAGGCAACCCAAAAGGACCATGCACAACCGGGTGAAATACTTGCCTAATATAGTTGCAGCCTTAGACACTATTCCAACAGAAATGGCTAGATCTAAAACATTTTTATGACTCAAGACCCCTCCAGGAGGTTGCTAGCAAGGATATAATCTCAGATCCAAGTTGCTTCCAAGCTCCAAGTTCTTCTCACCAACTTCTTCTTCTTCAAGAATGCCACAAAACACAAGGATAAATTAACGACCCATTTTTCACGTCCAAAAATTTCATTTTTCAATCAATATTTAGTAAAATCATTTGTAAATAAGCATTGTCTGATCAATCCATTTCATAAACATATACTATATCTGAAAACCAAAACATGAAATCAATCAAAATGTCAGAGTACAAATCCCAGAATGTCTCATAGTGCGGAAAACAAAAGTGTGTGTGTGTGATGCGCCGCTACCGCGCCATCTCCTTCCCCTTGACAGAAGAGGTACCTGAAACAACAACTGAAAACCGTAAGCACGAAGCTTAGTGAGTTCCCCCACTACACCACATACCATATATCCACATAGCATACATACTACCAAGCAATTCTGGGGGTGCTCGACCTACCCGCTACGGCCATTCTGGGGTGCCGACCTACCCGTGCGGCCATTCTGGGGCGCCGTCCTGCCCGTGTCAAGCCATTCTGGGGTGCTGACTACCCTTTTGGTCCTAACGACCGAATCTTGGGGACTTCTCCCCTCCTACTACCACTAACACATATAACAGAACATACTAGCATATAAACATATCATCACATACTGTCAGCACATAGCTTGGGTGTCTGACCTACCCTTCGGTCCTAACGACCGAACTCTACTACTATCACATATAACATATCAGGCCAGCATATAACATATCAGGTAGTAGCAACCTAGATGATATCACAAAGACAACCATCTAACATACAACTCCTACTGGTGGGCTGGCATTGTGGCCATAGACCCACCGCTACTGGAAGGTAACTCACCTCGTAGTAGTTGTTGATCTGCGTGGGAACTGTCTGTCTGCTGCCGCTGCTGCTCCGGAAATCCTACGGCTGTAATTCCCACAAAACACTCAGTCAAATACTGCTAACCGTCCTTAGGGTAAAATGACCATTTACCCTTAACCAAGCCAAGAGTCAAAGTCAAAGTTAACTTCCAATTGACTCGACTCGCCGAGTTGGCTCGCCAACTCGTCGAGTCCCTATCCATTCGATTGTCCTTAATCCCGTCTCTACTCGTTGAGTTAGGCATTGACTCGACGAGTTTTCCTTCTAAATTGATGTCCAATAGTCCTTCATCCTACTCGCCGAGTTGTATGAATAACTCGTCGAGTTCATCTTCACCCGAAGAACACTTTACGCTGAGACTCGCCGAGTTGTATGAACAACTCGCCGAGTCGGTTTTTGAGACAAGAAGATTTCCTTGGACTCGCCGAGTCAGGGCATTGACTCGCCGAGTCCCTTCATGGATGAGTCCGACTTCCGACTCACTGAGTCCACCCATGACTCACTGCTACTCAGCATACACGAAAAGGGGGGAAAAATCAGGGACTCGCGACTCGACCCGCCAAGTCAGAAGAACGACTCGCCGAGTCGTATGCATGCAAAAACTGTACACTCGATTCTGCTTGAATCCAGTGCATACCATTCATAGATCTGGGTTCCTAGGGTTGATTTTACACGTAAAGTCTCCAACTTTACGTGCATGCATGCTCATTCAAGCGATTTACGGACTTTAATGGGGTTAGAAGTGTAGATCTAGGCTTGCTCATGCAAATGGCCCATAAAGGTTGTAGATCTGAGCCTCTAGAGCTCATATGTGGTCAGATCTGAAGGCTAAACGAACCAAGGAGTCCCCCTAAACCACAACCAAGCCAATAAATGGTTCCAAAAAGTCTTAAAGATGCTCTAATGAAGGTTCAACCATAGAAACTGAAGAAGGGGGCGAGTTTTACCTTACTAATCTCTGAAATGGGCTCACAACTTCTGTTCTCCTCCTTCTACTTGATCTTTCCTCCTTCTCTTCTTTAAAACTTCAAATAAACACACACCAACACTCAAATCTCAAAGGGGAAGGTTAGGGTTTGGCTAAGGTCGCTCTGAGGGTGAAGGGGGCGAGCTCGGGGGCGCATATGGTGGTTTAAATAGGGTGCAAACCCTTGAAATTAGGGTTTCATCAGACAGTGGGGACTCGCCGAGTCGCCAACTTTAACGTGCTCAATATCCCGGCTCTACTCGGCGAGTCAGGCATACAACTCGCCAAGTCTGAGGCTAAAAATGCAAAATACTTAGTTAAATTTTACATACCAGGAACCAGGTGCTACAGATAAGCTCAAGACGCACTCTTCTCACTTATGGTTAGCTTGGGGGTCATTTTTATCAGATGGAGGTTGGTGAGGGAATGAGAAATGAGAGATAATAATTCTTATACATGGGCATAACCCTAAAAATTATAGTTTGAAGGTTAACCATATACACCTTGCATACGTGGTGTATGCCCAACGTACTAGGGTCCGCCCTAGTACGCTCAACGTACACAACATATGCCTATCGTACTACCTTTGTTCAAAAATCACCAAAATTTCACTATGGGCCATTTCACATTCTTTCTTATACTCAAGGATTAAAATGCAATATTTATTCATACATAGGGTTAAAATTGAAAATATCTCAACACTGGGATGTTACAATTCTCCCCCACTTGAACTAGACTTCGTCCTCGAAGTCAGCTACTGTGAATAACTTAGGATAATGCTCCCGCAACTCCGCCTCCGACTCCCAGGTGCACTCGGAGCCTCTCCGGTGTTGCAACTGAACCTTTACAAAAGTCATCTCATAATTGCACATGACCTTCATCTTTCTCTCCATTATCGCTACCGGCCTCTCAATATAATTCAGGCACTCATCAACCTAGATATCATCTAAAGGAACCACTGCCTCATCATCTAACACGTACTTCCGCAACTACAAAACATGGAAAGTGTTGTGGATCTGGCTGAGCTCACTCGACAAATCCAACTGGTAGGCCACCCAGCCAACCCAAGGGATCACATAGAACGATCGAATATACCAAGGACCCAATTTTCCCCTCTTCCTAAAGCGTATCACACCCTTCCAGGGTGAGACCTTCAGTCTTACCATGTCGCCGACCTGGAACTCCAACTCTGATCGACGTCGGTCGTTATAGCTCTTCTACCGACTTTGATATGTCTGAAGTCTATGCCTTATCTGCTGAATAAGCTCTGTGGTTTGAAGGACTACCTCAGTCGATAATATTTGGTTGTGAAAATGGGACGTTACAACCAGTTAACCAGAAAACCACCGTCGATAATCTCCCCCACCATCGGTGTTTGTCACGCCTTATCAACGGAGACCATTTTTTTTTTTGATTTTTGGATCTAGAGGGGGGCTATTTTTTTTGACCTGAATAGATTTGCAGGTTTTGATATTTTTTTGCAGGTTCCATGTTTGTTCTTGATTTTGGTTTGGTGTGGTATGGTGTTGAATTTCAATTTGATTTGGGGAGAAAGGTTGATCGGTCGTCTTCTCCGAAAATTAGGGAGGGTAGGTGGGCTTCTTTTGGTGATGTAGATCCGACAGGTGGTGGTGGTGGTATGATGAATGTGGTTTCCCGAAGCCCATTCTTACGTATTTTATTAAGTTACGATATGAAAACAGGGGGATGTTATGGCGACGTTATGGTGTGATAATAACCAAGGGTTTGAGGCTAATGGATGATGAAGACGACTGATTATGGTGGCTAGAATGGATAAACAAGGGTGGCATTCTGCCACTCCCTTTCTCGTTGATTATGAAATGAGTTTGGATCTTTCATTGTTTATGTTGTTGTGAACCAAATAAGATGCACATAAAATCAGACTGTACTCTACATGTTTGTATTTATGTCTGTAAGAGACGAGGAATTAGGTGATGACAATTCTGATTATCATCGTGGCTTTGATATATAGTTTCTGGGAAGAAAACATCAATTTTAAGAGTGTGAGAAAGAATGATATGGTGAGTTTTTGTTGTTGTTGTTTTCGTTGGTGGTGGTGTCTTTTTATGAGTGACAGAGGGGGGGGGGGGGAGGTGGTGATGGTTTCTTTGTTGGCCGGAGTTTAAAGAGAGTGCATGTTTGTATGTGTGTGTGTGAGAGAGAGAGGGTGATATATATATATATATATATATATATATATATATATATATATGTATGAGAGGGTTCAATTGAGAAAAAAAGGTTGAGAACGAGAGAATGAATCTGGGCCACTAATTTCGAATCTGTCGCTTAAACGCTCCAGTATACCGGGACGACTGAACAAATCATATTCATATATGAATACGTATATTCATATATGAATACATATGTTCATATATGAATAAGTATAACGAAAGTGATTATTCATATACGAATATCACGACGATGGTTGGTGACAGTTGTTGTTGGTGGTTGGTTGTGGAGATGGTGGTGGTGGTGGTTGGTGGCGGAGGGAGGCGGTGTATTCATATATGAATACACATATATAATATTCATATATGAGTATTACTCAACCACCGTTGGCCTAGTACGCCGGAGCATTTTGCAGCAAAATAAATGATTGACCAAGAATGATTCCCTCATTTTCAACATTTTAAATTTTCTCAATTGAACTTACCTCTATCTTTCTCTCTCTCTCTCTCTCTCTCTATATATATATATATATATATATATATATATATATATATATATATATAAATTAAAAAAGAAGTAATAAAAGGCATATTTGTCATTTCATGTAGGGTATGGAACAAAAGCACACAAAAATACCAACCATAAGGACCAAAACCACACACAATATTCAAAATTGGATCACCGATGCATCGTCAAACTTTTTGGACCAAAACCGCATAATTTTGTCAAACATAGGGACCATTTTTGCAATTTTATCCACTAAAAAATACTTCAATACTAAAGTATCTAAATCGTAACACATCTTATTTTAAATTAAAAAATGTTACATTAGGCAAAAGAAACCATATAAACATGTTATTTTACACAAAGTTGTCAGATTAGAAAATTTTGTTATTGTGAGAAACAATGATCCATTTCTAGAAAAAGAATACAGAAAAGGAGAAGGACAAAACAAAGTTGTCAAATTAGAAAAATTTGTTACTGTGAGAACCAATGATCCATTTCTAATAAAAATACAGAAAAGGAAAAAAGGAAAAGAAGGACAAAATAACACTAATTTAACAACTTTTCCAAATGTTCCAAATCTTTCAAACAATAAATACCACATATTAACAAAAAAAAACACACACAAACACAAAAAGTTATTATTATATTCAAATTAGAAAAAAATTTGTTAATTTAATGAAAAAAAATCGGCCATAGTGGTCAGTGGACACGGTGTAAATTTATTTATTTATTATTTTTTTTTTCAAAATACAATGGCTTTAAAGAGAAAAAGTAAAATATAATAGCTTGTATGTTAACATCATTTTCATGGATAACTTCAACTGAGGTTAAAGTAAAAAAAAAACACATTTTTATGGAGTTTTTATTGATTAGTGAGGATGTGGAAACACTGCAGGTGAAGGAGACATACAAGGTGGCTACACGCGTGACCCCATGAACATAATTAATTAAGAATTCTTCTTGTTGGTGCTCAAAAATTTCACATTCGATCGACTCAATTGTCGATATATATTGGAACACGATGGATCTTACTATTGTAACATTTGCTCCCTCATCATTCAAGGTTACCAGATGAACATTGATTATCCTCAAACGATATCTCAAATATGACTGTTTAAAAATTAAAATGTTAATGGAAGATAACATACTTTAATTAATAAAGTAAATATAAATGAACACTGCTTTTCAATAAACAAAATAAATCAATAACGTTAGAGAAAAGTTATATGCTTGACTTAGATTTTCTTAAATAATTAATGTAAGAATGTTCTGTTGATATGTACCATTTCTCTAGAATGTCACCAACAATTTCGATATTTTCAAACCATTTGACAAAAACTTGGAAAACCGATTCCGGTAATTCGGGGCTAATACATGAACCACTTGTTATTGCAAATGGTGTTATTATAGCAAGCAAGGGTCCACCACCTCCAATCAAAATGAGCCATTGGCAATCATCTAACCACAAGTAAAACATGTATGTCAAAATTACTACAGTTGAAAGTTGATAGCTGAAATCTGAAAACCGAAAATTAAAAATTATAGTTTGTATCTATGCATAAATTAATGTTCGTCAAAAATAGTTTTAAGATTTTGGAATGCGTAAAGAACTGTAAGTTATATAAAATCCAAAACTAAAAGTTAATATATAAAAGTTAAAAAAAAACTTTTGGATTAAAAGTTTTTTTTTTTTTTTTTTTTTTTTTTTTTTTTTAAATAAAAGTTAAAATGTCGTATTATTGTACAAACTTTTTCTCTCCCAAATTTGAGCTTTTTATTTATATAAAAATAAAAAATCAAAATGCTTTCAAAATTTGGATACCGAACATACGCTAGTCTAAAACACCACCAAGCATTACACTATTTTTTCCATATAATTTTCTTTCATAATTTCAAATTAAAGTTATATCACAGTGATTATTTTAATAGATGCATTGATATAACAAATTTAAGTTTTTTTTTTACTACAAATACAAAATGATACAAAAATTTTATATCAAGCTGTACATGATTTCATGTACACGTATTGAAGTTCGCGTTATTAAGTTGAAAAGTACATAACATCTTGCATGTATACATATGTCGTCATCAAAAGTCTATTTAAAAATTCAAGCCGATATATAGCCACATGCAAAAAAAGTCGGTCATAATCTCATAACCACAAATGCCAAAGAACAGTCTAGTGCCCTTCACCATAAGTCATCCACTACTCTTGAAAAAGACCAAAATGCCCTAGACTTAAGAGTACAATGTTCTGGGTTGAGGTAAAAATGTTGTTACCTATTAGTTTAAAATACTCTATTTTTTTACATAATGAATTTAATCCATAAACTATGTTACATATGAAAAGAGAGACACCATAATAGACTTTCAAGGACAAATTTTTGATTTAAAATGTAAAATCGATTTGAAAATCTTTACAGATATTGTATTGTATTGGTTTGATATGGAGAGTCAAACCGTGGAACGTTACTCTGAAAAGTCAAATGGATTTAAATTGATGAGAAAAGCTCAATGGTTGAAATTGGTTTGAATTATTCAAAGCCTCACTTTTAAATTCTCATGTTCATATTTGTAAACCTTTTTCATTTTTTGGCCTTTGGGAACGCGTCAAGATTAAAAAAAAAAAAAATAGACAATGAGACGTGGGTTTACTACACTCCACTTCTGTATGTTCATTATTCACAAAACTCCAATTTTTACGATCATTCTGTCATCTACCTATAATATGAAACTAGGAGACTGAATTATTACATAACCAAACATATATTATTTTAACCAACATTTTTCAAATCATGATAAACATCCCATTGCTTATAAATTCCAATAAATAATATGGTTTTTTCGCTTATATTTACTTATCACTTATTACCATATACTTATTATATAGCACTTAGGAAGTTTATAATCCATTGAACTCGATAGAATGTAGAATTCTATAAACATGCTAAATCATTAACACATCACACATCATTGTTAAATACATATAAAACTTTACTTTTAAAGCCCAACCTATTATATACCTAATATTAATCATTACAAAAAAAACCAAATATTTAAGTGTTGCATATCAACTAATACTCAACTCCATTAGCATTTTAACAAGGTTTATAGCATTTAATCATAATCACCCATTCTCCATTAAACACATATTAAATCATAATCAAACACGTTATTCAATTCCTATTCTCAATTTTGTATATCACAACTCAGCCATGTTCCATTATCGTTTTATTGTCGTAACTTAAAAATTGTATAACCTATGGAGTCTAATTCAAGTTAAAACCAGTTGGCTAGGGTTGTCTTTGCCTCCAAAACCAGAAGATCCGAGGATGTTTAAAAGTCTATTTTGGCCCCATATGCAAACTCTCCTTCAAATAAAAACGCAAAAGCTAATTTTAAAAATGAACTTAGTCACGAGGGGTATTTATGGTAATCCAAATCCTATAAAGTCAACTATTTAAACTACAAAACCAAGTATTTGTAATTGTCAAAAAAACGAATCATCATCATTTCATCACCCATCTATCAATATGGCAGCCTTTTCTTTCTTCCTGTTTATCGCCACCGTTTCAACTCTCTTCGCCACCTCATCATCAAGCACCATCACTGTCAACCGCAACCTCACCGACGGCCAAACCATCATCTCCGACGAGGAAACCTTCAGAATGGGATTTTTTAGTCCCACAAACACTTCAACAAATCGATATTTCGGAATATGGTACAACAAAATAAGCGTCACGACAGTCGTATGGGTAGCCAATCGAGAAACCCCACTCAACGACACCTCCGGCGTATTGTTTCTCAGCGATAACGGAACTCTCACACTCCTTAATCGCACAAAAAACGTAATCTGGTCGTCAAACTCGTCGGAAACCGGAAATAATCCGGTAGCAAAACTTCTCGACACCGGAAACCTTATGATAAGAAACTCCGGCGATACAAATCCGGATAGTTACATATGGCAAAGCTTCGATTATCCCGGAAATACCTTTCTTCCAAGTATGAAATTCGGGATTGATTTTGTAAGAGGAATAAACAAGAACCTCGTAGCATGGAAAACCGAAACCGATCCTTCAGCAGGTGAATACACAAACGGGTTCGATCCCGAAGGGTACCCGCAGATTCTTCTAAGAGCAGGTTCAGAAGTGAGATTCAATTCTGGTCCATGGAACGGATTACGATTCAGCGGGATGCCAAATTTGCAACAGAATGATATCTACACATTCGGATTCGAGCTGAATTCAAGGGAACTTTATTACAAATACGAGCTTGTCAACAACTTCACAATTTCCCGAATGATTTTGAATCCAAGTGGTGCGATTCAGCGACTCATATGGATCGAAAGAAGGCAAGTATGGGATCTTTATTTGACTGCACAAATGGATAATTGTGATCGATATGGATTGTGTGGTCCTTATGGTGTTTGCAACATTCGTGAGAATCAAGCTTGTGGGTGTATGCGAGGGTTTGTTCCGAGGTTCCCGGATGAATGGCAAAGAGCAGATTGGTCAAATGGGTGTGTGAGGAAAGCTGAGCTGGGCTGTGCCGACGGCGGCGATGGGTTTGTGAAGATGACCGGAGTGAAGTTGCCGGACACGAGAAAAACTCGGTATAATGTGAGTATGAATCTTGAAGAATGTGAGAGGATTTGTTTGAGGGATTGTAATTGCACAGCGTATTCGAGTATCGATGTTAGAACAGGAAGTGGGTGTTTGATTTGGTTTGATAAGTTGATGGATATTAGGGTTTATGGTGAAAATGGGCAAGATGTTTTTGTGAGAATGGCTGCTTCGGAATTACGTAAGATTGGAATTTGGAATTTGATTTTTTTTTATTGGTTTAGTTTTAATATTTTTTTTATTGAAATTTTAAATTTCATTATGTGACAGATAGGAATGCTGAAGCGAAGAGGAAAGTTAGGATTATAGTGATTCCGGTGCTCGTGGGATTTGCTGTGATACTCGGATTTTGCCTGTTTGTTTTCTACAAGAGGAGGCAGAAGAAGAAAGGTAATTCCTTTAGAGGTTTACTATAAACTTCTATTTTTTATAATTAAATTAAATTTTTTTGTTTTATAAAAGTATAAATATAAAAGGGTAGAAAAATGTAAATATAATAATTAAATATATTGAGAAAAGATTTTTGTAATAGTAGAGATGTGTTGAAGTTTAATAATCAATCCATTATGGAATGCTTAGAGTGTATGGTTAAAAATAGATGAAAATTTGATAATAATAATAAAAATCATTATTGTTTATGTTTTTTATATGGTGGTGGAATTTTTCATAATGCTCTCTATCTAACGTCTATCATGTTGGATTTAGGGTCATTTTGTCCATCTTATATATTAAACCCCATTTTATTGATTATATTGTGGTACACAATTTTCACAATGGAAGATTATTTTATAACAATTGAACAAAAAATAAACATTAGTGGTCAAACCTTTTAAAAAATAGAGGTGCCTAGGTGGAACAAAACTGAAAATTAGTTACTACTATTTAATGAAATCATTTCAAATTTGTTGACACGTCTCAAATCTATAGTCAAACTTGCAAACAAGTTATATTTTATCATTTTTTTTCACAAATGAAACAAAAATAAAACTTGGTAACTATTTAATGACATTAACCCTATTCAAAACCTTTAACTTTTTCTTTTCTCGGTAAAAATTATAATAATTTATCTCCACAGGAATAACTAATCTTGTTCGTGAAATCAACTTTGCTATTGATAACGAGAGGGAAGATTGGGAATTGCCGGTGTTTGGATTCAACACAATAGCCAATGCAACAAACAACTTTTCAGATGAGTGTAAGCTCGGAGAAGGTGGTTATGGGCCTGTCTACAAGGTTTGTTTCTTTTCTAAACTGAATAAACTGTCTGAATCTGAAATAGACTAAATGACAATTTTACTTCTTATATTCAATTTTTTTTAACAATATTCATCATTTTTAACGTCGAAGTAGTTTGGAGGGGAAAAAAAGAGAGAAATAGGTAAACGGTTAATGTCTACATATTAAGTGCTTAACTTATTAAGCCCATTTAGTTAAAAGAAACAACTCCTTACTCGTTAAGAAACTCTACCAAATCCACAGTTTATAAATGATTTGATTTCTACAAAATCTCTTTAGAATTACTATATAAAAATTATCATGATTTACAGGGAACATTGGAAGGGATAGAAATTGCTGTAAAGAGACACTCAAGAAAATCAAAACAAGGACTAGACGAGTTTCAGAATGAAGTTAAATGTATTGCTAAACTTCAACACCGAAACCTTGTGAGGCTTTTAGGATGTTGCATTGAAGAAGATGAAAGGATGTTGATCTATGAATACATGCCCAATAAAAGCTTGAACTCTTTTATTTTTGGTGTGTTTCTCTTTAATCCTCACCACTATTCTTAACATTATCTATTAACGTCACTATATAAATATTAATATGGCTGATAATATTTGAACAGATGAAAGAAAAAGAAAGACACTTGATTGGTCAAAACGCTACACTATTATAACTGGAATTGCAAGGGGTCTTCTGTATCTTCATCAAGATTCTAGATTAAGAATCATTCATAGGGATTTAAAAGCTAGCAACATATTGTTAGATAAAGATATGAATCCAAGAATTTCAGACTTTGGTTTGGCAAGAAGTATGGAAGGAAGTAAAACAGAAGCAAATACAAGAAGAGTAATGGGAACATAGTAAGAACTTATATAAACCGATAAACCTTTAATCTTTAATTACACATAATAAAAAACTAATTGATTTTTGTACATTTTATTTCTTTTAGTGGCTACATGGCACCAGAGTACACCATTGATGGGATTTACTCCACTAAATCTGATGTCTTCAGCTTTGGTGTATTGGTGTTAGAGATAATAAACGGAAAGAAAAATAGAGGATTTCGTCATGCAAATCATGATCTTAATCTTTTAGGACACGTAAGTTTCAAATTTCAACACGTAAAAGTCTTTAAATATTTCAATTTTTTTTATGTATTAACATGACATATGTTGGTCAGGCATGGAGGCTGTATAAAAATGGGAAGCAATTGGAACTGATGGATGACACTATTAAGGGTTCATATGTGCAAACACAAGTGAACAGAGCAATTCATATTGGTTTACTATGTGTTCAAAAGTATCCTGAAGATAGACCAGATATGCCTTTGGTGGTTGTTATGTTAGGTAGTCAAATTCCGTTACCTGAACCTAAACAACCGGGTTTTTATACAGAAAGAAGAAGACCACAAGAAGCAGATTGTTCATCTAGTAATCCTGAATGGAGTTCATCAAATCACTTATCTGTTACGTATCTTCAACCTAGATAGAAATTGGTATAAGTGATTTCTATGTATATCTATCTAAGTTTTACACAAACAAGCTACGCAATTAGACTTGTTACAATTGTTTTAAAATAATATTTGTAAAGAACAGCTAGAAATTCCATCGACGATGAGTGTATATAAGATGATGCTTCTGTTCATTGAAATTCATTGGCAAAACAGGTGGTGGTTTAGAGATTAACACAAATTCAGAGTTCGGAAGATAGCCAATTTCCAATGTTCTTACATATCCGCAGTTAATGATACCTGATCTCGTGACAAAATGTTGTCATGAATTCATGATCTCAAGTAAGACCATGAATAATAGGTAAAAGTTTACTGAATTTGAGAGGGTTTCCATGTGATTGCAAAGCAATGCCGTAAGACTAGAGGGAATGGTGTTGTGTAGTGAAATTCTCTTGTTAAAGTAAGAATCATGAGTTTTGAGAAAGTAGTGGGATGATATGGGAAAGGTTATGGTTGCACAATAAAAAAAAATCATGGCTTGTTGAAAGTAAGTGGTTAATTGTGAAAAGGTGGTGTGAGGTACACTTATTAATAGCACGACAAAACTTATTTTCTATTTCTAACGATGGACAAGGTACAAAGAGATGAGGTGGCGGTAGCGGTCGCGGTGGTACCTCGGAGAGCATTATACCTAGCATCAGCAAGTTGAGGTTTTGGCCTCATTTGCGGGTTACATAACCCGTTAATATCTTCCTCTCTTTAGATTCACTCTCTTATCTCTCATGTTTTAGGTACCTGTTCGTGTGTATAAATGCTTATACCATATGTTTTTTTTATATATTTTTAATTGAGTGGGTTAAGAAATATACTCTTTCCATATGTTGTAAGTTGGAAAAGATGGAGAAAAAAGGAGATGAAAAAGCTTATGTGAAACTCATGTTTTAGCGGATTGAGTGAGTTTTACTCCTACCAACCTAAAGGTGGTCTTCTATTTAATGGTTAATTTTTCAAACAATTATTACTTTTGTTATATAAGGTTTCAACTAACTTTTATTTAACAAAAAAAAAATTATTTTCACAAACATTCACCATAGTTAACATTATAATTTTTTTAAAATAGAATATTAGCTAATTAGTTTTACGTTATATATCTTTAATCTTCAATATTAAATATAACCAATAATATAATTCAGGAAAATCTTCATAAATGGTCCCTACAGTTCCCAAAAAACCGAGTTCGGTCCTTATTTTTATTTATTTTTTGTCTTCAGCGATGATCATGTGGTTTGAAAATTTTTAATGGACGGTCATTTGTGCTACTCGGTCAAATTATAGTCGTTAACTGCCATCACGTGCAAAACATGTGAGGGTACTTTTGTCATTTCACTTAAGCTCCCCTCATTTAATGATGTTAATTATTTTGCCCCACATACTCTCTTCTTCCTCCCCGTCCTATCAACATTGTCCCTCTCCCAAGAAATCTACTTTTCCTTCATCCTCCCAACTTCTGATTAACGGAGCAACTTTAAGCTTTTTAGGGTTTCAATCAAACGAAGGAAAATGGTTATCTGTGTTTGAAATGTCGATGAAAATAGCAAAAAAAAAAAAAAAGATTGACTTAGAAGCTGAATACGATAAACTTTTACATCAAAGAAGCTATTTTTTTTTCCTTATAATGTGTTCATCAAAGACTCACAATGTGTTTACCCCTTCTTATTTGTGATTGCAGTAGGATTTCCCAATTACTTCACGTTTAAAGATACATTATAGTGGATTGTTCATCAAGCCCTCAAGTAGAAAATATGTAGATGGCATTGTCTCATATGTTAACTTCATTGATACATACCTTTTTTCAGTACATGACCTTGATGCTATGGTTAAAGAGTTAGTATACCAAAATGAACATACATTGTACTACCATTACTGTATCCCTGATGTCCCATTCGATTATGGGTCAATGCCTTTAAGGAATAACCAAGATGTTCTAAAAATGGTCACATATGTCCCTAAACATAGACAAATCAGTGTGTATATTTAAATTGGAGAGAAAAGGGTTTTTACATATTTTAAGTCTCCATCCAAGGTTATGATTGAGGAATTGGAACCTGAAATTGTTTCACCGGAGTTTAGGAGAAGAAAACCAACTAAAATAGAAATAGGTTCTTGTAGTAGAAAACTAGATTTGAATGAACCTGTAAGTGAAGAAATTTTAGTAACATAATCAAAAGTAACTGATGTTGATGAAGCTATAAGATATGATAACTGTATTGTACCATATAAATATCAAATGCTACCCAAGAAAATCATGTAATTAATGTTGAAATTGAGGCAAAAGTTAGAGGTGTACATAGTATATTAGAAATGTATCAAGGTGACCAAATGCCAGCATATAATAACCAACACAAACAGGTTTCTTTAATAGGTTGGTGTTAACATTACCATGAAATTAAATGTAACGGAAATCATAAACGAGACGTTATGTTGTCAAGACTTTGGCTAAGGCCCGGTCTTGGCCAAGGCAGCTTAGCTTCGTGGTGGCAGTTTGTTTCCCTCCACAAGGGATGAATATCCCCTGCGATCTTCTCTTTCACTCACGACCAATCAGGACGTGCAGAAAGCTTAGGTGACACCCATAACTGACGTCACCAGGCAGTTAGTTAACGTGGGCGTGATCCTCCCAGTCAGAGGAGACTAGGTCTCATGCTCATCGGACGAGGTCCCCACGATCCGTTAGACGCAGGTATAAAAGGATCTCTTCCGCCTCAAGGAAGGGATCCATCTTCTCTCTCACGAATATTACCCTAAAATTACCTCCCTCAGAAAACTAATTTGGTCGTCGGAGCGACGCCCCGGGAGAACACCCGGACGTCCTTTAACGATTCTTCTTTGTGTTGTGTTCTCAGGAAAACTCCCAAGATAGATCCATCATCTGGCATCCAAACACCTATTGAACATGTTACAACATTTGGCGCCATCTGGACGTATCCTCAGAGTGATACAACCAATAAACGACGCTGGTTCTCTGCAAAAGGGGATCTAAGCCCGACAACACCTACACCTGCAGTAGGAGATCTATTTCAAATACCGGTGATGATAACCAGAGGACACCACAGCGAGTATAAGTCACAGATCCTAATCCAGGTGCTCATGGCACAGATCTCATCGGTTACGAGGCCAGTACTCCAGAGCAGTTTCCGACAGTTATCGTCAGACGGTTCATCGCCTCAGATAACGATATTGCATTCCGATCTGCTACAAGGACCTCCACATAACGACATGGAAGTACTTACTATCTCTAATCCTGGTAATAGAAACACGGCTCAGCAAGCATGGGACATAATATAGGTACTCTCGAGAAATCTATTCAATATCAGTTTTTCAAGCAACGATCCCAGACCATTGAACTAGGATCCGCAAGATCAGCTCCTGATATCTGGATTTATTCGTAACATGAAAATCCATCGAATATATATCGACAGTGGTAGTTGCTCTGATATACTCTACGAGCACTGTTTTAGACAACTACCAGATGTGTGGAAGGAGGGGCTACAACCCCCAACCGATGGGCCATTGATAGGGTTCACCGGACACAGTTTGTGGCCATTGGGCACAATTCGGCTGCTCTAAATGATGGTCAGTCATGTTGAGAGGGATCAAATCACAAGAACAATCAAATTCTCTGTGATCTTGTACCCAACAGAACACAATATTCTGCTCATACAATCGAAAATCTCCTTACTACACCTCGTACCATCGATGATCCATGGCATCGTTAAATTCATCACACGCCAGGGATCAGCGATGGTCCTTGCCACAAACACTAGGGCACAACATTGCCATCAGATCATAGCCGCCCCGAAGCTTGTATGCACACCAAAGAAGTCCAAGGAGGAATTTTCCACTGAATAACACTAGATAAACATGGAATATCCAGAACATCTTGTGTGAATCGGCGCTCACCTATCAGACGAGACCAGGGCACGACTGATAGTACTCCTAAAGCAACATTCCACCATTCTCGCCTGGAAACCATCCGATCTAACAGACGTTGATCGACAGGTTATAGAACACAACCTTAATGTCACGCCCGAAAGTAATTCGGTTAAACGCAGAGGTGGCCGATATGGTGAACGCCGACATCCTCAGGGAAGTAATGTTCCCAACATGGATCGCAAATCTCGTTATGGTAAAGTGTAACACGCCGAATTTAGAAGACCTAGAAAGGAAAGGAAAACCTCAAAATCAAAAGGCGACTCATCAAGTAGGTGGGGCGACTCGACGAGTAGGAGCGCGTTCTGGGTCGCGGGTTAAGTGACCTACTCGACGAGTCGTAAGACCGAATCGACGAGTTGGTCAGGGTTTGGGAAACCCTAAATTCGGGACTTGACACCCTATTTAAGCATCTTATTCTCCTCCTCGTGGTTCCATTCCCAACCCTCATTGTCCAGAACTTAAGCCACGAAACCCTAGATCATTTGGTGAGTGTGTGAGCCATTCTTGAGTGTTTTGGTGTTCTTGGAGGCTAGAAGAAGAAGAAGGAGATTGAAGGTTCAAGGAAGAACTTGTAGATCCAACAACACCATCTCATTTCCATCATTTTTTGGTAATCAAGTCTTCATCTTGACTTATGGCTTCTTAAATCTATTTATGTCCACTTTATGAGAGTTTTGGTCCATGGAGCTTGATCTATGGGAAAAGGATGTCCCAAGAAATGATCCTTTCAGATCTGGGGTCCCTAAGAGTGGTTAAGGCATAAAGGTGCAAGCTTTATGCCATTGGAACCCTCATGTAAGCTTTAAAAAGGTTATTATGGCTTTTTGAGCAAAAAGAGCCATGCATGGATGTAAAGGCTGAGGCTTTGCATGTTATTTCGACCCTAGAAGGTTAGATCTGGGTCCTAGATGCCTTGTGTTCGAATGAAATCGTCTGAATATAGTTGGAGTTAGGAGGAATCGACGAGTTGCTCTTAGGACTCGGCGAGTCAGGCCATTTTCTGCCCAAAACCCTTCTGATAGCGGGTGTGTATTGAGTTGGTAGAGGACTCAGCCAGTTGGGTTCATTATGAACTTGAAGATCATCGTACTCGATGAGTTCGAGGAACGAACTCGGCGAGTCTAAGGCAATATCCCTAACTTATGAAGATGGAATCGATGAGTTCAAAGGTGAACTCGGCGAGTCAGTTGAACAAGGGTCCCGACATGTTTGAAGGTGAACTCGATGAGCTCAAGGAAGACTCGGCGAGTAGGACCGAAGTCGAGAGTTATGTGTGGATAGTGGGACTCGACAAGTTGGTGGGTCAACTCGGAACGTTGACTTTGACCTGGTTTGACTTTTGAGGGTATTATAGTCTAAGTGTTATTTTGGGTATTGATAGTTCGGGGAGCCAAAGGATCAGCAGTTCAGGAGTTGCCAGTTAACAGCCAGAAGTGTTCAGCTAGTCTTCAGCAATGAGAGGTGAGTCTCCTCACTGTTTGTATGGGTCTAAGGCACCAATGTCGACCCATTTAGTTCATGAATGGTAGGAAGACCTGGGGGTTAGGCCTAAGCATTATACATGAAAGACCAGGGGGCGACTCCTGGCACACAACATGTTATTATGAATGGTAGGAAGACCTGGGGGTTAGCCCTAGGCATTATGCATGAAAGACCAGGGGGCGGCTCCTGGCACTCAATATGTTATTATGAATGGTAGGAAGACCTTGGGGTTAGCCCTAGGCATTATGCATGAAAGAACAGGGGGTGGCTCCTGGCACACAATATGCTATTATGTATGGTAGGAAGAACCGGTGTAATGCCCCGATTCTCAGGTATTAATTACATAAGAATTATTGGATGAAGCCCTACTCGATGAGTCGGTCGACCTACTCGTCGAGTAGCAGCGGGGTGGGGCCGCGTGTTAAGTGACCTACTCGACGAGTCCACTTTAGGACTCGGCGAGTAGGAGCTGGCAGATGAAACCCTAAATCCCGTGGTTTGCACCCCTATTTAAAGGAGCCTCAGCCTCCTTTGGCCTCCTTACAGTCTTTGAGAGCCCTTAAGACCCTAATACGTGTGTGTGTGTGTGCCATTGTGTGATTGAAGCTTGAAAAGAGGATTTTGGAGAGAGAAGGCTTAGAAGAGAAGGGTATTAGAGCAAGTGGAGTGTGGAAATCAGCTCTTATCTCAGTCATCATCTTCTGGAGGTGGTGGAACCTGTGTCAAGTGATCCGAGAATTGGAGTTTACCTTTTGTGTCGACATCTGCGAGGTGAGTTATCCTCACTATATCGATAGGGTCTACGACACCAAGGCCATCCCTTTAGTTGTTATTGTTATGGTATGTTGCATGTGGTTATGATTTGTTAAT
This sequence comes from Lactuca sativa, assembly GCF_002870075.4. Taxonomy (NCBI): domain Eukaryota; kingdom Viridiplantae; phylum Streptophyta; class Magnoliopsida; order Asterales; family Asteraceae; genus Lactuca; species Lactuca sativa. Next base: position 192,788,639 of record NC_056629.2, read on the forward strand.
TCGGAATCGAGGTAGACAGTATGTTATGCTTTTATGATCCGTAGGGATTGGTGTGTTAGTGACCTGATAGGTCGGTACTCTAGTTACAGGAGAATTCTATGATTATGATCAGTAAGATAGATATGATTGATGTTTGTATATGCCAGTATATAATAGCTACGCGCACATGGTTATTTTCTTGTGGGTTAGGTTGAGGTGGTCCTGCTTTGTGCTGAAGGCCAACATACCCTATGAGTGGTCCAGGGAGACTGTAGGCCCACATGGCAGACTAGTCATGCCGAAGGCTCGGGATAGACTCAGACAGACTGTAGGCCCAGTAGGGCGGTCCAGTCAGGCCGATGGCCCAATATGCATGATGATTGATTGATTGTTACTGTTATGGTATTGTCAGTGTGGTATTAGTATTTTAGGGGTAGCTCACTAAGCCCTCGGGCTTACAGTTTTCAGTTTATTGTTTCAGGTAATTCTGGAGTCCATGGAAAGGCAAAGGCGTGACTGTACCGCTCCTCATCCTTATGTTATGATTTTTGGGACACTCTGATGGAAAATGATTTGAAAACATTTTGTAAACGATGCTTTACGGTTTTTATTTATGACTGAAAAAGTTTAAATTTGGCGTAAAATTTATGGATGTTACAAGTTGGTGTCAGAGCCTTGGTTTGAGTGAATTGGAGGAAAAATCGTGTGAATCCAGTCTCAAATCAAGGAGATTTTCGGAACATAAGTTTTAAAATGGTTTTCAAAATAAGGGTGGAGGATCCTGAGGGTATGATCAACCAGAGCCTGTAAGTGAACCCCAAAATACCATACGGTTATTTGATATTATGATATGTTATAACAGCATGCTAGTGCTAGGCTAGGGATCTTCAAGAATCGCATGATAGCCTTGCCTGATTATATGATGCCTATTAGCCTAGGGTTTCTTGTATATGGAATTGACATCATAACTGTAGATGTTTGGTGTATGCATCTCGGATGTGTATAATCAAGATCTTATAGTCTGAGAATGTATGATTCGACCTTAGTGTAGGATTAGATATTCGAAAGTCTATGGGGTCCAACGTTACGTGCAGCGAGCGTGCACCGTCACTGCAGGGGATGTTGAAAGTTTCATGGATGTGAGAGTTGTGATAAGTGGTGAGGCTAGATGCGAGATATTTGGTATTCCCCTAGAAGTGAGGGTTAAGCGCATTCCTATGTTGATGATATTGTTAGGGCATTGTGATGATACTTGAGACAAATATGGGTAGGTGTGGAAGGTAGTATGGGCCCGTACTACTGAAAGCACAAGACCCATACGTGTAGCAAGGAAATCACAACCCCTGGGGTTTTTTGGGTTTTGGTCTCCTGACATTATGTTATTCATCTGATGACTTGTATGTATATATATTCCAGTATGGTGGTGACGAGACGTGTTGCTTCGGGATCCGGATCTAGATCAGGATCAGGATCAGGATTGGGGTCGGGAGACGGAGGGTTGGAGGTGCCGGTAGCACCTGAGCCCGTGGTTCAGATAGGGATCGTGGAGTTGGATGCCAGGATCAGGGAGATCATGCACGACGAGATTGCTGCCACGTTCCGAGCGCAGCTGCTAGAGATGTTCTGGTCGATTAAGACCGCGATGGTTGAGTATTTTGATGAGCGATATGTAGCTCTAGCAAAGACAGCTGCTGTTGCAGCCACTTCGGCTGTAACCGCGGCAGGGGTTGGAGGAGGAGCCGGCAGGGCTTTCCAGTACCGGGACTTTGATAATACGAAGCCCCCAAAGTTTGATGGTACACAAGATGCAATTAGGGCTATGAGGTGGTGATATGACGTGGAGGGCTGTTTCTTCACGTGCTCATGTCCTGCTGACCAAAAGGTCAGGTGTGCCCTGAACCTGCTGAGGCTTGGTGTAACATCCGGATTTTCAGGGTTATTGTGTAGGTTAATCTTTTGATTACATGAGAGACTCGACGAGTTGAGGATCCAACTCGCCGAGTCGAGTCGGGTTTCTCACGCGGATTTTATGAGTAGACTCGACGAATCAGAGGAGGGACTCGCCAAGTAGGTGCTGGGCAGAAAAACCCTAATTTATCAGGTTTGGGACCTATTTAAAGGTCCTTATGGCCTTCATTTGCGGCTACCACACCCTGAGAAACCATAGAGAGCAGAGAGGAAGCTTGTAGTGCAAGAGGAGGGCTAATTCATCATCCTTTGGAGTGTCTTAGCAAAGGGAAGGAAGGATTTCTAGTTCGGTTGTCTTGTGGGACTCAAATCTTCCATCATTTCGTTCAGAGCTGATGTGTGAGGTAAGGATTCATGTCCATCTGCGTTTGTTTAGTAGATTCACGAATCTAGGGTTTCTTCATGCTTTATTTAGCTTGAATCTCGAGTATGAGAGGTCTCATGGTGAAATGATTCCTAGATCTGGACCTTAAGAGGTCCAGAGAGTCCCTTCCATTCCCCTTTATGCCTTTTCCTTGGAGTTATGAGCTAGGATTGTCATGATATGAAGGATTTCACCAAAATAAGCATTGAGAGCCTTGCATGTGTACCAACATTCGACCTTTACGTGGTTATTGGTCGTAAGGAAGCCAAATCTATGGATTAGAGGAACAGATCTGACCTCAGAAGGTCAGATGAGTGTTGTCATGGGAGCAACTTGCCGAGTCCATGGGAAGACTCGACGAGTCGAGTCGGGTTGCCCCATGATTCGAATGCAGTGGAAACCCGTCGAGTGAAAGTTTCACTCGGCGAGTCGAGTGAGGCCTTAGAGGAGTTGGGTGACACGCATGGACTCGCCGAGTCACTCTTGTGCACTCGATGAGTCTGGTCAGAGTTGACCGTTGACTTGAGTTGACTTCTGTTGACTTTGGGGTTTTGGTCAACATAAGTAATAGAGATCATAGAGGGGTAAAATGCTCTTTTACCCACTACCCGATTAGAGAGCGAAAGATGAATTGTCGGTTTAATTAGAGATATTTTCCTTATGTGTTAGGCGGTGGCGAGTTCGAGATTCAAGTGTAAGGATAACTGCTTGCTGCTTTCAGGTGAGTCTTCTCACTATAGTTTACCTTGAGTGGTAATGAGAGTTATGTGACAGAGTTATTGTATGCTATTTATGTGATGTGTTGCACTACATTATTTCTATGTGATTTATGCTGTGTGTATTCCAAAGCTTGACAGAGTCAGGACCGGAAGGTCCACAGAGTTAGAACCGAAAGGTTCACAGAGTTAGGACCAGAGGGTCCACATAGTTAGGGCTCCAGGGCCCACAGAGTTATAGCCTCGAGTGGCTAGTATGTGTTATGTGTGATATTTTGGGGAACTCACTAAGCTTCGTGCTTACCGTGTTATGTGTTATGTGTTTCCGGTTTTCTCAGGATCACAGGACGGCAACGACTCGATTGTACACACCAGAGGAGGAGTTATGTTCTAGAGGATCCCAGTTTATTATTTAATTGATTATGGAGTTATGTTTAGTAATTTAAACAAAGTGAGATTTTTACGAAAAGGGTTTTAAGAATTAAGCGAATTTAATGAAAATTTTAGTCTTGAAAATTTTGGTGTTACAAGTTGGTATCAGAGCCTTGGTTTGAGGGATGCGGATGCACCTTTGGGTAAATCTGGACTCAAACTGAGGAATTGAGAAAATTTTTCAAAGAAATGATTTTTCTAAAGCGAATAAGAGTTCGAAGAGAAAACGAGAAAGAGCAGTGTGTACAATCAACCAGAGCCCGAACGGTGATTTCCCAAAATACCCTTACTTTTGAGATATTTATGATACATTTTATGAGATATTATGCATGCTAGAGACAGGCTAGGTATTTCATATCTTAGGATTAGAGTGGCTTGATTTGTGATGCCTTAGCCTAGGAGTTGCTGTTGTATGTGATGTGCTTTTGAGTATGAGATGATTGATAGTATTCAGTAGGAATCCTTTAGGGGATTCGAGTAGAGGAGTAATCTAGAAGAGGTATCTATATGAGCATATAAGGAGTCTTTCGAGAGGGTAGCCAGAGGCCATGTGGGGCAAAGATGTTAGAGTTTGGTGATATCCTTCGAGTATGAGGAAAGCGAGTGGATAATAACCTAGGGAGGTTTTACGTGCTGAAGGAGATGCTTCGATGCCCAAATGATGCTTGCTTCGTGCTTTGTGGAGCTCTCAATGATGGGAGTCAACTACTAAGTGAATATGACGATATTCAGGAGGTATATGACTGGCATCATTAGAAGTTCTTCAGCAGTTGATGGCGGAGAAGTGGTAGAACCAAGGAAGAGCCTAGGTAGTAACCTTAGCCAGATGAGTGCGGTGGTAGAGTATAGCATTTCGCTGAGGAGCGAGCATGCGTGATGGAATTGGTGAACGAGAAGGTGGAGCAGCTACTTAGGAGCTCTGGGATGGTCCGTGTGGAAAGTATGGGTAGATGTGGCAGGTAATATGGGACCGTGCTACCGAAAGCAGAGGACCCATACTCGATACAGGGAGTATTATGAAGGTTCTTAGTAGCAGATTGATGAGTGATGTCATGGTTTGAGTACCATACATCGTAGCAGATTGAGGAGTGATGTTATGGTTCGAGTACCATACATCGTAGCAGATTGAGGAGTGATGTTATGGTTCGAATACCATACATCATAGTAGATTGAGGAGTGATGTCATGGTTCGAGTACCATGCATCATAGCAGATTGAGGAGTGATGTCATGGTTCGAGTACCATGCATCATAGCAGATTGAGGAGTGATGTCATGGTTTGAGTACCATGCATCATAGCAGATTGAGGAGTGATGTTATGGTTCGAGTACCATACATCATAGCAGATGGAAGAATGACGTCATGGTTCGAGTACCATGATTCGTAGCGGGTTGAGAAGAGATAACATGGTTCAGGTACCATGATTCATAGCAGATCGAGAGGTGGTCACATGGTTCAAGTACCATGACCCGTGGAAGTTAGTGTTATTGATTTTACCAGTTATTCTGTGGTGATTGGTTAGACCGAGATCAGATGTGAAAAAGTATGGGGCCAGAGGGCCATGATGAACAAGTGTTAGTGGAGCATCCATAAAAAGGGAAATCGAGTTAGCTCAGAGGAATTGTTGGTGAGATGCCAATTGGAGTCACAAGACTCAGGAATAAGTAGAGATGGAGGTTATGGAGGATTGTGGCATGAGTGGAGCAATCAGCCGATGGTGGACATTTCATTTTTGTGACCTGAGTGGTGTTATTTCTGTTCCTGTGGGAAACAGGAGAGGTATTGAGATTTTTGGTTTCCAAGGATGGGGGTGAGACCTGTGGGGTGACTTTGGTTACAATCTTTCATCAGAGTATCTGGGCAGTATGTCTGCCTAGAGGTAATGTTAGAGCTTGAGCAAGTTATCAGCGGAGACTGAGATAGTTAAGGACAAGGATACACCCTATCTGAGCATAGTAGGGCATGTATTAGCTGCAGCTACAGACGATCAAGAAGAGGATATTAGGGCGGTGGCTCTTATTGTCTATGATGAGTATCGAGTGTGGTAACGAGGAATCCACTCTTATTATAAACCACATGATGGAACGTTGGTTGAAGAGTCGATGATGAGGAATATGAAGTTCGTTATTTTCAGACAGAGAGTCTGGGTTACGAATGGACAGTTGAGATGTCCGGTAGTGGGATGGTATGATATTCTGAATGAGTAGAGGTAGTCATGATGAGAAGTTTCTGAGGATTTAATCGTAGATTCGGAGAATTTGGAATTGCTTGACCTCCATCAGGGAGATAATCGAGCATTGCGTATCACCTTCCAAGAGTAGGTGTGATGTCATTGGTAAAAACAGTCTGTGGGTTAGATTGTTGGCGAACCAATTGGTGATGGATCAAACCCTAAGTGGGGGAGAACCGAGTACTTTTAAGAAGATCCGAGAGTTGTTCAAGAGAGATCAGAGAACTGGATAGAGAGGCCTGCGGTGTGAATTCCTGAGGCCAGAGTTATTGGTGGTCAAGGATAGGTGCAGAGCGAGATAGTGCATGTGGTACGTGTTTGAGAAAGGATGAGTGTCTCCATGGCGAGTGGCCGTTGGTCGGAGACCTTGTGGTGGTTAGGAATCCTTCAAGGTTAAAATGGTGAAGTCGAGGTGGTTGGCTTGCGAGGTTAGTTCGGCGGTTGAGAATTTCTGGTTCAGAGTATGGGCTATTATATGCAGTATGGGAAGGAAAGAAGTTGATTGGGCGACCAACCTCAGGGTCGGTCAGTGTATTCATGCATGTGCTTTGAGCAATGAAGGAGGGAGTTTCGGATGGTTGTCATCATGTTCCGAGTCATTGGCGATTCATCAGTGTTTCGATTGAGAGTTGGGATACTCCGAAGTTGCGCGTTTTGTGAAATGAAGGATAGTTATGATATCCTGAGGGAATGCATGGAGGTATCCGTGTATGATGTCGTAAGTATGGGATTGGTGGTTGAAGCAGGACATTGTGATGTTCTGCGATGGTGTTCCGAGGTATCCGAGTATGATGTCCTGAATTCCGAATTATATTAGAGTCGTGAATTTGAGGCGGCAAGTGGTGAATTAAGTATCTTCGGTTACAGTGGGAGCCCTTCGGGTATTGACATCAAGAGGGATTATTCAAGAATATGGATTTTAGCAGGGAGGGATGTTTTGTTATGGCGGTTGCCGTCAGAATCTGTGATGCTACGGGGGAGCCGTAGTACTCACTAGTCAGAGAGAGAGAGAGTGTTGTGATGCTACGAGGAGCCGTAGTACTCATTAGTCAGAGAGAGGGTGTTGTGATGCTATGGGGAGCCGTAGTACTCATTAGTCAGAGAGAGGGTGTTGTGATGCTACGGGGAACCGTAGTACTCACTAGGTAGAGAAAGGGTGTTGTGATGTGATATGCTTTGAAATATTTAATTACAGTAAAACTGGGAGTTGGAATGCAAAATGAAGAGAATGGAGCTGAAAAGATGCAAAAAGGATATTGCTGGCAAATTGACCCCTCTTCAGTGTTTCAGGTATATATGATGACTCACAAGTCCAATTAACGAGATTCAAAATGTTCTGAAAACTAGACGAAATTTCCTACGACTTATGTGAGGGGACTTTGGGATAATTCGACACTTATCATATCCAAAATCGGCCTTGAAGATGAAGCATAAAAGATAGACGGAAATTCCCTCCAAGTTACTAATTCCCCAAGCACCACTTACCTTATTTTTATTTGCTTAATCCCTAAGCCACCATTAGTTTCCTTATTCCAATCCAACTCTAATATTCCATATAAATTCCATCTCCATCAACTATAAATACCCCATATCATTCCACCATTTTCATAATCTATGATATTCCAATTCGACTTCCAACTTAATTTAGTCGATATTAAACTTCTATAAAACCGTTTTGAGGGTCTAGAAGGCGACCGGAAGGCCGTTAAGCTAACAGGAGCGGAGATCGGAAGGGTTGGAGAGCGGATACGTATCGGTAATCATATGGGTTGCTAACGTGACCATGTTTAGCATTCCATTGTGGTACTTTTCTGTATTTAGTTTCTGATTTGGGTGTAAAAACCTTTTATTTTGTGTTTATGACTGAATGAAGCTTTGATTATTAGACTAATTGCTATATTGAATTGTTTATTTATGTTTAATTTATCTTGCCAAGCTTGTTAAAAGATCCTTACGTATTAATGATAATTATTTGCTGTTAATTGTTAAGTGAATTGAGTTGTGTGAACACCTGCTTGATTGCTTGTCTCATATAATTTTGATGACCATCGAGATTATAAGTCTAGGAATAACGAATGTGAAACTAGGATTAACTTGGAATAAGTAAGTTAATGTGTAAGCCTTGTTTGATGACCATCAACAAGAGGTTAAATTGAATGATTAATTTAATTAACTATATTTACAAGTCTTGCTTGATACGAACTGAACACTAAGAAGCATGTTAGTTTAATCAACTGATCACTGTTTAAATTGACTTGTTTGCTAAAGGATTAGTTATAGTGAACGCGAATCTAATCATTTTAGGAATCGGTGAACATGAATAAATGAATTTGTGTATGCAATTGTCTATGTTTTAAGGTGTAATTTATCTAAACCAAAGTACCTGAAGAGATGTGCTTTCCTGTTAGTTTATCGAGAGTTGTTAATTGTTAGTTTGAGATTTATTAAACCATTTTCTTTATTATTTTCGTGTGACCTATAACCTATAATCAAATATATTAAATTAATCCACCGTTCCCTGTGATCGACACCCGACTTACCTAAGCTATACTGTAATCTGACTAGGTACACTGCCTATAAGTGCATAGTTAGTCTAAGTTTGTTAGGTCATAAATATTAAAATTAGTGGGTACTTTTGTGCACATCAAGTTTTTGGCGCCGTTGCCGGGGAACGGTTTTCAATTAATTTAGTTTATTTGATTATTCGTTATTTGTTTTTATTTTTATTTTATTTTCGTTGATGTTATGTCACTTGTCGGGAAGGGTTTTGTTGTTATGTGCAGGAATTCGTGATCATACACATTGCTTGATTTGATTTTTTGCATGGGTTTCGAGATTGCAAGCGATTATGGAATTCTTGACTTGTTTAGTCTACTACTTTGTTGATTTGTCCAACTCAATCTATGAGGCGTAGTATAGCAAGGCGTGTCGTGGTGGTTAAGTGGAAGACCGAGCTCTTGCTGTTCTTGACTAGTTTTGTCACTTCTTGTTCTACTTTTAGTTAATGGTGCAAAGAAAACAAAGGAAATAGTCTGACAGGTCCCGGAAGATTTAATTTTAACAAACCACTTCTTGCATGCAATGGATTTAATCAACAATTGTAGCTTGATTTCGATGAAGACGAGTGATCGTGATATCCTTTTTAGTTATTTTGGTTTGCTATTTTTTTAGCTATTTTAGTGAGTTTTTATTTTTATTTTTATTTTTAGTTTGTTTAAAATTTTGTTTTCCATGTTGATGCTCTTTGATTGATTTAGATCTTTGTAGAATTTTTGCCCTTAGAAAGCTGACAGTAAGTTCAGCTGCTAGGTCTGACTGTTGCCAGACAGAGCCGAGTGAGCGTTTGAAGTTTATAGTCAAGACCCACGATTTCTAATAAGTGTGGGGTGTGAGTTGATATTGTGAGAGTATATTATTTAGAAGAGTGGCGTTTCTATCGTATTTTGATTCCTATGGTATGGATGAGCTGTTCCCACACCATGGAGTTTTATTTCGACGCAAGGTAGAAGTATCATCCCGACTGCCACGACATGGTTGACACTTTCCTATGTCGTGGGGGAGATTTTCATCGCAAGAGGAGGGTGTCATTCTTGATATCATGACGTGGCCACCAATTACCACACATGGCCATGTTATTATTCATAATAAAGATTACACATCACTTGACGACATGATGTGGTTGACACTTTCCCACGTCATGGTTATTACACATTGCATTTATTTGAAATCTTTTGCACCACATTTTAGTAGTTGGCGTTATTGGTTTTATTTACCGGCATACTCAGAAGCAGCAGTTCCAGTTTTCAACACATTTATGGAGCAACTTTTAGCAGCCCCATTCGATCTCGCCACAACTACCCCAGGGGAGTCTGTTCCTTTTTCTCCCTTTTTACTATTTTTATTAGTTTTAGCATACAATGAGGGCATTGTATGAAATAAGTGTGGGGTAGGGGGTCGAAAAAGCAATTTAAATTGAAAAATTAAAAAATAGTTAAAAAATTATAAACTTGAAATAATAGTTTAATTTAGAAAATCTAGTGATAATTTAAAATTTTGCTAATATTGTATGGGATGATCCAATGAGAACCCAAATGTTTACTTGAGCCTACACATGTTATAGTGTATTTGTGGCTTTCCATTTCCTAGTGAAAAGCCATGAGATATGAAAGGTAATCTGGTAGTTTATATGGCATAATATTTTTTGCAGCCTAAACCTGAAATCTATCCAGCAAAGCTTATTTAGTCATTGCACTTAGACTAATACTCTAACCAATAAGGGTTGAAGTTAAGCGCCCCTGCTTAAGCATGTAGGTTTTGAGTGAAAAAAAGTGGGTTCCATGTAAAAAAAAGAGAGAGAGAGAATTGCAAGAAAAGTTTGAATAATTTTGGAGCAACTAAAGTGAAGATCAAAAGATCAAAATTCCAAAAGTTCAAAAGTTGAAGATACCAAAAATCCAAAAGGTGGTGAATTCAAAGAAATCAATATCAAATATTCAAAGGAATAGAAGAATTCCAAGAGCTCCATTGTTTTATTTTAAAGTTGTAATTTCTAGATTATGTATGCTTGGGTAGCTTTACAAAAATACCTTGAGGTTAAAAAAAATTTCTGAGGATTGATTCGGACGGTTGCAAAAATGAGTGTCGTATAAACTAATGGGTGGAGGTTCATAAGGATTGTGAGTATTTAGGAATGAGAAATTTCTTAGGATTTATAGACAGAAATACATGCATTGCGGTCTTGGGATAATGGATTGGTTTGAAATGGATTATTCTATGCGATATTGGTGAAATAATAAAAGTCAGTTTGCTTGGGGGCAAGCAAAGGCTAAGTGTGGGGTATTTTGATATGTGTGTTTTTATATATATTTATGTGAAACATATCTTAATATTTTAGCCTTTATTATTATTATTTAGAACTAAAATATACTTAATATGCTTTGAAATATTTAATTACAGTAAAAATGGGAGTTGGAATGCAAAAGGAAGAGAATGGAGCTGAAAAGATGAAAAAAGGATATTGCTGGCAAATTGACCCCTCTTCAGTGTTTCGGGTATATATGATGACTCACAAGTCCAATTGACGAGATTCAAAATGTTCTGAAAACTAGACGAAATTTCCTACGACTTATGTGAGAGGATCTTTTGGCTAATACGACACTTATCATATCCAAAATCGGCCTTGAAGATGAAGCATAAAAGCTGGACGGAAATTCCCTCCAAGTTACTTATTCCCCAAGCACCACTTATCTTATTTTTATTTGCTTAATCCCTAAGCCACCATTAGTTTCCTTATTCCAATCCAACTCTAATATTCCATATAAATTCCATCTCCATCAACTATAAATACCCCATATCATTCCACCATTTTCATAATCTATGATATTCCAATTCGACATCCAACTTAATTTAGTCGATATTAAACTTCTGTAAAACCGTTTTGAGGGTCTAGAAGGCGGCCGGAAGGCCGTTAAGCTAATGGGAGCGGAGATCGGAAGGGTTGGAGAGCGGATACGTGTCGGTAATCATATGGGTTGCAAACGTGACCATGTTTAGCATTCCATTGTGGTACTTTTCTGTATTCAGTTTCTGATTTGGGTGTAAAAACCTTTTATTTTGTGTTTATGATTGAATGAAGCTTTGATTATTAGACTAATTGCTATATTGAATTGTTTATTTATGTTTAATTTATCTTGCCAAGCTTGTTAAAAGATCCTTACGTATTAATGATAATTATTTGCTGTTAATTGTTAAGTGAATTGAGTTGTGTGAACACCTGCTTGATTGCTTGTCTCTTATGATTTTGATGACCATCGAGATTATAAGTCTACGAATAACGAATGTGAAACTAGGATTAACTTGGAATAAGTAAGTTAATGTGTAAGCCTTGTTTGATGACCATCAACAAGAGGTTAAATTGAATGATTAATTTGATTAACTATATTTACAAGTCTTGCTTGATACGAACTGAACACTAGGAAGCATGTTAGTTTAATCAACTGATCACTGTTTAAATTGACTTGTTTGCTAAAGGATTAGTTATAGTGAACGCGGATCTAATCATTTTAGGAATCGGTGAACATGAATAAATGAATTTGTGTATGCAATTGTCTATGTTTTAAGGTGTAATTTATCTAAACCAAAGTACCTGAAGAGATGTGCTTTCCTGTTAGTTTATCGAGAGTTGTTAATTGTTAGTTTGAGATTTATTAAACCATTTTCTTTATTATTTTCGTGTGACCTATAACCTATAATCAAATATATTAAATTAATCCACCGTTCCCTGTGATCGACACCCGACTTACCTAAGCTATACTGTAATCTGACTAGGTACACTGCCTATAAGTGCATAGTTAGTCTAAGTTTGTTAGGTCATAAATATTAAAATTAGTGGGTACTTTTGTGCACATCAAGTTTTTGGCGCCGTTGCCAGGGAATGGTTTTCAATTAATTTAGTTTATTTGATTATTCGTTATTTGTTTTTATTTTTATTTTATTTTCGTTGATATTATGTCACTTGTCGGGAAGGGTTTTGTTGTTATGTGCAGGAATTCGTGATCATACACATTGCTTGGTTTGATTTTTTGCATGGGTTTCGAGATTGCAAGCGATTAGGGAATTCTTGACTTGTTTAGTCTACTACTTTGTTGATTTGTCCAACTCAATCTATGAGGCGTAGTATAGCAAGGCGTGTCGTGGTGGTTAAGTGGAAGACCGAGCTCTTGCTGTTCTTGACTAGTTTTGTCACTTCTTGTTCTACTTTTAGTTAATGGTGCAAAGAAAACAAAGGAAATAGTCTGACAGGTCCCGAAAGATTTTGTTTTAACAAACCACTTCTTGCATGCAATGGATTTAATCAACAATTGTAGCTTGATTTCGATGAAGACGAGTGATCGTGATATCCTTTTTAGTTATTTTGGTTTGCTATTTTTTTAGCTATTTTAGTGAGTTTTTATTTTTATTTTTATTTTTAGTTTGTTTAAAATTTTGTTTTCCATGTTGATGCTCTTTGATTGATTTAGATCTTTGTAGAATTTTTGCCCTTAGAAAGCTGACAGTAAGTTCAGCTGCTAGGTCTAACTGTTGCCAGACAGAGCCGAGTGAGCGTTTGAAGTTTATAGTCAAGACCCACGATTTCTAATAAGTGTGGGGTGTGAGTTGATATTGTGAGAGTATATTGTTTAGAAGAGTGGCGTTTCTATCGTATTTTGATTCCTATGGTATGGATGAGCTGTTCCCACACCATGGAGTTTTATTTCGACGCAAGGTAGAAGTATCATCCCGACTGCCACGACATGGTTGACACTTTCCTATGTCGTGGGGGAGATTTTCATCGCAAGAGGAGGGTGTCATTCTTGATATCATGACGTGGCCACCAATTACCACACATGGCCATGTTATTATTCATAATAAAGATTACACATCACTTGACGACATGATGTGGTTGACACTTTCCCACGTCATGGTTATTACACATTGCATTTATTTGCAATCTTTTGCACCACATTTTAGAAGTTGGCGTTATTGGTTTTATTTACCGGCATACTCAGAAGCAGCAGTTCCAGTTTTCAACACATTTATGGAGCAACTTTTAGCAGCCCCATTCGATCTCGCCACAACTACCCCAGGGGAGTCTGTTCCTTTTTCTCCCTTTTTACTGTTTTTATTAGTTTTAGCATACAATGAGGGCATTGTATGAAATAAGTGTGGGGTAGGGGGTCGAAAAAGCAATTTAAATTGAAAAATTAAAAAATAGTTAAAAAATTATAAACTTGAAATAATAGTTTAATTTAGAAAATCTAGTGATAATTTAAAATTTTGCTAATATTGTATGGGATGATCCAATGAGAACCCAAATGTTTACTTGAGCCTACACATGTTATAGTGTATTTGTGGCTTTCCATTTCCTAGTGAAAAGCCATGAGATATGAAAGGTAATCTGGTAGTTTATATGGCATAATATTTTTTGCAGCCTAAACCTGAAATCTATCCAGCAAAGCTTATTTAGTCATTGCACTTAGACTAATACTCTAACCAATAAGGGTTGAAGTTAAGCGCCCCTGCTTAAGCATGTAGGTTTTGAGTGAAAAAAAGTGGGTTCCATGTAAAAAAAAGAGAGAGAGAGAATTGCAAGAAAAGTTTGAATAATTTTGGAGCAACTAAAGTGAAGATCAAAAGATCAAAATTCCAAAAGTTCAAAAGTTGAAGATACCAAAAATCCAAAAGGTGGTGAATTCAAAGAAATCAATATCAAATATTCAAAGGAATAGAAGAATTCCAAGAGGTCCATTGTTGTATTTTAAAGTTGTAATTTCTAGATTATGTATGCTTGGGTAGCTTTACAAAAATACCTTGAGGTTAAAAAAAATTTCTGAGGATTGATTCGGACGGTTGCAAAAATGAGTGTCGTATAAACTAATGGGTGGAGGTTCATAAGGATTGTGAGTATTTAGGAATGAGAAATTTCTTAGGATTTATAGACAGAAATACATGCATTGCGGTCTTGGGATAATGGATTGGTTTGAAATGGATTATTCTATGCGATATTGGTGAAATAATAAAAGTCAGTTTGCTTGGGGGCAAGCAAAGGCTAAGTGTGGGGTATTTTGATATGTGTGTTTTTATATATATTTATGTGAAACATATCTTAATATTTTAGCCTTTATTATTATTATTTAGAACTAAAATATACTTAATATGCTTTGAAATATTTAATTACAGTAAAAATGGGAGTTGGAATGCAAAAGGAAGAGAATGGAGCTGAAAAGATGAAAAAAGGATATTGCTGGCAAATTGACCCCTCTTCAGTGTTTCGGGTATATATGATGACTCACAAGTCCAATTGACGAGATTCAAAATGTTCTGAAAACTAGACGAAATTTCCTACGACTTATGTGAGAGGATCTTTTGGCTAATTCGACACTTATCATATCCAAAATCGGCCTTGAAGATGAAGCATAAAAGCTGGACGGAAATTCCCTCCAAGTTACTTATTCCCCAAGCACCACTTATCTTATTTTTATTTGCTTAATCCCTAAGCCACCATTAGTTTCCTTATTCCAATCCAACTCTAATATTCCATATAAATTCCATCTCCATCAACTATAAATACCCCATATCATTCCACCATTTTCATAATCTATGATATTCCAACTCGACTTCCAACTTAATTTAGTCGATATTAAACTTCTGTAAAACCGTTTTGAGGGTCTAGAAGGCGGCCGGAAGGCCGTTAAGCTAATGGGAGCGGAGATCGGAAGGGTTGGAGAGCGGATACGTGTCGGTAATCATATGGGTTGCAAACGTGACCATGTTTAGCATTCCATTGTGGTACTTTTCTGTATTCAGTTTCTGATTTGGGTGTAAAAACCTTTTATTTTGTGTTTATGATTGAATGAAGCTTTGATTATTAGACTAATTGCTATATTGAATTGTTTATTTATGTTTAACTTATCTTGCTAAGCTTGTTAAAAGATCCTTACGTATTAATGATAATTATTTGCTGTTAATTGTTAAGTGAATTGAGTTGTGTGAACACCTGCTTGATTGCTTGTCTCTTATGATTTTGATGACCATCGAGATTATAAGTCTATGAATAACGAATGTGAAACTAGGATTAACTTGGAATAAGTAAGTTAATGTGTAAGCCTTGTTTGATGACCATCAACAAGAGGTTAAATTGAATGATTAATTTGATTATTTATATTTACAAGTCTTGCTTGATACGAACTGAACACTAGGAAGCATGTTAGTTTAATCAACTGATCACTGTTTAAATTGAATTGTTTGCTAAAGGATTAGTTATAGTGAACGTGGATCTAATCATTTTAGGAATCGGTGAGGATCCAACTCGCCGAGTCGAGTCGAGTTTCTCACGCAGATTTAATGAGTGGACTTGACGAGTCAGAGGAGGGACTCGCCGAGTAGGTGCTGGGCAGAGAAACCCTAATTTCTCGGGTTTGGGAGCTATTTAAAGGTCCTTATGGCCTTCATTTGCGGCTACCACACCCTGAGAAACCATAGAGAGCAGAGAGGAAGCTTGTAGTGCAAGAGGAGGGCTAATTCATCATCCTTTGGAGTGTCTTAGCAAAGGGAAGGAAGGATTTCGAGTTGGGCTATCTTGTGGGACTCAAATCTTCCATCATTTCATTCAGAGCTGCTGTGAGAGGTAAGGATTCATGTCCATATGCGTTTGTTTAGTAGATTTCATGAATCTAGGGTTTCTTCATGCTTTATTTAGCTTGAATCTAGAGAATGAGAGGTCCCATGGTGAAATGATTCCTAGATCTGGACCTTAAGAGGTCCAGAGAGTCACTTCCATTCTCCTTTATGCCTTTTCCTTGGAGTTATGAGCTAGGGTTGTCATGATATGAAGGATTTCACCAAAATAAGCATAGAGAGCCTTGCATGTGTACCAAGATTCGACCTTTACGTGGTTATTGGTCGTAAGGAAGCCAGATCTATGGATTAGAGGAACAGATCTGACCTCAGAAGGTCAGATGAGTGTTGTCATGGGAGCAACTCGCCGAGTCCATGGGAAGACTCGACGAGTCAAGTCGGGTTGCCCTGTGATTCGAATGTAGTGGAAATCCGTCGAGTGAAAGGTTCACTCGGCGAGTCGAGTGAGGCCTTAGAGGAGTTGGGTGACACGCATGGACTCGCCGAGTCACTCTTGTGCACTCGACGAGTCTGGTTAGAGTTGACCGTTGACTTTTGTTGACTTTGGGGTTTTGGTCAACATAAGTAATAGAGATCATAAAGGGGTAAAATGGTCTTTTACCCGCTACCCGATTAGAGAGGGAAAGAGGTATTGTCGGTTTAATTTGAGATATTGGCCATATGTGTTAGGATGTGGCGAGTTCGAGATTCAAGTGTAAGGATAACTCCTTTCTGCTTTCAGGTGAGTCTTCTAACTATACTTTACCTTGAGTGGTAATTAGAGTTATGTGACAGAGTTATTGTATGCTATTTATGTGATGTGTTGCACTGCATTATTTCTATGTGATTTATGTTATGTGTATTCCAGAGCTTGACAGAGTCAGGACCGGAAGGTCCATAGAGTTAGAACCGGAAGGTTCATAGTGTTAGGACCAGAGGGTCCACAGAGTTAGGGCTCCAGGGCCCTCAAAGTTATAGCCTCGAGTGCTAGTATGTGTTATGTGTGGTATTTTGGGGAACTCACTAAGCTTCGTGCTGACCATGTTATGTGTTATGTGTTTCAGGTTTTCTCAGGATCACGGGACGACACCGACTCGATTGTACACAACGATGAGGAGTTATGTTTTAGAGGATCCTGGATTATTATTTAATTGTTTATGGAGTTATGTTTAGTAATTTAAACAAAGTGAGAATTTTACGAAAATGGTTTTAAGAATTAAGCGAATTTAATGAAAATTTTAGTCTTGAAAATTTCGGTGTTACACTTGGGGCAAAGGACTGGTGGAGGCTGACGACTGGGTTGTATACTGATGATCAGCGGGTTGCTATTACTTGGGAGCAGTTCAGAGATATGTTCTGCAACCGCTACGTTCCAGGTGTTGAGTGGGAGCGGCTTGCGTAAGAGTTTTTGACATTGAGACAGGAAGGGGAGTTTGTGATGGAGATTACCCGTATGCTCACGGAGAGGGATATGTTTTGCCCGCAGTTTGCTTCAAAGCAGTATCAAATGACTCGTTATCTGAGTATGCTCAAGACTGATATTCGACAATTTGTGTCTACTAAGTGATGTGATACCCTCCTAGACCTTCAGGAAGCCGCGCGGCGGCGTGAGTTGAAGATAGAGCTGCAGCTGAAGGAGCAGCGTCAGGCACCTGCACAGTCTCAGCTGGCGCCTAAGCGGTCTAAAACCACTGATACACGGTCCGGGGTTCATCAGAGCCGCACTTGTGGAAAGTGTGGCAAGGCTCATTTGGGGGTTTTACGAGCAGGAGGTGGTTGCCACAAATGTGGCAAGGAGGGGAACTATGCCAAGGACTGCCGTCAGTCCGCCCCTCCAGAAGATATGAGGATTTGTTACCATTGTCATTAGGTTGGTCATGTGAAGATCAACTGTCCGCAGCTCGCCGCCAAGCTGGCGTAGGGTTTCGCGCCAGCTGCTGGGAGGATTGGAGATGGGAGGCCAGTAAAGGTGGAGCCTCCGAAGGCTCAGGGTCGCGCCTTCCAGCTCATGACCGAGGAGGCCAAGTCAGCACCGGATGTGGTTGCTGGTACGCTTTCTATTCTTTGTCTCAGTTATTGTCTTCGTGTTATGCTTATTGATTGTACCTGTGATTAGGTACGTTTGTGAATTCTTTGCCCACTTTGGTATTATTTGACTCGGGGGCGATTCGATCGTTTGTATCTCAGACCTTCTCTAGAGGGTTCAGTGTGCCGATAGATGATCTTGAGTGTCCGTTGTGAGTTTCAATCGCCAACGAGCACGGGGTCTCTGCTTCTTCGGTCTTCCGGGGATGCGAGTTGGAAATTTTCAAGGTGCCCTTCCCGATAGATTTGATTCCTATTCCCATGAGGGATGTAGGCGTGATTATAGGGATGGATTGGCTTAGCCGTTTTGGCGCCATGATCGACTGTGAGGGGCAGCGGGTGGTGGTTCGAACCCCAAGTGGGGGAGAACTTGTAGTATATGGTGAGGGCACCAGGTTGGGATCAGGGTTTTGTTCGGCAGCCAGGGCTCGACAGTATATTCAGCACGGGTGTGCCGGTTATTTGGCGTATGTCATAGATACGCGGGTTAGAGAGCAGCTCTCAGTTTCTGAGGTTCCGGTGGTGAGGGAGTTTGCTGATGTGTTTCCAGAGGAGTTATGCGGAGTGCCTCCGAAGGGGCAGGTTGAGTTCAGGATTGACCTAGTGCTAGGTGCGGCCCCTATCGCTAAGGCGCCGTACCGACTGGCACCGCCAGAGATGTAGGAGTTGTCATCTCAGTTACAGGAACTGCTAGTTAAGAAGTTTATTCGTCCGAGTAGTTCACCCTGAGGAGCACCAATCCTTTTCTTCAGGAAGAAGGACGGCTCACACATGATGTGCATTGACTATAGGGAGCTGAACAAGTTAACAGTGAAGAACCGTTATCCGCTTCTGAGGATAGACGATCTTTTCGATCAGCTGCAGGGTGCATCTTGGTTTTCCAAGATTGATTAGAGATTAGGATATCACCAGGTCAGGGTGAGGGAGGAAGACGTGGAGAAGACCGCGTTTCGGACTCGTTATGGTCATTACGAGTTCGTGGTGATGCCGTTTGGACTCACCAACGCGCCAACAGTGTTCATGGCTCTGATGAACCGAGTATGCAGACCGATGCTTGATCGCTCGGTCATTGTATTAATAGATGATATCTTGGTGTACTCCAAGACTCGAGATCAGCACGGGGAGCATCTCAGGGAGCTGCTGGAAGTTCTAAGGCGAGAACGGTTGTAT
The DNA here is from genome assembly GCF_002870075.4 of Lactuca sativa. NCBI lineage: Eukaryota > Viridiplantae > Streptophyta > Magnoliopsida > Asterales > Asteraceae > Lactuca > Lactuca sativa. The sequence goes on from NC_056629.2 coordinate 192,807,736, forward strand.
GCCAAGTTCTTGAAATGCGAGTTTTGGTTACGGGAGGTCCAATTCCTCGGACACCTCATTAACCAGGAGGGGATTCTAGTCGATCTGGCCAAGGTGGAGGCGGTTATGCAGTGGGAGACCCCGAAATCTCCCTCTGATATCAGGAGTTTCTTGGGTTTAGCAGGGTATTATCGGAGATGCATTCGTGATTTCTCCAAGATTTCCGTACCCCTAACTCACCTGACGAGGAAGGGGGTGGATTTCCGGTGGGGCCCTGAGCAGCAGAGGGCGTTTGAGACCCTCCGGCAGTGTTTATGCGAGACGCCAGTGTTGACACTCCCCGAGGGAGTGGAGGATTTTGTGGTATTTTGTGATGCATCCATCACTGGCTTGGGGGCAGTCCTCACGCAAAGAGGACGGGTGGTAGCCTACGCATCGCGGCAACTGAAGCCGCATGAGACGAGGTACCCCATGCACGATCTTGAGTTGGGAGCACTGGTTTTTGCTCTCAAGATTTGGAGGCACTATCTGTACGGGGTCCGTTGCACTATATACACGGATTACAAGAGTTTGAGACACATCATGGATCAGCCGAACCTGAACATGAGGCAGTACAGGTGGCTGGATGTGGTCAAGGACAATGATTGCGAGATCCTTTACCATCCTGGTAAAGAGAATGTGGTTGCGGATGCTCTGAGCCGCAAGTCAGCTGGGTCCTCAACCCCAGCCAGGTGTATGAGGATAGCGGTGGATTCCCCACTGGTGGGTTTGATCAGGGATGCTCAGATTTGTTGGATAAGGTGTCTAAGTCCATAACTTATTTGGTATATACTTGACCCGACCGGCATGGTCCATTTGGGTTGCATCTCATCCAAACTATTTATGGATAATTTTATGAGAGTTATACACATATGTTTATTAATATATTATAAGTTATAATATATTAATATGAAGTCATGTTATTTAATTAATCTTAGTCTTAAATTAATTATGAATTAATTTAGAGATTAAAAGGAAGACTAATTAGATTGTGGGCTATTGGTTTTATATAGTGTGGGCTAACACTCATTTGTTAATGGGCTAGGCTTGTATGGAAGTACATGGATGATCCATGGAGCTTTTAACCCATGGATCCTTGGAAAAGGAAAGGTCATGGGTTATTAGGGTTTCACCCTAACCATGCACACTATATAAGCATGCTTATGGTGCATGAAATAGCCACTAGTGGCAACTAGTGAACTAGTGTGTGTGTGCTTGTGTGTGGCCGAAATATACAAGTGTGTATACTCTCTCAAAGTTTTCCAAGAGTTTGTGGTGTTTTGTGATTCCATTTGAGGCATTCACACTATTGGTGCTTGGCCCTCAAACTCCTCAAGAACCAAACTCATCAAAAAGGTATGTAATCTCTTCTAACTCTTTATGTTGAAATGTTCCCCATGCCATGTTAGATAGGTTATGAACCTTGGAAAATTATTATTTTTCATGTATTTAGACAAACATAGATCCAAGGTTTATTAGGGTTGCATGCACACTTAGGAAGTGGTAGATTGCTCAAAACCCAACAGTGGTATCAGAGCCTAGGCTTGCTTGTTTGATACTTGATGCAAAATAGTTGAAAAAGTCGAAAAACTTGCTGTCTGCCTGATGAACTCGCCGAGTCCATGGGGGGACTCGCCGAGTCCATGTATATCTTCAACCTACTCGCCGAGTAGGTTCATGCACTCGACGAGTAGGAGCCACAGAGTGCAGATTTTCGACTTTTGCTACTGGAAATGGACTAGAAACATTACCCTAAACTGTTTTAAAACTTATTTTAGTTGGTGTAATGGTTGTTTAATCCATTTACAATAGCATATATCAAAATTCCATGATTTTTATGTGTTCATATAATTCTTGAAATTTTGATGATCATGTTCATGTTCTTATGGATTTAGAAGATGATAGGAATTATTTGCTGAATTGTTTAGAATTAATTCTTGATCATTTATGTGTTTTAATGGAGTCCATAATTTGTCCTCAAGTTATGGATATCCAAAGGTCACTTTTCTTTAACACACACTTAAAACACGTAAGTTACATAAAATGAAGAGTCTTCATTTTATGAACCTTTAATTCATAAGTTATGAAATGAAAAGTTTTGGATGGTTACAAAAGATGAATAGTCTTGTCCTTAAGTTATGGAGGTTCAAGAGTCACTTCATTAATAAATATATAAATAAAGTGTCACCTTAATTAATTTCATAAGTTATAAAATAAAGAAAAGTAATTCTTTTATTAGTTTAAAATCTTCCATAATTTGTCCTCAAGTTATGGAACTTGAAGAGTTTTTGGATTAAAACTACTTTAAACACATAAATCATGGAATTAATTAGTTTTGAATAGTTTCAAAACTTGCCCTCAAGTTTTGGAATTTGGAAAAGTTTCACACACTTTAATAAACTTTAATTCCAACACTTAGAATTTTAAAAGTTAAAATTCAACCCTTATACTATTTATAAGATTAATGGTTAATTATATATATATATATATATATATATATATATATATATATATATATATATATATATATATATATATGTATAAGAACAAGTCGTTTTACCGTTAGTAGGCCTCATTCACGAAGCCGGTCTATAAGGTGGGTATAAGGTTGTTGCCTATAAAATGGCAACTTAATGGGTGTCCACTCTCACCCACCGCTTGCTTGATCGGTGGAGGGTCGTTAGCCGAACGGGTAGGACAATGACTTTAAATTCTCATTAAAAGTATAATGATTATTGTAAAGTAACTAAATATTTTTATTTAATTCCCAATCTTAGTTACTTTAGGAAAAATGTGAATTTGGTGCTAGCCCATGGAATTCACACTTTGTACCTTACCAAGTCGTTGGTGGAGCGTGTGTGGTTAACCGGCACACTAACTTGGACTAGTAAGGATCACGAAGGGTGACTTAATGTTTGTCATAGATCAATGGAGCGTGTGTGGTTAACCGGCACATTGATTAGGTGATAATATTAAGGGTACCAAGTGAATTGGTATGGTTATTCACACCTTGTTTTGTGATCCTCGGCATCCCAGTCACAAAATTTGAGAGGGCACACTCGAGATTGAAACATGCCATTGAAAAGTTCAATGAATCTCAAAAGATCTAGGAATTTCAAATCTAATTAAAACCTAATAAATTATTTCGTTTTTCATGGTGGAAATTGGTGAATCGTCATTCGCCTACCTTCAAATATTCTATAGCTTGGATTACGACATCCCTCTTCCAAATTATAAAATATTGTGTTGGGTCCTAGCCTTAATATTTCATATTGGGTGTTATATTAAGGACTTTGAATCAACTAACTTGATTTTCTCCCATTATAGATGTCTGGTTCAGACAACTATGATCTTCCCAAATCTCTTGAAGATGGTGTCCCTCAACATCATGCTTCACTTCCTCCACCTCCTCCAATTATTCTCCCTCACCCACAAGAGCTTGAAAAGTTTAAAGTCACTCAATCCCTATTGGCAATCTTAGTCTATATGTGCTTACATCTTGGAGATAAAGTCACATATTGACAAGCCAGGAGAGTTGGGTGTCAAAGTCTCGTGAAAGTTGGATGTTCAATCACTTTCTTAGTAACATAGTGAGTCTCTTTGGGACTACTATGAGGCAGACTGTGACATGACCCTTAATGATGTTATCTTTTTGCTTGGTGTTGTGGAATCAGCAATGATTCGGAACACCAGTAAAGCAAATTTGATTAAAAGAACAACTTCCCAAGTCTTAAATGGACATTGACAATGGTAGCATTGGATATCTAGAAAAGGATTTCTCTTCCCAATGGAAAGGGATCGGCCATAGTCAACTCGGTTGACCAAATGGTAAAGAGAAAGGCTAAGTCTGAGATAGTGTCATGTGCCATTACCAAAGGGACCATGTGTTTTGTTGCCAAAGGAAGGGGCATTGGTTGCAAAGCTGCCCTATTCACCTGAAAGGTCATAAGGTTGATCAAGTCAAGAGGTTTGACTCTACTTCGGGTAAAGTCCACTATCTAACTCTATTAAGTTCCTATTTGGAGAGTCTTATTGCATAATGTGAATGGGTCACATGTTGATGTGTTTAAGAATCAAAGAAAAGATAGGAAGCTTAAAGTAAGTATATGTTGGTTCTGATTGCGAAGGTGGGTTTCGATCGCATGGTTCGGTAATCAGAATTTTAAGCTGTTGCTTAAGAGTTATAATATATTGCTTATGAATAGTGTTGGGCTGAAGTTCTATTTAGTATTGCGTCTTTTGGGCTCGTAGATTAGCCTTGTATTCTCCGGTTTGGGCCTGTCCAACCGAGAGCCTTTTATGTATTGTATATAAGTTATCGCTTTCATGCATATTAGGTTAAGATTCAAGATTTCTGTTTTAGCGCTAAAGAGTTTACGTATTTGCTCTCTTGTAATCTTCTAATCCTTTACAGTTGATGTTCTTAATCGAGCTCTTCTAAGGATTTTATTTAATCATTCGACACGTTTGATTCAAGCTGTTTGTTCTTAATTTTGCGTTCTTCCTTGTTATTTACATTGTGTTCTTGCAGTTTTACATTCACACACTTGTTCAAGATCTAATCGATCTTTATAGATTAAAAGCTATTGTGTTTTAAATCTCATCAATTGGTATCAGAGCAGGAGGCTGTGTAATCGATACACTTCTTTTCTATGAAAAAGATTTTCATTAGGGTTTTCCGCAATCATCGATATTTATTGAAGCCGTCATCTTAATTGACGTATCTTAGTATTTATTGTTTTGCCCTAATCTGCTTTATTACAAGTCTGATCTTTGAACAGGTTATTTTGATCATTATGGACGCAACGCAATCAAACCCTATTAATATTTCCAACAGCATTGGTTCGACGACAAAGATTCCAATCTTATACACCCATGACTATGAAGTATGGGCACATCATTTTGAAGATTACGTGATTGGATCGGAGGACAATGGTTTTCTCATATGGGAAGCTATTATCAATGGACCATTTTCTCATTCAGCGACATCCAGAGTTATTAAGACGCAAAAAGAATACAACGATTTGCTCAAGGACGTGACGAATCTTGCACAGGATGAGAAAGATAAATTCCAGTGCAACATTAAGGCACTAAGGTTGATCAGATTCGCCCTTCAGTCCGACACATTCAGACTAGTCAGCTCATGCACTACGGCGAAGGAAGTGTGGGATAGACTTCGCGAACTGTATTCAACAGACGAAGATCTTGAACACTCCATCCAAACCTTGCTTCTATCTGAGTTTGGTGAATTCAGGCAAGGAGCCGAAGAAACCGTGACCCAGACGTTTGATCGCTTCAATCATCTTCTCAGCAAGATGATCAAACACGACATTGAAAGGAAGCTCATCGAACAGAAGGTTACTTTCTTGAACGGACTGAGATCGGAATGGAGAGCAGTTGTGTCCACAGTCAAAGCCCATGAACAGTTTAAATCATACTCTTTGGCGAAACTGGTGGGTATTCTAAAGTCCCAAGAGAAGATTGTTGTTCAAGAGAAGAACGTGGTGTCTAGTCTTGGTTCGTTGGCCCTCCTGTCTAAAAGTAAAGGCGTGATGGAGGATGAAGAGCTCAACTTGGAAGAATATGACCTCACAACTGAGGATTATGCCATGATGGTATCCAATCCTAAGAGGTTCATAAAGAAGAGGTTCCCCAGCAACAAAAACCGAAACTGGCAGGGGAGTTATAGCTCTGAGAAGGCAAACAATGAACCGAAGGCTGAGGAGTCCAAGAAGGAACCGAAGGCAGATGGCGATTCCGGAGTAAGCTGTTTTTACTGTGGTGGCAAGAACCACTATGCTAAGGACTGTGTCCTTAAAAAGATGGCTGAAAAGGATGACGGAAAGGATGAGGAAGCCGTACTGCAGAAGAGGTTGGACGAATTGAGGAAGAAAAAGTCTACCGCTAACCCTTCTATTAATGCTCTTATTGTGCAGGGTTCGGTTAATAATGATGAGTTCGGTAGCACCGAAGTTTGGTCTACTGACTCAGAAGACGAAGAAGTGAGGAAGCCTACTCATGGAAAGGCTTACATGGCTAAGGAGGAAAGCAGTGGTGGAAAATGCTTCATGGTGTCAAGCGCATCTCTAATGAGGGGATACAACACCGATGGAGGAAGCAATGGACCGAAAGTGCAGGAAGACATGTGCTTCACAGCCAAACCACTCAGCCAACAGTTCAATGAGCTTGATGAACTGATAAAGAAGGTACAATCTGTTTTTATTTCATCTAAAGTACCATCATCCTCATATGAGAAAGAACTAAAAAACGTTAACACAAGAATTTCTCATTTAGATAGTAGCTTAACTCAAACTAGAGTCACCAATTCTAACCTGACTGATCAATTAAGCAGGGTGGCGTCGAAGAGTGAGGAGCGGCGTATGTGGATTGAGTTAAAAGAGTCGGAATTAATAAAAGTCAAAGACGAAAACATTTATTTGCAGAGAGACAATTTGAAATTGTTAAAACAACGAAATGTTTTTTGTTTAATAGCTAAACGTTTATATTCCAATATAACTCAGTTGCACTTGGACTGTGAGATAGGCAAAAAGATCCACCGTATGATTTTACCATTCCTTGAATTTAAGGAGGATGAAATCGATGCCGAAGCCTACAATTGTGAGAGTGTGATTTCGTCTGATGATGTCAACCCATCTTATCAAATTGGACTGGACAAAATTGAGTCCTTCATTAAATCCAAAGACCATAAGGACATGCTCAAAAATCTGTTGGACGAAAATGATAGACTTAAACTGAGAACTGAAACCATACAAAAGTTTGACTCTCTAAATGCCAAAGTAAGCTCAGAAAATAAAATTGATGTTGAAAATGCATCTGAGCTTAACGAGGACGAAAACATGAGTGAAATTTCTGTAGAGGATACGGTTGACTGCTCAGAATTTGTGAAAAGCGAAACTGAAAACCACAAAAATCTTATTTCTGAAAATTCTGTGGAATTCGCTAGATTGTCCCAACAAAAGTCCCCGAAATTGGTAGAAAAGGCTGTTGTCTATCAAAAGGTCAGAACCACTCCGAATCAGGTATACAAAGTGACTGGAGTAACCGAACATCAGACAGCTGAACTCACGGCTATTGTTAACGAAGACAATGCTGATGGCTGTGATGAGTTCTTCTGGGAAGCTCCTATTGACAATGGAAACGAAACCGTTGTCCTATCTGAAAGAACCTCTTGGATGAAGAAAGGGAGATACATACCTGAACCTTTGAACAAGCCTGATAATTTCAGCGAACCAAGCACAAGTGGTACTAAAGACACTCCTCAAGAGGGTGATCCTTCGGCAAAAGAAGACATTCCTTCAACGCCAACAGCTCGAAGTGAAACTTCATCAGATACTCCTTCCACTTCCTCAGAGCAAACTGAGTCTTCGTCAAATATTCCCTCTGCACCCTCAGCTCAAAGAAAAACTCCTAAAGATCAAAAGGAACCAGCCAAGGTGACATCAAAAGCGAAAGCGAACGTTCATCATCAACCTAAACAGATGAGGGATAAAAAGATAGAAAGGAACTTAAGATACAGGAAAAACCTTTCTGAAAGGAAACAATTCTGGCACTCCCAGAATGCATACTATTCACACAAGGAGAAGAATCTGAAGTATGAAAATAATCCCGTAAGAAAGCATGACGATTCCAACAACCGAAAGCCAAGGTTCGGTTCGCATGAAAATACCAACCGAAAGCAAAGGTTCGGTTCTGAAAAGGATTTCAACCGAAACCAAAGGTTCGGTTCCAAGAACAACTCCAACCGAACTCAGAGGTTCGGTTCTGAAGTCAGAAGAGAACAAGACTTAAAGGTTAAACCCACCAACGATCAAAAGCAAAAGGGTCACCGAGAGTCATCAGCAAGGAAGACACCTCCTTCCCCACCCAAATTCTCTCGATCTAACTCTTCTCGTCATTCTACTCCTACTCACTCATCTTCATCTTGCTCTAACGCTAATCCCACTTTTCCTCAAAAATCTCATTCATCAGCTGAACAGAAGGGAAAGCAAAAGGTCGATGAATCCAAGCCTGAGCCCAAAGGGAACCAACCTAATCTTAACAAAATAAAAGTTTTCACCATTAAAAAGAAAGATGAAACAACTTTGATTAAAAGAACATATCTTGTTGATATCTCTCTAACTATTCCTGTTCCCATGAAATCCTCACATGGACCCAAGAAACTTTGGGTTCCTAAATCTGCTTAATTTTTGCAGGTTATAAGTGACGAGCAGTTTGACGAAGAATGGTACATCGACAGTGGCTGCTCGCGTCACATGACAGGAAGGAAGGAGGAACTCAGGGAATACAGATCTCTTGCGAATGGTGGCAACGTTAAGTTTGGAAATAACTCTTACGGCACCATAAAGGGATATGGGATGATAACGAATGGTGATTTTACCATCAGAAAGGTGGCCTATGTGGAAGGACTTCAGCACAACCTCATCAGTGTATCTCAGCTTGTTGGAGGTACAGGTCTCAAAGTTTCATTTGATGATGAAGGTTCTGAAATCATAGAGAAAACAACAAAGAAAGTGATTCTGAAGTCAGAGCGAAAGGGTGAAATGTTTCCGCTGAACATGAAACCCATCAAAGGGAACCCAGCAATCTGTCTGCTATCAAAAGCTCAAGCCGACGAAAGCTGGTTGTGGCACCGAAGACTCTCTCATCTCAACTTCAAAGATATCAACCGACTCGTCACTGGAGGTCATGTTAGGGGTCTTCCATTGCTCAAGTTCGACAGAGAGCATTTATGTGCTGCATGCGAAATGGGAAAGCAGAGTCGTCAAAGTCACCCATCTATAATCAACACAAAAGTTGTTGAACCACTCGAATTACTTCATATCGATTTGTGTGGTCCTTCATCTATAGAAAGCATCGGTGGTAGCAAGTATATTCTTGTTATTGTTGATGACTTTTCACGATTTACATGGGTGTTCTTTCTAAAGCTCAAATCTGAAGCGACTCAAAAGCTAAAAGTATTTATCAAGCAAATTGAAGTCCAGCTCAAGAAGGTCGTTCGAAACATCAGAAGCGACAATGGTCTCGAATTCAAGAACAAGGAGTTTGAAGAGTTTCTTGCAGAAAAGGGAATTAGTCATAATTTCTCAGCTCCCTACACACCACAGCAGAACGGAATAGTCGAAAGACGAAACCGATCTCTGTGTGAAGCTGCCCGAACTATGTTAAGTTTCGCTTCCTTACCTCTTTATTTTTGGGCTGACGCTATTTCTGCTGCTTGTTATACACAAAACAGGTCCTATCTCAACAAGCGATTCACGCTCACACCATATGAGATACTGAACAACAGGAAGCCCAATGTGAAATTTTTCCACGTTTTTGGCTCAAGGTGTTTCATCTTTAACTCTAAAGAACACCGCAACAAGTTTGATGTCAAAGCCGACGAGGGAATCTTTCTGGGTTACTCACTCACTTCAAAGGCGTACAGGGTCCTAAACAAACGATCAAGAAGGATTGAAGAAACATACTATGTGACCTTCGACGATAGTTATGTCAAGAAGCTACAGGCCATAAATGACACTGCCAGGGAAATCTTCCCTCAAACTGGTCAAGTCACTATCTCAATCGCCAATATGTACGAGAATTTTCTGGATCTCTTTGATCAACCGGAAAAAGCTTCTCTCTCAGAAGCAGGAGCAGCCGACAACAAAATAGATCATATGAAGCAGATTGTCGAAGATGCTGCAAGAAGAATGCATGAAGGAGAAACGCCTACTGTTGAATCTCCAACCAACAATGCTTCAGTTGAGGGGGAGCCAAGCTCACAAGTCCAGGGGGAGCCAAGATCTACTTCTTCAACCGAAGGTCCTTCATCAACCGAAGGTGCCTCTCCAACCGAAGGTGCCCCTCCAAACGAAGGTGCTTCAATGCCTAAAACTCCAGCACCACAAGACACCCCTGAAACTCATGTTTCTCAAGACTCATCAATTGAGGGGGAGCATGATGATATGACGCTTGATTTCGATAGCCAATCTGAGCCTGAAGAGATGATCAACGCTGAACTAGATCCATCCTTTGATCCGAATTACCCTCCTCTTACAAAATGGACCAGAGATCATCTCATCTCTCAAGTAGTTGGTGATGTATCCGACAAGGTTCTGACCCGATCTCAACTGAAGGCAAAACAGACATCCTTATTCTCAAAAGTTGAGTTTTGTATGTTTAACTCATTTGTATCAAAAGTCGAACCGAAGACAGTGAACACTGCCCTCGATCACTCTGATTGGGTTCAAGCGATGCAAGACGAACTAAATGAGTTTGAAAGGAACAAAGTCTGGCGCCTCATTCCAACTCCTCCGGATGCTTCAGTTGTTGGTCTCAAATGGGTTTTTCGAAACAAAATGGACAAGGAAGGTAATGTCATAAGAAACAAGGCTCGCCTGGTTGTCAAAGGATACTGTCAGGAGGAAGGGATAGATTACGAAGAGACGTTCGCTCCAGTAGCTAGGCTAGAATCGGTTAGAATATTTCTGGCCTATGCTGCTCACAAAAACTTCGAGGTATTCCAAATGGACGTCAAGTGCGCATTTCTCAATGGAGAACTTGAAGAAACGGTGTATGTGGAGCAACCTCCTGGGTTCGTGAACGAAAAGTATCCACATCATTGCTACATTCTGGATAAAGCTGTGTACGGCCTCAAACAAGCTCCGAGGGCCTGGTATGAAACGCTTACAAAATTTTTAAAGATGTCCAAATTCAAACAAGGTTCGGTTGACCCCACCTTCTTTCGCAAAAAGGAAGGTAACCACCTTATGATAGTTCAAATTTATGTCGATGACATCATCTTTGGCTCTACGAATCCCAGCTTAACAGCTGAATTCAGAAAGTTGTTGGAGACTAAGTTTGAAATGAGCTCAATGGGTCCGATTAATTTTTTCCTTGGTTTAAATATACGACAGGGACCCGAAGGCATCTTTATCAATCAGGAAGCTTACACAAAGACTCTCCTAGCAAAGTTTGGCATGATGGGAGACTCAAAAGTCAAAGTCCCTATGGCATTCGGCACCAAACTTACCCCTTCACTCGATAAACCGGCCGTCGACATCACGCTCTATCGTCAAATGATTGGCTCATTGATGTATCTAACTGCTAGCAGGCCTGACATCATGTTTTCTGTATGTTATTGTGCTCGATTTCAGGCTAATCCACGCGAACCTCACATGCTGGCAGTGAAGAACATCCTACGCTATCTCAAGCGAACTGCCTCCTTGGGTCTATGGTATCCATCCAACTCTGGCTTCTTCGTTCAAGCCTATTCTGATGCCGACCTTGGAGGATGTGGACTCGACCGTAAAAGCACAACTGGTGGCTGTCAATTTCTTGATGGGAAGTTGGTCAGCTGGCAATCCAAGAAACAAACGTGTGTGTCGCTGTCTACTGCTGAAGCGGAATACATTGCCGCTGCATCCTGCACATCACAAGTGATTTGGATCCAGAGTCAACTTCGAGACTATGGACTCAATATGAAGAAGATCCCTCTATATTGTGACTCTGAAAGTGCAATTAGGATCTGTCATAACCCGGTGCAACACTCCAAAACCAAACACATAGCACTACGGTATCACTTCATTAAAGATCATGTGGAAGATGGAAATGTCGAAGTTCACTTCGTAAGAACCACTGATCAACTGGCTGATGTCTTTACCAAAGCTCTTCCTGAAGCATCATTCAATAAAATATTGCAAGGGCTCGGTATGATGGAATCAGAATCAGTTCCTTACACTACCACTCAATCTCAACAGTAAGAAGCGAAACCAACCGAACGTTCGGGTTCGGTTCACCTATCTGACTCGCTCATTACTTCAAAGGTAGTTTTTTCTGGGTTGTATATTTCTTGTGCAAAAGTTTTTTTTTCTTTATGTATAAAGTTTTTTTTATTGCATATCTAATCTCCCTGGTTTCTTAAAATTTTCAAGAACCGAAACCAACCGAAGGTTCGGGTTCGGTTTTTCAAAATTTTCAAGAACCGAAACCAACCGAAGGTTCGGGTTCGGTTTTTCAAAATTTTCAAGAACCGAAACTAACCGAACGTTCGGGTTCGGTTTTTCATCTTTTTCCAACCGAAACCATCCGACCGCTCGGGTTCGGTTTTTCAATCTTTTTCAAAGTTTTTTTTTTCTTTTACTCTTCCATAATTTCTTTTTATTATTTTTAATTATTTTTAATTTTTTTATCTATATAAATTTCAAAAACTACAAAAATATTTTCTTTTAATTTTCTTTGTGTGCTCGTTTGTCTATGGGAATATATCTGCTGAATTACTTAAGTGTCCCTAGAAGCATGCTGCTGTATGTGTCCCAAGCCTCATAAGATTTTGAATAATAGCCTTCACGACTTGGTATACACAAACCTTGTCTTCCCAATAAGGCTAACCTATTTATTCTAATCGTGAGCTACCTCACTCTATTCTCACACGAGATGAGAGTCTCCTGCTTGGTCCTTATGTTCGCAGCAGAGGTACTATGTCTTCTTCCACCATCTCCATTACAATTCTCCATAACATTCGTTTCATCACTGTAACCCTTGAGACTCTCAGAAACTACCACTGAGGTTTATGGTTACACAACTTCTGTGTTTATGATCTTAGTTTCGTGCCACTACGAACTGAGTGAAACCCAAAATTCAACACCAAAGAATTGACGGTGACCAATCAACTTGATCAAGCTTTCACCAATGAATTGACGAATGTACCGTCATGAAATCTCAATTTCTTTTCTTTTTGCGTGGTTCCAATGAAATTGTTACACACCATAACATTTCTTCCCATGGGATCCAGTTATAATTTTTATCTGAGATTTTATACTTATCTATGTCACTTAAAAATCACCTCCAAACCTACTTGTTCAACAGACTACACTGGTCTCACAAGTACTTTGTTCACATTCGTTCTTATATCAAGAATTGAATTGATGAATCAAAGCGAAACCACCCTTAATTTGCCTTATTAAAAGAAGCCTTTCAACATTTATTAATAAATGTTTGATCGTAATTCAACGGGATTCCACACTAACACTTTGAGGTCTCTCTTGATCTTGAAGGAAGAGATTCGTGCCCGGGATCATCAGTTTCGTGTCCTTATGGACATCACAGATTATCCTAAAAAGAGTTGCTTTATTTCTTTTTCTTTTACACTCTTTGCACGAAAATCCAAAATTTTCAAAAATTCCGTTACTAATTATTTTACAGGCTGGATATTTACTGGATGGTTACAAATGAAGTTGTGGTCAAAAATTAGCCACGTGGATTATTAATTCCAAACAGCCGTTAAAAAGGGGAAAAGACAAAAGATGCTGACGCGGCGGAAGTTCAAAGGATAGGAATTCAAACGACGGTAAAAAGCGGGCGCGTGAATTTGAAGCGGCCGCGCTTTTTCTGACACTATTGGACGCGTGTGCAACTATTGAAGCGTCTTCCATCAGGCATTAATGGCGCGTGTGGAAATAGAAACGGTTCCTCTCTCTGAACCGGCGCTTATTGGGCGGCGTGATCCTAGGAATCTGACACTCTCTCTCCTACGTGATCATCGCACGTCCCAACTGTCACCAATCAGTCACTCAAAAACCCTTCCATATTTCCATAAGAGATTTGAATCGATCTTTCTCTCTCCTATCACCTACTATAAAACCCCAGCCAGACCACCTTTTACCTCTTTACTGCCCCCATAATTTCCAAAGCAAAAATACTTCCAAATTCTCTCCCGGTTATCTTCTTCTCCAACCTGCAACAATGGCTGAATCCTCTTCCGTCCATGCTACTTCTCAGATTCTTCCAATCCGCCCTCAGCAATGCCTCGTGATTGATCTGAACCCACAGGCCTATGATCCCTACATGTCGCCGATCATCGAGTGTCTGAAATACTCCCAGCTTGCTCCGGCACTGACACGGATTGAAACAGTGCCAATGGTGGCCCTTTCTCAGGTCTACGCACCGGCTTATTACGACAAGGCTGTTGACAGGATCTTTTTCGAAGTGGCGGAACACAAGACGTCAATTTCTCGTCCCCGCTTCTGCTCTATGCTTGGGTTTGCTGCTGACCCATCGCGTGTTCACCCGGAGACAATTCCGGTGGGTATGTTCTACAGCATGTTCTACAACATGGGCTACACGGAAGTTCTCACCTCCGTCGCCAGATTCAAGAAATCATGCCTACCACCCCAATGGAATGGGTTATTTACAGTTCTCTTCAAGGGACTGTCAGAACGAAGCTCAGGATCGGACGGGGCCAGTCGTCTGTTTCTGTCTATCATGTATGGGGTTTACAACGGGATCAATCTGGACTACGGATTTGTTCTTTGGCAACAACTGATTCAGAGCCTCTCTTCCACTTCCCGACACTCCGAGGTGTCACTAGCCCGGTTCTGGATCTTGATCACAAGATGGGCTATGGACAAGTTCGATGTCCAAACTGCTGACGGTGCACCGATGTCTTCGGTTGGTACGTTCCACACCACGAAGATCATCGTATCAGCTGCATCCAAATTCTCCTTCATTGGCTCTATCCCGGAGTCGATGTATGGGAGTGTACCATCAGAAAGCACCTTCATCAAGGCGATCAAGGAGTTAGGGCCATCTGGTCCGAGGGAACTGACTCCGGACATGTTGAGATCGATCCATGATGCCGACAAACCAGGGGCCAGAGGCAAGAAAGCAGACAAGGGGAAGAAACCATCCAAAGCCCCAAAACCTACTCCCAAGAAACGAAAACAACCAAAGCCTGCTTCATCCCCAAAACCAAAAAGGAGGAAGACTCAACCGAAACGGACGCTCGTCCTTTCATCATCCTCTACCGAATCCGAAGGTGGGAGTTCGGGCTCTGAGGAGTCACAAGGAGACGAATCTCCACAAAGAGGCAACACACCTCCTCGGTCCCCAACCCCGGAGATGGAACTTCACCAATCCCCAGTTCCTTCCCCTCCACCCACAATTCCTATTTCCATTCCCACCATAAACCCTACTATCCCGCCAACCTCATTCCCCATACCACCACCAATATTCACTACCTCAACCGAAACCCCTCCCGTAACCGAACCTCCACAAACCGCAACCCATACACAACCACCAACCGAAACTAACCCCCCACCTACTCAACCTGAACCCACCAAACCCATAACACCCCCAGCTTCACCACCACCTCCATCTCCAGAAGACGCCTCCGATGGCGATGATCAATACCTAGGTGGTGATCACCTGAACTTTGATTCGGTCTACTACAGTCCGTTTCAAGTTCAAAGCGATGAGGAGGATGATGCTCCTGTTACTAAGAAGCATCTCCGCGAGCTGAACGAGAAGGTTGATCAACTTCTCGCCTCCTCTTCCAATCAGCAGTCATCATTATCTGAAGCTGCCCTTCAGAGGATAGTTGATGCCTTCTCTAGGGCTCAACATGACTCAGTGGCCTCTGCTACTGCTGCTATAAACGCCTCCACCCGAGCTTGTGAGGCAGCGACCGAAAAAGTCGATAAACTATTCCATGACGCTTCAACCCTGCTGCAGTCCATGCAGGAAAGCGCCGAAGCCAACAAAACAACACTGGAACCTCTTGTTAATCAATTGGCCCAGTTTGTGAAGACGGAGTTATCCTCGTTCGCTACCCTCCGACAACACCTTAGCGACGACAACTCGGCACTCCGTGCCTCCATTGAAGCCCGCTTGGCAAAGCTACAAGAGGATCTTGCGGCTGAAAACAAATTGATGGACGTCCTGGCGAGTAAGACCACTGCCCTCAAGGTCAAGACCACCCAACTTTCCAACTCCGAACAACAGTTGGAGGCTCTTCGATCCGAAAGGGAAATAATCAAGACGTGTGTTTCGGATGTCCACGCGGCTCTATCCAACATCCTGGAAGCACACGATCCCATCCTGAACCACTCGGTGAGGCGTACCCTCGCTGAGAAACTCTCTCCAGCCATGGCTCTCTTGAGTAAAATTGAAGGCCTACCCAGTTTCGTGTCCATTCCGAAACAAGGGGGAGATGAGAAGACTGGATCGAAACCACCTCCTTCCTCAAAAGCAACTCACACAACCGAACCAACCCCAACTGGTCATGCCTCGGGTTCGGGTGTGAAGGACAAGGGCAAAAATATTGTAGAGGGAGGAGATGAAGATGAAGATGAAGAAGAAGACAAGGAGACTATTGCGGACATGTTGAAGAGAAAGAACAGTCGCAATATTCATGACGATGTCAATCGTGTGGCACGTGAAGCTGAAGAAGCCGAACGTAAACAAAAAGAAGCCAACGATCTCCTTGAGAGCCGAAAGCTGCTCTTCCCTGCCTGGACCAGGGATCGACTGATAAAAGAGGCCATAGAGACTCCAAGCATACTATGGCTCGAGCCGGTGATATCATTCGACTGCATCAACTCGGTCGATTCGCAATTTGATATGCCGCTGACTCGAAAGGCGTTCATCTTCCACGCCTTCTCCAACATTTACGAAGTCCCGCATCCGAACGATGAGCTTGACAGGGAGCTCATTGACTTTTATCTGGAGGCCGCTCGCCCTCAATTCCTTACATGGAGCGCCCAGAAGATAGTCAGTGTTCGGGTGATGAAGCCGTATGCCGTGGGGAGATTCACCAATGTCAAGTTCAAGCTTATCCGAGGATC
The DNA here is from genome assembly GCF_002870075.4 of Lactuca sativa. NCBI lineage: Eukaryota > Viridiplantae > Streptophyta > Magnoliopsida > Asterales > Asteraceae > Lactuca > Lactuca sativa. The sequence goes on from NC_056629.2 coordinate 192,824,376, forward strand.
TGCAAGAACTGCTCACATGATCTCTCTGGCGGATCTGCCCAATCTGAACCCTCATGATTGGATAGTCTTGTACAACATCTTGCTGACAAACGAAGCTGAATATAGTCCCATCTTGGACCATGTCAAAAGGATGCTGGCATGCTATATCATGGAGGTGGCCCTAATGGATCAGGAGGTTGCCACAGTGTTTAAGAAGAAACCGAAAGTCAAGCCTGTGGGATCGGCCAGTGATCTAAACACAATGAAAATGGGCAAGATAGATTCGAGGCGAAACTCTGTGATGTTCACCAGAGCCGAAGGACAGAAATGTCTGTTCGCGTTAGCTGACAAGCACCTCTACACCACTACCTGCTTGGAACACGTCCTATCTATCATCAAGCGGTGTAAGGACAATTCGGCCGATGACATCAAATATTTTGAAGACATGATCAATTGGTACATCCGGTTTAGACAGACCATCCTTTCAATAACCAAGTGTCTGTTTAGTACCGTGAAGAAGAAGGTACCAGCTTCAGCCGCCGGCCCAAGTAAGAAGTGATGGTCTCGCTCCAAATTGACGCAAAGGGGGAGATTGTTGGGCTGAAGTTCTATTTAGTATTGCGTCTTTTGGGCTCGTAGATTAGCCTTGTATTCTCCGGTTTGGGCCTGTCCAACCGAGAGCCTTTTATGTATTGTATATAAGTTATCGCTTTCATGCATATTAGGTTAAGATTCAAGATTTCTGTTTTAGCGCTAAAGAGTTTACGTATTTGCTCTCTTGTAATCTTCTAATCCTTTACAGTTGATGTTCTTAATCGAGCTCTTCTAAGGATTTTATTTAATCATTCGACACGTTTGATTCAAGCTGTTTGTTCTTAATTTTGCATTCTTCCTTGTTATTTACATTGTGTTCTTGCAGTTTTACATTCACACACTTGTTCAAGATCTAATCGATCTTTATAGATTAAAAGCTATTGTGTTTTAAATCTCATCAAATAGATAACAACAAGGTTTTCATGTGGATTGTAAGGATAAGTTTTTCCGCAAAGTTTTAAAAAAAAAAAGAAAAAAAGGGGTTTTAATTTTATTTATTTTAAAAATATCCTTACAATGGCATCTGTGGAAAATTGTTGCTTATATGTTTCCAGTAATAGCAATATTGGAAAGTGGATTTGATTCTTTCATTTGTGGTAGTGTCTGAATTTACCAAATGAAGAAAGTTTTTCATCACCCAAGTTTCAATTGGACAGAAACTTGGAATCATACAAGTTGTATTGTATGATGGATGAGAATTTTCATCTTTGAAAATTAAGACTAATTCTTTGATCACATGTATATGTGAGTCAATTGAAGGACTAAGGAATTAGGTACACTGGGTGTGCGCTGGTCAAGGTCCACCACAAAGATTGATTTGTCATGATTTACTAAAGATTGGTAAATATGATTATACTTATGAGGTTAAGTATAATTCTGTAACATTGGAAAGGTTACAATGTATGACAAAACAAATGAGAAGAATCAAATTAGGCAGAAAGATAAAAGTTTCTCAAATCTGAATGGATGGGAGAGTACTTTAGTATCGTATTTCATGATCATCTTAATGATTATGAAACCAGATCAAAAATTCATACTCTAAGGACGTCTTAGTGCATTGTTATGGCTAAGAAGAGAGGTCATGAATTGTTGGATTGGTTAAGATCGAGAAGATGAGTCATACTTCGTTCCAAAACAATTCTTAGAGTCATACTCCAAGATTGTAACTTTGAGTGACATAAAGGAAGATTTATTAACACTAGTCAAATGTAAGAGTAAAATGTTTTCTACTCTTGTACATTTGAGATTGGTAAGTTGTGATGTCTTGGACGAGACAAAGACCAACTAAGACCAATTGTGTGAAGTGTTAGTCTTGATAAGAATCCGCACTGTCCCTTGAATATTTGTTTTGTCAAGGAATGGTTCTTGACTGGGGAAACTTATATGTCAAGGGGACAGTGGGAGCCTTAAAGATCCTGAAAGAGTTTCAAGATTTAATTAAGAGTAAAACCTATAATTTATCACTAGCACACGACTTAAGGTTTGCAACCTATCGTGTTGACATAACTCTTATTTCTGTACCTACTTCAAATAAGTTGAATTTGCATGTGAGTTATCAGAGTTCAACTTGGAAGCATTGGTGGGCCTTGTGCTACCAAGGTGACAAGAAACTAAGATTGAACAAGTTTAATCCGTGTAAGGCTGAAGTTGTCACTAACCTTATCTTGAGATTATGGTTTTGACAAATTCATATGGATAGGAACTCATACACTATAAAATCTAAGTGTCATAAGGTTTCTCTCAGATTCATGAAAATGATGGTGAGGAAACGCTTTCACTAAGTAGAATTTACGTAGATATCAATTGTGTTATTTGCATTTTCAAAAGTCGTTAGTGGAGCGCGTGTGGTTAACCGGCACACTAACATGGACTTATGAGAAATGGCAAATGCCTAAGCAACTGAGACTATGATTACGACATCCCTTTTCATAGTCCTGAAAATTGTTTAGACACACATGTGAGCTATCTAAGAAAGGGTGTATGAATCTAAATTTCAGAAGTCCAGCAGATTTCTGGAAATATGACAGAGCTAGTGGGAGCATAAGTGTTATGCTAATAATCATCATGTTAGTGGGAGCATGATTATTACGTTTAGTGTTGCAAGTTAGCAATGTTAATTATAGAAAACAAAGTTTCAATTCGTGAAGTTGCAGGGGTTGAAAAGTTGTTTTGCTATAATTAAGGGAGAGGAAATTATACTTCATTTCAATTCTAGAAGCTTAGATTGAGATTTTAATCATCTTTAGTCAAGAATATATATATATATATATATATATATATATATATATATATATATATATATATATATATATATATATATATATATATGAATTTTATGTTGGAATGGTTCAACTTGAAGAAATTCTATATATATTGCGTTTTTCAAAATTCGATTATGATTACGACATCCCTCTTCATAGTTAAATTTTGAAAACATGGCAAATAAAAAAATAAAAAAATATTGTAGCAAAAGACTTGTCTAGTATCATGTCTTTATGGAAAACATCATGAATCGTGTCCCGTATGCTTCAGATATAGGATCGATTGCATGTGCTATAATATTCATCTTTTCTAAATTTTCCAAATGCTTAAGGCATTGAGAAGGGAAAAATATGGAACTGGATATGACTAAAGTGATTAAGCAATTGTCGAGGACAAATCTGAGGTTCGCCAAAGATTGGTTGCTCAGGGAAAGTTGGAAGTATGATGTAAGTTGTCAGAAAGGACCATATTGACATATTCTGAAAAGTAGTAACTCTTGTTCGGAAGTGATAGTCAAAATGGGACTATGGAAATGTCTCCATAGGTGGAAGTTATTCAATCTGTGTAAGATTAGAAAACCTTAATGCAAGAAGGATGTTCAAAGCAATGTACTTTGAATATGAGACTTCCGTTCCATAGAGGTTGACCTTCTTTGGAATACTCTGTAATGACTGGTGACAAGGTTTTGGTGACTTTGTGCATAATCATTACAAGAGGAACATTGCATAAAAGTTTAAAATCTAACAGATTTTTTTGGTAAATGATAGGAATCGGGAATTCTCACATTTACAATAAGGATTTGGGATTGTGAAATGAGTATCATTGGAATCATGTTCAATTGATCTACATCACAATGTAAGGATCATAGAGAAACATAGTGTGCATACTTGGAGTATGGCATAACTATTGTTTAGAAAAACAAAGTGTACATGCCAGGAGCATGGGACGACTGTTGTTTTTATTCGAGTCTTAAGTTGATTGTTTGAAACATTATACAATGAATAATGTGTAATCAATATGGTGATAAATAAAAGGTGGTTCTATTTATATTCAAAAGGGTTCTGAGACCATATTGGATTCGATTATTATTGTGTTTCACTTTGCATGTTTTGACTTCCAAAATAGCTAGGTTATTCTTTCCGAATGACTAAGTTATTTAAACACTCCACAGTCGTTCATATGTTGGAAGTAGGTATGAATCAAGACTGTCATGAATCGAGTTTGTAGATGGCTAAATGGGTTTAGTCATAGCAATGATTGCTACAACATTCATGAGTGCTCATAACTTATGAGTATTGGAATAAACCCACGCTCACTTGTATCACTTCATGGAATTTATCTCGAGTGATCGTGAGACGGTAATATCATATAAATCTTCAAACCTAGAGATATGAGCTGGTACCTATGAGTTGGTTGTGCATTGATTGCACATAAACACATCAGTAACTTGATGTTATAAAACGTGCCTTTGTGTACAATTCAACAAGTAGTAGAACAAGCATATGAGTCGAAGTTTATCTGTTCCTTCTAGAAATAGAAGCGATATCTGGGCCCCTCGATGATTTTGTTGTGACCTATGTACCGGCCGGTCAGAATTAAATTGATGTGTTCGATTAAGTTCTTTGTCAAACAAATCGGAAATCGGGAAACAAACTGCTGGACAATAAGTACGACGTTGTTCCATGTATTTGTCCGGCTGATATCATGAGAACAGAGGATTATACGATCACTTATCTTAAAATGGCGCTTCATAGTTCGACGGAGTTTTCGAGAGCTACGATTGCTGGTTGGTTCCTGAAGTTATATAGGCAAATACAGTTATTAGACTTATCCAAGTGGGAGTCTGTTGGATAAGGTGTCTAAGTCCATAACTTATTTGGTATATACTTTACCCGACCGACATGGTCCATTTGGGTTGCATCTCATCCAAACTATTTATGGATAATTTTATGGGAGTTATACACATATGTTTATTAATATATTATAAGTTATAATATATTAATATGAAGTCATGTTATTTAATTAGTCTTAGTCTTAAATTAATTATGAATTAATTTAGAGATTAAAAGGAAGACTAATTAGATTGTGGGCTATTGGTTTTATATAGTGTGGGCTAACACTCATTTGTTAATGGGCTAGGCTTGTATGGAAGTCCATGGATGATCCATGGAGCTTTTAACCCATGGATCCTTGGAAAAGGAAAGGTCATGGGTTATTAGGGTTTCACCCTAACCATGCACACTATATAAGCATGCTTATGGTGCATGAAATAGACACTAGTGGCAACTAGTGAACTAGTGTGTGTGTGCTTGTGTGTGGCCGAAATATACAAGTGTGTATACTCTCTCAAAGTTTTCCAAGAGTTTATGGTGTTTTGTGATTCCATTTGAGGCATTCACACTATTGGTGCTTGGCCCTCATACTCCTCAAGAACCAAACTCATCAAAAAGGTATGTAATCTCTTCTAACTCTTTATGTTGAAATGTTCCCCATGCCATGTTAGATAGGTTATGAACCTTGGAAAATTATTATTTTGCATGTATTTAGACAAACATAGATCCAAGGTTTATTAGGGTTGCATGCACACTTAGGAAGTGTTAGATTGCTCAAAACCCAACAAGATTGAGGGCATGAGACCAAAGAACTGGAAGTCGGAGAGGATTAAGGCCGAAAGTGCCCGGTTTGTTCAGGATAGCCGTGGATTGTTGACCCGTTACGGTCGGGTTTAGGTTCCGATGTTCGGAGGCGTTCGGCAGGCAGTGATGGAGGAGACTCATAAGTCTCGTTTTTCGGTTCACCCGGGGGCCACCAAGATGTACCGTGATTTGAGTTCGAGTTATTGGTGGCCTGGCATGAAGTGAGATATCGCTTGGTTCGTTGAAAGGTGCTTGACCTGTAGGATGGTCAAGGTCGAGCATCAGAGGGCGCATGGTAAGTTACAGCCTCTGGAGAGTCCCATGTGGAAATGGGAACGGATCGCGATGGATTTCATCACGAAGTTGCCGAAGACGGCAAGGGGTTTCGATGCTATATGGGTCATCGTGGATCGATTGACCAAGAGTTCCCATTTCCTAGCCATACGGGAGAGTTCGTCGGCAGAGAAGTTGGCCGACCTGTACGTCAGGGAGATTGTCTCTCACCATGGGGTTCCAGTTTCCATCGTTTTCGATCGAGATGTCAGGTTTACTTCTTGTTTTTGGTAGAAGTTCCATGAGGAACTGGGTACACAACTGCATTTTAGTATGGCGTTCCATCCGCAGACTGATGGGCAGAGTGAGCGGACCATTCAGACCCTCGAGGATATGTTGAGGGTGTGCGTTATTGATTTCGGTGGGAGTTGGGATTCCCACCTACCGCTTGCAGAGTTCGCCTACAACAACAACAATCATTCCAGTATTGGCGCCCCGCCTTTCAAGCTGTTGTGTAGGTGGAAGTGTAGGACCCCAGTCTGTTGGGGCGAGGTTGGGCACATAGTGATCGGTCGGACAGAGGTAGTTCTGCAAACTACCGAAATGATACATCAGATTAGACAGCGACTGCAGATCGCTCAGAGCCGGCAGAAAAGCTATGCCAACCGACGCCGATCTGACCTGGAATTTCAGGTGGGTGACATGGTTCTTCTGAAGGTCTCACCCTGGAAGGGTGTGATCCGCTTCAGGAAGAGGGGAAAATTGGGTCCCCGTTACATTGGGCCATTCAGGATTATCGCCAGGGTTGGCAGGGTGGCTTATAGGCTATAGATTTCGAAGGAGCTTAGCCGGATCCACAGCACATTTCATGTTTCGCAATTACGAAAATGCATTATGGACCAGGAGGCAGTGGTATCGTTGGATGACATTTAGGTCGATGAGCGCATGAACTATGTGGAAAGGCATGTGGCGATTTTGGAAAGGAAGAAGAAGATTCTGCGGAAAAAGGAAATACCTTTGGTAAAGGTAGAATGGGAACATCGGAAGGGATCCGAGTGGACATGGGAGCCGGAGGCGGAGATGTGCGAGCATTACCCGACATTGTTTATTCCTGCGGACTTCGAGGGCGAAGTCTAGTTCAAGTGGGGGAGAGCTGTAACGCCCCGATTCTCAGGTATTAATTACATAAGAATTATTGGATGAAGCCCTGCTCGACGAGTCGGTCGACCTACTCGTCGAGTAGCAGCGGGGTGGGACCGCGTGTTAAGTGACCTAATCGACGAGTCCACTTTAGGACTCGGCGAGTAGGAGCTGGCAGAAAAAACCCTAAATCCCGGGGTTTGCACCCCTATTTAAAGGAGCCTCAGCCTCCTTTGGCCTCCTTACAGTGTTTGAGAGCCCTTAAGAGCCTAATACGTGTGTGTGTGCCATTGCGTGATTGAAGCTTGAAAAGAGGATTTTGGAGAGAAAAGGCTTAGAGGAGAAGGGTATTGGAGCAAGTGGAGTGTGGAAATCAGCTCTTATCTCAGTCATCATCTTCTGGAGGTGGTGGAACTTGTGTCAAGTGATCCGAGAATTGGAGTTTACCTTTTGTGTCGACATCTGCGAGGTGAGTTATCCTCACTATATCGATAGGGTCTACGGCACCAAGGCCGTCCCTTTAGTTGTTATTGTTATGGTATGTTGCATGTGGTTATGATTTGTTAATTCGGAATCGAGGTAGACAATATGTTATGCTTTTATGATCCGTAGGGATCGGTGTGTTAGTGACCTGATAGGTCGGTACTTTAGTTACAGGAGAATTCTATAATTATGATCAATGAGATAGATATTATTGATGTTTGTATATGCCAGTATATAATAGCTATGGGCACATGGTTATTTTCTTGTAGGTTGGGTTGAGGTGGTCCTGCTTTGTGCTGAAGGCCAACATACCCTATGAGCGGTCCAGGGAGACTGTAGGCCCACGTGGCGGACTAGTCATGCCGAAGGCTCGGGATAGACTCAGACAGACTGTAGGCCCAGTTGGGCGGTCCAGTCAGGCCGATGGCCCAGTATGCATGATGATTGATTGATTGTTATTGTTATGGTATTGTCAGTGTGGTATTGGTATTTTGAGGGTAGCTCACTAAGCCCTTGGGCTTACAGTTTTCAGTATATTGTTTCAGGTACTTCAGGAGTCCATGGAAAGGCGAAGGTATGACCGTACCGCTCCTCATCCTTATGTTATGATTTTTGGGACACTCTGATGGAAAATGATTTGAAAACATTTTGTAAACGATGCTTTACGGTTTTTATTTATGATTGAATAAGTTTAAATTTGGCGTTAAATTTATGGATGTTACAACCGGGCGTTAGCCCTAGGAAATACGTATGAAAGTCTAGGATGTGGCTCCTGGCACACAATATGCCAGTATGTATGAAGTCCAGAATGTGGCTCCTGACACATTGTATGCTGATTATCTAAGTAGATTAGTATGTATGTTAGTTGTATTTTTTATTGTAGAATGGAATACTAGAGGGTGGCTCTTTGGCACTTGTCTATAAGATTGAGGGGGTTGGCCCCAGGCTTGGCAAGAAAGACCACGTGCGACCCGTGGCATAACAGCAAGACTATGTTTGGCACATAGCACCTTACTTGATTATGGATATGTTTGAGATGTTTGGCCCCTGGCTTGGCCTTGAATTTTGGGATGCTACAAGTTGGTATCAGAGCTTTGGTTTGAGGAATTCGAGCACACTCTCGGGCGTGTCTGGACTTAAACTGGGGACTTGGTATGAAAATTTTCAAAAGGGAAATCATTTTTATAAAAGAACTTTGAAAGGACTTTAAAAAGAGAAAGAAACTTTGAAAAGAAAGGGGTGTGATGCGTGCAATCGGCCGAGCTCAAGTAAGTGGTTCCCAAAATACCAATACATGTTTGTTATATTATATGATCATGTGATTCACATACTAGATTAGAGCTAAGGATCTAGGATAGATGCCTTTATATGCTTACATGAGCTTGTAGATTTGCATGCTAGAAATGATCAGCCAGTAGTAGGATGGCCTGTTAGGGTTATGCCCGATTGTATGAGCCTTTGAACTACATGCGAGTAGAGATTCCTGGTAAGAGGATTGAGTGGCTTGTTTGGTTAGATATTTCCGTTTGTCTAAATGCTTCTTGCTTTGTGATTTGTGGGACTTAGAGTGATGTGAGGTAACTACTAAATAAATATGTTAAGTCACATGTGACCAGGGTTGAATAATCTCAGAGTGTTGGATTTGACCCTACTTCACAGCTCTCGTCTGAGTCTAACCATTATAGGGATGAGTCCTTGAATCGAAGGATTATCTGAGCCTCTTCACATGTGATGGTATTCATGTAGTGGTTAATTGGCATCATGAAGAGTCTCTCAGCAGCTAAGGATTTGGTGGGCTCAGGAACCTAGGAAAGCTTAGTATGAGAGTAGTGCTGAGAGTAGTTGTGGCAGTAAGGGACTTGGTGAAGTCGAAGAAATCCTTGAGGAAAGTACATAGATGTGGAAGGTAGTATGGGCCCATACTACTGAAAGTAGAGGATCTGTACTCGATTCAAGGAGGGTCGAGATAGAACCATGGAACTTGTAGTATGTGAGACCTCTTGAGGTTACATATGTCCCTGAGGATTATGTGTTACGTTTTAGAATGGTGATGATTATGCGACACGGGGCAGGAGGATAAGGATTAGGATCGGGATCAGGTTTAGGTTTGGGATCCGAACCAATTGATGAGAGTTTGCACGAGTTTATCGCGTCGGAGATCACCAGAGGTATCCTTAAGGTGACGCCAGTGATTTTCTAGTCTATCAAGGAGGGGATTATCGAGTTGATGGAGGATCGTCTCAGGGCGTTCGAGAGTGATACGACATCAGGCCAGACGGGGACACACACACACACTTTCCTTCAAGGACTTCAGGGGATCTAGGGCGCCAGACTTCCACAGGGTGAAAGAGCCCATTGTTGCCAGGAGATGGATTGCAGACATGGAGTCTGCTCAGTTGATTAGCTTTTGTCCCGAGGGGTTGAAGGTCTGGTGCACTGCGGGATGTTTAAGAGATAGAGCCAGAGATTGGTGGGAGTCGGTTGGTGACTCTCTTGGAGCATCATCCATTGAGGCTATGACTTGGTCAGACTTTGTAGCCCAGTTTAGGGCAGAGTTCGCGCCGACTGTGGAGCTACAACAGCTAGCCAGGGAGTTCCTCGACATGAGGCAGACGACAGAGATAGTGATAGAGATTACCGCCAAGTTCTGGTAGAGGGCCTTGTTGGTGCCTCAGTATGCAGGAGACGAGGAGATGCGGAAGACCCACTATCACGACATGTTGAGAGATGGCATTCGGGAGCATGTCAACTACTTGGCATGCCCGACCTTGGATTCTATGATTGCCAGGGCAGGGGATAGGGAGATCGATTTGGAGCACATTGCAAAGAGGGGGCAGATCATATGTGTAATTTGGAGGGTCCCGGGAAGAGACCCAAGACTTTAAACCAGCGATTGGTAGGACGGCAGGGCCGAAGTCAGTACAGCACGTGCAGGAAACTGCACGAGTGAGTTTGTCATTCTAGGGGTTCAGGCTGCTACAAGTGTGGCAGGGATGGTGACATCAGCAGGGACTGCTCACAGGGGGCAAGCCCATTATGTTTTCACTACAATCAAGTGGGCCACAAGAAGGCCGAATGCTCGGCGATGAGGGGAGGAGTAGGAAGTTTGACTGCCCTGACTACTTTGAGGATTATGGATGGGCGATGGGGTAGGGCCTTGCAGTGACAGACGATGGATATCCAAATTATAGCAGGCAATGTTGCAGGTATGTATCAGTTTCCCTTTTCGATTCTATATGTATTATGATTGTTCTTGCCTCGGTCTCGGGTAATTGTGTGTATGATTTATCTCCCTTCTTGTATTCGGATTGTATTTGTGGAAAATGTCATATGCCAATTGCATACCGGGAATTATTAGTAGCTAGTGTAAGGTCATCTCCCTTTTCTGGTTCAAAGGGTTCAGTGTGATCTCGGTTACGGCCGAGATCAGTTCAGGAGCATCATGAGAAGTTTGCGGTCAGGGTTCAGTAGGATGGTTATCCACCATCGACAAGATTCGGTGAAGATCAGTCCCTGTGCTAGGGATAACTTTTAGAAGCATCAAGAGAAGTAGTCTATCGCTAAAGAAGTTACTCTGAGCATCGGCTAATTCGACTTTAAGGTTGAGAAGAACATTAGGTTAAGCTTTTGATGTCATTAGTGTCGGGATTCAGGAAGCGTTCATCTAGTCTTCAGTGATTGTGCCACCTTTGGAGTGGGCTAGTGACAGATCGCTAGCAAGATTAAGGCGTTGGTAGTTGGCATGCCTATCGTGTAAGGGAGGAAGGAATGGAGATCCTCAGATTTTCGCGTGCCATAAAGATTTAGTCGAAGCTAAGTGGGAGAGAAACGATCTTGTACTCAGATCCAGGAGCGGTTTTGTAAATGGGGTAAGTTTCGCTCTCTTGTCAGGTAGAAAGACGGCCTAGGCGGTTGTTTGAATTGAGGATAGTTTGAATTGGAAGTTCGAAAAACTTGACAATGGTAAGATCACATTCTCGGCATGTCTGATAGCAGGTTTCATAAAACTCGGTTGGGAGTTTCAGTCAGGACATGAGTACAGCTTAGGGTACTAGATTGTGCTTGTATGCTCGATTATAGGGGTGTTCGGGTTAGTAGCCAGCGTGGAAAGTGTTGTAAGACTTCGGGATGGTCGTAGCATTCACTAGTAGCCAGACAGCGTGGGAAGTGTTGAAGACTGCGGGTTAGCCTTAGCATTCACCTAGATCCAGATAGCAAGAGAAGTGTGGCAAGACTGTGGGGTGGCCCGTAGCAATGGTTAGCAGATAGTGTAGGAGTGTTGTAAGACTACGGGGTGGCCTATAGCATTCACTAGTTGGCAGATAGAGTAAGGACATTATAAGACTGCGGTGTGGCCCGTAGGATTCGTATATTAGTATAGTTAGACAACGGTGTGGCCCGTAGCATTAGTATAGTAAGATTGAGATGTGGCCCGTAGATTTGGTATTGTAAGACTACGAGGTGGCCCGTAGCACTCGTTAGTTAGCTGTTAGTATAATGGTATAGTAAGACTACGGGGTAGCCGTAGCATTCATTAGTGGTCAGTTAATATGGAAGAGTGAGACTGCGGGGTGGCTCGTAGCATTCATAAGTCCCGATTCAGTAGTAAGAATGTATCAGGGGTGTGTCTCGCTTGTGGGGTTTTTCAGATAGGTTAAACAAGGTCATGGCAGACCACACGGATGTGAGTAGGCCACAACATAATTGAGTTCGGTAACCAGGCAGGATACACTATTTTTAGATAGCCAACAGATTAGTTGGGACCAGGGTGGTCTCGGTTCATCCGGAAAACGGATAAGAGATTGCGGGGTTTTCGAACAGAGGTAGCGATAAGGGAATTCTTGTATGGAGCAGTTAGTTGACCGAGTGGTGTGACGCCTCTCACAGTAGGTTTAAATAATCTCAGAGGGAAGGATTTGATTCTGTTGCGCAACTCTCGTTGGAGTCTAACCATTGCAGGAACGAATCTTTTACTCAAAGGATTATCTGATCCACCCATTGGGTTGGGCGTTCAGTATTGAGGCGTGATAAGAGGAAACATTCAGTAGTTGACAACGAAGGAACCAACACTGGGAGTGATTGGAGATTGAGTATAGAAAAAGGTTGGTTCTACCTAGAGATAGAGAAGGTTATTTCTTATGGAAGTTGCCTTGGGAAGGCCAGTGACCGCGCTGGAAAAAAAGGGTGAACCCCTTGGATGTCCAATGTAAGTACTCAGAGAGTACCGGCAGGATTGCCGATTGGGTAAGGGCGATGTACTCAAGGTTTGTAATGATTGGATGGTTCTAAAAAAAAGATACCTTAGAGGTATAGCATTTAGCTCAGGAAGACTGGACGGAAGGCCAACAAAAGCGGTCCTTCGAAGATTGGACCGAGCAGGCAAGGTATGTGGCGATTAGGAATGTCGTGAGAGGTTGCGGAGTAGTAGGCCGTAGCGGACTTCGAGGACGAAGTATAGTTTAAGTGGGGGAGATTTGTAACACCCCGAATTCAGAAGACCTAGAAAGGAAAGGAAAACCAAAAAATCAGAAGGTGACTCGTCGAGTAGGTGGGGTGACTCGACGTGTAGGAGTGCGTTCCGGGTCACGTGTTAAGTGACCTACTCGACGAGTCAGAGGACTAACTCGGCGAGTTGGTCAGGGTTTGGGAAACCCTAAATTCGGGACTTGGCACCCTATTTAAGTATCTTATTCTCCTCCTCTTGGTTCCATTCCCAGCCCCCATTGTCCAGAACTTAACCCACGAAACCCTAGATCATTTGGTGAGTGTGTGAGCCATTCTTGAGTGTTTTGGTGTTTTTGGAGGCTAGAAGAAGAAGAAGAAGAAGGAGATTGAAGGTTCAAGGAGGAACTTGTAGATCCAGCAACACCATCTCATTTCCATCATTTTCTGGTAATAAAGTCTTCATCTTGACTTATAGCTTCTTAGATCTATTTATGTCCACTTTATGAGAGTTTTGGTCCATAGAGCTTGATCTATGGGACAAGGATGTCCCAAGGAAAGATCCTTTCGGATCTAGGGTCCCTAAGAGTGGTTAAGGTATTAAGGTGCAAGCTTTATGCCATTGGAACCCTCATGCAAGCTTTAAAGGGGTTATTATGGCCTTTTGAGCAAAAAGGGCCATGCATGGATGTAACATCTCGAACTTCGCAGGTAAATTTTGAATCCCTCCTCTTTTATTAACTGCCATTTGTAGTCCCTGGGGTTGTTTGAGTTGGTCCATTAGAAGTCTAGCTAAGTATTAAAGTTGCAACTTTAAGTCAAAAGGGAGTACGATGAGCGTACATAAGGGTACGTTGAGCGTACTAGGTGCGCCCTAGTACGTTGGGTGTACACTCATGTATGCTAGGCGTACTCATGTCAGGAGAAAACCCTAATATTTAGTGTATGTGGACTATATAAACACCCTTATAAATCATTTCCTCTCATTATTCTCAGCCTCCACTACCTACATTCGTTCTCCTCAAACCCTAGTTCTTCCTTTGTGTGTTTAAGCTTATTTTGTGTGTTTTTGAGTGCTTCAAGAGGAAGGTATTGCATCAAAGTGTTGGAGAAGAGGATCAAGTTTGTTGATCTGAAGTTAGTTTGTGCTCAAGAAGCTCCAGAAGGTATAAAGTTCCAAACTTTATGCATATATGCTTAGATCTCACCATTTTACTTTATTAGAAGCATTCCTTGTCCCAAAAGCCATAAATTGGTGCATGTTGTGTTGTGGATGAAAAGAGCTGTCCTTCCAGGCTCTTGAAAGGACCTTGAGTGATAAAAACAAGGTCCCATTAGCTGTAGGTGTCCCATGCAAAGAGAAATAAGGTCTTAATGGATTAAGACCAAGCATTTAGAACTTTATGGACGTCCAAAGTGATAAAGTTCGAGACTTTATGAGTCCTTTTCTCAATATCCCGATAATCTTCAAAATATATGTCAAGTATGCTGGATTATGGTATTTTAAAGCAAAACAGACTATCCTTGATGATGTGTTCACATACCCAGTGACTATTGATATTATGAGCAATGAAGACATGGAACCACCCACTATTGTTGAGTTAAAACATATAACATATTGTCCTTAATGAAACAAGTAATCCTTGATGAATTGGACTCCTTAGCGAAAAAAAATTGTTTGGAGATGTTTTTGAAACACTACCCAATGTTACTTCCTTGGCCTTGAAGTTTCTTATACATTAGATGCTTTGTTTCTTAGCTAAATTAAGTATGCTCATGATATTTTAAGACAAGTTAATATTCGTGGTTCAACACCTATTAAGAATCCTCTTGCAACTAACAATGTCTTCACCACCAACGATAATCTCTTTCATTATTCTGATGGGTTTTAGCCATAAGAACATCCTATGTGCTCATGCAAACCCTAATGCTTGGATCTAGGTTTCTCTATTGTACATGCAATGTATCCAAGACTTACAATCTTAGATCTAACATATTATAAATTGAAATTAGGTTTTGGAGAATTACCTTTGATTGTTATGTAGCAATAACAATCTCAAATACTCCTTCTAATGACTTTAGAAAGCTTAGAGTCACAATTGTCACTCCTCTAATGGCTCACAAACACCAAGAGCAAGAGGATGAAGAATAAGGAGAGAGGAGGCTGCCCAAAATGTCTAGAAACCCTAGTGGAACTCTTAGCCACGTTTTTGGGGATTAAGGGTACTATATATATATACATGTAGGCTATTAGGGTTTTCAACTAGGAAATCCTAATCTGACTGCTTAATCCCTAAGCAACCCATGGACCCTTTTAGAATATCCATTGGACAATTTCTAATGGGTTTCCCCATAGAATTCGTCCAACCTATTATTCCAAGGTGATCCATAGCCCAAATGTAATTATCTTATAATTACAGTTCCAGTCCCTTAAGTTTAATTAATCTCTTTTAGCCACAAATTTATCAATTAATTCTTGACTAATATTAATTAAACAATATGATTTCTCCTTGAATATATTATTCTCATAATATATTAATAAATCATAATTAATCCTTTCTCTCCATAATTCATCCTAACAAGTTGCTTTGGTGAAGGCAACCGAAAAGGACCATGCACCATCGGGTCAAGTACATACCAAAATAGTTATGGACTTAGACACTAATCCAACAGTTTCCCACTTGGATAAGTCCAATAACTATTCTGCGTATGACTTTAGATCCTGATCTACAATCGTAGCTTTCAAAAGCCGCTGTCAACTCTGATCTTATCAGATACGCGTCCTTTAGATAAGGGATCATATATTTCTCCATTCTAGATATTGTATAGACTAAGACATGGATTTAAATCATTCTCTCTGTCTATGTGTTGTTTCTCGATTTCTGATTTATGATGACTGACAACAGACTACAATTGAACACATCAAATTAGTCCCGGCTTGGCCAAGCGCTTAGGTGCCATCACTAAATCATCGAGGGGCCCACAAATATCGCTTTCATCCCACTTTGGATAAAAGGAACGGATAAACTTTGATTCAATGCTTGCTTGCACTCACTCACCAAATCACACACAACAATATGTTTTATGACACCAAGTTACTAGTGCGTTTACATATTATCATTGTGTAACCAACTCTGAAGATACAACTCACACATCTTGGTTTCAAGAATATAAGATATTATCGTCTCACTAATCACTCGTGATAAAATCCATGAAGTGATCCAAGTGAGCGTGGGTTTAATCTAATGCTCAAATCATATTCATAAGCACTCATGAATGTTGCAACAAACATTTGCTTATGTCCAATACACTTTAGACAATCCACACACCAATTCACGATAGTCTTCATTCATACATACTTCCAACATATGAACGACTATGGTCCGTTCGAATAATTTGATTGTTCTTAACCAATCTAATTATTCAGGAAGTCAAAACATGCAAAGTGAAACACAAGAATAATATTAATCCCATATGGCCCCAAACTCTGGGTATAAATAAAACATTTTATTTAATCACCCTATTGATTACTCATTATTTGTTGTTTCGGGTAATCAACTACTTACTTGAATTATTGCTACACTTGTCCCATGCTCTCAGCATGCACACAATGTTTACCTATGGTCCTTACTTTGTGAAATAGATCAAATGAACACATTTCCAATCATACTCATTTCACAACTCCCAATCCTTATCATAAGTATAAGAATATCAAATTCTTGCTACTTATGCTAAATTCTAACATTTTATGCAATGATTCTTTCGTAAAGTCACTGCTCAAAATCATCAAGACTTGGCCAATCTCTATCAGAAACAATTCTATAGATATGATGTCTCTCACTCAAAGTACATTCCTTTGAACATCCTTCTTGTATAAAAGTTTCTAATCTAGACATAGATTCTCAATATCCAACTCCCAATATGGAAACATTTCCATATTTTGCCATACGACAACTTATTCTTAGTAGAATCTTATCTATTCATAATAATGTCGATATGGTCCATCCAATACCATACTTCCAACTACTCACAAGCGACCAATCCTCAGCGAGCTTTGGATCGTCCTTTGATAGTTGTTTAATTATTTTAGTCAAAACCGATTCTAGTCCTTTTTCCCTCTAAATGTGCTAGACATTTGGAAAATTTTAGAATGGTCAAATATAATAGCACTTGCAATCGATCCTATACCCGAAGCGTATGAGACACGATGCATGATGTCTTACATAATTCGAATTATGAAGAGGGATGTCATAATCATAATCGAAATTTTTGAGAACGTACTATGTATCCTTGACTAAATTTATTAACATTCCACAACCTAAACCTTTAGATTTGAAATGAAGAATAATATTCTCACCCTTAAATGTAGCAAAACAACTATTCAACCCTTACGACTTTGCAAAGTATAACTCTTGTTTTTTATAATTAATATTGCTAACTTGCAATTCTTGTTTTAATAATCATACAAGCACAACATTTATGCTCCCACTATCATGATGATTATTGTCAAATAAGCATAACACTTATGCTCCCACTAGCTTTGACATGATAATCCTTTATCTAAGCTTCTTAAACTTATACACCTTTGCCTTAGATAGCTCATATGTGTGTCTAAACAATTCATACTAATTGCCAAATCTCACAATTCGAATTATGGAAAGGGATACCATAACCATAATCGAATTCGAGAATACAATTTCACAATCACTATCTTCTTAAAATATCTCTTAGTGAAAGCATTTCCTCATAGTCATTTTCATGAAGGAGGGAATCTTATGACACTTAGATTTTAATGGTGTATGTGTTCCTATCCATGTGAATTTGCCCAAAACCAAAGTTTGCGACAAATCCAAACTCATATGGACCGAACTTTCTTAATCTTGATTTCTTGCCTTATGGTAACACGAGTGCCCACCTTGTCTTCCAAGTAGTTAAGCAGTTCATCCTTTCTTATCAATGTACTTTTCATTGATCAAGGTCCTTGCCTTTTATGCATTCAAATGAGAACTCATAGAACTCACATGCATAATTAACTCAATTGGAACGGCACAGAAACAAGATAGTGTCAACATGATAGGTTGTAAACCTCAAGTCGTGTGCTAGTGATGATTAATAAGGTTTATTCTTGATTAGTTCTTGAAACCTTTCAAGACCATTAAGACTCCCACTGACTCCTTGACATATAAGATTCTCTTGTCAATAAACATTTCTTGACAAACAAGTATTCAAGAGTTAGTGTAGCTTTTATCAAGACAAAACACTTCACAAAATTGGTTCTAGTTGGTCTTTGTCTTATCCAAGACATCACAACTTTCCAATTTCAAATGTACAATAATAAGAAAACTTTTTCAAATTCCACATTTGATGAATGTTATAAACCTTCTTAAGACTTGTCACTCAATGTCACAATCTTAACTCTAAGACTTGTTTTGGAACGAAGTATGATTGACTTCTTGATTTAACCATTTCTTCAATTCTTGATTCCTCTTCTCAGACATACAATTGCACTGAGACTCACTTAGAGGATCAATTGAGATATGGTTCTTAATCATTAAGACCTATCATAAAACATAATAAAAGTTACTCTCCCTTCTTCTTAGAATAGAGAAACTTTTATCTTTCTGCCTACTTGATTCTTCTTATTCGTTCTGCTATTGATCGAAACTCTCTCAATCAACTCAGAATTACACTTAATCTTATAAGTATAATCATATTTACTTAAACTTAGTAAATCATGACGAATATCTTTGTTACTCTTGTGGTGGACTTGATCAACACACAACTTTGTGTACTCGATCTCCTAGTTCTTCACTTGACACTTTGTCAACAAATTAGTCTAATTTCCAAATATGAAATTTCTCATTCATTATGCAACCAAGTTGTATGATTCCAAGTTTCTGTCCAATTGAAACTTGGGCGATGAGAAACTTTCCCTATTTGGTAAATTCTTGACATTTCCACAAATAATATAATTAAGAAACAAATCTATTATTGCTAATAACCGAAATATTCAAACATCAATTTTTCATACATGCCATTGCAAGGATAAATATAAAATCAAAATCTATTTTATTGCGGACAAAATTTTTCCTTACAATGCAATTCATTGAAAAACTATGTTAATACATATTTCTTAGCAATCTATTCTAACTCTAAGTAGTAGCTCAAGAATCCAATCTTCAAGCAATGCTATCGAAATTCATTTCTTCACGATTAGATTTTGCTCACTTCATCCCTTAAGTTTCCTTTCCTTTCTTCGATCCTACAAAGCATCAATTGTAATCTTATCACATCATGTATCAAGAATCTAGAATAGGAACTTAAAAGAGTTAGTTAATGAATTTTACCTAAAGCAGAGCCATACGTTTTGACTCTGCCATCTCTTAGATCTCTTAGGTAAATAGGGAAGCTTCGTCTCCAATGCCCCTTCTCTTGGCAATAAAAGAAAATTGACTCTTTTGGAACAGCACATGGAACTACTTCTGACTTTGCCTTTCTCTTATGATCAAGCCCTTTGATCATGGCATGTATTTCGTTGCCTATATCCACAAAGGTCTGGAAGGCAGATCCACCAATCAACTTTGCTTTTCCAGTGCGCCAAATCATTGCCGATTCAGCAGCAATAAGCATATAGGTGAGATCAATGAGGGTTACGTCGTGGTTCATCATATAGTACTCTCTTACGAACTCACTATATGAGTCAAGAAGTGACTGAAGAACCCAGTCAACAGCCAACTCCTCACAAACAATAGATCCCAACATTCTTAGCCTATCAATGTGTGACTTCATCTCTAGGATGTGTGCATACACTGACTTTCCTTCTTCATGTTTACTTGACAAAAAGGCTTGAGTGAGTTTGAAATTTTCCATCTTTTGAACTTGTGGGTTAGGGAGAATAATAGGAGGAGGTGGAGGAAGTGAAGTATGATCTCGTGTTCCTCGATCGAATCGTGGAATATCATCTTCATGTGAAAAGCTTGTTCCACGGGATTTGGGAAGACCATAGTTGTCATACTTTGACATCTACAAAACGGGAGAAAAATTAAATTCAAGTTAGTTGATTGATTGAGTCCTTAATAAATCACCCAAATGAGATATTAAGGCTAGAACCCAACACAATACTCTACAACCTAGAAAAGGGATGTCGTAATTTAGTTGCAGAATATTTGAAGGTAAGTGAATGACGATTCACTAATTTCCACCATGAAAAACGAAAAAGAAATTTTAGTTTTAAATCTATTGAAAATTCCTAGATCTTTTGAGATTCATTGAACTTTTCAATGGCATGTTTAAATCTCGATATGCCCCTCTAGCTTGTGACTGGGATACCGAGGATCACAAAGCGGGTGTGAATAACCATGCAGACTTACATGGTGCCCCCACATGTTACAGTCACCTATTCGATGTGCCGGTTAACCACACACGCTCCACCGAACTATGACAAACATTGAGTCACCCTTTGCTACCTTTGCTTAGAACCATTTAGTGTGCCAGTTAACCACACACGCTCCACTAACGTCTTCGCAAGGGCACAAAGTGTAATTTCATGGAATTGCATCAATTCACTTTTGCCTAAAGTAACTAAGATTGGGAATTTGTAAAAGCATTTAGTTACTTTTGTACTTCATTATACTTATAATGGAAGGTTTCTGTCCTATCCTACCCGTTCGGCTAACGACCCTCCACTAGTCAAGAGTGCGGTGGGTAAGAGTGGATACCCATTCAATCGCCATTTTATAGGAAATTTCCTTAAACACCCCTTATAGACCAGCTTCGTGAATGAGGCCTACTAACGGTAAGACTGACTTTTACTCATACATATATATTAGACTTTTAATGTTATATATAGTACAGGATGTATTTTACACTTTTAAAATACTAAGTGGTCAAAATTTAATAATTATACACTTTAATTAATTAATGAAACCATAAGGGTGTGATTTGAACTTTTCAAAACAATACTAGGGTTTTAGAATTTAACATTTCTAAATTAAACTTTTAATTAACTTTTAAATTCCAAAACTTGAGGGCAAGTTTTGAAACATTTCAAAACATTTGGGTTTCAACTATTTAAATTTCAAAACAAAACCATTAAGTTCAAATTTAAAACATAAAACTTACATGGGCACAATTGAAACTTTTTCACAACACAAGGATCAAATAACAAATAATAGAAATTAAACAATTAATTTTGTCATTATCTATATCTGAACTAATCTCATAAGATAATTACCAAATAAATTAAATAATCCATATTTATCATATAAGGAAACTATTATTCAAAAGATTTGAAATTATCTTTTGTTTTTATGAAGGATAATCATCCAAATATAATAAAAACCGGATTTTATCATAAAAATACGTTTTTGGTATTAATCCTTCAGCAAAACAACAAGAAATCCCGATATTCCCTCTGTCTGACCCCTAGACTCGCTGAGTCAGGGACTGGACTCGCCGAGTCAGACAGACTCGCCGAGTTCATCCACTGACTCGCCGAGTCAGGTCGGGCAGAAGCCAAAAAATCGTTTTTCAGTTAATAATTCAACATAGCATCACATACAACAGAAACCAATCAAGTCTCTGATACCACTGATTGGTTTTAGCCATAAGAACATCCTATGTGCTCATGCAAACCCTAATGCTTGGATCTAGGTTTCTCTATTGTACATGCAATGTATCCAAGACTTACAATCTTAGATCTAACATATTATAAATTGAAATTAGGTTTTAAAGAATTACCTTTGATTGTTATGTAGCAATAACAATCTCAAATACTCCTTGTAATGACTTTAGAAAGCTTAGAGTCACAATTGTCACTCCTCTAATGGCTCACAAACACCAAGAGCAAGAGGATGAAGAATAAGGAGAGAGGAGGCTGCCCAAAATGTCCAGAAACCCTAGTGGAACTCTTAGCCACGTTTTTAGGGATTAAGGGTACTATATATACATGTGGGCTATTAGGGTTTTCAACTAGGAAATCCTAATCTGACTGCTTAATCCCTAAGCAACCCATGGACCCTTTTAGAATATCCCTTGGACGATTTCTAATGGGTTTCCCCATAGAATTCGTCCAACCTATTATTCCAAGGTGATCCATAGCCCAAATGTAATTATCTTATAATTATAGTTCCAGTCCCTTAAGTTTAATTAATCTCTTTTAGCCACAAAATTATCAATTAATTCTTGACTAATATTAATTAAACAATATGATTTCTCCTTTAATATATTATTCTCATAATATATTAATAAATCATAATTAGTCATTTCTCTCCATAATTCATCCTAACAAGTTGTTTTGGTGAAGGCAACCCAAAAGGACCATGCACCATCGGGTCAAGTACATACCAAAATAGTTATGGACTTAGACACTAATCCAACAGATTCTACTTTATACCGATCCTGGTTTTTTTTGGAGTTGTTCAATATTCGACTATAACAAGGCCACATCTATCATACATCGGTAATCAAGCAAGTCAATTTCTTCATTCTCTAGTGGATGAACTTTTTTACATTGGTAAAAAAGATTATGTGATATTTCAAAGGTACTCTTACTCATGATATCCAATTTTTGTGTCCTAAAAGATCCATATTGATCCGGTACTATGATGCTGGTTGGGCTCATTGCATTGAAATGAAACGTTCCATCTACTGTTAATCATTCTTTTTTTGGTGGAAATCTAGTGTCTTGGAGTGCGAAAAAGTAGCCAACAATTTCTTAATGTAGTGCAAGTAAGAATACTATATGGCCAACACCACTACAAAACTTATATGGATGTCTCATCTATTTTTTTTTACTTAAATGCATTGTCATCTAAACGTCACACTTTATTGTGTGATAATTTAAGTTCCATTTTTTCTAAGACAAAATCTGGTAGCACACTGACAAGCTAAACATATTGATATTGATTATCACTTTGTTTGTAAGCTCTTGTTGTTTGTTAAACTGCACACAAAGCTTTTACCTACCAAGGTTGCCAACATTTTCATGAAGCTATTACTAAGACCGCTATTTGAGACGTTTCATGATCAGGTACGAGTTTGTTCACCACCCATGCGGTTGAGGGGTGGGGATGGGGGAGGGGGTATTATACATAAATAATCTCCATAATTAGTTTTATTTTATTAGTCCAATTAGTTATAATTTACCTTGTATAGTTCATATAATTGTATTGTAATATTATATTTATACTCATCCTAGTTGTCAATATATTCACAAGCAAAAATTATCAAAATATAATAAAATGTTTAAAAAAAGGTTGGATATGAAAAATTCCTCCGGTGGATGTTCTTATTATGATTCAGTGACATTCCATTGTTGCATGGTGTTTGAAAGGGAAAATGACACATTAGACAATAATGTTTTTGAAATTTGTTAATATGCTTTATGAGGGTATAAACCAGATTTTAGCTTGCTTATATGATCCCTTTAACCTGGTTTTTATATTGCATGTAATCAATTGAATATGATGTTACTCCTGCTAAAGTGACATTAACATATTTATTCTTTCCCCTTTTAAGCTACACAACATATACTGCAATACAAACATATTGTGTAATTATGTTATGACCGATGTTATTGAGAACGAAAATGCCAGCATTGCATGTTTATTAATCAATATTTGTACCTTGTCGTAACATCGAAAGGCTCCAATTCCCGGAAACCTCCATACTCTGTCTTTCTCTGGGTAAGATGTGTATCAAACCTCTCCGGATGGACCCATTCCAAATTGAATTTCCTATATAGATTCCAACGTTTGTGTACTTCAAAATTTATTTAATAAAAATTACTTCCAAAAATATCCAAACACCCGATTGTGAATTGCGATATTAATAGATGAGAATAATTACCACAATAGTGTCACCAAAAAGACGACTGGATTTGTCTATGAAAGCACAATAGTGTCACCAAAAAGACGACTAGATTTGTCTATGAAAGCACGCATGTAATAGAGTTGCACTGAACTGGAGTCCTGCTGCCTTTGAAGTAGGGGATAGCGTCTTAACCAAGGTAAATATATTCATTGTTTTTTATTCCCCATTGATCTTTGTATGCAAGATCAAGGTAAGCGTTTATCTCTTCTAACACTCACTTTGGAAGAGGAATCATCCAACTGCTCCGAATAACCGCCCGAATTATACTCTCCAGGAGCCTCCTTCTCCACCAATCCCAACCATATATCCATCATTATCTCTTCAACTCCAGCGGAGGCAGATAAGAATCGGCATAATCTTAGGATTTATAATTGGACTCCTAATCCTTATAGCGATTGTCGTCTGGGTTTACACATAAAAAATGAGATCTTGGAATCCATTGATAAGCCACTTATTAGGCAGATGAGAATTGGCTTAATCCTAGGATTTGTTGAAGGTGAACTCCCGTTTAAATTTGTGGAAAATGAAGCTTTTATAGAATACATAAATGCAATAAACCGGAAAGTCAAAATACCATCTAGGCATAAAATTACCCTAGTTGTTGCTAAGTTCTATGTTAAAGAAAGGAAAATGACACTTTATAGCTGACGATTGGGACACGCATAAAATGATTTTAAATTTTAGATCAATAGATACTCATGTGGGGGAAGACGTTGAACGTTTGTTACTTGAATGCATACATGGATGGGGAATAAAAATATGATGACTATAAGTGTGGGCAATGCCATTATAAATGACAACACATTAGAATTATTGATTAACAAAATTCCCAACTTGTATGAAGGTTAAAAACGTTTTTTTTTTTAGATTTATGGCTCATATTTTGAACTTAATTGTGAGAGACAGGTTAAAATATCACAATACCCATGTGTCATGTGTTAAAGAGCGGTGAAATACATTTGTCATTCAACCGTTAGAATTAAAAGGTTAAGAAAACGTATAAAGGTATCCGACTTAGAAGAGGATACATTCTAATGTGGAGAGTGTCTAACGAGGTGGAATTCGGCGTTCGAGTTGTTGAAGAGGGCTTTGATCTTGAAAGATCTGTTTTTCGAATATGAAGTTCAAGGTAAAAATTCTTTTTTTGCTATTTCTTTCTTTCTTTCTTTTTTTATTTTTTTATTTTTTTATTTTTATAAATACATGTTTTTTTATTATTAAAAGTGTTGTTCTTTTGTAATTTTTTTTAATAAATAGAGTAGTTTTATTTATTATTATTATTATTATTATTATTATTATTATTATTATTATTATTATTACTACAAGTAAAAGCTGTCTATTAAAAGTGCTGTTTTTTATTATTAAAAGAGCTTTTTTAATACAATCTTTTTAATAAATATTTGTTTTTTTTTAAATAGTGCTGTTTTTCTAATAACGTTTGTATCTTTTTGTAGACACCTCATTTGCACATTACCTAAGTAGACTCCCCCAACATATCGATTTCGAAGTGTTAGAAGAGGTTGTAATGTTCATTGAAAAGTTCGAAACAAGAATGAAGATGTTGTCGGCTTCATCAAAACCGTTGGTACAAACTGTTTTACGGAAAATTGTAAATGTTAACCAAAATCTAGAAACGCGTTCAACAAAAATGTATCTTTGTCACATAATCCTGGACATGTGTACCAAATACAAATAAATATTGGAGTTTAATAGAAAATTTGAATTATTTCACATGTTTTGCCGTATTATTGGACCCCCAAATGAAATCCATCTTTTTGTTGTCTGTCATTAAGAAGATAATCGAAAACACGAGAACGGAAGAAAACATATTGTTGGATAGCAGGATAAGATTGAAGACGATGTCTATGATGCAGGAAATTGAAAAAAGAATGAAAATTTTATTTAAAACCTATGAAGAAAAATATGCAAACATAGGCTCATCTGAAAAGGTGAAAAAAGTTGTAAGTTGTGATGTAGGTAAAAAATTTTTGGACAATTTCCTAATGGGACAAGGAGACACTTCGGGTGACAATTGAAACCAAATTGAGAAGATTTTTGTCACACCCCAAAACCAAGAACGACAGAAACGTTCTGGGGCGGAGGACGTCATGTAATGTATCACAACAATGCAAAGTAGTAAACAAGCAATACCATCATCAATTGCATTAATAGTATAATTTTAATTATATTGGAGTTCTTTCATAGTATAATTCTACAAAATGAATATTCAAAATAAAAGACGAGTCTTGACCGCTCTGTCTTCACAGAACCTGGTAGTTGTACCTGTCTATCTGTGTCCTAGGAATACAAGTTATTTTGAAAGCGAGTATCAGCAATAATGCTGGTGAATTCATAAGTATTTATGTGACTTTGATTTGTAAAGCTGTAAAGAAAGACCTGTAAATGTTTGAAGGAAAGTTTTTACCAATGAACATGTTTGTAAGTAATTGTGAACGTTTGAAAACCCTAGAAAATCCCATATTTTCTACTAGTATAAAAAGTAGCCTTCTACCGAGACCCGACTGTTTTGAATGTTTGCTTTTAGAAATCCAATATTTGCTTATAAGTGGGTGGTAAAGTCCCAAAAATGAAATACCATGGTGTTTTTCATGTCTAAAATAGTAGATTTGTGTACGTATATAATCGCTAAGGTATTTAATACTCCATGTGTGTTTTATAACCATGCTAATGACCCAGACTGCCTGTAACAACGTTCTTCAGGCGTTGGAAAGTTATGACGTTTGTCACCCTAGACCTGCCGGTCTAACTGTAGCTAACAGTTTAGGTACGGGATTGTCAATCCCGTATTGATCTATAGACAAGTATCACGCTCCCCCTACAAGGGATTATGGTATATAATACAGGACTTAATAATGCATACTCGAAAGTATGTGAAACGTCTCACAAAACCTAGTCTAAAACAGATTTACTTATGAAAATGTCCATTTGTTCTTGTATATGAAAATATCTCTTTGATATGGTACTTGTAATATGTAAAATTTCATGAATATCTAGTACACTATCTTATGTAATCGTATCTCTTGTAATTGAATGTCTTGAAATTGTATGTAATCGTATCTCTTCATATAGTATGTAATGTATTTGTATAGACTCATGAATAAACTGACTCTTGTGTGATCCCTTGTACTTGGGATGGTAAGTAGTATCTCCTAACTATACCTATTATAGTTTCTAGTATTGTATGTGTATAACCGAAATACGCCTTTGCTACTCAAAGGTACTGAACCAACTAACGGAAACTTTTATGTCTATATATGTACTTATGATATATATAACTAATATTTAGACGACATTCGGACGAATAACCGATGCCCTAAAGCCACATCCCAACGAGGAAAAGGAAATAAAGCGAGCTAGCCATCCTAAGTCCTTCAAACATTACTTATATAATGATACATATATAGGCATGCATTTGCCAATATAAAAATATAAAAGAAGTTTTGTAAAAACTTTGAAAAGTTTAATAAATAAGAAATGATGACTTGATGTCAGTTTTTAAAACGATTTGAAAGTAGTTTGTTTGATAAGAACAATTTTAAGTATAAGAAGACCTTTGTTAGAAACATGATTCTAACAGCGTTTGAAAGGAATCATAAAGTATGTAAGACAGTTTGATAAAGAGTTTTTAACATGTAAAAATGTTTGTCGTAAACTATTATAGTTTTTCCAAAAGTTTGTTTCGTTTGTATAGGTAAACCCTAGTGAAATGTTCACTCATTATGTAAAGTGTAACTTTTGTAGTGACATAAATGAACACATATACTCAAAGTATAGATAAAGTGTTTGATTCGTATATGTTTAGCAACATACTTAATTTAAAAAGACAAGATGTTATCGTGATATATTTTGTGTACGAAAGTTTCCATGTAGTAGTTATGAATCACATATGGTTTACTTGATAAAAAGAGTATATAATGAAACTTTAGGTTACACACGATAATAACTGTGTGTTTACTTGATAAAAAGAGTATATAATGAAACTTTAGGTTACACACGATAATAACCGTGTGTTTACTTGTATTCCCCCCCCCCCCCCCCTTTAAAAGTGTATAAAAGCATTGATAACACATTTGAAAATGTAGTTTATAGGGGTATGAACTCACCGAAGAAAGTGCGTGATTTGAAGAAAACAAGATTTTCCCGGGCGGCACCTCGACCGGAAAGTGACAAGATTCTCGGGAATCTCGGGGCTTCGGACCTTCGTCGGGGCTTAGATATGAAACCAGGAAGTCGGGATATCGTCGGCACGAAAAACAAGGTTGAAATGTGAGAGAAGTGAAGAAAATGAGCAAGGATGACCGACACCCTTGCATTCTATTTATAGGGTGCTGGAAGAGGGATTACGCTGGGCGTAAATTCGGAGTACGCTGGGCGTAATTTCGGAGTACGCTAGGCGTACGCGATGTTAGCGCTTACCGCATCCTCGGGCAAAGCATCGAAGCGACGTGGACAATCCGGAGCCTAGCTTCCGAGTATGTTGGGCGTACGAGGGTACGCTGGGTGTAAATCGTTTCGGTGTGTGTGCCACGAACTTGTAAAATCCGTAGCTTTCGCATACGGACTCCGTTTTTTACGTTCTTTATATCCACGCGAAGGTGAGAAAATACTCTACAACTTTCATTTAGAATCCGTCGGCTAATTTTGAATTTATTTTTAATTATATTTTAATTAATAGGCCGGGACACGATAACTTCGTTAAAAATCCATAACTTCTTTATCCGACGTCCGTTTTCGTTTGTCTTTTTACCATCGAACTACTATTGTCGAGACCTTCAACTCTCGTTTACGTTGTGTCGGCTGAAAATCGCTCAATCTTTATTTCGAGTTTTTAGCTGTCTACCGCTGTTACGAAACTTAGAAAATTTGTAACTTCTTCATACGAAGTCCATGTTGCCTGGTTTTGCTGAGAATCTTCGGTTGCTCGTAACTTCTCCGTTATAACTCGGATTTTAGGGTTCTTTATATGTACGAAAACCTTGATATGATTCCTACTACTTTATTTAACCCAAATAAGATTTTAGGAAAGTTAAATTTTGACCTAAATTTGACTGGTGTTACATTATATTGTCTCAAAATGTCGGGTTGTGACAATTTTTAAATGAACCTAGAGTGACTTTCGATAAAAAATTTGACACCCTAGGTTGGTGGAAAAAAACGCATTGCGTTTTCTGGTTGTCGCTTGTATGGAAAAAGGTAATTCTACTATTTTATTTAATTTCGGCTTCTTTTAGTTTAGTTATAGTTTATTGAACTTACAATTTTATGACAGTTTGTTGTTAGATATCTTGTCCATACAAGCGATGACTGTGGCATTAGAATCCGGTTTTTGTACTTGTGGTCGAATTCTAGATGTATATAGAATACGTTTGAATACATCGATTGTTGAAGCATCGGTAAGTATCCAAGATTGGGTAAGAACATTACGGAAACCCATTATAGATGATGATGAAGACATATTAAAGGATGATGACATAACGTTAGGTAGTAAATTTAAATCATCTTATTATTTATTTCTTGTTTATTAAAAAAATAGTTATTATGTTATGGTGTTAATTATATAGAGATCGATGTGGCGATGGAGGAACAAGAAGATAGAGGGAATAAAAAGAAGCCAATTGAAGTTTAATTGTTTTTTTTCATAGATTGTTTGTTTTGGTATAATCATAATTTGGTTTGGTGCATAATTATTATTATTTTTGTGTAATGATATTTTGGTTATTATTATTATTTCTATACAATAATATTTTGGTAAATTTGGCTTGCTACTTATTACCTTTGCATTCATTTTCTTTTATGTATTTTTTTAGTCGAATTATGCAAAAGACAAAGATAAGAATGATGAATGTTAGGTAGAAATATTATAATTTGACAGAATATGCTAGAGAATTATATGACAAACAAAACCCGAAACCATAAACAATAAAGATACAAAACCCATTTTGGTACCCGGAATAGGACCATGGGCATAGCTAAGCATTCACAAAGTAGGTCCTAGAACCTGCCTTTTTTTTTTCAATACAACAAATATATATATATATATATATATATATATATATATATATATATATATATATATATATATATATATATATATATATATATATATATATAAGACATCTTATTTTTGCTAAAATACTTATATTTTCATATTTTTTTTAGTTCATTTAAATAAGGAACCATGTTGTTTTTAGTTCTAGATTCGCCACTGAATAGGAACGGACTGAAACTGTAAATAACACTGCCAAAATCTAATTTGTTCTAACACCCGAAACCTGGTTTAATGTCCGGGACTGGACCGGACTGGAACGAACCGAACCAAACTGAACCGAAACGTGACCCGATACACCAAAAATAGTCTGGTTTTCGGGTAAGGTAATTCATAATTTCCAGTTTTCGGGCCGGTCTGGTCGAGGTCCGGCCCGTTGCTCATCACTAGCTCCAAGTGCGTACTTCGTTTATGAACCCGGTTATATTAGGTGTGAGTGACCAAAAGAGCAGGTTAAAATCAACTTTGATATAAACACCCAAAATATTTAGGGACTGATTCAAGAAATTTCAAAATTATTGTTAGGCTAACGTGTAGTTTTCTTGAAGTTGTAAGTATCGGGATTAAGGGGAAGGGTTGGTGTTAATGGGAACACATCGAAAAATAGTCAAAGAGTTGATTTCTAGAAACGATTAAGAATGATGGCGGGCTGCTTTCAAGTCTGTCAACAAATTAAAGAAAAAAAAGTTACCTGCCACTTTGTTTATTGTAAAATAAAAATATCATACAAATTTTTAATTTATTTTACAATCGTCTCGCTGTGGCTTTCAAGTTTCTTACAAGATTGTATTTAACATATTGTTTTTTACAAAAATACATGTTTCTAAGTTTTTGAATAATGCTGGTGGCCCGAGACAAGACTTATGACGTGTGTGGTACGTATTGATGAAATTGTTGGGAAATTTTGCACTTGGGTGCGTTTGGAGTCATGACCGTAGATACAAACATAAAAGAAAAGTAAAGGGCAATACTAATCTAAAGATTTTACAAGAAACAATATAATGTTACTAGAAAATAATCAAAAAAGAAATGTTAGATGTAAAGCTGTTCATATTTGATACAATTTCATTAGAATGAGTTCACTGTCTGCACATCTCTCCCTGTCTCTCCCACCATACAACGGCCGAAGCAGTATGGATCGGAGGATTTGTACCAATGTTAACAAGATGCAACAATGTTAACAAGAACATGCGTGGAGTGCCAGACTGTGACATCCCCATTTTTACGGGTAGAAAAGACCGATTTTTGTTTATGCTTTATAAAAGTCAAAGTACTTCTTTTCATAAAAATGTTGCGGAATTTGTTCCCAGAAAAACACGATAAATACGTTGTTAAAATATTTTCGAAGAAACGTATTTTATTCATTTTAAAACATTTGGGATGTCATTATCAATACAGGAAACATAAGCATAAACAGAACTTACATTTATTTACACTAGTGATCTACATCTCTTTAATCTCTCAGTGTAATGTGACTTCATATCAACACCTGTGATATAAATAAACTGAGTGGGTTAGGTTGGGAAACCTGGTGAGTACATAGAGTTTTCAACCCATAATAATATAATTATTATGTTTAAACAATCAAGCAATTAAACCCAATTACCCATCCCCATTATCTTCTTTACTCTTAAGGATCTACCTTAAGAATCAGCTATTTCTCGTTCATTCATTCCTAAGGATTATCCTAAGGAATCGGTACGAAGTCCATCGTTACCAAAGCTTATAGATTACAACTGGTGAACACGTAGTCCAAAACATCTGGTAAACACTTAGTTCAGAAGTAACTAGTGAACACACTTAGTTCAAAATACCTAATGAACACACTCAGTTCAAAGATACGTAGTGAACACACTCAGTTCAAAATACCTAATGAGCACCTAGTTCAAAAACACCTATAGGTTACGAGCTTACTAGCGTTCCACCGGACCGTCTAGTATTGCCCATGATCATCATCTATACTCCACTAGATGATTGGATCACTAACAACATTGATGTCTCCCATCGTGTTATCACAAAACAACTATTTCATCTACCCATATTTTACCCAACACATTTTGTAGATATAAAATACATATATAGTTTAAATAATTTAAAACATGTATAAAAATCTTTCACCCAGCATAGACAGCAAGTATTCAGACAATATGCACACACAACACATAATTTATATTAAAATACTTCATATCTATGTGTAAGATGAAAGAGACTATGCACTCACCTGAGAAGGCGGTGACTCGGTACTCGGACAACGCTTCGTTTACTTTAAAATAATTTCCTTCGACGAAACCTATTATTATTACCACTAGATTTTAGTCTAGTATTTACCGTGACTAATTATTAGTCTTATTATTATTATTATTATTATTATTATTATTATTATTATTATTATTATTATTATTATTATTATTATTATATAAGCGTTTAAACAATACTTTCCAACCACTATGTACAGACAGGGGTCAGACATAAAACACCGGAGGGTAGGACCATTTTGGCATATAGCACTTCTGAAATCCAACAACCCTATGCGGCCCTTTAAACCAGATTCCCCGTACCGCAAGTAGTTAAAAAGATATTATAACGACACTTATATAAGTCATAATAATAGCTCAAATATTTATTATAAATTTATAATAACAATACTAATTTTAAATATAAACTATATTTAAAATAGGGTAAGCATAACTTACTTACAAGGGGATTTTAGCTAGGAGTCGGACTCTGCAGGGGCAGAACTTCATCGCTGAATCTTTCTAAGAAAGATTCGTGCAGCGCTTCAGCGCTCACCTTACTATACTAAAACTACAGAAAGAGAAGTCGAATCACGAGGGACCGAAATGCTCGAGGGATAAGGAGCGAAAGACTCTTGAACCAAGAGAATGGTGCAAGAAATATGAGAGCCCAAGCCTCTTATTTATAGTAATTGAATTTACAAAAACTACCTTCCATAATTACTTAATGACCTTATAGTTATATAAACAACTAAACACCCCTTTATAATACTACTTTAAATAGATTTAACGATATTTACACTAAACTAATGTCGAAAGAACTCAACATTAGTCTTATAATGACCGCATCGTCGATACCTTTCTAATGATATATACATATGTATATATGTGTGTACGTATATATGATTTATACTTTATTTTAATACGTAAATATGCTATTATAATTTGTAACTCGTTCATACGAACTCCGTTTTTGACGTTTTTTATATCCACGCGTAGGTGGAGACGTACTCTACAACTTTCGTTTAGACTCTGTCAGCTAATTTTGACTTTATTTTTAAAGTTATATTTTTAACAGGCCGGGATAGGATTGGTCCGTTAAATCCTCATAACTTTTTCATCCGACGTCTGTTTTCGCCCATCTTTTTCTCGTTATGCTACTCTTAACGAGATCTTCGATTCTTCTTCAGGTCGTGTCGGCTAAAAATCGCTCTATCTAATATTCGAATTTCGGGCTGTACACTTCTAATATGAAACTTTGAAAAATCATAACTTCTTCATACGAAGTCAGATTTGGACGTTCTTTTTATCGAAGTTCTTAGTTTAACATATTCTACGACTTTTGTTTAGAACTCCAAGGCTAAATCTCGCTCTATCGTAAATTCACTATTTACGCCTCCCGGTATCGAGCCGGTTCCATCGCGAAACTTCGACGAGTCATAACTTCTTCGTTATAACTCGGATTTCGGCGTTCTTTATATGTACGGAAACCTAGTGACATATACTAAAACTTGGTTCAAATTATTTATAAGCTTCTGTCGAAAAGTCATTTTCGACACTTATTGCCTCTAATTTGACTAGCCCGGATCTACGGGCGTTACACAGACCTACTCGCTGGTACGAGGAGCTCCAGCAGCACCCCTAACGAGTATCTCAAGCCCCTAGCCCTTCTACCAGTGGGGGATCGATATCGTGAGACCTTTTCTGAAGCTCCCGGGAGGATGAAGTTTTTAGGTGTCATAGTATACTATTTTACCAAGTGGATCGAGGCTCAGCCACTAGAGTGCATAGCAGGGAGACATATAATTAAGTTTTTATGTAAAAACATCATAACGACGTTTGGAACGCCAAAGGTACTGGTCAGCGATAATGGGATATAATTTGTTTGTAGAAAAAGGAATAAAACAATGATTAATGTCAGTAGCACATCTCCAAGCTAACAGGAAAACAGAAGTATCGAACAGGACACTGGTGTGACAACTGTCAATTTTCGGTCAAGTCAAAGTCAACTAAAGTCAACAAGTAAAACCGGTCAACCCAATTTGCCCGTAGGTACTAGAGTTTACGGTGGTACGTGGAGAGCCAAACCGATAAAACAATGTTACATACTCATCAGGAGTATGCAAGATCCTTAAACAAGGCTTAACGGGGTTCACGGACCTTGCATTGCGAAGCCGGACACTCAAAAAGGTCACCAATGAAACCTCTCTCAATCGTTTTCACTCCATCTCTTTGTATGAGAAACCTCTCCAAGAATATCAAATCTCTCCCAAATCTCTCTAAGTATGTGAAATCTCTCCCAAATCTCTCTTTGTATGAGAAATCTCTCCAAGAATGTCAAATCTCTCCCAAATCTCTCTAAGTATGTGAAATCTCTCCCAAATCTCTCTTTGTATGAGAAATCTCTCCAAGAATGTCAAATCTCTCCCAAATCTCTCTAAGTATGTGAAATCTCTCCCAAATCTCTCTTTGTATGAGAAATCTCTCCAAGAATGTCAAATCTCTCCCAAATCTCTCTACGAATGTGAAATCTCTCCCAAATATCTCTTTGTATGTGAAATCTCTCCAAGTATGTCAAATCTCTCCCAAATCTCTCTAAGTATGTGGAATCTCTCTCAAATCTCTCTCAACTTTCTATAATCACTCGGGGCATTCCGACCCTCGAATTTGGCGAAAACAGCCCAAAAGCGGAAGTCTACGCGAAAAACGAGCTTGAGGAACCGAAACCCTTCTTAGGAACCGAAAGTCCCCTTAGGAACCGAACCCTCCTGATGAAGAAGGCTGTTGAACCGAACCGAACCTCACTCAAAGAACCGAACCGAACCTCACTCAAAGAACCGAACCGAACCTTCGCTTCTGACCCTTCGGACCGAGCCATCGGACTGAGCCCCTCGCCTTCGCCTTCTTCTTCTGGTTCGCATTTTGCTTCCGGCTCAGCACCAGCAAGGACCGAACCTCGGCCTAGGGACCGAACCTCGGCCTAGGACCAAGAGGTTTCGCTGGGAACGCTTTTTCTCCCGGTTTTCGACTAAATTCGCATTTTAGGCCCGTTTTTAATTGTTTTAACATGAGATTTTCACCCAAAACTTTATTTTAACATATAAGGACCCTTAACTATTAATTAATCACATTTTTAAGGATAAAACCTTATCCAAAAGAGAGTGGATGAAGTACAAAGGTAGAGTGTTGACTTTACTTATTTTTATGACACAAGCAACCACTCCCATACCCACTCCATGTCACTATTCACCACCAGCCCATCCCTAGTCACTTCATAGGTCCTTTCTTACTATTTTCAACTATTCCCACGTTCTTAGGGCTGGAACATCTATCCTCTCTCCTCACACTTTAATCATTCTCTCATTTTTACCAAGAATCACACTCCAAACTCTCTCATCTTTTTCTCTCTAATTCGAGAATTTCAAGGCATACTCCAAGACTCTTCTCCTACAATTAGTAAGTATCATCATCTTTCTTACGATTATTACACATCCTCCTACTCAAAATCAAAAATTGCTTACACAAACATCATCACATTCTTGTTAGATCTTCGAATCTTCAAGTGATTCTTCAAGTGTTCTTGGGTTGAACACTTCTCTTCTTCAACACTTACCTACTGAAATCACTCAAGGTGAGTTCATACCCCTATATTTTCATGTTTTCTCAAGTTTTTAGGGGGGAATACAAGTTAAAACACCAAGAACATAACTACACTTTTCTAACAGCCTTCATCAGAAAAGTTCAACTCCATTCACGGACTGTTTTGGACAACTTAAACATTTTAGTTTTCAAAACTGTTTTAGGTGTACGTAGTTCCAGTTCTTAGCTTTAAAATGACTACTTGCACATCTCCATACGATGTTTCTACAATTTATGGTGATTTTTACAAAACTGCCTATCATTTCAAACACCAATCCGGACCAGTCTGTGATTATGGACTTTTCACGCAAGTTGGAGATCATTAAAAATCATGATAAAAATTATGAGTAAACTAGACTCATTTTAGGAACTCTCAGAATTTACGGATCTAGTTTTCGACTTCGTATGATTTTTCTATGACTTTTCAAAAACAGTGTAGAAAGGTTGAAAATTTGTTAACAGCTTATAGCTTTTATAACACTTTGTATTATGTTGAGCAAAGTGTATAACGATAAGTTCTAAATATTGAATGTGTTTCCTTGTTAGTTTATCATCATAAAATGAAACATAGTCATTCATGATAAGATTATTCATTCATTTAGAACACGTATATTAAGCTATAATGAGCATAGTTTATGGATTCATAGCATTAAGGCATTTTCATAAAAGAATTCTTATACATTACAAACGTTTTGGATAAACTATAATAGGTATAGTTTATGTATCATTTACTTCTCAAACTTATTTACCAAAGGTGTTCAGTTTAGTTCACGTAAATCTGTTAATGAATAAATTTGTGAGTCATTCCCTTCGGGTTACTTCCAAAGTAACAAAGTCAAAAAGTCCTGTAAATTGTAACCAGAGTCTCTTGTAGGGAGAACGTGATAGTTGTGTATAGATCTATATTGGGTTTGACAAACCCACACCAGAGCTGCTTGCAACAGCTAGACCGGCAGGTCTGTGGTGACAAGTGTCATTTAACGGCGACGCCTGAAGAACGTCGTATTACGAGGCCGTCTATGTCAAGTATGGTTATGATAGCTCACATGTGGTATTAACAATCATAAGATTTACGGGTTCTAACTTTAAATTAGCGAGTTATGTCTATTTAGCTCACTGAAATTACTTTAAGTATGGAAAAATACTTGTACGCCTTCATATCAAAAAGGGTTTTATGTCGATTTAAAATCACTTTGTACATCAACAATTACATACTTTATTGTATACTTTTGGTCTTGGTATTTAAGACTACACATCATTCATTACGGAATTTTTCTCACATCAGAAAGGGTTTTATGCCAATTTAAAACCACTTTTATATTTTTAAGTATGACAAATATTTGTTCATTTTCGGTCCTAGTATTTAGGACTACATAACTTTTGTAAGGAAAATATTGGATTTTCTTGGTAACATACATCTCTTTACAAAGATCGATTTTCAAACTCTTACTGTCAAAAGCTTATGAACTCACCAACCTTTGTGTTGACACTTTTCAAAACTACTTGTATTCTCAGGAATTCAGTGAAACAGGAAATCAACCATGTTTTGAGGATGGGACGATAAATCGTCGAACAGTTCATTTTGTATCATAATGTAATTGATTTGAATCATGTAAACATATACTTTGGTGTAACTTTTTCAATTATATTTATGATGGTTGTATTTACTTTGAGCACTATTATACTCGTTGTTGTGATACTCTACATGAAGTCCTCCACCCCCGGACGTTTCCGCCATCCTTGGTTTGGGGGTGTGACAACTGGTGAATGAGATCAAAAAATGACTAGGAACGGCCAAGGGTAATTGGGTGGATGTCACACCCTAAAACCAAGAACGGCGGAAACGTTCTGGGGCGGAGGATGTCATGTATAGTATCACAACACAGTAAATGTAAATAAGCAAACAACATCATCCATTACATTAAATATATAATTTTAATACAAGTGCGTTCTGTATAGCTATAGACACCAAAAATAATGTAACACAAAATAATATGAGATAAGTCTTGAATGCACTCCATCTTCTCAAAAGCTGGCCTCGGTACCTGTCTACTGATGACCTAAGAATACAAGTTATTTTGAAAGAGTTTATCAGCATTAAGCTGGTGAGTTCATAAGTATTTTAGTGTCAATGTTTGTTGTCAAAAACGTTTGAACCTGTCTCAATGTATAAGTTAGTAAAAGTGTAAGTAAATGTTTGAAAGTGTTTGTAAAAGTTTGAATCCCTCAGAAAATCCTATATTTTCTATTAAAGTAACCTTCTACCAAGGCTTAACTGTTTTGTAAACTCGACTGTTGTAAAAGTGTGTAATTACCCAAGTATAACTATCATTTGATAAAATATAGTTTGTACATTAATGCTTAAGTGAGATTATCACTAAAATATGTAATGGGTAAATCATTGTAGTACTGTAGCTTTGTATAATAAGAACTACTGCTGTACTAATTACTACTACCTTAAACCGGATTTATATTAAGGTATAATGTGATAAATTGCACCATGCTATCAACTGGTAACAACAACATAATGAATGGTCGTAATAAAAAGAAATGACGTTTGGCACCCGCAGACCTGCAGGTCCGGCTGTAGCTAGCAGCAAGGTGTAGGATAGTCAATCCAATATAGATCTATACGCAAACTCACGCTCTCCCTCCAAGAGAATTCTGGCTACAACTCGGGCCATGACATTTAAGGCATGCTCCGACACAGTGGATCACAATTGTTAACGTATTCATGTATATGTAATGTTTCTTGTTCTAGTATAGTTGTATATGTCCTGTTTCTAGTATAGATGTATATGTACATGTTTCTAGTATAGTTGTGTATGTTCATGTTTCTAGTATAACTATATATGTACATGGTTCTGGTATAGCTGTATATGTACTTGTTTCTAGTATAGCTGTATATGTACTTGTTTCTAGTATAGCTGTATATGTACTTGTTTCTAGTATAGCTGTATATGTTCCTGTGTTACCCCGATGGTAACTAACTATTGATGTACTGATAAGTATGAATATGGAAGTACTTTTATGTCTATACATGTATATATGATATATAAGTAATATGGAAACGACCTTCGGATGGTCACCCGAAATCCCACCAAACCACATCCAAATCGAGAAAAAGGAAATAGGGCGGATGGCCTTCCTAAGCCCTTTAAACATTATTTATA
Organism: Lactuca sativa; assembly: GCF_002870075.4. NCBI lineage: Eukaryota > Viridiplantae > Streptophyta > Magnoliopsida > Asterales > Asteraceae > Lactuca > Lactuca sativa. The sequence continues at coordinate 192,863,170 of NC_056629.2, forward strand.
TATCTATACATATATGGGCATGCAATTGAATATATAAAAGCATAAATAAGTTTTCATAAGACATTTGAAGCATAAATATAATTTCAAGAGAAGATCGACTTGATGTCGATCTATAAAGCAATTTGAAAGCATAAGTTGATAAAACAGTTTAAGTATAAGAAACATTTGCTTGAATCACAGTTTGTAAATAAGTTTGGATAGTAAAAGAGTTTGTAAAACATTTCAAAGTAAAGTAGTTTGATAAACAGTTAGAACAGTGGTAAAAATCGTTGTTTTCGTAGTTATTAATCACATGTGATTAAATGCAATCACATGTGATTGAAGCAATAACTATAAGTATTTGACTTGTATTCCCCCCCATAAAGTATTTAAAACATTTAAAATCATTTCAAAGGTTGATTTAAGGGGTATGAACTCACTTGTGGTGAGTCGTTTGAATTGCAGTGTCGGATACCGTGCTAGGTGGCAATCGGAGACTTGTTTACACGCACGAGCCTAGTTATCATATAATAAGCATATATATAACTAATTAGACAAATAATAACTTAATAAATAAGTTAAGACACTTAGGAACATGTAAACACTTTTTATAAGTGTTTAAGGTCCAATTGGTTGCATCTAAGTTGCTACGGGACAATGCAAAAAGGTTTGAAACATCAAATGGCCTTGCATAAGAGTTCACCACCCAACAAACCCCACCCTTTGGAGTTTACGGCCGTAAACTCATGGGTTTATGGCCGTGAACTCCTCACATGGTGGTTTTGGGTGTTTTAAAGTGTTATCTTGATCCTAGAACACTCCTAGCTTTGTTGGAATAACACATGAAGTAGTTTAAGGCCCTAGAATGCTCCATAGGGGAGTTTACGGCCTAATGTCCATATACCCTATAGTTTACGGCCGTAAACTCCTATGGGGTGATGGGTTTTAATTGTTTTGAGGCACTTGCACATCAAGGATGGCTTCCATGATTTTATCTAAGGCTAATGGGGACAAGAGGCACACTTTTGTGCCTTCACTTGGAGTTTACGGCCCAAGATATGTTCCTTGGCCGTAAACTCCTTTTAAGGAGTGATTATGATGTCTTTTGTTCTCCATTCAAGTCCCATGTGTTCAAGGTAATTGTCTTAAGGCCTAAGGTGTGTTTAGAGTGCTTTTAGCCTTTGCAAAAAGGGGTTTACGGCCCAAGAGAGGTTCTTGGCTGTAAACTCCTATAAACTTATGATTTTGAAGTGTTTTGATGTCCAAAATAGACACAAGAATTTGAGGGTTAGAGTTCTTAAGCATTTGGGGTGGTTTAGGGCACTAAATGCCCTTGAAAAGGGGTTTACGGCCCAAGAGAAGTTCTTGGCCGTAAACTCCAATTAATTGATGATTTTGGATGCTTTCTAGTCTATAAAGATCATACACAAGGTCCCTAATAAGTTGCCTAACATGGGGATGGGTCTAGGAAGCCTTAATGTTCCATTTTGGAGTTTACTCCCCAAGAACGTTCTTGGGCGGTAAACTCCCGGATCTTGCAATCTAAACATGTAATTGATGTTATAAAGCATCTAACAAGTATTGAAACACATTTAGTAAAGTAGACTCACAATCTGGAATGAAAACCCGAAGATCCGTCAGAGAGAATATGGCTTTTCTCTATTTGGAATTGTGAATAATGAATTAATTTAATTCAGAAAACTATTTATAGTCCTGGAATATTTTGACAGAAAATATTTTTATTCCCGATATAGGACTGTAACATTATGAAACTTGAAATGCTCAAATTTCACAAAACCTGGAGCATCCACTCTCCTGATATCTCCTTAAACATAAACCCTAATGTACACAAACTTGTTCGGAAAAGTGTGAAAATCACAGAAACTGGACTAGCTTCTATTGGATAGATAATGTTCGTACAATGGAAATTTCGGGTTGTCACAGTGGAAGAGCTTCTGGGAGTTCTCTAGTTGTACATGATGACACCAAGGACAAGTACAAAGGAAACACCATTCAAGCTGGCCTATGGCGCAGAAGCAATGCTACCGGCTGAACTAATGATTGGCTCACCGCGCACAATGCACTTCCAGGGCAAGAACAATTATGAGGACCTAAGGAAAATTTAGATCTCATTGAGGAGAAGCGTGAGCAATCGAACATTTAAAAAGAAGCCTATAAGAGTGCAGTGGAAGGAAAAGAGTAAAGGAGAAAACCTTCGAGGTAGGAGACTATGTTCTAAGGAAAAACGATACCACATCCAACCACAGGGGAAACTAGGTCCCGTGTGGGATGGACCATACAAAGTAACTAGCGCACAAAAGAACAGGTCTTACACACTCGAAACAATCGAAGGCAGACCAATCCCAAGAACATGGAATACCAAAAATCTCAAAAGATTCCACTTTTAGTCTCCATCAACATGCAACAAGGGGAAGTAGAGAAACCCACAACCAGAAGAGATAACAATGAACTTGTGACAATGTACCGGTTGGGCTGATCACCCATGCCGATGGACAATACTTTGTGTATTTCAGGCTTAGTGTACCTCTAAAATACTCAGTGTATTTCATGAGAAAAGAGCTTAATGTACTCGTTTCAATGCTAAATACTCAGTGTATTGCATGACGAAAGAGCTTAATGTACTCGTTTCAATGCTAAATACTCAGTGTATTCCATGACAAAGAGCTTAATGTACTAACTGCAATGCTAAATACTTAGTGTATTTCGTGACAAAAGATCTTAGTGTACTCATTACAAAGTCAAATACTGAGTGTATTTAATGGAAAAAGAGTGTAACACACTCTCGCCTCAGCACCAACTACCTAAGGCATGCCATCAAAAAAGCTCAATGCGCTCTTGACAACATCAAATACTTAATGTATTCCATTGCAAATTTGCTGGTTGTAACACAGAAAAACTAAAGGTTCAAACTAGCCATACATGCTTTGTATCTTAAACACATAGAACACCTCTCTCCATCCCACAGAACTAGGCCAACAATATTGCTCCAACTCAGCACTAAAAGCCAAAAGAGGCTTCATGAAACACAAAAAGAGGAAGGGGATACATTTAATCAAATAAGAGGGAAATTAAGAAAACGCACAAAGAGATATATGAAACTAAAGTTAACATAAAAACAGATGAATGCCCACAAACATAGCCACACAGGGCCCAAAATAAGTCCATGCCATGCAGGGTTGAATCCATACACACAAAAAAAACAACAGACAACAAAGTTCACCAAATTTTCACACCCCGAAGGGTAGCACAACGGTAATAGGTACCTCACAAACCACCAACCTCCCCATTCCCACTGCCAGCATTCTCATCACCATCACTAGTTTCACCATTACCACCACCAACAGCTCCTCCAACAACCTGACCGACACCACAATCGCTAAACCTTCTTCAACATGTGGTAAAATAACATCGCCGCCATCATCACCTTCATGATTACTGAAAGGCTCATCAGCATCGTCGAAAGCACAAAGTTTCCTCATGCTAGCCATGTCCAATCGGCGCAAACCAAGAAAATGAGCATAAATAGAGTGGAAAAGAATAGTAGAGCATCATCTAATACTTTTCATATGTCTACTCTAACTGATGCTTCTGGTTCCTCCTCCTCCTCTAACCACCATAACTTCTCCTTGATTTCCATCTATTCCAAAGTCATATGGGATGGATCCAATCACAATGATTGAATATGAAATATCAAAATGGCCCTTTTATTTGAGTACAAAGAATATGTTCATGAAAAGGAACACAATGAGATTGATGAAGAGATGACCACTCCTGAAGAATTAGCCTCCTACAAGAAGCACTATGATGATGAAAAAAAAGTTGCTTGCATCATGGTAGCCACCATGACCCCTGAGATGTAAAGGTTTATGAGGATTACTTGTCCTATGAGATGAACAAGGACCTTATGGAAAAGTACCGTAAGCGAGCTCGTCAAGAAAAGTACGAAGTGGTCAAGTCCCCAATTGCATGCAAGATGAAGGAGGGAGAATCTATCTATAGCCACGTGCAAAGGATGAAACGTTATGTGGATCGCCTTGGTAGGATGAATGTGAATTTTGATGAGGAGTTAGCTATTGACATAGTCCTAAACTCCTTACCTAGTTGTCATGATCAGTTCATTCTGACCTATCATTTGAATGACAGTGAGACCACCCTGACTCATATGCACAATCTCATGTAGAAAGTTGAAGCATGAACGAAGGGAAAAGGTATTGTATCCCTCCTGGTAGTGATCCTGTCCTAGCCATTGGACAAGGAAAGGGAAAAAAGAGGAAAGGTCCACCAAAACAAAACTAGAAGGGAAAGTCTCATGCAAGGTCATCCAATAGTGGCCCCAAAGGAAATTCCAGTTATGATCATCCAACTTATTCTACTCCCAAAGAGACTATCTGATTTTACTACAATGACAAGGGGAATTTCAAACGAAGCTACCCGAAGTATATGCAAGATATCAAATATGGCAAGGTGAAGCCAACTTCTACAGGTATGTACACTATTTAATCTAATAACTCATCATCTTCTCATTCTTGGGTACTTGAGACAAGATGTGGATTTCACATTTGTTCTGATTTGTAAGGACTAAGAATAAGTGAGGAGGTGGAGCATGGTAGAATGAACTTGATCATGGGAAATAGGCGTTCATGTCCTGTTACCAAGAATTGAGTTTACATTCTAGTGCTTAGTAATAGTGTTAGTTTAGATTTAATAAATTGTTTTTACTCATTAGAAATGACAAGAAACATTATCTTTTTTCATGCATTGTTCATAAAAGAGTTTAGATATTCATTTAATGATTTGAATGGTTCTATTTCTGCATATATAAAAATGGTGTTTTTTATTTTGAAGCGATGGTGTGTATGAAACTGTGATGTATGTAGACAATTTAGGAAATAGTGTATTTCAAATTGATTCGTCTAATGGTATACATAAAGCATGCTTATAACATTGTTGTATTGGACACATTAACAAGAAATACATTGCCCCACTCCAAAAGGATGGAGTTTTGGAATCATTTGACCTAAGGTCGGATGATGCATGCGAATCGTGTTTTTTGGGTAAGATGACAAAATCACCTTTCACCGGATCTTGTGAAAGAGATGAAGGTTTGTTGGAAGTTATACATACAAATGTGTGTGGCCCCTTCATATATACCATAAGGGATGCAAATCGATTTTATGTAACATTTACAAATGGTTATAATAGATATGTTTATATTTAATTAATCAAACATAAATCAGAAAACTTTGAAAAGTTCAAAGAGTTTAAACATGAAATCGAGAATCAATTAGTTAGGAAGATAAAGATCCTCCGATCAGATAGAGGCGGAGAGTAACTTAGTATCGAGTTCCACAACTACCTCAAGGAATGTGGAATAGTTTCACAATTGACCCCTCCTAGGACACAACAACTTAATGGTGTGGCTAAAAGGCGTAATTGAACCTTGTTAGACCTGGTTCGTTCCATGACGAATCGAGTTTCTCTTCTAATTTCATTATGGGGTTATGCCTTAGAGACTATCACCCATATTCTTAATCTTGTTCTAACTAAGAAGGTTGCCAAAAAATTTCATGAGATGTCGACAAGGAAAGTTCCATCGTTAACACATATCATGGTTTGGGGTTGTGAAGTTTTCTTAGACAAGAGACTCATGAAAATCTTGAACCTCGAAGTGAGAGATGTATTTTCATCAACTATCCACATAAGTCTTTTGGATATTTGTTCTATAGACCTAGTGAGAATGTGGTCTTTGTAGCACGAAGATGGGTATTTGACGAGAGAGAACTCATATCCAAAGAGGACAGTGGGAGTACCATTGACCTTGAAGAGATTCAAGAGTCAAACGATGAAGGAATCTCTAAAGATGTTAGGGCTCAACCAGAGGACGAGATTCTAGTTGAACCAGTTGACAATCATTACCTCTTCATCGCTCTTGTAGAGTTAGCATGCCACCTGAGTTCTATGGTTTCCATATATCTACAGATCATGATACGTTTATCAATGATAATACACTTGTAAATTTGGATGAACTTGCTAACTACTAGGAAGCAACACTAGGACCTAAGGTGCCCAAATGGAAAGAGGCAACGAACCTCGAGATCAAGTCCACGTATGACTACCAAGTTTGGAATTTCTTTGATCAACAACCTGGTCGGAAGACCGTTGGTTGCAAATGGATCTTCAAGAAGAAGACCGGAATAGATGGTAACGTGCACACATTCAAAGCACAACTGGTTTCAAAGGGATTTACTCAAACCCTAGGGATTGACTATGATGAGACCTTTTCACCAGCAGCTAAGATAAAATCTATTAGGATAATGCTAGCCATAACTGCCTTTCATGATTCGAAATTTGGCAGATGGATGTCAAAACCGATTTCCTTAATATGATGTTGGCTAAGGATGTTTACATGAATCAACCAGAGGGCTTTGTTGATGCAAAATTTCCTAATAGAGTGTGTAAGCTTGAGAAATCAATCTTTGGTTTGAAACAAGCATCTCAAAGATGGAATCCTTGCCTCGACGAGTAATTCGAGGAGTTTGGTTTCTCTAGAAGTGAAGATGATTCATGTGTATATGTCCAAGCTAGTGGGAGTATAGTGACCTTCCTATTATTGTATGTTTATGACATAATTCCTATAGGAAATGAGATTCCAACTTTCCAAGAGGTTAAGTCTTGGCTTGGAAAGTGTTTCACTATGAAGGACCTACGTGAGGCTACCTATATTCTGGGGATAAGAATTCTAAGAGACCGGAGTAAGAGACTGCACGTCGAAGAGTAATACCAAACTGAGTAAGATCCAGAGTCCAAGTACCGATGTAGAGATAGAATAAATGAGTAGAATTCCATATGCTTCTACTGTTTGATCTATCATGTATTCTATGAAATGTGCTCGCCCTGACATGTCGTTTTCTTTGAGCATGGTCAGTCGTTATCAGGGAAATCTAGGTAAACCTCATTGGATAGCAGTTAAGAATATTCTTAAGTCTTTGTGAAGGACTAAGGAATGGGTCCTAGTACTTGGTGGCAGTGATACACTGAGAGTAAATAGGTATAGTGAAGACAACTTTCAAACAAACAGAGACAACTTCCATTCTCAATCTCGCTGGGTGTTTACCTTAAATGGAGGACCAGTTACATGTAAAAGTTCCAAGCAAGAGACAGTGGCTGATTCTACATGTGAACTAGAAACATAGCGGAAAGCCAAACATCGAAGGAAGAAATTTGGTTGAAGAACTTCATTAGAGATCTTGGAGTCGTTCCAACCATTAGGGAGACGATGGAACTTTTTTGTGATAATGAAGGGGTGGTCGCCTTGACGAAGGAAACAAGAGATCATGGAAGATCAAAACACGTCGACAGAAAATACGATTTCATCATACATAGAGTAAAAGAATGTTACCTGACTATGAAGAGGATATCATCTGAAGAGAATCTTGCAGATCCACTTATGAAGGGTCTGAGTAGGGCTAAACACATTCAGCATGCCAGGAGAATAGGTCTAAGAGATGATATTAGTTTTAGTAGTTAGATAGTTAGTTTGAATCTTGCAACAAAGTAAATATAATTGACTTTTGGTGATTAAATAATAGAGAATTATTTATGAGTTTGGTATACTACCTTTTGTCAATTGTTTATTTTTGTGTTTCATTTTTGCATGTTTTACTTCCCGAATAATTTGATTATTCAAAACTACATAATCATTCATACTTCTTCAAGTAAGTAGTGAATTAAGACTGTCATGAATTTAGTTATAGATTGTCGAAGGAGTTTTATACATAGAAATGGTGTTGCTATAATGTTCATGAGTACATAGAAATGGCGATTTAAGTATTGGATTGACCCACACTCATAGAATTACTTCATGGAATTAATCACGAGTAATTATGAGATGATAATATCTTATAATCTTGAAACAGTGATATATGAGTAGTAGTTTACAAGTAGATTGTGCATTGATAATACATAAACACATCAGTAACTTGATGTTATAAAACATGTTTTCATGCATGATTTGGTGAGAGAATGGTGCAAGTACATAGTATAAAATTTACTCGTTCCTTTTGCCATGACGGGAAAATCGATATCTTTGGGCCCTCGGTGACTTGTTGTCGACTTATAGTGCTGGGCCCATCCAGGACTAAATTGATGTGTTCAATTAGAAGTTCTATGTCATTTCAAATTAAAAATTGGGAAACAAAGTATTGAAAAATGAGATTGATTTAATTCCATGTATTGTGTTCGAATGATATCTTGCATAACGGAGGATTATATAATCACTTATGTTAGGACACGTAACTGACTGGGTCAGAGTTCTATAACGGATTTTGGAAGCTACAATTTGTTGATCGATTCAGAAGGTATACTAGCACTTATGTTTATAGAATTATCCAAGTGGGAAACTATTTGATTAGGTGTTTAAGCCTATAACTAAAATTGTTATATAATTGAATTGATAGTAGCACAGTCCTTTTGGGTTTCCCTCGAACCTAGCAATTGGACAAGATGATTTGAGAGAGAGAGAGAGAGACTAATTTATTATGTGAATAATAAATTAAATAAATTGTTTATTAATTTATTATTAAAATAATATATTAAATAGCAGTCATATTATTTAATTAATAATTAATTAGAAATTAATTGGAATTAATTTTGGGATTAACTCTATTAATTGAAAGTACAAGGAATGTTTTGTTATTTATTAATAGTTGAGAAAGGAAGACTCTAGAACCTCTTGGAAGAGGTGGACGGAAATCTCTAGGGAAACCCTAGGAGATTTCATCCAACGCCTGTTGGAGAAGGAGATTGGGCCGCTTGGTCACCAAGCAAGGGATCTAGGGCATATCCCTTAAACCCTAACTTCGGAACAATGTTTCTGTTAGATTCGGTGTCTAAGCCCATAACTATAATTGGTATGTACTTGACCTGATAATAGCATGATCCATTTCAGGTTGCCTTCATCAAAACAATTTGATAGGATGAATATTTGAGAAAGAGGTTATTTATGATTTATTAATATATTATAAGAATAATATATTAATTCAGAAATCATATTATTGAAATTAGTATTGATCAAGAACAAATTTGGAATTAATTTAGTGATCAAAAGAGACTAATTAAATAAACAGGGACTGATTATGTAAATCAGTGACACACATGGTTTAGGCTAATGATCCATGATTGATTTGTGATGAACTAGGCTTATAAGATAGTCCATGAAGTGTTAGTCCAAATCAATTGTTGGATCATAATCCTAAGTGTCAAAATTAGGGTTTACAAATGAATCTTGGAATTCTACACTATAAATGTGTTCCCTTAGCTCCGAAAATTGTCACCCCTTGCATTTCAAGAAGAGCATAGCCAATTTTCGTGTCTCATAAACCTCTCTCATATTCATCTAATTGTTATTGGTGTTTATGACTTGTTTGAGGCATCACACTTGGGGTGCTAAGCTCTTATAAGGTCGAGTTCCACAAGTTACAACAAGAGGTAATCTTCTAACTAGTTTTTTTTTTATGATTCATATATCAACTTGCATGCTAGTTAGGCTTCATGCTTTGGAAAAGGAATAATGCATGTATAATTAGAGAAAAGTTAGATCCAAAGCATTAGGGTTGTATATGTCACACCCCAAAACCGGAACGGCGGAAACGTTCTGGGGTGGATGACGTCATGTCAAGTATCACAACATATGCAGTATAGTAATCAAAGTACAACAACCATTGCATTAATAGTAATAGTTTTACATAAGTTATATTTCATAGAGACATTAAAGTAATACAAGTAATAATATAGTTGCAGCTCGGTTCTAGGTCGTCTTCAACAAAAGCTCGTGAGATGTACCTGTCTATTGCTGACCTGAGAATACAAGTTATTTTGAAAGCGAGTATTAGCATTTTTATAAATCTTGGTGAGTTCATAAGTATTTAATGTCATTTGTGTAAATAAGCATTTTATTCAAGATAACATTATAAAAGTAGTAGTTTAAAGTCTACAGTGTATTAGATTCCTTTCCAGAAAATCCTATATTTTCTAATTAAAAGCAGTCTTCTACCAAGACTCGACAGTGTAATGTTTTAAAGAGAAATTTTCCCTGAAATACTATCACTACCCAAAATACGGTATTTGACTTTAAAGAAATTAGGAGAATATTACTAGTAAAATACAAGGGAAAATAACATATGCCTCAGTAGAAAATACTGCTGACTAAGGCAAAGAAATTATAGACTCCAGGAGTGTATCGAGTGAATGACACGCCTGGTTCAGTCTAACAAAAGGAGACACAGACCCTAGACGGTATCAAATGTACGATACGGCTAGCAAGGTCTACAACAAAGAAACAATATCAAATGAAAGATACAACTAGCAAGGTGTAAAACAAAGAGTAATTCTAAGAGTGTGTTTCCAGCATACAATGTTAATTATTATTACCTTAAGGCCATGAATTATAAGGTAAACATGGAGATACTCGTAACCATACTGATCGACACTAGAGTACTTGACGCCCTGCAAGCGTCTGAATAAAAATGACATTTGTCACCCCTTGGCTTGGTAGGCCGTGGACTGTAGCTAGCAGTCAGGGTGCGGGGGTGTCAATCCCGTATAGATCTATACACACAATGCCCGCTCTCCCTACAAGAGACTCTGGTTACCAACTCGACGAAGGGGAGATCCGTGTCTTGAAGATGCATCTCGTAATCTGAATTCTATTAGAGGCGCTGGACTAACAGTAGAGACTCACAACTGAACTGATCGATGTAAACCTTCATGTCTATACATGTATACATGATATATAATTAATGTTTAAACGACGTTCGGATGGATATCCGATACCCACCAGACCACATCCAAACGAGGAAAAGGAAATAGGGCGAACTAGCCTTCCTAAGTCCTTTAAACATCATTTATATAACTATACAGGTACATGCATGCATTTAATGACGTAGAAGCATTTAACTAAGTAGAAGAGTTTAACGAAGTAGATGCGTTAACAAAGTAGAAGCGTTATCAAAGTAGAAGCGTTTCACGAAGTAGAAGCCTTTCACGAAGTAGGAGCATTTAACGAAGTAGTAGCATTTAACTAAGTAGAATCATTTAACGAAGTAGATGCATAACTAAGTAGTAGTATCTAACGATGTAGAAGTATAAAAACATGGAAGAAAACTTTGATGAAAACTTTGGAAAACCTTTACACTTAATAAAATCATGACTTGGTATTCTTTTGTAAAATAAGTTTGAAAACCTTTAGAAACCCTTGAAAATCTTTCATAAACAAGTCTTGATTATAACTTTGATAAAACAATATAAGTAAAGAAAACCTTTGTTTAAATACTGATGTAACTGAATTTGAAGTAAAACATACAGCGCGAGAGACAATTTGAGAAAAGATTTGAACAAGTAAAGATGTTTTTGGAAAACCATTTACAGTATCATACTTGGTAAAACAGTTGACAGTGTAATAAATCCTTGTGCATGCCGGTTATCAATCACATGTGATTGATATGATAACTGGCATGTTTTAACTTGTATTCCCCCCCATAAAAGCATGTAAAAACATTTAAAAGGTAAATTCGGGGGTATGAACTCACCTGTTGTAAGCGGATCGAACGAAAGTGCCAGTTGGGTGCTCGGTGTCAAGTAAAGACTTGAACACACTTAATGACGTTTTGGAAGCGGAAACTTGCGGTTTTGAGGTGAAATCGGACTTGAGGAGAGAGAGTAGAGAGAGAAAGTGGGTCTAGGTGGTAAAAAGGGTTCTAAGGAGTGTCCACCCTCCCTTATATAGGGCTTGGGTGTTGTACCCGATATACGACTACCCGATACTTATGTTTAACTAGGTTTAAAATTTTTACCCGGTTAAATGGTCGTAATTAAAAATAAACTTTTTTTTTCCAATAAATGGAAAGATAACTTACGAGTTTATTTTTGCTTGACGAATATTATTTAAAATATTCCAACGGGTTTAATTCCGGTCAAAAATATTTTTGGGATAAATTTGGCTAATTTTTGACATAATTAATTTCGACGTTAAAACTTACAGAAAATTTTGGGTTGTCACATCATCCCCCAGTTAGAGGGAATTTTGTCCCGAAATTCAGGTTTAGGTAAGGAAGTAGGTATGAATGATCTAGTAGAGGCATGAGGGCGCTTCCTATTCGGTTGGTCCTCGCACTCCCAAGTGAACTCTGGCCTTTGCTTGGTGTTCTAACAAAACTTCACTTACGGGATGCGGATTCCGTCTCGTGCCGTTAGCGATTCCTACAGGTTCGTCTATGAAGTTAGGGTTCCCAATGGTTTCTATCAAGATGAGTGGGATACAAAGAGTGACGTCAGGCAAACACTTATCAAGTTTAAGAAGTGGATTGATTTAGGGTGGAACTTGTGGAATTTCCGAAAGTAGTAGTGGTCTGGCGAGGGATGGACCAATCTCCGTAAAGAATCTCGGATGGTGCTAAGCTCTCGGAAGGGTAGAGCTTTTCAATACTTAGAACATAGTGTACTTATATGGCTAGATCATCGCTGGCGTGATCACCATTCCGAAGTTTCCAAACGTTCTCTCTCATACTGGAAGTGTAGTCCTTCAGGTTGCTCGGGTTGTCCTTGGATTCGTGTTCCCTGTTGATTGGCTCTCATAGGTTTTCTAGATCATCGGATGGATTGCATGTCTACGGGTATCTGTTTGCTGTAGAGTGGCTATCTCAATCTTGTGCAAAATGAGCCTGCACTAACGAATCTTGAGATGTTTCTAACGGAAACTCTCAGGGTCGGGGAGATAGGGTTTCACCAGACGAGTGATTAGAAGTTTTTAAACTTTACATTATCGTCTAGTTAGCGCTTTCACAATATGATCCTTAACGGGAAAGGATCATGCTCTTACTTGCCTTGCTGTTTCATGAACAGTAGGCTCTGCTCGGGGCTAACTCAATCCTTAGAGATTTTCCGAAGTGTTGGACTATCTCGGGAGATGGTTCTACTATTGCTGCGCGAGATAGTATTCGTGGAACACCTAGTAGTCCAATGAATCTCTAAGACATGCCCTATTCTCTAAGGCGTTGGTTTATTTCAGTTGCAGAAAGTGCGTGCTCTTGTACAACCCATTGACTAACACCTAGACTGGTGTCTAGTCCGTAATCTCTTCGGGATCTGGGTTATAAGGCTTAACACAACCTTCTTTCGCACTTTATTCAAGTATTCTTGGCTGCGGAGGTTATCCTGTAGTGCTCGGTATCCTAGTGTTCGCTTCGGAGAATGCAGTCTATCGTCTACAGGGCGATGGTGACTTATTCCATGTAAGGAGGCGGAGCGTCCTAGGCACTACTCGTCGGTAACGGGGTGGACGAAGTGCCTGAGTAGTGCGAACATCTTTTGCAACTACTCTTTCGCAGGTTCTTAGTTTTCTCGATCTAGGTCAAATCTAGTGAGTATAGGGTTCCATCACTCGGAATTTTAATCTTCTCACCCACTCTTCTCAGAGTTTAACTTATCGAAACTTCCAGATTTCTGGGATATTCGCTGAGATGCTTAATTCGAGGAATTAGGCGTGAATGGATGGTCGTAGTCAATGTCCTCGACTCTTACGACTCAGATTTCTTTACCAACTGAGGGTGTTAGCTACTATGTTGGCTTAACCGGGATGACAACAAATTTCGGATTTCGGTCATTATAGTAGCTCAACCCGCTTTGGTTCTCTTGATTCTAGCTCTTATTCTATGGAATAGGATGGAGGGTTTTACTATGAGGTTCGTGGTAGAGCTCATACTTGGCTTAACCACTAATACTTGATGTATGCAAGCAGTATATAATTGAGGTCGGCAGGATGTTCAGTTGTGAGACTCCACCCCAGACCCACAACCCAACGAGGAACAGGGAGTAGGGAGGAAGCACACATCTTAAATCTTTTTGATCTCAATTATATACCACCCTTATGCATATACTCAGTTATAGTGGTAAGTCCTATGAGTCCTATTCTCTGTATTCACGAACCTGATTGCGAGGTGCGAAGGGTCTTTCTGGGGTCTACAGAGTATGCTTCGGGTGGTTATCGTCTTCTGGAATACCTGTAGTGTCTTTCGCTTCGGTACCCTTCTCCTGGGTACTTCGGATGGTTTGAAATAAGAAGGACGACTGACGAATCGCATTAGTCTTTAGTATTTTTATTATGTTTAGGTTCGGAAGAACCTTTATTTGCCGAAATGGCTTCGGTGAAAGTTCTTTTTACACAGCACTAGGGATTTACACATGGTTGCACGAAGTCGAACCATGATTGATAGAGGCGTCGAAGTTGGCATACTTCGACATGATATAGAATGAGGGTCGATAGAGTCATGTGCCGAATGGGCACACAAGTTCTAGGTGTCTCGGGTTTCGTCCCGTGTATCATTGTCATGGATACTTGGACCGATAGAGTCGACGCGGAACTATAGAAGGTTCTGAGTGTTTCTGAGTAGAGTATCTTTCATGAATGGATTCTCACGAGGCATTTCTATAATCACCTAACATATACTAGTCATGTATAATTAGGGTGGGGAGGATTGTTGACTGAGCGACTCCGCCCTAAATCCACAACCAAACGAGGAACAGGAAATGAGGCGGCATTCACTCACTCTAGGTCTATCCATCTCAATTATACATGGTCGTAACATATATATCTAGCCATTATAGTTTTACCTGATGAAATTTTAAATTTTATAACAGTGCTGCGATTTTCGCCTTAACGGGGAAGTAATTACATTTAGAATTAGACTTTTAATGTTTTCGGTTAGTTATCTGAGATTGAGAGACGTACCAAAAATCTACCGGGTTTCATGATGCTTTTCCCCAAGCATTAGAGTTAGACTCCTCCTAGGTCCTTGTCTTTTCTTTCCGTTGCGCAATCTCGCTTTAGGTGCCCAATCTCACCACATAGATGGCATATTTGATTGATCGTCACATTGGTGGTTGATGTAATAAACTCAACCGAGGTTCTGCACATGCGAGCAGTATGCCCCTTCATGTTGCACCTAGCACAAAAGAGTTCTCGACAGATACCATGATGATGGTAGCTACACTTGCTACAGTGGGGAAGGTTTCCTAGGTATGGTCTTCTTGAAGTCGGGACGAAGGGGCTGGTAGGGGTATTGACTGTCTCAGCTCGTTGCCCTTCGAAAGGTCCTTGAGCTGAGGTACTTCCCTCCTCGATCTTGAGTTTTCTCTTCAATGGAGCTGGTTGAGGTTCTTGAGTGGCTGGGTATGCAGGTATTGGTTGCTGCTGTCCATTGCTGGGATCGGGATTCCCGATAGGGCTCTTGCTAACATTGGCGTTGTTAGTATTCAGTTGATCTATGACAGCTGCAACGGCTTCCGAGACTGCAGTCTGGAAAGTAGCTTCATCGAATAGGAGAGTCGGTTTCTTTCCGGAGGATGGGTTACGCTTCTTCGGAGGCATGGTTTTTCCTACACGGAAAGGAACACAAGCTGATGAGAGACGATGGTTAACCCTGGACGTATCTATCCTTACTATATTAGGCATAAATATTTCCCGTGCTTCGGATACTGGTTGTCTGAGTGTCGACCTACATGTTGGAATAGTGTCTAAGCCCGTAACTATATTTGGTATGTACTTGACTCGGTTGTGCATGGTCCTTTTGGGTTGTCTTCTCCAAAGCAACTTGACAAGGTAATTTAAGGAGAAAGAGAGAGTATTATGATTTATTAATATATTATAAAAATAATATATTAAAGGAGAAATCATATTTATTTAATTAGTATTGGTCATAAATTAATTAGGAATTAATTTGGTGGTCAAAAGAGATTAATTGAATAAAGGGGTATAAACTGTCAAATGTATGATAGTTGAGTTTTAGGTTAAGGAAACCTAATGGGATTAAGGGGGAACGAAATTATGATGGGTATCCATCATATTTTCGTCCAAGGCCTTATTCCAGAAGGTTCATTGGGCTGCTTGGTGGCTAAGCTGTCCATTAGGGTTTAGACTGAAACCCTAGTAACCTGTAAGTATAAATATGACCCCTAGGGCATTGAATTTGGCTACCACTTGATTTTAAGAGATCCCTAGGCCGATTTCTAGCCTCTCTCTCCCTCTCTCATATTTCCTTCTTGCTTGTGGGGTTTGTGAACCATTAGAGGAGTTGCATTTGTGACTCTAAGCTCAAGAGAAGAAGAAAGAGAAGATCTAAGCCAACAAGTGAAGAGGTAAACATCTAGATCTGATTCTATATGTTATTTTTGTTGTTTATATGCTAGATTAGGGTTTGTAAGTCTTGGAATCAAAGAATGTTCAATAGAGAAACCTAGATCCAAGCATTAAGGTTTGTATGAGCACATAGGAATGTTTCTTATGCATAAAACCCATCAGTGGTATCAGAGCTTTGATTGGTTTCAGTTGTATATGATGCTTAACTGCCTTATTTGCTGAAAATCGAGCTTTTGTCCTCTGCCCGACTTAACTCGGTGAGTCAGTATCTGGACTCGGCGAGTTGGCCCCTACTTGGCGAGTCCAGGTTTGACTCGGCGAGTCAGTTCGTCAGGCAGAGGGTATTTCGGGTTTTAGCTGCTGTTTTGACTTGGATTTAATGCTTAAATTGTTTTATGAAGTTAAAATCTGAATTTTATCTTAATTAAGTGATTATCCTTGCCAAAACAATAGATAATTTCAAATCTTTTAAATATTAGTTGGTTATATGATAACTATGGATTATTTAAAGTTATTTGGTAATTATCTAAAATAAGATTAGGTCAAATATAGATAATTATGAAATTAATTGGTTAATTTGAATTATTTGTTATTTGATCCCTTGTATTTTGAAAAGTTCAAATACTTGCCCTCAAGTTTTGAAATTTGAATTTATGATTAAAAGTTTAATTTTGAGTAATTTAAATTTCAAACCCTTAGAATTTTACAAGTTTAAAATTCAACCCTATACTATTACTACAAGTTATATATATATATATATATATATATATATATATATATATATATATATATATATATATATATATATATATATATATATATATATATGTATAACTTAAAATGCTAGTCTTACCGTTAGTAGGCCTCATTCATGAAGCCGGTCTATAAGGTGGGTATAAGGTTGCTGCCTATAAAATGGCGCTTAATTGGTGTACACTCACACCTACCGCTTGCTTTACTGGTGGAGGGTCGTTAGCCGAACGGGTAGGATAGGGCAACCCTCTCCTCATTAAAAGTATAATGTTAAATATAAAGTAACTACATGTTTTATAAATTCCCATTCCTAGTTACTTTAGGGTAAAATGTGAAAATGATGCTAATCCATGGAATTACACTTTGTACCCTTGTCAAACGTTGATGGAGCATGTGTGGTTAACCGGCACATCAATTTGGGGATGACATTGGTAGCGAAGTGTGACTCGATGTTTGTCATAGATCAATGGAGCGTGTGTGGTTTACCGACACATTGATTAAGTGATAGAGACATTGAGTGCACCACGTTGATTCGCATGGTTATTCACAAATTTGTTTGTGATCCTCGGCATCCCAGTCGCAAATTTGAAATGCATATCGAGATTTAAACATGCCATTGAAAAGTTCAATGAATCTCAAAGATCTAGGAGTTTTCAATACATTTAAAACCTAAATTGCTTTTTTGTTTTTCATGGTGAGAATTAGTGAATCATCATTCACTTACCTTCAAATTATTTACTTTTAGAGTACGGCATCCCTTTCTAAGTTGTAAATAATGTTGTTGGATCCTAGCCCTAATTTCTCTTTTGGGTGTTTAATTAGGGATTCATTTCTAATCAAACTTTGTTCCCTTCTTTTTCAGATGTCTGCAAACAACAACAACAACAACGCTTCTGGGTCATTCTCGTTGATGAACTTGTGTCAGAAAGTGAGATTTGATGGTTCAAACTTCAACGAGTGGATGAGGTATATTTGCATGATCACACGCTACGAGGACAAAGAATATGTCCTCGATGAAAAGCTTGAGAAGATCATCCCAGATGTTGCTACTCCTGAAGAATTGGCCGCCTTTGAGGCCCATGAGCGTGATGCCACGAAAGTTCACTGCATCATGCTGGCCACCATGAACCTCGAACTCCAAAAGTCCTATGAGGACATGTATCCATATGAAATGCATCAGGATTTGCTGGACAGGTATCACCAGAGCGCGAGGCAAGAGCACTATGAGATCATTACTAACATGATCACCGCTAAGATGGGGAGTGGAGAATCCCTAACCTCTCATTTGCAGAAAATGCAGAGGTATGTTGATCGTCTTCTCAAACTTAATGTTAAGTTTGATGAGGATTTGGCTATCGACATAATCCTCCACTGCTTTCCATCCTGCTACAATCAGTTCAGGATGACCTACCATATGAACAAAAAGGAGCTCTCCTTGAGCAAGCTCCAAGGACTCTTGAGGTCTGCTGAGAGCAACCTCAAAGACAAATCCGTTGCACCGTCCCCTGCTGTGGCCGCTCCTGTGATGGTGATAGGTCAAGGAAAGGGCAAAAAGAGGAAGGCTCCATGTAAGAGCCACCATAAGGGGAAACCACGTGATGGTTCGTCCTCAAGTGGGACCAAAGCTGGCCCTGCTAAGCCCTCTTCCGATCCTAAAGAAGCAGAGTGCTTCTATTGCCACCAAAAGGGCCACTGGAAGCGAAGCTGCCCACAATATCTGCAGGACATAAGAGATGGGAAGATTAAGCCCACCTTTGCAGGTATGTATTCTATTAAATCTAATAACTCATCATTTGCTACTTCATGGGTTCTTGATACAAGGTGTGGTTACCACATTTGTTCTGATATGCAGGGCCTAAAAAGAAGTAGGGAGATGGAACATGGGAAGATGAACCTGATTATGGGAAACAGAAGATCGTCGCCTGTGACCAGAGTCGGTGTTTATTCTTTAGTGTTAAATAATGGTTAGGGATAGATTTAGAGAATTGTTGTTATGCGCCAGATATGGCAAGAAATGTTATTTCTTTTCACGGGTTGTTTAGACAAGGTTTCAGATATTCTTTTGATAATAGTAATGGTTCTATTAACATTTATTTGAATGATGTATTTTATTTCAATGCATTACCTTGTAATGGGATTTATGAATCTGTGATGATTGTTGATAATTTAGGAAATAATGTTTTGAATATTGATTCGTCTACTAGTCTAGACAAAGCATGCTTGTGGCATTGTCGCCTTGGCCATGTCAACAAGAAACGCATAGCCCAACTCCAAAAGGATGGAGTGTTGGAGTCATTCGACCTTAGGGACGATGACACGTGTGAATCTTGTTTACTTGGGAGGATGAACAAGTCACCCTTTACTGGCACTTGTGAAAGGGGTGAGGGTTTATTGGATCTCATACACACCGATGTATGTGGGCCCTTTAGATCCACCACAAGGGATGCTTGCCGCTTCTACGTGACTTTTACAGATGATTATAGCAGATATGGATATATCTACTTAATCAAGCAAAAGTCAGAAACCTTTGAGAAGTTCAAAGAGTTTAAGAATGAAGTGGAGAATCAGCTGGGCAGGAAAATCAAGATGCTTCGGTCAGACCGAGGAGGAGAGTACCTAAGTCTTGAGTTTCACGACTATCTAAAAGAATGCGAAATCGTTTCGCAATTGACGCCTCCGAGGATGCCATAATTGAATGGTGTAGCTGAGAGACGTAATCGGACCTTGTTGGACATGGTTCGTTCTATGATGAGTCGGACTTCATTACCAATACTTTTATGGGGGTATGCCTTAGAGACTGCCGCCCATATACTTAACTTAGTTCCCACCAAGAAGGTTTCCAAGACTCCTCACGAGATGTGGACATGGAAGGCTCCCTCGTTGGCACATATCAAGGTTTCAGGTTGCGAGGCTTTCGTAAGACGAGAGACTCACGACAAGCTAGAACCTCGTAGCGAGAAGTGTTATTTCATTGGCTATCCACAGAAGTCTTTTGGATACTTTTTCTATAGACCGAGTGACAATGTTGTATTCGTTGCTAGAAGATGAGTTTTCCGAGAAAGGGAATTGATAAGCCAAGAAGACAATGGGAGGCAAATTGAACTTGAAGAGATTCAAGATCAAAATGATGAAGGAACCTCTGACACTGGCACTCAACTTGAGGAGGAAACTCCTGTTGAACCTTTTGATGAGTCTTTACCTCTTCGACGTTCCACTAGGGCTAGTGTTCCACCCTAGTTTTATGGTTTTCATATTACTACTAAAGGGGATACATTTATTAGTGATAGTACACTAGTAAATTTGGATGAACCTAGCAGCTATAAGGAAGCCATGGCAGGCCCAGAGTCTGCGAAATGGAAAGAGGCGATGGACAACGAGATTCAGTCCATGTACGACAACCAAGTTTGGAATTTGGTTGATAATGTACCGGGTCGTAAGACAGTTGGGTGCAGGTGGATCTTCAAGAAGAAGACAGACATGGATGGTAAAGTGCATACTTATAAAGCGCGATTGGTTGCGAAGGGCTTTACTCAAACTCCCGGAGTTGACTATGATGAGACCTTCTCACCAGTTGCGAAGATAAAGTCTATTAGGGTGACGCTTGCCATAGCTGCATTTCATGATTATGAAATATGACAGATGGACGTGAAAACCGCTTTCCTTAATGGAAAGTTGGCTGAGGATGTCTACATGAATCAGCCAAAGGGTTTTGTCGATGCGAAGCATCCAAATAGAGTATGCAAGCTTGAGAAATCCTTTTATGGATTGAAACAAGCGTCTCGCAGATGGAATATTTGTTTTGACGAGAAGGTTAAAGAGTTTGGCTTTCTGCGAAGCGAGGATGAATCTTGTGTGTATGTCAAAGCCAGCAGGAGTACAGTGAGCTTCCTCGTATTGTATGTTGACGACATACTACTCATAGGAAACGATGTCCCAACCTTGCAGGAGGTCAAGTCCTGGCTTGGGAAATGTTTCGCTATGAAGGACCTCGGAGAGGCTGCTTATATTCTGGGGATAAGAATAGTAAGAAATAGGTAAAAGAGACTGATAGGACTCAGTCAGGATACATACTTGGAAAAGGTACTAAAGCGTTTTAGTATGGAAAATTCCAAGAAAGGGGAGTTACCAATCCAAAGCAATACCAAGCTGAGTAAGACTCAGAGCCCGAACACAGAGGCAGAGATAGCTGATATGAGCCGAGTACCTTACGCTTCCGCAGTAGGCTCTATCATGTACGCTATGACTTGTACTCGCCCTGATGTGGCCTTCGCTTTGAGCATGGTCAGCAGATATCAAGGGAATCCTGGTAGAGCTCATTGGATTGCAGTTAAGAATATTCTTAAGTACCTTTGGAGGACCAAGGAATGGTTTCTAGTCCTCGGTGGGAGTGATGACTTAAGGATACGAGGGTACAGTGATGCTAGTTTTCAGACGGACCGGGATAACTTCCGATCGCAGTCAAGCTGGGTCTTTACCCTAAATGGAGGAGTAGTGACATGGAAAAGTTCCAAGCAAGAGATCGTAGCTGATTCAACGTGCGAATCAGATTATATTGCGGTGAGCGAAGCGTCAAAGGAGGCTATATGGTTGAAGAACTTCATTGGAGACCTTGGAGTTGTGCCATCCATAAAAGAGCCGATGGAAATTTTCTATGATAATGAAGGAGCGGTTTCCTTGACCAAGGAACCGAGAGATCATGGCAGATCTCGACATATTGACAGAAAATACCATTTCATCAGACATCGGGTAGAAGAGGGACCCCTCGTTGTGAAGAGGGTATCATCAGAAGAAAACCCAGCAGATCCCCTTACGAAGGGACTGAGTAGGGTTAAACACTTGCAACATGCTAGGAGCATTGGGATGAAGGATGATATAAGTTTGGATTAGATAGGAAATGTGTAATAGATAGTTTGTACTTGACATTCGATGAATAAATAAAATGTGTTATTTATGAGTAAAGCTACTATCTTGTGTTGGTTATTTATCTATTCTTTCCATTTTGCATGTTTTGACTTCCTGAATGATAGGATTATTCAAAAAGGTCCGCAGTCGGTCATATTTTGGAAGTAGATATGAATGAAGACTGTCATGAATTGTTTGTAGATTGTCTAAAAGGTTTTGGACATAGCAAAGGTTTGCTGCAAAGTTCATGAGTGCTTATGAATATGAGTTGAGCATTGGAATAAACCCGAGTTTACTGTATCACTTCGTGGTGTTTTACCTTAAGTGATCGCAAAGCGATAACATCATATACTCTTAAAACTTAGAGACATGGTTGTTGTTTGCTGGTTGGTTATACATTGATAATGTGTAAACGCATCAGTAACTTGATGTTATAAAACACATTATTGTGTGTGATCCATTAGTAAATAATAGGTGCATATGAGTCGAAGTTGATCTGTTCCTTTTATTCTATGAGAATAAAAGTGATATATTGGCCACTTGCTGATTTGGTTTGACTTATGTGTCGGGCCCGGTCAGAATGAAGTTGATGTGTTCAACTAAATTCTATGTCAAACAAATCAGAAATCAAGGAACTATTGCTGGACAATAAGCATTGTCAGCATGATATCCAGAACAGAGGATTATACGATCCCTTATCTAAAGGACAAGTTGATCAGAGTTGACAGCGAAGTATAAGGGCTATGATTGCTAATCGGATTCTAAAGTTATATGTGAGATATAGTTACTAGACTTATCCAAGTGGGAGACTGTTGGAATAGTGTCTAAGCCCGTAACTATATTTGGTATGTACTTGACCCGGTTGTGCATGGTCCTTTTGGGTTGCCTTCTCCAAAGCAACTTGACAAGGTAATTTAAGGAGAAAGAGAGAGTATTATGATTTATTAATATATTATAAGAATAATATATTAAAGGAGAAATCATATTTATTTAATTAGTATTGGTCATAAATTAAGTAGGAATTAATTTGGTGGTCAAAAGAGATTAATTGAATAAAGGGGTATAAACTGTTAAATGTATGATAGTTGAGTTTTAGGTTAAGGAAACCTAATGGGATTAAGGAGGAACGAAATTATGATGGGTATCCATCATATTTTCGTCCAAGGCCTTATTCTAGAAGGTTCCTTGGGTTGCTTGGTGGCTAAGCTGTCCATTAGGGTTTAGACTGAAACCCTAGTAACCTGTAAGTATAAATATGACCCCTATGGCATTGAATTCGGCTACCACTTGATTCTAAGAGATCCCTAGGCTGATTTCTAGCCTCTCTCTTCCTCTCTCATATTGCCTTCTTGCTTGTGGGGTTTGTGAACCATTAGAGGAGTTGCATTTGTGACTCTAAGCTTAAGAGAGGAAGAAAGAGAAGATCTAAGCCAACAAGTGAAGAGGTAAACATCTAGATCTGATTCTATATGTTATTTTTGTTGTTTATATGCTAGATTAGGGTTTTTAAGTCTTGGAATCAAAGCATGTTCAATATAGAAACCTAGATCCAAGCATTAGGGTTTGTATGAGCACATAGGAATGTTTCTTATGCATAAAACCCATCACTACATCCCTATGATGTAGTCCGGGTATTCAAGGTAGGAGTATGAGTATCGGAAAATCCATAAGATGGGAGTCGTTCCTACTAAGTTACCTTTATACTGGGAAAGGTTTCACTCTCTGGCCTGGAAAAATTTGAGAACAATTCAGAACGAAGACCGCGGGAATAAAGGCTCATGAAGGCTTATGGCTAAACACCCTCAATAGAGGTGTGGGGATCCGCTCTAATTGTATTACTTGCAACGGGAAAAGGTGATTTACCTAAAACATAGCGTGAGTAGTGTAATCACTAACTCACTAAATTGTATTATTTTATGGGTGTATTAGCATGAGAAACACGAGGAAAAGACACTTCTCGGGTTCCACGTACTGGCTCCCTCTGTCTACCTCGTATCTTTGACTGGGACCGGCGTTGGTTTCCTTCAGGTAGTTACCTAGGGTTCTCTTCTCCTATAGATATATTGAATTTCTACTCCGTCTTACTTCCGATTCCGACTCTGGGTGTCATCACTTCATGATGGATGACTGGAAATCTCGGAAGTTTAGGCGAATTTCCCACCAATGTCCCTAAAAAGGTAAAGGCACTTGGTGGTTTCAATAGTCTTGTCCTAGTTCATTTATTTCCGAACTGGAAATCTTGTCAATGAACCTCTTTGGGGTCTGAATCAAATCTTGTCTCGAGTACTGAAGTGGATAGGGTTTTCTACAGGGTTCGTGCGAGAATGGAAATGTCTAAAGAATCCTAAGAGATTATTAACATTTCACTGGGTGATCCGTATCGAGTCCTGCTATGATTACATAGGGTATACAAATCATATATAGCTTAGATCCGATAGGCCTTCGAATATGTGATACTACTCTATATCCACATCCCAACGAGGAAAAGGAAGTAGAGCGAAGCCACACATTCTTAGCCTATGGGATCCTTATTATATATAACCTTGGGAGTATACCCTCTGTAATTGTAGGTATATCAATAAGGATCTTTTTAATTCTTCACACAAGGTTATCTATGGATCCTAAAATACCCCTATGGTATTTTAATTTCTTGTTTGATTCTTAACTTCTGAATATGATTATGGGATTAATGTGAGTCTTTTAGTATCCCAAAATACTCCCATAGTATTTTAAACTTTATGTTTGGCTCTAGCATTCCTAGTTGGTAAGTTTCAGACTCGTTGCAACACCACTATCACTCCTAAGCACACGTTCATCGGATCTCGAATAAATGTAGTTGATCAGGTTACATTTATTCCAACTTACGATTACACAACTGCCCAGGTTTGACGGTAATGCTCAACATCCAAAGGCTTTTATTCTTGTTCTTCTTGTGATACTTGTGTTCGAGTGTTTAGATTCTGGATGTTCTTATACTTTGGTAAAATATGGTTATATTTTAAAGTGTAATTTTTGATCAGAGTGTTTTATCCCTATGTATTTATAGGCTGTATATCTTTTATGAATTGACCTGATAATAGCATGATCCATTTCAGGTTGCCTTCATCAAAACAATTTGATAGGATGGATATTTGAGAAAGAGGTTATTTATGATTTATTAATATATTATAAGAATAATATATTAATTCAGAAATCATATTATTGAAATTAGTATTGATCAAGAATAAATTTGGAATTAATTTAGTGATCAAAAGAGACTAATTAAATAAACAGGGACTGATTATGTAAATCAGTGACACACATGGTTTAGGCTAATGATCCATGATTGATTTGTGATGAACTAGGCTTATGAGATAGTCCATGAAGTGTTAGTCCAAATCAATTGTTGGATCATAAGCCTAAGTGTAAAAATTAGGGTTTACAAATGAATCTTGGAATTCTACACTATAAATGTGTTCCCTTAGCTCCGAAAATCGTCACCCCTTGCATTTCAAGAAGAGCATAGCGAATTTTCGTGTCTCATAAACCTCTCTCATATTCATCTAATTGTTATTGGTGTTTATGACTTGTTTGAGGCATCACACTTGGGGTGCTAAGCTCTTATAAGGTCGAGTTCCACAAGCTACAACAAGAGGTAATCTTCTAACTAGTTTTTTTATGATTCATATGTCAACTTGCATGCTAGTTAGGCTTCATGCTTTGGAAAAGGAATAATGCATGTATAATTAGAGAAGAGTTAGATCCAAAGCATTAGGGTTGTATATGTCATACCCCCAAACCGGAACGGCGGAAACGTTCTGGGGTGGATGATGTCATGTCATGTATCACAACATATGCAGTATAGTAATCAAAGTATAACAACCATTGCATTAATAGTAATAGTTTTACATAAGTTACATTTCATAGAGACATTAAAGTAATACAAGTAATAACATAGTTGCAGCTCGGTTCTAGGCTGTCCTCAACAAAATCTCCTAAGATGTACCTGTCTATTGCTGACCTGAGAATACATGTTAATTTGAAAGCGAGTATCAGCATTTTGATAAATGATGGTGAGTTCATAAGTATTTAATGTCATTTGTGTAAGTAAGCATTTTATTCAAGATAACTTTATAAAAGTAGTAGTTTAAAGTCTACAGTGTATTAGAGTCCTTTCCAGAAAATCCTATATTTTCTTATTAAAAGCAATGTTCTACCAAGACTTGATAGTGTTATGTTTTAAAGAGAAATTTTCCCTGAAATAATATCATTACCCAAAATATGGTATTTGACTTTAAAGAAAGTAGGAGAATATTACTAGTAAAATACAAGGGAAAATAACATATGCTTAAGCAGAAAATACTGCTGACTAAGGCAAAGAAATCATAGACTCTAGGAGAGTATCGAGTGAACGACAAGCCTGGCTCAGTCTAACAAAAGGAGACACAGACCCTAGACGGTATCAAATGTACGATACGACTAGCAAGGTCTAAAACAAAGAAACATTATCAAATGAAAGATACAACTAGCAAGGTGTAAAACAAAGAGTAATTCTAAGAGTGTGTTTCTAGTATAAAGTGTTAATTATCGTTACCTTCAGGCCATGAATTATAAGGTAAACATGGAGATACTCGTAACCATACTGATCGACACTAGAGTACTTGACGCCCTACAAGCGTCTGAATAAAAATGACATTTGTCACCCCTTGGCTTGGTAGGCCGTGGACTGTAGCTAACAGTCAGGGTGCGGGGGTGTCAATCCCGTATAGATCTATACACACAATGCCCGCTCTCCCTATAGGAGACTCTGGTTACCAACTTGACGACGGGGAGATCCGTGTCTTGAAGATGCATCTCGTAATCTGAATTCTATTAGAGGCGCTGGACTAATGGTAGAGACTCACAACTGAACTGATCGATGTAAACCTTCATGTCTATACATGAATACATGATATATAATTAATGTTTAAATGACCTTCGGACGAATATCCGATACCCACCAGACCACATCCAAACGAGGAAAAGGAAATAGGGCGAACTAGCCTTCCTAAGTCCTTTAAACATCATTTATATAACTATACAGGTACATGCATGCATTTAATGACGTAGAAGCATTTAACTAAGTAGAAGCGTTTAACAAAGTAGAAGCGTTAAACGAAGTAGAAGAATTAACAAAGTAGAAGCGTTATCAAAGTAGAAGCGTTTCACGAAGTAGAAGCGTTTCACGAAGTAGAAGCATTTAACGAAGTAGTAGCATTTAACTAAGTAGAAGCCTTTAACGAAGTAGAGGCATAACTAAGAAGTAGTATCTGACGAAGTAGAAGTATAAAAACATGGAAGAAAAATTTGATGAAAACTTTGGAAAACCTTTACACTTTAGAAAATCATGACTTGGTATTCTTTTGTAAAATAAGTTTGAAAACCTTTAGAAACCCTTGAAAATCTTTCATAGACAAGTCTTGATTATAACTTTGATAAAACAATATAAGTAAAGAAAACCCTTGTTTAAAATACTGCTGTAACTGAATTTGAAGTAAAACATACAGCGCGAGAGACAATTTGAGAAAAGATTTGAACAAGTAAAGACGTTTTTGGAAAACCATTTACAGTATCATACTTGGTAAAACAGTTGATAGTGTAATAAATCCTTGTGCATGCGGGTTATCAATCACATGTGATTGATATGATAACTGACATGTTTTAACTTGTATCCCCCCCATAAAAGCATGTAAAAACATTTAAAAGGTAAATTCCGGGGTATGAACTCACCTGTTGTAAGCGGATCGAACGAAAGTGCCGGTTGGGTGCTCGGTGTCAAGTAAAGACTTGAACACACTTAGTGACGTTTTGGAAGCGGAAACTTGCGGTTTTGAGGTGAAATCGGACTTGATGAGAGAGAGTAGAGAGAGAAAGTGGGTCTAGGTGGTAAAAAGGGTTCTAAGGAGTGTCCACCCTCCCTTATATAGGGCTTGGGTGTTGTACCCGATATACGACTACCCGATACTTATGTTTAACGAGGTTTAAAATTTTTACCCGGTTAAATGGTCGTAATTAAAAATAAACTTTTTTTCCAATAAATGGAAAGATAACTTACGAGTTTATTTTTGCTTGACGAATATTATTTAAAATATTCCAACGGGTTTAATTCCGGTCAAAAATATTTTTGGGATAAATTTGGCTAATTTTTGACATAATTAATTTCGACGTTAAAACTTACAGAAAATTTTGGGTTGTCACAGTATATGCACCATAGGGATATTAAAGTACATAAAACCCAACAGTGGTATTAGAGCCTAGGGTAGTTTTCTGTTATATTGATGCATTGATTAATTTTCAAAGCTGAAAAAGTCTCTTTTCTGGCCTCTGACTGATGAACTCGATGAGTCCAATGATCTGACTCGAGGAGTTCACTCGCAAACTAGCAACTCGACGAGTTCAGTTCATGCACTTGACGAGTAGGATCTTCTACTTGCAAATTTTCGAGCTTTTTGGCCAGAATTGGATTAAGATCATTACCACAAAACTGTTTTGTATCATAAAATCTATTTTTTCTTATAGGGTAGTGATTATCGTCATCCAATAACATGATGATTGTTAAATTTTAAGATAATTACTTGATTTTGTTTAAAACTAATTATTTGTAGAATTTGAAATTATCTTGCTATATGAGTAGTATTAGGTAAAATCGGTAAATGATAAATTATATGATTATTTTTATTAGTTAAATTTGATATAGAAGTTTCTTAAAGAGTTTCATAACTTGTCCTCAAGTTATGAAATATGAAAAGTCTCTTTCATGAAACTTTAACACTTTAAGTTATGGAATTCAAAAAGTCTTGAAAAGTTTCATAAATTGCCCTAAAGTTATGGAAATTGGAAAGTCTCATTTATGTAACATTAAATTCTAAAACTCAAGAATTTTTAAATAGTTTCAAAACTTGCCCTCAAGTTTTGAAATTTGAAGAGTCAAATTTATGAAAATTTAATTCCAAACCCTAGAATTTTAAAAGATTAAAATTCAACCCTATACTATTATAATATTAAATACTTATATATATATATATATATATATATATATATATATATATATATATAAGACAAATCAGTCTTACCTTTAGTATGCCTCATTCATGATGCTAGTCTATAAGGGTGTTTAAGGAAGCGGCCTATAATATGACCGCCATTGGGTATCTTCTTTTACCCACCGCACTCTTGACTAGTGGAGGGTCGTTAGCCGAATGGGTAGGATAAGATATTAATCCTCATTAATAAGTATAGAGATGTTATAAAGTAACCATAATTTTATATATTCCCAATCTTAGTTACTTTAGGAAAAATGTGAAGTTGGAGCTATTCCATGAAATTGTACTTTGCACCTTGCTAAGTTGTTAGTGGAGCGTGTGTGGTTAACCGACACACTGATTTGGGACTGGCTGTAACATAGCAAAATCGAGACCTAAAACTTTTTGTCTTAAAGTATATTACTTGTAAAAAATAGTTAACGAAAATCAACATTAAAACTCTTTCAAACATAAAGTCGTAAATCACAAGTCTCGTAACCATATTAGCAAATAGTGTAATATATCAGAGTATAATCCTAGGTTCCTCAACGCGGAACATCATGAGTGAATGTGTAAATGTGTGATGCGCTGTTACCCCACCGACTATTTCCCCTTAGCTGAAGAGGTATCTAAAACCAAAACTAAAAACCATAAGTACAAAGCTTAGTGAGTTCCCCCATCATACCCATACCAAATAATGCATAATCTTCGGTATCTTTCAACTGGTAACTGTCAGGCATAGCCAAGAGCTGGGCTCCTCCTCGATATCTTTCAACCGGTAACCGGGAACTAACCTCCCCTGCGGTATCTTTCAACCGGTAATCGAGGACTATTTCACCCCTACTACTGCTAACACATAGCAAGCATAGTAAACATATCAAGCACAATAATCGTATCTGGCACAGTAATCATATCTCATATCAACACTAGATAATTATCACAAAGACAATCATCTATCCAACACTCTTACTCATGGGCCGACATTGTGGCCGTAGACCCACTCCTACTAGGAGAAAACTCACCTTAAAGTCGTGTAGTGTCTACACTATCCTCAGTGTGAAAATCAACTTTCCCCGACTCCTCAATCCCTACAAAACAAATTTTCCAAGTTATCAATTCATAGTCATAACCCTTACAAGAGTTACTCAAATCCAAGTCAAAGTCAAAGTCAAATCCTTGGTTAAAGTCAACATCTGGTTGACTCGACTCGCCGAGTTGGCCCGCCAAGTCATCGAGTCCCCATATCCAAAAAATTCCATAATTCCGTCCCTACTCGTTGAGTCTAGCAAGAGCTCGACGAGTTCACCTTCAACAATACAACAAACTATCTTCAAACGACTCGCCGAGTTCGTCCTTGAACTCGTCGAGTTCATCTTCATCCATAAGAAGGTGTTCAGTCTATGACTCGCCGAGTTCCCCATGAACTCGCCGAGTCCGTCTTCATGTGGTTGGGACATTGCCTTGAACTCGCCGAGTATATTCATCCACTCGTCGAGTCCTATGATTTCCAGGTCCCTAGTGAATCTAAACGACTGGAGAACCTTTCATCTTAGCATCTGGTCCATAAACAGAAAGGATTTGGTGGAAAATACAACCTAACTCGCCGAGTCCCATGAACGAATCGTTGAGTCCATCTTTGTCCAAAACTATACAGTCGATTATAATGGGTCTTAGCACATCCAAACCATAGATTTGGCCTCCTAGGGTCCATTTTATACGTAAAGCTACAAACTTGATGTACATGCATGGGGCCTTTGGCTCAAAAAGCCATAAAAGAAGGTCTACAAGATGCATGGGGTCTTTATGGCAACAAAGTTGGCACCTTTATGCCATAAAGACCCCCAATAGTTCTAGATCCGAAGTGCAACTTCAAGAATACCCACAAAATCCGATTCTAGCTTCTCTATGCTCATAAAAGGGTAGAAATAGCCCCAAATCAAAATCTAAGAGATAGATGGTCAAGGTTCTAGCTTTTTACCTTGAATGAGCTCAGAATGGAGTAAAACTTCTGGATCTCCTTGCTTCTACTTGAACTTCCAAGCTTCCTTCTTCTTCTCCAACGTCAAACAAACACAAAAAGGCACCAAAAGGCTCAAGAACACTCAATAAATGGTTTAGGGTTTCAATCTAGGGCTTCTCTGAGTTGGAAGGGTGATGGAGGCTGGTTCGGGATGAGATAAAGTGTTTAAATAGGGTGTAAACCCTAAACATTAGGGTTTTGTCCAGACAACTCCTATTCACCGAGTCTGTCTCCTGACTCGTCGAGTAGATCACTAAAACCCCCGCATAATGTCCAGTCTACTCGACGAGTTGGGCCTCCAACTCGCTGAGGCCCAAAGTAAATTACAACATTACTTGAATTTAAATACGTACCAGGAACCGGGTGTTACACTAGCAAGAATGGCAAAGGGTAGCTTGATGTTCATCATGGATCAATATGGTTAACCGGCACATTCATTAGGTGATAAGTAACATCAAGAGTACCAAGCATATTTGCATGGTTATTCACACCTTGTTGGTGATCCTTGGTATCCCAGTCACAAGCTTGAAGGGCATAATCGAGATTTAAACATGCCATAGAAAGGTTTAATGAATCTCAAAAGAATCTAGGAAATTCAATTCATTTAAAATTTAATCTTCATTTTCGTTTTTCATGGTGGAAATTGGTAAATCGTCATTTAACTACCTTGAAATATTTTACAATTGGATTACGGCATCCTTTTTCCGAATTGTTGAATATTGTGTTAGGTCTTAGCCATAATATTTCATTTGCGTGTTATATTAAGGATCCTTATCTAATATAAACTTTGTTTTTCTTTTCAGATATCTACTTCGAACACTGCTTTAAACCCAATCCCTTCTAACTCTTTCTCCCTCATGATGTTATGTGGGAGGGTCATCTTTGATGGATCAAATTTCAATGATTGGATTCGAAACATTTGCATGGCCATTCGCTACGAGGACAAAGAATATGTTCTCGATAAGGAGCTAAAGGATATTGACGAAAACACTGCCACTCCCGAACAGATTGCTGAATATAAGACTCATGAGAGGGACGCGAAAAGGTGTCATGTATCATGATTGCTACCATGACTGTTGCACTTCAAAAGTCCTATGAGGACTTTTGGCCCTATGAGATTAACCAAGATTTGATGGAAAGGTACCATCAAAGTGTCCGACAGGAAATGTATGAAATCATAGCCTCCATGATCACAACAAATATGAAGGATGGAGAGTCCATCACGACCTACCTGCAAAAGATGATGGGTTTTAGGTAAAACAAATTAACTAGAAAAACAATTCCTAAGTTCACATGCAACCTACTTTGGATCTATGTTTTAACTATTGAACATACAACTTTGAATTGCAAAACAAGAACCCTAGAGGAGAGAGGCTAATTTCGAAATTAACAAACTAGGGTTTAAGAGTTACATACCTTTCAATTGTTATAGTAAACAATTGATAATCCTCTTGATCTTGATCTTGATCTTCTTGGAAGCTTAGCACCACAAATGTAATGCCTATAATGGAATGACACCCAATAACTAGCAAGAAGGAAACTAGAAGGAGAGAGAGGGAGGGAGTATGCAATTCTCGGCCTAGGGTTTCTTCAAAAGAAGGAGTGCCCAAAATGTGAACCAGGAGGCTCCTTATATAGCTAAGGGATCTAGGGTTTACGGAAAAACGCTAATGCTCCTTGCTTAGGGCCTAAGCAAACCCAAAGGCCTTATCCAAGCCCCCATGGACGAAATCATTAGGGTTTCCCCTATAGATTTCGTCCACCCTCTTCTAAGGGGTTTCTGGAGCCTTCCACTCAACTATTAGATAAATGCAAACTAGTCCCTGCACTTTATAATTAATACAGTTGACCCCAAAATTAATTCTAATTAATTTCTGGCTAACTATTAATTAAACATTATGATTACTAATTAATATATTAATCTCTTAACATATTAATAAATCATTTATATTAATTTATTAATCTAATAATAAATCAATATCTCTCCTTTCATAATTTCCTTGTCCGGTTGCTAGGTTTGAGGGCAACCCAAAAGGACTGTGCTGCTATCAATTCAAGTACATACCAATTATAGTTATGGTCTTAGACACCTAATCCAACATTCTCCCTCTTGGATAAGTCTGTAACTATAATTGCTAGTATGACTTCTAAATTTGACCAACAAATTGTAGCTTCCAAAAGCTGCTGCCGAACTCTGACCCAGTCAGTTACGTGTCCTAAGATAAGTGATCATATGACCCTTCGTTCTACTAGATATCTCTAGACATAAGACATGGAATACAATCAATCTCTTTGTCCAAAATCTATGTTTCCCGATTTCTGATTTGTGATGATATAGGACTTCTAATCGAACACATCTATTTAGTCCTGGCTGGGCCCAGAACAAAAGTCAACACCAAATCATCGAGGGGCCCACAGATATCGCTTTTCCCATTAGGGCAAAAGGAAAGAATAAACATTGACTCATATGCTTATATCTTTTACTCATCAAACCATACATGAAAATATATTTTATAACACCAAGTTACTGATGTGTTTTCGTATCACCAATGTATAGCCGACTTGCAAATTACAACTCATATATCTCTGTTTCAAGATCATAGATATTATCATTTCAGTATTACTCATGATGAATTCCATGAAGTAATACTCTAAGCGTGGGTTTAACCAATACTCAAATCTCACTCTCTGAGTACTCATGAACATTGCAACAATTCTATTGCTATGTCTATCCTTAGACAATCTGCAATCCAATTCATGACAGTCTTAATTTACTACTTACTTCCAAAAGTACGACCGACTATGGAGGTTCGAATAACCCAGTTATACAGGAAGTCCAAACATGCAAACTGAAACACAACAATAATACTTAATCCTATATGGCCCTAAGCTTGCGAGAGTAAATAAAACACTTCTATTTATCCACCATATTGATTACTCATTATTTATCATTTAATGTTTCGGATAATCAACTCATTACTTGAATTACAATAATTGTCTCATGCTCCAAGCATGCACACTTTGTTTCCTGTGGTCCTTACTTTGTGAAATAGATCAATTGAAAAACTTTTCCAATGATACTCATTTCACAATTCCCAATCCCTATTATTAGTGTTAGAACACAAGGTTCTTGCTACTACTAGAATATGCTAGATTCTAACATTTTATGCAATGATCATTTCACAGTCATAGCACAAAAGTCACCAAGACTTGGCCAATAAAATTACAAAGTACTCTTATCAAAATTGATACAAGACAATTCTATAGACGCGAAGTCTCACATTCAAAGTACATTCCTTTGAACATCCTTCTTGCATAAAAGTTCTAATCTAGACATAGACTCTCAACATCCAACTCCCAATATGGAAACATTTCCATATTTGCCTTATGACAACTCATTCTTAATAGAATGTTATCTATTCATAATAATGTTGATATGGTCCATCCAATACCATACTTCCAACTACTCACAAGGGACCAATCCTCAGCGAACTTTGGATCGTTCTTTGATAGTTGTTTAATTATTTTAGTCAAAACCGATTCTAGTCCTTTTTCCCTCTTAATGTGCTAGACATTTGGAAAATTTAAGAATGGTCAAATATTATAGCATTTGCAATCGATCCTATACCGAAGCGTATGGGACACGATGCATGATACTTTATCAATCTTCTGCCATAATATTTTATGTGTCACGTTCTCACAATTCGAACTATGAAGAGGGATACCATATTCATAATCGAAATTTAAGAACACACTATGTATCCTTTTACTAAGTTTATTAAAATTTCTCAATCTAAGCTTTAGATTTTGAAACGAAGTATAATATTATCTCCCTTAATTATAGCAAAAGTAACTTATCAACTCATGCAACTTTGCAAATTGAAACTTTTGTTTTTCTATAATTAATATTGCCAACTTGCATTACTTAAAATAATAATAATCATGCTCCCACTAACATGATGATTATATCTATCCTAGCATAACATTTATGCTCCCACTAGCTTTGACATGTATTCAGAAATTAGCTGGACTTCTAGAAACCAATTACTTATTGACTTTCTTTTCCAAAGTTCAGATTCCTGAAACCGAGACACTTTGATAAGCCTTTATTTAAGCTTCTCGAACTCATGCACCTTCCCTTAGATAACCCATATGCATGTTTAAACATTTCTAGAATATGTCTAAAATGTTCAGACCCATTTGCCATTTCCTACAATTCAAACTATGAAGAGGGATGCCGTAATCATAATCGAATTTGAGAAATACAAATTACATAATGCTATCTTAAAAATCTTTCTTAGTGAAAGCGTTTCCTCACAATCATTTTTCACGAAGGAGAGAAACCTTATAACACTCAGATTTTGTGGTGTATGTGTTCCTATCCATGTGAATTTGTCATAACCATAATCATAAGACAACAATTGTGACAAATCCAAACTCTTATGGATCGAACATGTCCATTCTTAATTTCTTGCCATCAAGGGTCCCACCTTTGCTTCCAAGTTATTTAGCTACTCACCCCTACCTTTCAATGTACTTTCCATTGATCAAGGTGCCTTGCCCCTATGCAACCCATTGAGATCTCATAGAATTCACATGCATAGTTGACTAACTTGGAATGGCACAGAAACAATAATATGTGAACACGATAGGTTAGAAACCTCAAGTCATGTGCTAGTGATTAACTATCGATTTATTCTTGATTTGTTCTTGAAACTTTTCAAGACAATTGAGACTCCCACTGACCTCTTTGACATATTTGATTCTCTTGCCAGGAACATTTCCTAGACAGAAAAATATACAAGAGTTAGTGTAGTTCTTATCAAGACAAAACACTTCACATAATTGATCCTAGTTGGTCTTTGTCTTATTCAAGACAGTACAACTTACCAATTTCAAATGTGCAAGAATAAGAAAGCCTTTTCCAAACTCCACATTTGATGAGTGTTATAAACCTACTTAAGACCTGTCACTCAATTCACAATCTTGGAATACAACTCTAAGACTTGATATTGGAACGAAGTATGATTGATTTCTTGATTTTAACCATTTCCACAATTCTCGATTCCTCTTTTTAGACATGCAAATGCACTAAGACTCGCTTAGAGGATCAATTGAGATATGGTTCCTAATCATTAAGACTTATCATAAAACATAATAAAAGGTACTCTTCCTTCTTCTTAGAATAGAGAAATTTTTATCTTTCTGCCTACTTGATTCTTTTTTATTCGTTCTGATTTTCATTGAAACTCTTTCAATCAACTCAGAGTTACACTTAATCTTATAAGTAGAATCATATTTACCAAACTTTAGTAAATCATGACAAATATCTTATCTATTTTGTGGTGGACTTGATCAATGCACAACCTAGTGTACTCGATCTCCTAGTCCTTCACTTGACACTTTGTCAGAGAATTACTCTAATTTTCAAATATGAAAGTTTTTCATTCATCACACAACAAAGTTGCATGATTCCAAGTTTTTGTCCAACTGAAACTTGGGCGATGAGAAACTCTCCCTATTTGGTAAATTCTCGACATTTCCACAAATAACATAATTAAGAATCAAATCCATTATTGCAAATAATCAATTTTTTATACACGCCATTGCAAAGATAAATAAATAAGATAAAATCAAAAATTTATTTTATTGCGGAAAAATTTGTCCTTACAATGCAGTTCAATTGAAAAAGTATGTTATTAGCAATCTATTCTAACTCCAAGTAGTAGCTCAAGAATCCAATCTTCAAGCAATGCGATCGAAATCCATTTCTTCAAGATTTGGTTGAGCTCACTTCTTCCCTTAAGCTTCCTCTCTTTTCTTTGATCCTACGAAACATCAAAATGTAATCTTATCACATCATGAATTAAGAATCTGGAATAGGAACTTAAAAGAGCTATATAGTGGATTTCATGCCTAAATATGAGTCATAACACTAGACTCTCCCATCTCTTAGATCCCTCAGCTAGATAGGGCAGCTTCGTCTCCAATGCCCCTTCTCTTGGCAATAAAAGCAAGTGGACCTTTTTGGAATGACACAAGGAACTATCTCAGAGTTTACCTTTTCTGGATCTCCAATGTCATCATTTTCAATGTCCATTGAAGTTTGGGAGTTTGATTCACCAGACAAATTTGCTTGACCAACACGCCAAATCATTGCTGATTCAGCAGTTATGAGCAAATAAGTGAGATCAATGAGGGTCACATCGTGATCCATCATATAGTACTCTCTAACGAACTCACTATATAATTCAGGAAGTGACTGAAGAACCCAGTCAATGGCCAACTCACTTGAAATCTCGACACCAAACATGCTTAACCTATCAATGTGTGACTTCATCTCCAAGACGTGTGTACACATAGGTTTCCCATCTTCGTGTTTACTTGCCAAAAGGGCTTGAGTGAGCTTGAACTTTTCAAGACTTCGAACATGTAGGATAGGGAGAATAATTGGAGGAGGTGGAGGAAGTGAAGTATGATCTCTTGTTCCTCAATCATATCGTGGAACATCATCTTCATTTTGAAAACTTGTCCTTTGGAGTTTGGGAAGACCATGATTGTCAGAACTAGACATCTACAACAACGGGAGAAAATTGAAGTTAGTTGATAAGAATCCTTGATGTAACACCCAAATGAAACATTGAGGATAGGATCCAACACAATATTCTACAACCTAGAAGAGGGATGTCGTAATCTAGTTGCAGAATATTTGAAGGTAGGTAAATGACGATTTACCAATTTCCACCATGAAAAACGAAAAAGAAGGTTAAGTTTTAAATATATTGGAAACTCCTAGATCTTTTGAGATACATTGAACTTTTCAATGGCGTGTTTTAATCTCGGATTATGCTCTTCTATTTGTGACTGGGATGCCGAGGATCACAAACATGATGTGAATAACCATGCAAATGTGCTTGGTAACCTCATTGTCTTTATCATTAACTATTGATGTGCCGGTAAACCACACACGCTCCATCAAAATGACAATTATGAGATACCCATTACTACTCTTTATTAGTGCCTTTTAGTGTGCTGGTTAACCACACACGCTCCACCAACGACCAATAAAGCATAATGTGCAATTTCATGGGTTAGCATACTTTTCACATTTTTCCTAAAGTAACTAGAGTTTGGATTTTGTAAAATAATGTGCTAGTACTTTCTTTAATAACATTATACTTTTAATGAGATGTAGTTGTCCTATCAAATCTGTTCTGCTAACGACCCTCCACTAATCAAGGAAGCGGTGGGTGAGAGTGGACACCCATTCAACTACCATTTTATAGGCAGTTTCCTTATACCCCCCTTATAGATTAGCTTCACGAATGAGGCATACTAGCGATTTGACTAACCATAGTCTTATACATATATAATATTTAACTTTTAATTATACTATATATAAGGTGTGTTTTAAACTTTTAAGACTTTAGGGTTTATATGTAAATTTCGAAAATTAAGATATTAATTTGAAATTTAAAATAAACCAAATAACTAGATTTAATATTTATCTATTAATTAACTTTTAATAAATTAATTAAATCTTGCAAGGATTATCTAATTAAATTAAACAATTAATTTAATCCTAATCCATATCCCTTCTAGATTTTGAAAATATGGGGATAGGATAATTTCCTTATTTTTCTCAATTCTCCAATAAGGCAACTATTATCTAAAACAAAGAAACCCTAAAAGAGGTAGCATATTTCGAAATTTCAAGGGGAGGAGGCTAGGGTTTTCAAAACCCTAACCCTAATTTCGATTAGGGTTCATGGAGGCTAGGGTTTTTCGAAAACCCTTTGAACCAAAAACCCTAGAAATCGAAATTTTGGCCTTTTAGGGTTTAATAGCTATAAACCCTAATTTTCAATTCAACTATTATAACAATTCAATTTAAAACAACAATGGCTCTGATACCACTGATGGGTTTTAGGTAAAACAAATAAACTAGAAAAACAATTCCTAAGTTCACATGCAACCTACTTTGGATCTATGTTTTAACTATTGAACATACAACTTTGAATTGCAAAACAAGAACCCTAGAGGAGAGAGGCTAATTTCGAAATTAACAAAATAGGGTTTAAGAGTTACATACCTTTCAATTGTTATAGTAAACAATTGATAATCCTCTTGATCTTGATCTTGATCTTCTTGGAAGCTTAGCACCACAAATGTAATGCCTCTAATGGAATCACACCCAATAACTAGCAAGAAGGAAACTAGAAAGAGAGAGAGGGTGGGAGTATGCAAATATCTGCCTAGGGTTTCTTCAAAAGAAGGAATGCCCAAAATGTGAACCATGAGGCTCCTTATATAGCTGAGGGATCTAGGGTTTAGAGAAAAATCCTAATGCTCCTTGCTTAGGGCCTAAGCAAACCAAACAGCCTTATCCAAGCCCCAATGGACGAAATCATTAGGGTTTCCCCTATAGATTTTATCCACCCTCTTCCAAGGGGTTTCTGGAGCCTTCCACTCAATTATTAGATAATTGCAAACTAGTCCCTGCACTTTATAATTAATACAGTTAACCCCAAAATTAATTCTAATTAATTTCTAGCTAACTATTAATTAAACATTATGATTACTAATTAATATATTAATCTTTTAACATATTAATAAATCATTTATATTAATTTATTAATCTAATAATAAATAAATATCTCTCCTTTCATAATTTTCTTGTCCGGTTGCTAGGTTTGAGGGCAACCCAAAAGGATTGTGCTGCTATCAATTCAAGTACATACCAATTATAGTTATGGGCTTAGACACCTAATCCAACAAAAGATGAAAAGGTTTGTGGACCTCTTGCTAAAGTTGAATGTCAAATTCAATGAAGAGTTAGCTATTGACATTATCCTACACTCATTACCTCCTTGTTATGAGTAGTTCAGAATGACCTATCATCTGAACAAGAAGGAAGTCACTCTAAGCAAGCTTCAGGGCCTTTTGAGAACTACTAAAAGTAGTTTGAAAGGAAAATTTGTTGTGTCTGCTCCTACCACTGCCCTTGTCTTTGCAATTGGACATGGGAAGGGAAAGAAGAGGAAGGTTCCTTCTAAGAGCCACAGGGGAAAGTCCCATGATGGATCCTCTTCTAGTGGGACCAAAGTTGGTTCTGCTAAAATCTCTTCCAATCCAAAGGAAGCAGAATGCTTCCATTGTCATGAAAAAGGGCACTGGAAATGAAGATGCCCCAAATACTTGCAAGACATAAAGTATGGGAAGATCAAGCCCACCTTCGCAGGTATTTACACTATTCAATCTAATAACTCATCACATGCTAATGCTTGGTTCCTTGATACAGGATGTGGTTTTCATATTTGTTCTTATTTGAAGGGTCTAAAAAAAGTTGGGGTATGGAGCAAGGGAAGATGAACTTGATCATGGGGCATAGGAAAGTGTTGCAAGTCACCAAGATTGGATTTTATTCTTTATTTCTTAGTAGTGGGTTAAATTTAGAGTTGAATAATTGTTGCTACTCGTCTAATACGATGATAAATATTAATTCTTTTCATGGTTTGTATGAACAAGGTTTTACTTTTTCATTTAATAATGAGATTGGTGGTATTAATGGTTATTATAATGGTAAATTTTATTTTGAAGCATTATGTTTTAATGGTATATATGAAACTGTGATGGTTGTAGATAACTTAGGAAATAATGTGTTGCATATCGATTCGTCCAATGGTTTGGATAAAGCATGCTTATGGCATTGTCGTCTTGGACATGTCAACAAGAAGCGCATAGCCCAACTAAAAAAGGATAGAGTGTTGGAGTCATTTGACTCAAAGTCAGATGACACATGTGAATCTTTTTTACTTGAAAAGATGACCAAGTCACCCTTCACTGGTTCTTGTGCAAGGGGTGAGGATTTGTTGGATCTCATACACATTGATGCGTGTGGACCCTTCAGATCTGCTACAAGGGATGCTAACTGCTTCTATGTGACTTTTACTAATGATTATAGTAGATATGGGTATATCTACTTAATCAAGCATAAGTTAGAAACCTTTGAAAAATTCAAAGAGTTTAAACAAGAAGTGGAGAATCAATTGGGAAGGAAGATAAAGATGCTCCAATCCAATCGAGGTAGCGAGTATCTTAGTATCGAGTTCGACGACTATCTTAAAGAACATGGAATTGTTTCACAATTGACGCCACCTAGGACGCCACAACTTAATGGTGTGGCTGAGAGGCGCAATTGAACCTTGTTTTACATGGTTCGTTCCATGATG
Source organism: Lactuca sativa (assembly GCF_002870075.4). NCBI lineage: Eukaryota > Viridiplantae > Streptophyta > Magnoliopsida > Asterales > Asteraceae > Lactuca > Lactuca sativa. The sequence goes on from NC_056629.2 coordinate 192,904,306, forward strand.
AGTCGAGCTTCATTACCTATATCATTCTGGGGGTATGCCTTAAAGACTTCCGCCCATATCCTTAATCTAGTCCCAACTAAAAGGGTTGCCAAAACACCTCATGATATCTGGACAGGGAAGGTTCCCTCGTTAGCACATATCAAGGTTTGGGGTTGCGAGGCTTTCGTAAGACGAGAGACTTACGACAAGCTCGAACCTCGTAGTGAGCAATGTATTTTCATCGGCTACCCACAGAAGTCCTTTGGATATCTCTTCTATAGACCGAGTGACAATGTTGTCTTCGTTGCGAGGAGAGGGGTTTTCCGCGAAAGAGAAGTCATATGCCAAGAGGATAGTGGGAGGAAAATTGACCTTGAAGAGCTTCAAGAGTTAAGCGATGAAGGAACCTCAAACACTAGCGCTCAACCCGAGGAGGAAACTCCGGTTGAACCAGTTGACGAGTCCTTACCTCTTAGATGTTCTAGTAGAGTTAGAATAGCACCTGAGTTTTATGGTTTCAATATTACTATAGATGGTGATACATTTATCAGTGATAGAACACTACTAAATTTGGATGAACCCAACAACTACAAGGAAGCCATGGCAGGCCCCGAGTCCGCAAAATGGAAAGAGGTGATAGACAACGAGATTCAGTCCATATATGACAATCAATTTTGGAACTTGGTTGAAAATGTACCAGGTCGTAAGAAAGTCGGGTGCAAATGGATCTTCAAGAAGAAGAATGTAACACCCCAAAAATCAAGACCAAAAATTTCATTTTTAATTAAGTAACCTATAAAGCAGTTTACTGAAAACATCATCGATATCATAACAAACCATAATCCCATAAGTTAAGTATCATAAAACATGTCGAGGAATAATAATAATGTCAAAGTACAATCCCAAGAACATCATTGTGCGAAAATCTTGTGTGTGCGATGTGCTGCTACTGTACTGGTTCCTTCCCCTTCGCTGAAGAGGTACATGAAAGAAAACTGAAAACTATAAGAACAAATCTTAGCGAGTTCCCCCCCATCATAGGACATACCAAATAAGTCATCTCCCTCAGTATCTTTCAACCGGTATCTAACTAGCATGACTAAGAGTTGGGCTCCCTTTCGGTATCTTACAGTTGGTAACCGGGAGCTAACCTCTCCTTCGGTATCTTACAACTGGTAACCAGGAGCTAACCTACCCTTCAGTATCTTTCAACCGGTTTCCGGGAGATAACCTCCCCTTCGGTATCTTTCAACCGGTAGCTAAGGACTATTTCACCCCTACCACTACCACATAATAACATATCATGAACATATATCTAGGCATGTATGGGTGTTGTCTACCCCTTCGGTGTCTTTCAACCGATAACTGGGGACTGTACCACCCTTGCTACTACTAACACATTTAGCATCCTAGGACATAATCATAACAGATAACAACATACCAGATAATTATCACAAAGACAATCATCTATACTATAATCTCTTACTAGTGAGCCAACCTTGGTATCTTAGATCCACTTCTACTGGAAGGTAACTCACCTTAGTGTCATAAAGTGTCCGAGCTGTCCTCGCTGCCAAGATGAACTCCTCTCGATTCCTACACATAACGATCTTCCTTAATTACCATTTCGTGGTCAACTCATGTCAAAGTCAAAGTCAAGGTCAACACTTTGGTCAAAGTCAACTATGGGTTAAAGTTAACATCTGGCTGACTCAACTCGCTAAGCTGACCTACCAACTCGCCAAGTTCCATAGTCCTTAGAACATTAAAAGTTTCGACCCTACTCGTCGAGTCTTTCAAGAACTCGCCGAGTTCTCCTTCATACGAAGTCGGGACTTTCTCCTATTGACTCGTTGAGTTCATCCTTGAACTTGTCAAGTCCTTATTCATGCAAGAAGGCACATCTAGTTCTGGACTATGACAAACCAAAATTTCTATTATGTACAACATATCACATCAATAGAAGTCAAATCAGTTACTGTTAATTTTCAGATATTTTGGAATAAGTTTGTGTATTTTAGGATTAACACTTTAGGAGATATCAGGAGAGAGGATGCACCAGGGTTTATTATGCAACAATAAAGTCCCGACACATCAAAATATTGGAGTTTACAGCCTAAACAATGGTGTTTACGGCCGTAAACCTCAAGGAAGGGGGTATATAAGTGACACTTAGTCATTTATACAAATTTTCCACCTTTTCAAGAACAAATCTCAAACTCTCTCAAGTATCATCCAAGTTTTCTTCAAGATCTTTAATCTAGTAAGTGTTTCTAGGTCTTTCAACTTGTATCCCCCCTCTATAAAAGCATTTCAAAACATTTAAAAGGTTAATTAGAGGGGTATGAACTCACCTGTAGTGAGTGGTATGGATGTAACGCCTGTGTTTCCGGGCATGCCACTTTTAGCAATGTAATAGTCTAGGTTAACCTTTGTAACCCGTTTTGAAATAATAAGAGTGTATTATTTGAGTATTATGTGTTTTGTGCTTAATTGCTTAATTATGTGGTCTGATTAATTAAGAATAAAAATAAGCGTCAAAATTTAAGTATAAAATAAACTTGATATCTTTGGTTAATGTTGTAGTAGTTGAAACGAGGTTTCTGAATATATATAGAACGCCAAAATCTGACTTCGTATGAGGAAGTTATGATTTATCGAAGTTTCGGCTTAGAAGTGTGCAACCTGTTATACTCGATTTGAGATCGAGCGGTTTTTAGCCGAAGCAATCGAAACGAGGATCGAAGGTCTCGTTGTTGGTATCGAAGCGATAAAAAGTTAGGCGAGAACGGACGTCAAACGAAGAAATTATGAATTTATAACGAAGTTTTTCTGTCTCGGCCTATTAAAAATAAATAATAAAAATAAAATTAAAAATTGCCGACAGAGTCTAAACGAAAGTTGTAGAGCGTAGTCTCACCTTCACGTGGATATAAAGAACGTCGAAAACCGAGTTCGTATGAAGAAGATATGAATTTCCGAAGTTTATTAAATATTTTGTATTTAAATTTAATTGAAAAATCCGGTATTATCCGAGGATGAGTCATCGGACTCATCCAAAGTACGCCCCGCGTACTCGTGTACGCCCCCCGTACAGCGAAGCATGACGACCCTCGCATCAAGTGGCTTCGGATGACGAACGCCATGACAATTTCGGAATTGTACGCCCCGCATACTCCGAGGCTCCAGCCTCCTATAAATAGGATCCGAGGGCAGCCGAGTTCTTTTGCTGTTTTCACTCTTCTTTCTCCCGTTTCGCATCGTTTTGCGTGCCAGAAATACCCCGAAGCCCCGGTATTATTCTTGAGCCTCGAGGCAAGTCTTGAGATCCCGAAGATCCCGAGAAGTGCGGTTCCCGAGCCGAAGCTCTGCCCGCGAGAAGTTCGATTTTTGTGAAGATCTTCCAGATCTGCTGAGGATTACTACTTTTGCAAGTCGTAGTGCTGTCCGATCATCTTCTGATCAAGTGAGTGTATACTACCTTTCATAAACACGATAATAATACAAGTATGGTTCGAGTGTATTAAGTATATTGTTGTTTATATGTGTGAATGTGTATTCACTTTCTTCTAACTCATAGATATGATTTATTCTCTATGAGATACGTGTTATGTGTGTGTGTGTGACTCATCTGTTATGTGAAATATGTGTTGATTAAATCATGCTATACAGGTTTTTAAACTATGTATAAAAATGTATATTTTATCTACTAATATGTTGGGTAGAACATGGGTAGATAGTTGGTGTGTAATAAACAGATGAGAGGCCTCGTTGTTGTTTGATTTAGTCATCTAGCGGAGTTTAGATGACGACCACATACTTTTCTAGATAGTCTTGTGGAAACATTAGCAGGTTCGCCACTTGTAGGTGTTAATGAACTTGGGTGTTCATTCGCTGTACTCCATCCCCCTCATGGTTGCCTTATTTGACTTATATTGCTGAGGAACCCCCGAAGCATGTGTTGTCGCCCCGATGAAATATTCTTAGACTAGATCCCTTATGTTAGTTGTCTTAGGGACATAAAGTGAGAATAACGGGAATGGGTAATTGGGTTATTGTTGGTTGGTGAAAATTAAATATGATTATTTATTGTGGGTTGAAAACCCTATATGCTCACCAGGCTCCCAAGCCTGACCCACTCAGTTTTATTTGTATTACAGTAAGTGGCGCGAAGGCATAAGATAGATGAACCATCAGTTGTTTTGTTTACAAGTCTTTATATGTATATATTTGTTGAATGACTTGTAATGTTATCGTTTATGCTTATTGGTCTGTATCGGAACATGACACCCCGAGTTTTGATTATATAATGAAAAATACATTTCTTTTATGAAATGCTTTGGTAAACATTGTTTTATCATGTTTTGTTTTTGGGAACAAATTCTGCAACTCTTTCAAATCAAAAGGATTTACTCTGAAATTATTTTAAAAGCATAAATAAAAATCGGTCTTTTCTGGCCGAGATTTTGGGGATGTCACAGTTGGTATCAGAGCATTAGTTTAAGAGAACTAGGAATTCGTAGGATTTCTAGACTTAAACTTAGAATGCTAAGTGAAATTTTGAGATGTGTGTCTGTTATGTTTTAGACACGAGCACTAGTTTATTTTAGGGAAGTTGCCTAAAATTCTTTATGTGCTAAATGTTATATGTTTCCATATATGATATTATTTGTTCGGATCTATGGTCTGTTGCCGACCGGATCTAGAAAACTTATGTGTGTAGGATTCTAAGCGTACGTCTACGATATTAGAACTAGCATGTAAACGTTTCGGAGTGATAAGGATGATTTGAATATCTATCGTGATTGAGGATCTAATTTCACCTTATTCGGTGTGTAGATCAAAATGGTGAGAACAAGAAGTGGAGTTGGAAATGCTGACGAAAACAGGAATCAACCACTAGTGATTGAACAAATACCTATCGTAGCAGCAGCACCTGAGCCAATAACCATGGCTGGTGTGCAAATGATGATTCAGACGATGTTGGATCGTCAGATGGATGAAACTAGACGGTTGCTTCAACAGAATCGTGAAGAACTGTCAATTCGTGTGGAAGAGCCTGAATTAAATGAAGGGCACTCGGAAGGTGGAAACTTCAGTGGGTCTGTTGGTCAAGCCAACCCACCGATAGTTAGGCAAGATAACCATGATGGAAGGAATGATGGAATGGGATGCAAGTAAGAGTACTTTCTAACTTGCAAACCATCGACCTTCAATGGAAAGGAGGATCCGATTGGGGTTATGGATTGGATCTTCGAAATGGAATTGGCCTTTATGACTTGTGGCTGCAGAGGTAAGTTGCAGACTATCTATGCAGTGCGTCAATTCCGAGGTGGAGCCGTTCGTTGGTGGAACACTCTAGGGAAGACCTTAAGCCCTAATGAGCCACTGCAATTGTCATGGGCAGAGTTCTTGGTGCAGTTCAAGCGCAAGTTCTGCTCGGCCCAAAATTTGTTGGAGTTGGAGAACAAGTTTTTGGCATTGATGAAAGGCAGCATGTCAGTTGATGAATACACCAATAACTTCACCGATAAGATGGAGTTTGCCTTGCGTATCGTCCCAGACGAGCTGACAAAGGTGGACCGGTATGCGAAGGGGCTCCCATGGGAGTACGAGGTGCCAGTACGTCAGGCACATACTCTAGAGGCAGCTATCTGGGCTGCCAAGTCTGTTGAAAACATGATTAAGGGGAGAACCACTGTCAAGGTTGAGATTGGTGAGAAGAGAAAGTTTGAGGGAACATCTGGTTCCGGTAAGAAAAGCAAATTTTCGAAATCTGATTCGAAAAAGTTTGGAGGAAAAGGAGGCGAAGCAAAGTGGTGTGATAAGTGTAAGAAAAAGCACTTTGGGAAATGTAGCGAGGATGTAACCTGCTACAAGTGTGGAAAGGTCGGACATTTTGCCAATGAATGTCCGAACAACAAAAGGATGTGTTTTGGTTGTAATGAAGAGGGGCATATTTTGAAAGATTGTCCAAAGAAGAAGGAGGCAACAAAGCCCAACATTCCACCAAAGCCGAAGGCGAGAGCCTTCCATATGACACTTGAGGCCGCGAAAGATGAAGCTGATGTCGCTTCAGGTACCTTTCTTGTAAACGAATTACCTGCTCAAATTTTGTTTGATTCTGGAGCCAACTACTCCTTTATTTCGCATGAATTTGGTAGAAAGCTAGCTTTGCCTGTTGATAGACTAGATAATGCTTTATTAATCGAAGTTGCTAGTGGCAAGTTTGTACCTATTAGCCATCGTATGAAAGATATTTTAATCGACCTTAATGGGAATAAGTTTCACGAGGAATTATTGCCCATCGATCTTAATGGTTTCGACATCGTGTTGGGAATGTGTATTCACTTTCTTCTAACTCATAGATATGATTTATTCTCTATGAGATACGTGTTATGTGTGTGTGTGACTCATCTGTTATGTGAAATATGTGTTGATTAAAGCATGCTATACAGGTTTTTAAACTATGTATAAAAATGTATATTTTATCTACTAATATGTTGGGTAGAACATGGGTAGATAGTTGGTGTGTAATAAACAGATGAGAGCCCTCGTTGTTGTTTGATTTAGTCATCTAGCGGAGTTTAGATGACGACCACATACTTTTCTAGATAGTCTTGTGGAAACATTAGCAGGTTCGCCACCTGTAGGTGTTAATGAACTTGGGTGTTCATTCGCTGTACTCCATCCCCCTCATGGTTGCCTTATTTGACTTATATTGCTGAGGAACCCCCGAAGCATGTGTTGTCGCCCCGATGAAATATTCTTAGACTAGGTCCCTTATGTTAGTTGTCTTAAGGACATAAAGTGAGAATAACGGGAATGGGTAATTGGGTTATTGTTGGTTGGTGAAAATTAAATATGATTATTTATTGTGGGTTGAAAACCCTATATGCTCACCAGGCTCCCAAGCCTGACCCACTCAGTTTTATTTGTATTACAGGAAGTGGCGCGAGGGCATAAGATGGATGAACCATCAGTTGTTTTGTTTACAAGTTTGTATATGTATATATTTGTTGAATGACTTGTAATGTTATCGTTTATGCTTATTGGTCTGTATCGGAACATGACACCCCGAGTTTTGATTATATAATGAAAAATACATTTCTTTTATGAAATGCTTTGGTAAACATTGTTTTATCATGTTTTGTTTTTGGGAACAAATTCCGCAACTCTTTCAAATCAAAAGGATTTACTCTGAAATTATTTTAAAAGCATAAATAAAAATCGGTCTTTTCTGGCCGAGATTTTGGGGATGTCACAGTTGGTATCAGAGCATTAGTTTAAGCGAACTAGGAATTCATAGGATTTCTAGACTTAAACTTAGAATGCTAAGTGAAATTTTGAGATGTGTGTCTGTTATGTTTTAGACACGAGCACTAGTTTATTTTAGGGAAGTTGCCTAAAATTCTTTATGTGCTAAATGTTATACGTTCCCATATATGATATTATTTGTTCGGATCTATGGTCTGTTGCCGACCGGATCTAGAAACCTTATGTGTGTAGGATTCTAAGCGTACGTCTACGATATTAGAACTAGCATGTAAACGTTTTGGAGTGATAAGGATGATTTGAATATCTATCGTGATTGAGGATCTAATTTCACCTTATTCGGTGTGTAGATCAAAATGGTGAGAACAAGAAGTGGAGTTGGAAATGCTGACGAAAACAGGAATCAACCACTAGTGATTGAACAAATACCTATCGTAGCAGCAGCACCTGAGCCAATAACCATGGCTGGTGTGCAAATGATGATTCAGACGATGTTGGATCGTCAGATGGATGAAACTAGACGGTTGCTTCAACAGAATCGTGAAGAACTGTCAATTCGTGTGGAAGAGCCTGAATTAAATGAAGGGCACTCGGAAGGTGGAAACTTCAGTGGGTCTGTTGGTCAAGCCAACCCACCGATAGTTAGGCAAGATAACCATGATGGAAGGAATGATGGAATGGGATGCAAGTAAGAGTACTTTCTAACTTGCAAACCATCGACCTTCAATGGGAAGGAGGATCCGATTGGGGTTATGGATTGGATCTTCGAAATGGAATTGGCCTTTATGACTTGTGGCTGCAGAGGTAAGTTGCAGACTATCTATGCAGTGCGTCAATTCCGAGGTGGAGCCGTTCGTTGGTGGAACACTCTAGGGAAGACCTTAAGCCCTAATGAGCCACTGCAATTGTCATGGGCAGAGTTCTTGGTGCAGTTCAAGCGCAAGTTCTGCTCGGCCCAAAATTTGTTGGAGTTGGAGAACAAGTTTTTGGCATTGATGAAAGGCAGCATGTCAGTTGATGAATACACCAATAACTTCACCGATAAGATGGAGTTTGCCTTGCGTATCGTCCCAGACGAGCTGACAAAGGTGGACCGGTATGCGAAGGGGCTCCCATGGGAGTACGAGGTGCCAGTACGTCAGGCACATACTCTAGAGGCAGCTATCTGGGCTGCCAAGTCTGTTGAAAACATGATTAAGGGGAGAACCACTGTCAAGGTTGAGATTGGTGAGAAGAGAAAGTTTGAGGGAACATCTGGTTCCGGTAAGAAAAGCAAATTTTCGAAATCTGATTCGAAAAAGTTTGGAGGAAAAGGAGGTGAAGCAAAGTGGTGTGATAAGTGTAAGAAAAAGCACTTTGGGAAATGTAGCGAGGATGTAACCTGCTACAAGTGTGGAAAGGTCGGACATTTTGCCAATGAATGTCCGAACAACAAAAGGATGTGTTTTGGTTGTAATGAAGAGGGGCATATTTTGAAAGATTGTCCAAAGAAGAAGGAGGCAACAAAGCCCAACATTCCACCAAAGCCGAAGGCGAGAGCCTTCCAGATGACACTTGAGGCCGCGAAAGATGAAGCTGATGTCGCTTCAGGTACCTTTCTCGTAAACGAATTACCTGCTCAAATTTTGTTTGATTCTGGAGCCAACTACTCCTTTATTTCGCATGAATTTGGTAGAAAGCTAGCTTTGCCTGTTGATAGACTAGATAATGCTTTATTAGTCGAAGTTGCTAGTGGCAAGTTTGTACCTATTATCCATCGTATGAAAGATATTTTAATCGACCTTAATGGGAATAAGTTTCACGAGGAATTATTGCCCATCGATCTTAATGGTTTCGACATCGTGTTGGGAATGTGTATTCACTTTCTTCTAACTCATAGATATGATTTATTCTCTATGACATACGTGTTATGTGTGTGTGTGTGTGACTCATCTGTTATGTGAAATATGTGTTGATTAAAGCATGCTATACAGGTTTTTAAACTATGTATAAAAATGTATATTTTATCTACTAATATGTTGGGTAGAACATGGGTAGATAGTTGGTGTGTAATAAACAGATGAGAGGCCTCGTTGTTGTTTGATTTAGTCATCTAGCAGAGTTTAGATGACGACCACATATTTTCTAGATAGTCTTGTGGAAACATTAGCAGGTTCGCCACCTGTAGGTGTTAATGAACTTGGGTGTTCATTCGCTGTACTCCATCCTCCTCATGGTTGCCTTATTTGACTTATATTGCTGAGGAACCCCCGAAGCATGTGTTGTCGCCCCAATGAAATATTCTTAGACTAGGTCCCTTATGTTAGTTGTCTTAGGGACATAAAGTGAGAATAACGGGAATGGGTAATTGGGTTATTGTTGGTTGGTGAAAATTAAATATGATTATTTATTGTGGGTTGAAAACCCTATATGCTCACCAGGCTCCCAAGCCTGACCCACTCAGTTTTATTTGTATTACAGGAAGTGGCGCGAGGGCATAAGATAGATGAACCATCAGTTGTTTTGTTTACAAGTCTGTTTATGTATATATTTGTTGAATGACTTGTAATGTTATCGTTTATGCTTATTGGTCTGTATCGGAACATGACACCCCGAGTTTTGATTATATAATGAAAAATACATTTCTTTTATGAAATGCTTTGGTAAACATTGTTTTATCATGTTTTGTTTTTGGGAACAAATTCCGCAACTCTTTCAAATCAAAAGGATTTACTCTGAAATTATTTTAAAAGCATAAATAAAAATCGGTCTTTTCTGGCCGAGATTTTGGGGATGTCACAGTTGGTATCAGAGCATTAGTTTAAGCGAACTAGGAATTCGTAGGATTTCTAGACTTAAACTTAGAATGCTAAGTGAAATTTTGAGATGTGTGTCTGTTATGTTTTAGACACGAGCACTAGTTTATTTTAGGGAAGTTGCCTAAAATTCTTTATGTGCTAAATGTTATATGTTTCCATATATGATATTTTTTGTTCGGATCTATGGTCTGTTGCCGACCGGATCTAGAAACCTTATGTGTGTAGGATTCTAAGCGTACGTCTACGATATTAGAACTAGCATGTAAACGTTTCGGAGTGATAAGGATGATTTGAATATCTATCGTGATTGAGGATCTAATTTCACCTTATTCGGTGTGTAGATCAAAATGGTGAGAACAAGAAGTGGAGTTGGAAATGCTGACGAAAACAGGAATCAACCACTAGTGATTGAACAAATACCTATCGTAGCAGCAGCACCTGAGCCAATAACCATGGCTGGTGTGCAAATGATGATTCAGACGATGTTGGATCGTCAGATGGATGAAACTAGACGGTTGCTTCAACAGAATCGTGAAGAACTGTCAATTCGTGTGGAAGAGCCTGAATTAAATGAAGGGCACTCGGAAGGTGGAAACTTCAGTGGGTCTGTTGGTCAAGCCAACCCACCGATAGTTAGGCAAGATAACCATGATGGAAGGAATGATGGAATGGGATGCAAGTAAGAGTACTTTCTAACTTGCAAACCATCGACCTTCAATGGGAAGGAGGATCCGATTGGGGTTATGGATTGGATCTTCGAAATGGAATTGGCCTTTATGACTTGTGGCTGCAGAGGTAAGTTGCAGACTATCTATGCAGTGCGTCAATTCCGAGGTGGAGCCGTTCGTTGGTGGAACACTCTAGGGAAGACCTTAAGCCCTAATGAGCCACTGCAATTGTCATGGGCAGAGTTCTTGGTGCAGTTCAAGCGCAAGTTCTGCTCGGCCCAAAATTTGTTGGAGTTGGAGAACAAGTTTTTGGCATTGATGAAAGGCAGCATGTCAGTTGATGAATACACCAATAACTTCACCGATAAGATGGAGTTTGCCTTGCGTATCGTCCCAGACGAGCTGACAAAGGTGGACCGGTATGCGAAGGGGCTCCCATGGGAGTACGAGGTGCCAGTACGTCAGGCACATACTCTAGAGGCAGCTATCTGGGCTGCCAAGTCTGTTGAAAACATGATTAAGGGGAGAACCACTGTCAAGGTTGAGATTGGTGAGAAGAGAAAGTTTGAGGGAACATCTGGTTCCGGTAAGAAAAGCAAATTTTCGAAATCTGATTCGAAAAAGTTTGGAGGAAAAGGAGGCGAAGCGAAGTGGTGTGATAAGTGTAAGAAAAAGCACTTTGGGAAATGTAGCGAGGATGTAACCTGCTACAAGTGTGGAAAGGTCGGACATTTTGCCAATGAATGTCCGAACAACAAAAGGATGTGTTTTGGTTGTAATGAAGAGGGGCATATTTTGAAAGATTGTCCAAAGAAGAAGGAGGCAACAAAGCCCAACATTCCACCAAAGCCGAAGGCGAGAGCCTTCCAGATGACACTTGAGGCCGCGAAAGATGAAGCTGATGTCGCTTCAGGTACCTTTCTCGTAAACGAATTACCTGCTCAAATTTTGTTTGATTCTGGAGCCAACTACTCCTTTATTTCGAATGAATTTGGTAGAAAGCTAGCTTTGCCTGTTGATAGACTAGATAATGCTTTATTAGTCGAAGTTGCTAGTGGCAAGTTTGTACCTATTAGCCATCGTATGAAAGATATTTTAATCGACCTTAATGGGAATAAGTTTCACGAGGAATTATTGCCCATCGATCTTAATGGTTTCGACATGGTGTTCGGAATGTGTATTCACTTTCTTCTAACTCATAGATATGATTTATTCTCTATGAGGTACGTGTTATGTGTGTGTGTGTGACTCATCTGTTATGTGAAATATGTGTTGATTAAAGCATGCTATACAGGTTTTTAAACTATGTATAAAAATGTATATTTTATCTACTAGTATGTTGGGTAGAACATGGGTAGATAGTTGGTGTGTAATAAACAGATGAGAGGCCTCGTTGTTGTTTGATTTAGTCATCTAGCAGAGTTTAGATGACGACCACATATTTTCTAGATAATCTTGTGGAAACATTAGCAGGTTCGCTACCTGTAGGTGTTAATGAACTTGGCTGTTCATTCGCTGTACTCCATCCTCCTCATGGTTGCCTTATTTGACTTATATTGCTGAGGAACCCCCGAAGCATGTGTTGTCGCCCCAATGAAATATTCTTAGACTAGGTCCCTTATGTTAGTTGTCTTAGGGACATAAAGTGAGAATAACGGGAATGGGTAATTGGGTTATTGTTGGTTGGTGAAAATTAAATATGATTATTTATTGTGGGTTGAAAACCCTATATGCTCACCAGGCTCCCAAGCCTGACCCACTCAGTTTTATTTGTATTACAGGAAGTGGCGCGAGGGCATAAGATAGATGAACCATCAGTTGTTTTGTTTACAAGTCTGTATATGTATATATTTGTTGAATGACTTGTAATGTTATCGTTTATGCTTATTGGTCTGTATCGGAACATGACACCCCGAGTTTTGATTATATAATGAAAAATACATTTCTTTTATGAAATGCTTTGGTAAACATTGTTTTATCATGTTTTGTTTTTGGGAACAAATTCCGCAACTCTTTCAAATCAAAAGGATTTACTCTGAAATTATTTTAAAAGCATAAATAAAAATCGGTCTTTTCTGGCCGAGATTTTGGGGATGTCACAGTTGGTATCAGAGCATTAGTTTAAGCGAACTAGGAATTCGTAGGATTTCTAGACTTAAACTTAGAATGCTAAGTGAAATTTTGAGATGTGTGTCTGTTATGTTTTAGACACGAGCACTAGTTTATTTTAGGGAAGTTGCCTAAACTTCTTTATGTGCTAAATGTTATATGTTTCCATATATGATATTATTTGTTCGGATCTATGGTCTGTTGCCGACCGGATCTAGAAACCTTATGTGTGTAGGATTCTAAGCGTACGTCTACGATATTAGAACTAGCATGTAAACGTTTCGGAGTGATAAGGATGATTTGAATATCTATCGTGATTGAGGATCTAATTTCACCTTATTCGGTGTGTAGATCAAAATGGTGAGAACAAGAAGTGGAGTTGGAAATGCTGACGAAAACAGGAATCAACCACTAGTGATTGAACAAATACCTATCGTAGCAGCAGCACCTGAGCCAATAACCATGGCTGGTGTGCAAATGATGATTCAGACGATGTTGGATCGTCAGATGGATGAAACTAGACGGTTGCTTCAACAGAATCGTAAAGAACTGTCAATTCGTGTGGAAGAGCCTGAATTAAATGAAGGGCACTCGGAAGGTGGAAACTTCAGTGGGTCTGTTGGTCAAGCCAACCCACCGATAGTTAGGCAAGATAACCATGATGGAAGGAATGATGGAATGGGATGCAAGTACAAGTACTTTCTAACTTGCAAACCATCGACCTTCAATGGAAAGGAGGATCCGATTGGGGTTATGGATTGGATCTCCGAAATGGAATTGGCCTTTATGACTTGTGGCTGCAGAGGTAAGTTGCAGACTATCTATGCAGTGCGTCAATTCCAAGGTGGAGCCGTTCGTTGGTGGAACACTCTAGGGAAGACCTTAAGCCCTAATGAGCCACTGCAATTGTCATGTGCAGAGTTCTTGGTGCAGTTCAAGCGCAAGTTCTGCTCGGCCCAAAATTTGTTGGAGTTGGAGAACAAGTTTTTGGCATTGATGAAAGGCAGCATGTCAGTTGATTAATACACCAATAACTTCACCGATAAGATGGAGTTTGCCTTGCGTATCGTCCCAGACGAGCTGACAAAGGTGGACCGGTATGCGAAGGGGCTCCCATGGGAGTACGAGGTGCCAGTACGTCAGGCACATACTCTAGAGGCAGCTATCTGGGCTGCCAAGTCTGTTGAAAACATGATTAAGGGGAGAACCACTGTCAAGGTTGAGATTGGTAAGAAGAGAAAGTTTGAGGGAACATCTGGTTCCGGTAAGAAAAGCAAATTTTCGAAATCTGATTCGAAAAAGTTTGGAGGAAAAGGAGGCGAAGCAAAGTGGTGTGATAAGTGTAAGAAAAATCACTTTGGGAAATGTAGCGAGGATGTAACCTGCTACAAGTGTGGAAAGGTCGGACATTTTGCCAATGAATGTCCGAACAACAAAAGGATGTGTTTTGGTTGTAATGAAGAGGGGCATATTTTGAAAGATTGTCCAAAGAAGAAGGAGGCAACAAAGCCCAACATTCCACCAAAGCCGAAGGCGAGAGCCTTCCAGATGACACTTGAGGCCGCGAAAGATGAAGCTGATGTCGCTTCAGGTACCTTTCTCGTAAACGAATTACCTGCTCAAATTTTGTTTGATTCTGGAGCCAACTACTCCTTTATTTCGCATGAATTTGGTAGAAAGCTAGCTTTGCCTGTTGATAGACTAGATAATGCTTTATTAGTCGAAGTTGCTAGTGGCAAGTTTGTACCTATTAGCCATCGTATGAAAGATATTTTAATCGACCTTAATGGGAATAATTTTCACGAGGAATTATTGCCCATCGATCTTAATGGTTTCGACATCGTGTTGGGAATGGATTGGCTTAGCGCCAATGATGCCGAAATTTTATGCAAGAAGAAGATAGTTAAAGTAAACCTGCCTGGGAAAGATTCGTTTATGGTGTATGGGGACAAACGGCGAGTGAATTCTGGAATCATTTCTCTAATGAAAGCCATAAAGTGTTTGACCAAGGGATGTACATCATATTTAGCATTCGTGATTGATGCTAAGAAAGAAAAGAAGGTGATGCAGAGTATTCCAGTGGTGTGTGAGTATCCGAAAGTATTTCCCGAAGATCTTCCTAGATTACCGCCTGATCGACAAGTGGAATTCCGTATTGACTTGTTACCAGGAACCACGCAAATAGCAAAAGCACCTTATCGATTAGCACCGACGGAGATGAAGGAGCTGATGATGCAACTTCAGGAGTTATTGGACAAAGGTTTTATTAGACCTAGTTCATCGCCCTGGGGAGTTCCGGTGTTATTTGTGAAGAAGAAAGATGGAAGTATGATAATGTGCATCGATTACAGAGAGCTGAACAAGGCAACAATAAAGAATAGATATCCGTTGCCAAGGATTGATGACCTGTTTGATCAATTGCAAGGTTCGAGCTATTTCTCGAAGATCGATCTAAGGTCAGGATATCATCAGCTGAAAGTAAGAGAGCAAGATATCGAGAAGACTGCATTCAGAACTAGATATGGACACTACGAGTTCTTGGTTATGTCGTTTGGACTAACCAATGCTCCGGCAGCGTTCTTGGATTTAATGAATAGGGTTTGTAATCCTTTCCTTGATAAATCCGTGATAGTGTTCATAGACGACATTCTGATTTACTCGAAAAGCCAGGAGGAACATGGCAGACACTTGCGAGAAGTGTTAGAAGTTTTGAAGAAGGAGAAGCTATATGCAAAGTTCTCCAAATGTGATTTTTGGATTCGTGAAGTCCAATTCTTGGGCCACGTGGTCAACCAAGAAGGGATAATGGTTGATCCAGCGAAGATTGAAGCTGTGATGAAGTGGGAACAACCGAAAAGTCCCACGGAGATTCGAAGCTTTTTAGGATTAGCCGGATATTACCGCAGGTTTATCCAAGGCTTTTCTTCGATTGCTACTCCATTAACAGCTTTGACCCACAAAGGAGCTACTTATGCTTGGAGTGATAAGCATAAAGAAGCATTTGAGAAGTTAAAGAAGATGCTATGCGAGGCACCGATACTTTCTCTACCCGATGGAGTTGAAGACTTCGGTATTTATAGCGATGCGTCTGGTGTTGGATTGGGTTGTGTTTTTACCCAAAGAGAAAAGGTGATAGCATATGCATCTCGACAGCTGAAAGAGCATGAAAAGAACTACCCGACTCATGATTTGGAGTTGGCAGCGATAGTTTTCGCTCTGAAAATATGGAGGCATTACCTCTATGGCATGAAGTGCAAGCTTTTTACTGATCATAAGAGTCTCCAATATCTCTTTAATCAGAAGGAATTGAATATGAGGCAACGACGCTGGCTAGAATTACTTAAAGACTACGACTGCGAGATACTTTACCACCCTGGTAAAGCTAATGTTGTTGCTGATGCTCTCAGTCGGAAAGTCAATCTTGAAAGGAGAAGGCCAAGAGCGTTGAGAATTGAAGTTGTCTTGACCATTGTGGAAAGTATAAAGAAAGCTCAAGAGGAAGCTTCTAAGAAAAATGACCGAAAGGAGGAACGTTTGGGTAAAACATTGGTGTTTGGTACAAACGGTCATGGACTGAAGGTATTCCAAGATCGTATTTGGGTACCTAAGTCAGGAGGAATTAGGGATCTTTTGATGGAAGAGGCTCACAAGACCATGTACTCGATTCATCCTGGTAGCACTAAAATGTATAGGGACCTGAAACCCTACTACTGGTGGCCGACGATGAAGCTTGATGTTGCAAAGTATGTGGCTGAGTGTGTGACTTGTGCGAGAGTAAAGACACAACATCAGAAACCTTACGGGAGTTTAGAACCATTGCCTGTGCCTATGGGTAAGTGGGAAGACATTGCTATGGATTTTGTCACTAAACTGCCCAGAACAAAGAATGGTGACGACATGATTTGGGTGGTCGTTGATCGATTCACTAAGAGTGCGCATTTCATATTAGCCAAGGAGAAATGGTATATGGAAAAGCTTGCGAATTCTTACGTGAAGGAAATTGTGAGGCTTCACGGTGTTCCGTTAACGAGTGTATCGGATCGTGATAGCCGTTTCACCTCAAGGTTTTGGAAAGGTCTACAAGAGGAAATGGGTACCAAGTTATGTTTAAGCACAGCTTACCATCCGCAGACTGATGGTCAGAGTGAAAGAACAATACAAACACTTGAAGATATGCTGAGAGCATGTACCTTGGAATTCCTAGGTAATTGCGATGAACATTTACCATTGGTAGAATTTTCCTACAATAATAGTTTTCACTCGAGCATTAAGATGGCACCTTATCAAGCTTTGTATGGACAGAAGTGTCGTACGCCGTCTTGTTGGCTTGATGCTGGGGAAAAGCAGTTTATGGGACCGGAGATGGTTCATCAAACTGCTGAAAAGTTGAAAATAATTAGGGAAAGAATGTTAGCAGCTCAAGATCGTCAAAAGAGCTATGCTGACAAGAAGCGAAGATCGATGACTTTTGAGGTTGGAGATTCGGTTTTGCTTAAATTCTCGCCGTCGAAGGGACTTATAAGATTTGGTAAAAGGGGAAGGTTGATTCCAAGGTTTATTGGACCGTTTAAAGTTCTTCATAGGGTTGGGAACCAAGCTTACAAGCTCGAATTACCCGAAGAACTGAATGGAATTCACAACACTTTTCATCTGTGTTATCTCAGGAAGTTCACGGGAGAAGTTCCTGATATAATTCCAATTTCTGAATTGAGAATTGATGAGAACAAAAGGTTGATTGAAGAACCAGAGGCAATTGTTGACCGAAAGACTAATAAGTTGCGACGCAAAATGGTTGGGTTAGTGCTTGTCCGACGGAAACACACGAATTGGCCGAATCTCACCTGGGAGACGGAGAGTGACATGTTGAGTCGCTATCCGCATTTGTTTGTTGATGTGTGATTCCGGGGACGAAATCATTCTAAGGTGGAGAGAATTGTAACGCCTATGTTTCCGGGCTTGCCACTTTTAGCAATGTAATAGTCTAGGTTAACCTTGGTAACCTGTTTTGAAATAATTAGAGTGTATTATTTGAGTATTATGTGTTTTGTGCTTAGTTGCTTAATTATGTGGTCTGATTAATTAAGAATAAAAATAAGCGTCAAAATTTAAGTATAAAATAAACTTGATATCTTTGGTTAATGTTGTAGTAGTTGAAATAAGGTTTCCGAATATATATAGAACGCCCAAATTTGACTTCGTATGAGGAAGTTATGATTTATCGAAGTTTCGGCTTAGCAGTGTGTAGCCTGTTATACTCGATTTGAGATCGAGCGGTTTTTAGCCGAAGCAATCGAAATGAGGATCGAAGGTCTCGTTGTTGGTATCGAAGCGATAAAAAGTTAGGCGAGAACGGACGTCAAACGAAGAAGTTATGAATTTATAATGAAGTTTTTCTGTCTCGGCCTATTAAAAATAAATAATAAAAATAAAATTAAAAATTGTCGACGGAGTCTAAACGAAAGTTGTAGAGCGTAGTCTCACCTTCGCGTGGATATAAAGAACGTCGAAAACGGAGTTCGTATGAAGAAGATATGAATTTCCGAAGTTTATTAAATATTTTGTATTTAAATTTAATTGAAAAATCTGGTATTATCCAAGGACGAGTCATCCGACTCATCCGAAGTACGCCCCGCGTATAGCGAAGCATGACGACCCTCGCATCAAGCGGCTTCGGATGACGAACGCCATGACGATTTCGGACCTGTACGCCCCGCGTACTCCGAGGCTCCAGCCTCCTATAAATAGGATCCAAGGGCAGCCGAGTTCTTTTGCTATTTTCTCTCTTCTTTCTCCCGTTTTGCATCGTTTTGCGTGCCAGAAATACCCTGAAGCCCCGGTATTATTCTTGAGCCCCGAGGCAAGTTCCGAGATTCCGAAGATCCCAAGAAGTGCGGTTCCCGAGCCAAAGCTCTGCCCGCGAGAAGTTCGATTTTTGTGAAGATCTTCCAAATCTACTGAGGATTACTACTTTTGCAAGTCGTAGTGCTGTCCGATCATCTTCTGATCAAGTGAGTGTATACTACCTTTCATAAACACGATAATAATACAAGTATGGTTCGAGTGTATTAAGTATATTGTTGTTTATATGTGTGAATGTGTATTCACTTTCTTCTAACTCATAGATATGATTTATTCTCTATGAGATACGTGTTATGTGTGTGTGTGCCTCATCTGTTATGTGAAATATGTGTTGATTAAAGCATGTTATACAGGTTTTTAAACTATGTATAAAAATGTATATTTTATCTACTAATATGTTGGGTAGAACATGGGTAGATAGTTGGTGTGTAATAAACAGATGAGAGCCCTCGTTGTTGTTTGATTTAGTCATCTAGCGGAGTTTAGATGACGACCACATACTTTTCTAGATAGTCTTGTGGAAACATTAGCAGGTTCGCCACCTGTAGGTGTTAATGAACTTGGGTGTTCATTCGCTGTACTCCATCCCCCTCATGGTTGCCTTATTTGACTTATATTGCTGAGGAACCCCCGAAGCATGTGTTGTCGCCCCGATGAAATATTCTTAGACTAGGTCCCTTATGTTAGTTGTCTTAAGGACATAAAGTGAGAATAACGGGAATGGGTAATTGGGTTTTTGTTGGTTGGTGAAAATTAAATATGATTATTTATTGTGGGTTGAAAACCCTATATGCTCACTAGGCTCCCAAGCCTGACCCACTCAGTTTTATTTGTATTACAGGAAGTGGCGCGAGGGCATAAGATGGATGAACCATCAGTTGTTTTGTTTACAAGTTTGTATATGTATATATTTGTTGAATGACTTGTAATGTTATCGTTTATGCTTATTGGTCTGTATCGGAACATGACACCCCGAGTTTTGATTATATAATGAAAAATACATTTCTTTTATGAAATGCTTTGGTAAACATTGTTTTATCATGTTTTGTTTTTGGGAACAAATTCCGCAACTCTTTCAAATCAAAAGGATTTACTCTGAAATTATTTTAAAAGCATAAATGAAAATCGGTCTTTTCTGGCCGAGATTTTGGGGATGTCACAATGGATGAACTGATGAAACAGGATTGCTAGGTGTCAAGTGAAGACTTGTAGACACACAATGACGCTAGTTAACATATAAATACACATATATGTGTCCAATTAGTCTTTAGACAACTAATTAAAAAGGTTAAGGCATCCTAAGACAAGTTAAACACTTCATATAAGTGTTTTAAGCCCCAAGTATTGCATCTAAGTGTTGTAGGATGAAGCTATTGGGTTTATGGTTCAAAAGAACCCCTTTCTTGAGTTTATGGTTTTGTGACCTCATCTCATTGAGTTTACGGTCGTAAATGTTGGATTAATGTCTAAGTCCATAACTATATTTGGTATATACTTGAGCCGACCCGGCATGGTCCATTTGGGTTGCACTTCACCGACACAATTTATATGGATAATCTTTTGAGAATAGTATGTTTATGATTAATATTAATATATTATAAATTGTAATATATTAATATGGAATCATATTATTTAATTACTATTGATCAAGAATTAATTTATAATTAATTAAGTGATCAAAAGGAACTAATTAAATATGGACTCTTATATATATGGAATGGGCCAAGTTCATTTAGCTTGGGCTAAGCTTTCATGGATAGTCCATGGAGTGTTTAACCCATGGATCCTAGGAATTGAAAGGTCATGGGTATTAGGGTTTAACCCTAATCCTCCACACTATATAAAGATGTCCTTGGTTGGTGAAATTGGCACTAGTGTGGAACACTAAGAAGGGCTAGCCAATTTCACTACAGAGAACCAAGTATCCATATTCTCTAAAGTCTTCCAAGGTGTTTTGGTGATTTGTGATTCCATTTGAGGCTTCCACACTATTGGGGCTAAGCTCTTAAAGCTTGAAGACATCAAGCTACATCAAAAGGTATGTCATCTAACTAGTACTTTGTAGTATAAGAACTTCATAATATGCTAGTTAGGGTTAAAGCCTTGGAAAGTTCTTATTTGCATGTATTATAGAGAAAACATAGATCCAAGGTTTATAGGGTTGCATGTACACCATAGGAGTGTTAGAATGCTCAAAACCCAACAGTGGTATCAGAGCCTACGCTTGTTTTCTTGTTATACTTGCAAAAGAAGCTGGAAAATCGAGTTTTGATGCTGTCTGCCCAGCAGACTTGCCGAGTCCAAGGCAAAAAGCATCCAACTCGCCGAGTTGGTTCATGCACTCGACGAGTTGGACCCCCAGACAGCATAAACTCGAATTTTTTGGTTGGAATTGGACTAGGAACATTACCCAAAGATGTTTTGGACTTATAAACTTGTTTTTGATGTGGTAATGTTCATGCTAATCCACTTTTAAAGATAATTGTCAAGAGATTCATGTTTTGTATTCTAAAATGTGTTTTTGTAACTTGTCCTCAAGTTATATGAAAAGTCACATTTAAGTTTCATAAAACTCATAAAAGTTGGCAATGGTTACAAAAGATGAAGAGTCTTGTCCTTAAGTTATGGAGGTTCAAGAGTCACTTCATTAATAAATAAATAAATAAAGTGTAACCTTAATTAATTTCATAAGTTATAAAATAAAGAAAAGTTAATTCTTTTATTAGTTTAAAGTCTTCCATAACTTGTCCTCAAGTTATGGAACTTGAAGAGTTTTTGGATTAAAACTACTTTAAACACATAAGTTATGGAATTAATTAGTTTTGAATAGTTTCAAAACTTGCCCTCAAGTTTTGGAATTTGAAAAGTTTTCACTTATGAATACTTTAATTCCAAGTTAGCCCTTAGAATTTTAAAAGTTAAAATTCAACCCTTATACTTTATAATATTATAAGTTAATAATATATATATATATATATATATATATATATATATATATATATATATATATATATATATATATATATAAGAGTAAAGTCAGTCTTACCGCTAGTACGCCTCATTCATGAAGCCGGTCTATAAGGTGGGTTTAAGGTTGTTGCCTATAAAATGGCAACTTAATGGGTGTCCACTCTCACCCACCGCTTGCTTGACCGGTGGAGGGTCGTTAGCCGAACGGGTTTGACAAGACTATCATTCTCCCTTCATTAAAAGTATTAATGATAAATACTAAGTAACTAAACTCTTAATAATACCCAATCTTAGTTACTTAGGAAAATGTGAATAAGGTGCTAATCCATGAAATTACACTTTGCCCTTTGTTTAAGTCGTTAGTGGAGCGTGTGTGGTTAACTGACACACTAACCTGGACTTAACAAGGTAGGTAAAGGGTGACTTAATGTTTATCATAGTATCGATGGAGCGTGTGTGGTTAACCGGCACATCGATTAAGGGGTAAACACTTAAGGGTACCAAGTAATTTGCATGGTTACTTCACACCTTGTTTTGTGATCCTCGGCATCTCAATCACAAAACCTGAAGGGCACACTCGAGATTGAAACATGCCTTTGAACAGTTCAATGAATCTCAAAGATCTAGGAGTTTCAAAACCAATTAAAACCTAATAATACATTTCGTTTATCTTGGTGGAAATTGGTGAATCGTCATTCACCTACCTTCAAATATTTTATAGCTTGGATTACGGCATACCTCTTCTAAGTTATAAAATAGTTTGTTGGGTCCTAGCCTTAATATTTCATATTGGGTGTCATATTAAGTACTTTAAAATCAACTATCTTGAATGTCTCCCAAAAGATGTCTGGTTTAGACATCTATGATCTTCCCAAATCTCTTGAAACAAGCTTTCCTAAATGAAGATGATGTCCTATGGAAATCATACTTCATTCACCTCCTCCAATTATTCTCCCTAACCCACAAGTTCTTGAAAAAGTTTAAGGTCACTCAGGCCCTATTGGCAAGGCAAGGTCTAGGCGTGGTCACGTCTTGGAGATGTAGTCACATATTGACAAGCCGAGATAGTTGGGTGTCAAAGTCTTGAGAAAGTTGGTGGTTCAATCACTTTCTAAGTCATATAGTGAGTTCCTTTGGGACACCTATGAAACAGACTATGACAAGACCCTTAATGATCTTATCTATTTGTTAAGATCAACTTCCTTAAAACTTGATGGACATTGACAATAGTGACACAGGAAATCCAGAAAAGCATTCTCTTCCCAATGGAAAGGGATCGGCCATAGTCAACTCGGTTGACCAAATGGTATAGAGAAAAGCTAAGTCTGTGATAGTCCCGTGTACCATTATCAAAGGGTCCATATGTCTATATTGCCAAAGGAAGGGGAATTGATCGCGAAGCTGCCAAATTTACCTAAGGATGTTAAAGTCAATAAGGTTGACTCTACTTCAGGTAAAGTCCACTATCTAACTCTGTTATGTTTCTAATCTGAGATTCTTGAAACATGATGTGACTGGGTCACATGTTGTTGTTTTAAGAATCAAAGGAAAGTGAAGAAACTTAAAGAAAGAATATGCTGAATCTGATGGCGTAGATGGATTTCTATCGCGTAGCTTGAAGATCGGATTCTTGAGCTACTTCTTAGGAGTTATGAGATATTGCTTAGGAATAGATAACAACAAGTTTTCATATGGACTGTAAGGATAAGTTTTCCGCAAAGTTTTTTAAAATAAAAGGAAAATTTTGATTTTATTTATTTTAAAATATCCTTACAATGGCATTTGAGGAAAAATTGTTGCTTATATGATTCCATTAATAGCAAGAGTGGAAATATGAAATTGATTCTTTCATTTGTGGTAATGTCTAAATTTACCAAATAAGGAAAGATTCTCATCACCCAAGTTTCAATTGGACCGGAACTTGGAATCATGCAAGTTGTATAGCATGATGAATGAGAACTTTCAAGTATTGGAAAAATTAAGACTAATTACTCGGTCACATGGATGTGTGAGTCAAGTAAAGGACTAAGGGATCGAGTACACATTCTTGTGCACCGATTAAATCCACCACAAAAGATTGATAAGACTATTCGTCATAGTTTACTAAAGCTCAGTAAATATGATTATACTTACAAGCTTAAGTGTAACTCTGAGACATTGGAAAAGGTTCCAATGTATGGAAGAGCGAATAAGAAGAATCAAATTAGGCAGAAGGATAAAAGTTTCTCAAATATGAAGAGATGGGAGAGTACTTTAGTATTAGTTTTGTGATCATCTTAATGATTAAGAAACCATAGCACAATTAGTTCTCTAAGGAAATCTTAGTGCATTCTTATGACTAAGAAGAGGGATCTTGAATTGTTGAAATGGTTAAATCAAGAAGATGAGTCATACTTCGTTCCAATACAAGTCTTAGAGTCATACTCCAAGATTGTAACTTGAGTGACATGCCTTAAAGAAGGTTTAAAACACTTGTCAAATGTAAGAGTTAAAGTTTCCTACTCTTGTACATTTGAAATTGGTAAGTTTTGATGTTTTGGATAAAACAAAGACCAACTAAGGCCAATTATGTGAAGTGTTTGTCTTGATTAGAATCCGCACTATCTCTTCGATGTTTGACAAGGGTGTCTTATAGGTCAAGAGGACAGTGGGAGTCTTAAAAGTCTTGAAAGTCTCAAGAACTAATCAAGAATAAAACCTAAAGTTCTTCACGAGCACACATTTTGAGGTTCATAACCTATCGTGTTGACATATTTTGTGCCCATTCCAATTAAAGTTGGTTTTGCATATGAGTTCTTAGAGTTCTCAATTGGTTGCACAACAACTTGGAAGCAATGGAAGGCCCTTGAGCTGCCAGGTGGCAAGAAATTAAGATTGAGTTCAATCCATTTGAGTTTGGATTTGTCATTATCCTTGTCTTGTGACTATGGTTATGACAATTTACATGGATAAGAACACATATACCATTAAATCTAAGTGTCATAAGGTTTTATCTCTGATTCATGAAAATGATGGTGAGGAAACACTTTCACTGAGTAGATTTTAGCTAGATAGCAATTGTGATATTTGCATTCTCAAAGTCGTTAGTGGAGCGTGTGTGGTTAACCGGCACACTAACCTGGACTTGTGAGAAGTGGCAAAAAAGGTCTAACCATTATGATTACGGCATCCCTCTTCATAATTGTTTAGACACACAAGTGTGCTATCTAAGGGAAGGTGTATGATTTTGATAAAGTCTTATCAAAACAATCTAGTATCAGAAATCTGAACTTTGGTAAGAAAGTCAATGAAGTATTGATTTCTAGAAGTCCAGTTGATTTCTGAGTACATGTCAAAGCTAGTGGGACCATAAGTGTTATGCTAATAATCATCATGTTAGTGGGAGCATGATAATTATGATAAGTATTGCAAGTTAGCAATGTTAATTATAGAAAACAAAAGTTTCAATTGGGAAAGAGTTGTTTTGCTATAATTAAGGGAGAGGAAATTATACTTCATCTCAAATCTATAAGCTTAGATCATGAGGTTTTAATCATTTAGTCAAGGATATATATGAATTTCATGTTGGAATGGCTCAACATAAGGAAATTTTGTATATGAGTCCATTATTTGCGTTCTAAAATTCGATTATGATTACGGCATCCCTTTTCATAATCTGAATTATGAGAACTTGGCAAATAGAAATGGAAATGTTACAGCAAAAGACTGGTTTAGTCTTTATGTGAGACATCATGAATCGTGTCCCATATGCTTCGTATATAGGATCGGTTACATGTGCTATATTCATCCTTTCTAAAATTTTCCAAATGCCTGGGGGCATTAAGAAAGGAAAAGGTTTAGAACTGGATATGACTAAAAGGATTAAGCAATTGTCGAGGACAATCTAAGGTTTGCCAAAGATTGGTTGCTCAAGGACAGTTGGAAGTATAGTGATAATTCTGGAAGGACCATATTGACATAATCTGGAAGGAGGCAACTCTTGTTCATAAGT
This sequence comes from Lactuca sativa, assembly GCF_002870075.4. NCBI lineage: Eukaryota > Viridiplantae > Streptophyta > Magnoliopsida > Asterales > Asteraceae > Lactuca > Lactuca sativa. The sequence continues at coordinate 192,929,955 of NC_056629.2, forward strand.
GATAGTCAAAATGGAATCTGGAAATGTTTCAAAGTTAGAATTTTCAATCTGTGTAAGATTAAGGAAACTTAATGCAAGAAGGATGTTTCCAAGGAGTTGATCTCCTTTGGAATGCTCTGTAATGTTTGTTGTCAAGTCTTTATGACTTTGTGCATAATCATTACAAGAGGATCACTGCATATAAGTTTAGAATCTAACATATTTCAGTAAATGGCATGAATTTGGAATTCTTGCATTTGCAGTAAGGATTTGGGAGTGTGAAAAGAGAATCATTGAAGTTATGTTCAATTGATCTAGTTCACAAAGTAAAGATCATAGACAAACATAGTATGCATACTTGGTGTGTGGCATGACTAGTGTTTAGAAAACATAGTGTACATGCTTGGAGCATGGGACAACTATTGTTTTAAATTCAAGAATAAAGTTGATAGCTGAAACAATATACAATGAATAATGTGTAATCATATGGTGATAAATAAAAGGTGTCTTATTTATGTTCATAGGTTTTGATACCATATTGGATTCAATTATTATTGTGTTTCAATTTGCATGTTTTGACTTCCCGAATAAACTAGGTTGTTCTTCCGGAATGACTAAGTTATTCAAACCATCCACAGTCGGTCATATGTTGGAAGTAGATATGAATTAAGACTGTCATGGGTTGGCTTGTAGAGGTCTAAGGTGTTGGACAAAGGGCTACAACACTCATGAGTGCTCATAAGTTCTGAGTATTGGAGTCAACCCGCGCTCATTGGAATCACTTCATGGATTTTATCACGGGTGATCATGAGACGATAATATCTTATATTCTTCAAACCTAGAGATATGAGTTGTTACTATGAGTTGGTTGTACATTGATTGCACGAAAACACATTTGGTAACTCGGTGCTATAAAACGTGCCTTTGTGTATGATTCAACAAGTAGTAGAACAAGCCATATGAGTCGAAGTTTATCCATTCCTTTTACCTTCGGGATAAAAGCGATATCTGTGGGCCCCTCGACGATTTGATGATGACAAATGGAAGTGCTCGGCCGGGCCAGGACTGATTTGATTTTTTCAATTAGTCATTCGTTATAAATCGGAAATCAGGAAACAACAAATGGACAGAGAGAATGATTTATAATCCATGTCTCAGTCCATATGATATCTAGAATGGAGGAATATATGATCCCTTATCTAATGGACAAGTTCGTTGACAAGATCAGAGTTCGACAGCGGCTTTAAGAGCTACGATTGCCAGTTAGGATGAAGTCATACGCAATAATAGTTTTAGACTTATCCAAGTGGGAGATTGTTGGATTAATGTCTAAGTCCATAACTATATTTGGTATGTACTTGACCCGACCCGACATGGTCTATTTGGGTTGCACTTCACCGACACAATTTATATGGATAATCTTTTGAGAATAGTATGTTTATGATTAATATTAATATATTATAAGTTCTAATATATTAATATGGAATCATATTATTATATTATTTAATTAGTATTGATCAAGAATTAATTTATAATTAATTAAGTGATCAAAAGGAACTAATTAAATATGGACTCTTATATATATGGAATGGGCCAAGTTCATTTAGCTTGGGCTAAGCTTTCATGGATAGTCCATGGAGTGTTTAACCCATGGATCCTAGGAAATGAAAGGTCATGGGTATTAGGGTTTAACCCTAATCCTCCACACTGTATAAAGATGTCCTTGGTTGGTGAAATTGGCACTAGTGTGGTACACTAAGAAGGGCTAGCCAATTTCACTAGAGAGAACCAAGTATCCATATTCTCTAAAGTCTTCCAAGGTGTTTTGGTGATTTGTGATTCCATTTGAGGCTTCCACACTATTGGGGCTAAGCTCTTAAAGCTTGAAGACATCAAGCTACATCAAAAGGTATGTCATCTAACTAGTACTTTGTAGTATAAGAACTTCATAATATGCTAGTTAGGATTAAAGCCTTGGAAAGTTCTTATTTGCATGTATTATAGAGAAAACATAGATCCAAGGTTTATAGGGTTGCATGTACACCATAGGAGTGTTAGAATGCTCAAAACCCAACAGTAAACCCTTGAGTTTATGGCTGTAAGCTCATCCTCTTTTGACCATTTGATGAATTGAAGCCTTATAAGTCCTTAGAAGTGTTTCCACTTGAACAATTATAATTATTAGATCAATCACATGTGAGTAATAACTACCAAACTAGTGGAATCTTACCTTTCAAACTGTGTTACCAAACTGTTTTACTTCAAACTGTTTTACTTATCAAATACTTTTACTTAAACTCTTTCATACATATATATTGTCAAATGCATGCTTATATATGTATAGTTATATAAGTAATGTTTAAAATACTTAAGAAGGCCAGCTCGCTTTAATTCCTTTTCCTTGTTTGGATGTGGCTTTAGGGCTTTGGTTATCCGTCTAAAGGTCGTTTAAATATTAGTTGTATATCATGTATACATACATAGTCATAAAAGTTCCTTCAATCAGTTACATACCTTTGGGTAGCAAGGGTATACAAACATGTTCATACATTACTAGTAAACTACTATAGGGGTAGTTTAGGAAGATACTATAACTATTACTAGAACAATGAAACATACAATGAGTCAGTTCATTCATGAGTCAATACATGCTAGATAGAGAGAACACACAATACAACTAGTATATACAGAACATTACAATACATGCTAGATAGAGAGAACACACAATAAAACTAGTACACACAGAGCATACTATACTATACAAAGAGTACATACAGGCTAGACAGAAGGAGAACATACAATACAACTAGCATACATTACATATACATTATTACAGTTATATGAGCCACTAAACGGGGCATGGCACTACCTGCCATGAGTGTTTTTGTATCTAGAATCTCTTTAATTGGGGAGCGTCTGAGTTTGTGTATAGATGTATACTGGATTAACTATCCTACACCTTGTTGCTCGCTACAGTGGGACTTGCAAGTCTACGGGTGCCAAATGTCATTTCTTACGGCGTCTTACATCGTCGTTTTACTATTGAGTCAGTAGCAGGATACACGCCGATCACATGGTACCTTAAATAGCAGTTAGTTTTAAGGTAGTTAGTACATCAGTAGTTACTCAATACAACACTATAGTTTTATAATATTTTCCCACTACATTCACTTCGTGAACATTCACACAATGCATGGTAATGTAAAAACTATATTTTTGGTTAATGATAGTCAGATTTGGGAAAATACACACTCTTACAAGAGACACACACGCAGATACTAGATGCCTTGGTAGAAGGCTACTATTAGTAGGAAACATAGGGTTTTCTAGGAGTGTTCAAACAAATACAAATCTTTACAAAACTCATACATTACAAGACTTACAAACACTTTCATACAAACACATACATTAATATACTTATGATCTCACCAGCTTTAAAGCTGATCAACTCTTTCAAAATAACTTGTATTATCAGGTCACCAGTAGACAGGTACATGTGCCAGGTTTTGGGAAGCTGGAGCTCGTTCAAGACTCCTCTTTATTTTGATGTATATTTTTGGTGTCTATATAACTTGACAGAACACACTTGTATGAAATTATATTATTAATGCAATGGATGAGGTTGTTGCCTGTTTACTACTTTGCATTGTTGTGATACTGTACATGACGTCCTCCACCCCAGAACGTTTCCGCCATTCATAGGTTTTGGGGTGTGACATGGACTCACCGAGTTCCTTATGAACTCGTCGAGTTCGTCTTCATGCAGTTGGGAATTAGTCTTGAACTCGCCGGGTTCTGTTCTTGAGCTCGCCGAGTTCCATGATCTTCAGGTCAATATTCACATCCATTTTGTTGAGTCCTCTTCTAGACTCAACTAGTTCGATCAGAAACAGAAAAGGTTGGGGAACCATAGCCTGACTTGCCGAGTCCTATGAGCGACTCGCCGAGTCCTCCAAAGTCCAACTCTACCAAGTCGATTTTAGTCGGACTCAATGCATCAAGAGCATAGATCTAACCTCCTAGGATCAATATAGCACGTAAAGTTACAAACTTTACGTGTGTGCATGGTTTAAGTAGCAACATGGTGGATTCAACATGGAGTAAAAGACTAGTAGGACTTAGTCAAAGTTTCTACTTCGACAAGGTGTTGAAGCGTTTCAACATGGAGGATTCCAAGAAAGGAGAATTGCCTATCCAGAGCAATACCAAACTGAGTAAGACTCAGAGTCCGAGTATCGATGCTAAGATAGAAGAAATGAGTCGAATACCATATGCTTCTGCAGTTGACTCAATCAAGTATGCTATGACATGTACTCACCCTGATGTAGCCTTTGCTTTGAGCATGGTTAGTAGATATCAAGGGAACCTTGATAAAGCTCACTAGAATGCAGTAAAGAACATTCTTAAGTATCTGTGGAGGACTAAGGACTGGGTCCTTACCCTCGGTGTGAGTGATGACTTGAGAGTAACAGGGTATAGTGACGCCAAATTTCAGACAAACATAGATAATTTCCACTCTCAGTCGGGCTAGGTATTTACCTTAAATGGAGGAGCAGTAACTTGGAAAAGTTCCAAACAGGAGACTATAGCTGATTCAACATGCAAATCAGAATACATAGTAGCAAGCGAAGTGTCGAAGGAGGCAATATGGCTAAAGAACTTCATTAGAGACCATGGAGTTGTACCAGATATAAAGGAGCCTATGGAGATTTTCTGTTACAAAGAGGGTACGGTTGCCTTAGCCAAGGAACCAAGGGATCATGGCAGATCTGGGCACATCGACAGAAAATATCACTTCATAAGACATTGAGTAGAAGAAGGACTCCTCGTAATGAAGGGGGTATCGTCATAGGAGAACCCAGCAGATCCCCTTACAAAGGGACTGAGTAGGTTTAAGCACTTGCAACACACTAGGAGTATCGGGCTGAAAGACGATATTAGTTTAATGATTAGATAGATATTTAGAAACTTGTAATTGATAAAATGTAATTGATATTTGATGATTGAATAAAAGGAGTTTTACTTATAAGTAAAGATACTATCTTGTGTCAGTTATTTACTATTGTTTCTTTTTTTGCATGTTTTGACTTCCAGAATAATAAGATTATTCAAACTATCCACAGTCGATCATACTTTGGAAGTAGGTTATGAAAGTAGACTGTCATGAATGGGTTTTGTATGATTGTCTATGGTATTATACATTGCAAAAGTTTTCTACCAACATTCATGAGTGCTCTTGAAATAAGATTTGAGAATTGGAGTAAACCCACGCTCACATGAATCACTTCACAGATTTTATCACAAGTGATTGTGAGACGATAATATCGTATAGTCTTCAAACCAAGATATATGAGTTGTTGATTACGAGTTGGTTATACATTGCTGATTCGAAACTGCATTAGTAACTTGATGTTATAAAACATATTATTGAGTATAATTTAACGAGTAGTTGGTACAAGCATATAAGTCGAAGTTTATCTGCTCCTTATATCCTAAGAGGATTAAAAGCGATATCTTTGGCCCCTCGATGATTTTGTTTTGAGTCATGTGTCGGGCCTGGTCAGAGCTCTGTTAATGTGTTCAATTAAGTGATGGGTTTTGAGCATTCTAACACTTCCTAAGTGTACATGCAACCCTAATAACCTTGGATCTATGTTTGTCTAATTATCATGCAAAGTTGAATTTCCAAGGTTATATTCCTATCTAGCATACATGGGGAACAATTTTAACTTGAATGAAAGATAGAATAACTTACCTTGTTGTTGCTTATGTTCCTTGAAACCTTGTGAGCCTAGCACCCCAAGTGTGATGCCTCAAATGCTTCACACAACACCAAATGCTCTTGGAAAGACTCTTGAGATAATACACACTTCTTCAAATCGGCCAAGCCCTCTAGTTTCTTATGTCTAACCGATTTTGGTGGAGAATGGGATCCTTATATAGTGTTGACACATCTAGGGTTACACCATGTAAACCCTAATGTGTCATGACTCTTCATTTCCATGACCCATGGGTTTGTAACTCCCATGGAGCATCCATGGAGCATCCTATGGGTAGAACCCAACTTGATAATCCATGGAGCCTCTTAGCCCACTATACAAGATATGAATGATTTACATAATTAACCCATATATTTAATTAGTTATCTTTTGATCACTTAATTAATTCCAAATTAATTCTTTGATCAAACTAATCAAATAATATTATTAATATATTAGAACTTATAATATATTAATAATCTCCAAGTGTTATTTCTCTCATTTAGTCTATCCAAGTGCATGGTTCCATGCAACCCAAATGGACCATGCCGGGTCGGGTCAAGTACACACCCGAAATAGTTATGGACTTAGACACCTTATCCAACAGTCTCCCACTTGGATAAGTCTAATAACTATAACTCTAGTACTTCAGGAACCGACCGGCAATCGTAGCTTTTTCAAGGTCTCTCGGAACTGAGAAGATGATGGTACGCCATTTAAGATAAGGGATCATATAATCCTCCGTTCTAGATATCAGCCGGACAAATACATGGAACAATGTCTTACTTATTGTCCAACAGTTTGTTTCTCGATTTCCGATTTGTTTGACAAAGAACTTAATTGAACACATCAACTTAGTTCTGACCGGGCCCGGTACATAGGTCAAAACAAAATCATCGAGGGGCCCAGATATCAACTTCTAATCCAAGAAGGAACAGATAAACTTCGACTCATATGTTTGTTCTACCACTCATTGAATTACACACAAAAGCACGTTTTATAACATTGAGTTACCAATGCGTTTTCGTACAATCAATGCATAACCAACTTGTAAGTAACAAATCATATCTCTAGGTTTGAAGACTTATATGATATTACCGTCTCACGATCACTCGAGATAGAATTCCATGAAGTGATTCCAGTGAGCGTGAGTTGAGTGGAATACTCAGAACTTATGAGCACTCATGATTGTTGTAGCCTTGTCCAACACCTTAGACCTCTACAACCCATCATGACAGTGTTGATTCATACCTACTTCCGACATATGACCGACTGTGGAGGTTTGAATAATATGTTATACCAAACAAAATTATTCTGGAAGTGAAAACATGCAAAAGAAATATAGTAAACGATCGACAAGAGATAGCAACACTTTACTCATAAATAAAACACCTTTTATTCATCATCTAATGTCAATTACACTTTACAAATTTCTGGGTTATCTAACTACTAAATCTAATATCATCCTTCAGCCCTATGCTCCGAGCATGCTAGAGATGCTTAACCCGAGTCAGTCCCTTCGTGAGGGGATCTGCTGGGTTCTCATCCGATGATACCCTCTTTGCCATGAGGAGTCCTTCTTCTATCCAATGTCTGATAAAATGGTATTTTCTGTCGATGTGTCTGGATCTCCCGTGATCCCTTGGTTCCTTGGCTAAGGCAACATCACTTTCACTATCACAGAAAATCTCCATTGGCTCTTTGATCTCTGGTACAACTCCAAGGTCTCCAATGAAGTTCTTCAGCCATATCGCCTCCTTTTCCGCCTCGCTAGCTGCAATATACTCTGATTCACAAGTTGAATCAGCCACTGTCTCTTGCTTGGAGCTCTTCCAAGAAATTGCTCCTCCATTTAGGGTAAAGACCCAACCCGACTGAGAGCGGAAATTATCCCTATCAGTCTGGAAGCTAGCATCACTATACCCTACAAATCTCAAGTCATCACTCCCACCGAGGGTAAGGACCCAGTCCTTAGTCCTCCATAGGTACTTGAGGATATTCTTTACCGCAGTCCAGTGTGCCTTGCCAGGGTTTGCCTGATACCTGCTAACCATGCTCAGGGCAAAGGCTACATCAGGTCGAGTACACGTCATAGCATACATGATCGATCCTACAGCCAAATCATAAGGTATTCGACTCATTTCTGCTATCTCAGCCTCAGTGCTAGGGCTTTGTGTCTTACTCAATCTGGTGTTGCTCTGGATGGGTAACTCTCCTTTCTTGGAATCCTGCATGTTGAATCTCTTCAACACCTTATCCAAGTAGGTACTCTGACTAAGTCCAATTAGTCTTTTACTCCGATCTCTCAAGATCCTTATCCCTAGAATATAGGTAGCTTCTCCTAGGTCCTTCATAGAGAAACACTTCCCAAGCCAGTACTTAACTTCCTGCAGAGTTGGGATGTCATTTCCTATGAGTAGTATGTCATCCACATACAACACCAGAAAGCTAACTATACTCCCACTAGCCTTGACATACACGCAAGACTCGTCTTCACTCCTAGAAAAGCCAAATTCCTTGACCTTTTCATCAAAGCAAAGATTCCATCTGCGAGGTGCTTGCTTCAATCCATAAATGGATTTCTCAAGCTTACATACTCTATTAGGGTACTCGTTGCTGACAAAACCGTCTGGCTAACTCATGTAAACATCTTCAGCCAACTTTCCATTAAGGAAGGCGGTTTTGACATCCATTTGCCATATTTCATAGTCATGAAATGCATCTATGGCCAACAGAACCCGAATAGACTTAATCTTGGCTACTGGAGAAAAGGTCTCATCATAGTCCACTCCAGGAATTTGAGAGAAACCCTTTGCAACCAGTCTAGCCTTATATGTGTGTACATTACCATCCATGTCGGTCTTCTTCTTGAAGACCCATTTTCACCCTACTGTCTTACGACCTAGTACATTCTCAACCAAGTTCCAAACTTGATTGTCATACATGGACTGTATTTCGCTGTCCATTGCCTCTTTCCACTTGGCTGACTCAGGGCCTGCCATGGCTTCCGCGTAACTGTTAGATTCATCCAGACCTATCAGTGTCTCATCACTGATAAGTGTATCTACTTCTGCAGTAATATGGAATCCATAGTAATGCTCAGGAGCATTCCTAACCCTTGTGGAACACCTTAGAGGTACAGACTTGTCAATTGGCTCAACAGGAGTTTCCTCCTCAAGTTGAGTGCTAGGGTTTGAAGTTCCTTCACCGCTTGACTCTTGAATTTCTTCAAGATCAACTTGCCTCCCACTGTTTCCTTGGCTTATGAACTCTCTTTCTCTAAAGAAAGCCCTCCTAGCTACAAAGACCACATTTTCACTAGGTCTGTAGAAGAGGTAACCAAAGGATTGTTGTGGGTAGCCGATGAAAATACACCTCTCGCTTTCGGGTTCGAGCTTATCATGAGTCTCGCGTCTCACGAAAGCCTCACAACCCCAAATCTTGATGTGGTCTGGTTTGGGTACTTTACCAGTCCACATCTTGTGAGGAGTTTTGGCAACTTTCTTTGTAGGGACTAGATTAAGGATATGGGCGGCAGTCTCTAAGGCGTACCCCCAGAATGAGATTGGTAGCGAAGCTCGACTCATCATGGAACGAACCATATCTAACAAGGTTCAATTATGCCTCTCAGCCACACCAGTCAACTGTGGTGTCCTGGGAGGTGTCAATTGTGAGACTATCCCACATTCCCTTAGATAGTCAAGGAACTCTGAACTAAGATACTCACCACCACGATCTGACCGAAGCATCTTAATATTCCTGCCCAATTGATTCTCGACTTCCTGTTTAAATTCCTTAAACCTTTCGAAAGTCTCTGACTTATGCTTGATCAAGTAGACATATCCATATCTACTATAATCATCGGTAAAAGTCAAATAATAACGATTAGCATCCCTTATGGCATGTTTGAATGGTCCACACACATCCTTGTGTACAAGGTCCAACAAACCTTCGCCCCTCTCACACGAACCTGTGAAGGGTGACTTTGTCATTTTTCCAAGTAAGCATGATTCGCAACTATCATCTGACTTTAGGTCAAATGACTCCAAGACTCCATCCTTTTGGAGTTGGCCTATGCGTTTCTTGCTTATATGTCCAAGACAACAATGCCATAATGATGCTTTATCCAAGTTATTATTATTAATAGAATCAATACACAAAACATTATTTCCTAAGTTATCTATAACAGATACAGCTTCATACACACCGTCACAAGGTAATGCTTTAAAATAAAGAACATTATTAAAGAAAGCATCAATCGAACCAACTTCATTATTAAATGAAAAGGTAAACCCTTGTTTGTACAAAGCATGAAAGGAAATAATATTTCTTGCCATTCCTGGCGAATAACAACATTTATTCAAATCTAAATTAAACCCACTACTTAGCGATAAAGTATAAACTCCAATCTTGGTAACAGGTAAAGCTTTCCTATTCCCCATGATCAAGTTTATTCTTCCTTGCTCCACATTCTCACTTCTTCTTAGTCCCTGCAAGTCACAACAAATATGAATACCACAACCGGTATCAAGGACCCAAGATTTAGAATGGGGTGAGTTATTAGAAATGATAGTGTAAATACCTGCATGGTTGGGTTTAACTTTCCCATTCTTCACATCTTGCTGGTATTTTGGGCAGTTCCGCTTCCAATGTAATTTTTCATGGCAATAGAAGCATTCAGCCTCTTTTGGGTCAGAAGAAGGAGTGATGAAACCTTTCTTGGTTCCACTTGAAGAAGAGCCATCAAGGGTCCGAGCCTTGGTACCCTTCGAAGAGCTCTTTCTTTTCTTCCCTTGACTTTTCCTGATTGCCAAAACCGGAGTAGAGTTTTGAGTAGGAGTGTTAACAACCGACTTCCCCTTAAGACTTTTTTCTGCGGTCTTGAGAAGTCCCTGAAGTTTGCTGAGTGTGACCTCCTCCTTATTCATGTGATATGTCATGCAGAATTGATCATAGCACGATGGTAAGGAGTGCAAAATGATATCTATTGCAAGCTCCTCCGGGAAGTTCACATTAAGCTTCAGCAAACGATCCACATACCTTTGCATTTTCTGCATGTGGCTCGTGAAGGATTCCCCATCCTTCATCATGGCTGTTATCATGGAGCAGATGATTTCATACCTCTCTTGTCGTGCACTTTGATGGTATCTTTCCATCAAATCTTGGTGCATTTCATAAGGGTAGAAATCCTCATAAGACTTTTGGAGTTCCGCTGTCATCGTGGCCATCATGATACATGCCACTTTCGTAGCATCCCTTTCATGTGCCTGAAAGTCAGCGATCTCCTGAGGAGTTGCAATGGTCTCATCAATCTCCTTAAGCTCCTTGTCAAGGACATATTCTTTGTCTTCATAGCGGGTATGTAACAGCCTGGAATCTCAGGTATTGTCAAATTATGTTTTTGGGGTGATTTAAGAGGGGACTCTGCGAGTTGGAGCCTAGACTCGCCGAGTAGGATCGCAGACTTGGTCGCGGGTTCACGACTGGACTCGACGAGTCCAGATATGGACTCGACGAGTCTACGCTGTTTAGCGAAAACCCTAACCGTTCAGGTTTGGGACGTATAAAAAGGACTCATTGGCCGTCATTGTTCATTTTAGCCTTCTGAGAAGAACCCTAAATCGATTGTGTGCATCTGGAGCAAGGATTATAGGCCATTGTTGATCATAGAAGAGTTGTTGTGCAAGGAAGAGAAGAGATTGGCTAGAGGAACAGCAAGGGAGTTACATTCTGAGGATTGGGGACACAGAGAATACATCATCCAGGTAAGAATTCGAGTATACTCTGCTATATTGATGTATTTATGGATTTAGGGTTTATGGAACCCTTTTGTGATTAGATTGAATGTTACTCTAGTCCCCTAAACGAGTGTAACCCTGTATTGAGACCTTTGGGAGGTCCAGAATGTCCCATGTCTGTGCATTTCGGGAATTGATGAAGGTTTTGGATTGGAATCCTTATGCCTTAGGTCGAAATGTAAATGATAAATCATATGGTGTATCTTGAGCACTGAAATGAGGACTTTACGTGATGGATCAGCCAAGGAAGGCCAGGCCTAGGAATGGTCGAAGCAGTTCTGACCTTAGGATGCAGTTTGAACGGTTGCATGGCATGGACTCGCCGAGTTCGATGAACAGACTCGGCGAGTAGCTTGAAGATTAATTGGGACTCGTCGAGTTGTTCTTCAGACTCGGCGAGTTGAGTCGGGGTGGCCCCGCGATTCTTCCAGGAGTAACTCGTCGGGTCAAGGAGGATACTCGACGAGTAGATAGGGAATCTCAGAGAGTTGGAGGACGTCTAGACTCGCCGAGTCGCCATGGTACTCGCCGAGTGCGGTCGAGTTGACCGTTGACCGTTGACCGTTGACCTAAGTCTGACTTCTTAGGGATAGTCACACTTAGAAGATATAAGTGTTAATGAGAGATATGTGATGTTATAGGGAGGTTGTAGCTCGTCGGATTGTGCACGAGTGATTTCAGGATTTGCTAGCTTTCAGCATTCACGAGGTGAGTCTTCTCACTATACTGTACCCGGAAGGGTTGACTGTGTGACCGGAAGGTCAGATATGATATGTGATATGTATGCTATAGGTGGTAAGTTATTTGTTATATGTTTTATGTATGTTATGTGGGCCGGAAGGCAATATGTTATGGGCCGAAAGGCGATTATGTTATGGGCCGGAAGGCGTTGTGTTGTGGACCGGAAGGTCAGGGCCTGGAAAGGCGTATGTGCGTAAGTTGTATATTGGGGAACTCACTAAGCATTCATGCTTACAGTTGTTATGTATGTGTTTCAGGTACTAGCGAGGACCGTGGGAAGGCGCCGGCGTGATCGATACACACTGAAGGATGTTTTTATGATCTTGGGATTTAGACTATTTGTATTTGACGTAATACTTAAATTATTTATGCCTTGTTTTGAATGGAAATACTTTATTTTAAAATGAAAAAAAAATTTGTTTGAAAATTTGCGTTGTTACAATTGGTATCAGAGCCTTGGTTTGAGGGATTCGGGTGCACCTTCGGGAGTAACTGAACTCAAACCGAGGATTTGAGGAAACTTTTTAAATAAAGGCATAAACTTTTGTAAATGGTTTTGTGGTAAGCAAGAAAGAAGCAGTGTGTACGATCAGTCAGCGCCCGAACGGTAAAGATCCCCAAAATACCTTACAATGTTATATGATATAAATTGTTATGCATGCTAGAAGACTAGGTATTCATGATAGGACTAGAGTGGCCTGATTTGTGATGCCTTAGTCTAGGGAAGTTTGCCGATATGAGATGCTTTGCTAGTGTGCGGGTAGATAGTGCATATCAGAAGTAGAGTACTCACTATCCGGGGTTTGGGGAGGAAGACTTGGGATGAATGCTGATGCGGTGTGGTCGGTAGTATTGGGCCCGTACTACCGAAGACACCGGGTCAGTGGGAGACCCAAGTAAGAATCCCTGGATATCGGGGACTGAGTAGGGTTGCGTTATCGAGTGCAATTATACTCGATGGGGTCTCTGATAGTTTTATGTTGTATTTCAGAGACATCATGGTTAGACCACGCCACGGAGCGAGTTCGAGCGGTGTGAGTGATGAGGAGATTCGTCAGATGATTCACGAGGAGGTAGCTGCGGCGATCCGGGCTGAAATCCCGGAGATGTTTGGGTCTATTAAGACCACCCTGATGGAGACGTTTGATGAGCGGTACGCCGCATTGACTGAGGCTGCAACCGCTGCAGCTACCGCAGCTGTGGCCACTGCTAGGCCACAGGGGGGTGACTCGTTGCTGTTCCGAGAGTTCAGCAACACGAAGCCACCAGAGTTCGATGGGATGTAGGATCCGATTGCTGCAATGAGGTGGATCGCGGATATAGAGGGGTGCTTCTACACTTGTTCATGCCCGGAGCACCTGAGGGTACGGTTCGCTTTGAACCAGCTCCGTCTGGGAGCAAAGGACTGGTGGAAGTTCGTGACGGCGAACTTCACTTTGGCAGAGACTACAACAGTGACATGGGAGGGGTTTACTGCCATGTTCAGGGATGAGTACGTTCCCCCGGTGGAGAGGGAACGATTGGTTCAGGAGTTCTTAACCCTCAAGCAGGGTACTGATTCGGTTGCGGCAATCACGCGGAAGTTTCATGAGAGGGCGATGTTCTGCCCCGAGCTGGTGTCCACAGAGTAGGCTCGGATGAGCCGGTACTTGGGAGTTTTGAGGAGGGATATCCGGGAGTTTGTGTCGAACTCCACCTATCATACTTTTACTGAGCTTCAGGCGAATGCCAGGAAGCGTGAGATCGAGTTGGAGACTCAGGCCAGGGAGGAGGTCGAGTCTCAGCAGGTGGACCGGCGGCCGGCTCAGTCTCAGCCGACAGCCAAGCGGACCAAGTCCGCCGATTCGAGGACGGGAGGTCCGAAGGGCCGCACTTGCGGAAAGTGCGGCAAGGGTCACGATGGGGCGTGTCGAGCTGGTGCTTGCTACAAGTGCGGCAAGGAGGGGCACATTGCTAGGGAGTGCCCCAAGGGGTTTATGGTCTGCTTTCATTGCAATCAGACCGACCATCGGAAGGCCGAGTGCCCTCAGCTTCGTCAGGGATCTGCACCTACTGCCAGGACTACTGAGACTCGACCAGTGAAGGTTGAGGCCCCGAGGGCTCGTGGGAGAGCCTTTCAGCTGACTGCGGAGGAGGTCCGCGCTGCGCCCGATGTTGTGGCAGGTATGCTGTAATTCATGTATTTATTTTAATGTCGAGATGTTATGCTTATGTTATTATATGCGTAGGTACTTTCCTTGTGAACTCTGTGCCCGCTCTAGTGTTATTTGACTCGGGTGCGAGTAGGTCCTTTGTATCTTTAGCCTTTAGTCAGCATATCAGCGTTAGTCGCGAGTCGTTGAGCCGACCTCTGAGAGTTTCTATAGCTGACGAGAGAGTGATTTGTGCCACGGAAGTTCTCCGGGGATGCGTGTTAGAGATTTTCGGGGTCGAATTCCCGATTGATCTGATTCCCATTGCGATGGGTGATGTCTGTGTCATTGTGGGCATGGACTGGTTGAGCCGATTCGGCGCTGTCATCGAGTGTGAGCGTCAGCTGGTGACTATACGAGACCATAGTGGGGGAGTTCTTTCGGTGTACGGCGAGGGTACCCGTTCGGGATCAGCTTTTTGTTCGGCCGCTAGGGCGAGGCAGTGTCTACAGCAGGGCTGTAAGGGTTTTGTGGCGTATGTGATGGATACGCGGGAGGTTTCCGAGAGACCGAAGTCAGTTGAGGAGGTCCCTGTGGTGCGTGAGTTTCCAGATGTTTTCCCCGAGGAGCTGCCACGAGTACCTCCTGTAAGGCAAGTAGAGTTTGGTATCGATCTGGTTCCGGGGGCTGCGCCTATTGCTAAGGTGCCTTATCGTCTTGCGCCTCCAGAGATGCAAGAGTTGTCCTCGCAGCTCACGGAGTTGCTGGGGAAGGGATTCATTCGGCCGAGCAGCTCGCCGTGGGGAGCACCTATTCTGTTCGTCAAGAAGAAGGATGGTTCGCACCGGATGTGCATTGATTACCGGGAGTTGAACAAGTTGACGGTCAAGAACCGTTACCCGTTACCGAGGATCGATGATTTATTCGATCAGTTGCAGGGAGCGTCTTGGTTTTCCAAGATCGATCTGAGGTCAGGGTACCATCAGGTGAGAGTGCGGGATGGGGATGTTCAGAAGACAGCGTTTAGGACGCGATATGGGTATTATGAGTTTGTGGTGATGCCTTTCGGGCTCACCAATGCCCCGGCTGTGTTCATGGATCTCATGAACAGGGTATGCAGGCCGATGTTGGATCGGTCTGTGATTGTATTTATCGACGACATTCTGGTGTATTCGAGATCTACAGAGCAGCATGAGGAGCATTTGAGGGAGGTCCTTGAGGTATTGAGGTCGGAGAAGCTTTATGCAAAGTTCTCCAAATGTGACTTCTGGTTGCGGGAGGTCCAATTTCTAGGACATGTTGTTAATCAGAAAGGGATATTGGTCGATCCGGCCAAGGTTGAGGCGGTGATGAGTTGGGAGGTGCCGAAGTCACCCTCTGAGATCAGGAGCTTCCTTGGATTGGCAGGGTATTATCGGAGATTCATTAAGGATTTCTCCAAGATCGCAGTGCCGCTCACCAGATTGACCCGGAAGGGTGTTGCATTCTCATGGGGGCCCGAGCAGCAGACCTCCTTTGAGACACTTCGCCAGAGGTTGTGCGAAGCCCCGGTATTAGCTCTCCCGGAAGGGATGGAAGATTTCGTAGTATATTGCGACGCATCGATTTCGGGACTGGGTGCAATGTTGATGCAGAGGGGTCATGTGATAGCGTATGCGTCGAGGCAGCTGAAGCCTCATGAGGCGAGATATCCCACGCATGATTTAGAGTTGGGGGCAGTAGTATTCGCTCTCAAGATTTGGCGTCACTACCTGTATGGGGTTCGATGTACGATATACACGGACCATAAGAGCTTGAAGTATTTGATGGATCAGCCCAACCTAAATATGCGTCAGAGGAGGTGGTTGGATGTGGTCAAGGATTATGATTGTGAGATCCTGTACCACCCAGGCAAGGCTAATGTGGTAGCCGACGCGTTGAGCCGCAGGGCGGAGAGCACTCCATTCCGAGATGTATGCTTGAGACTGACTGTGATGACTCCAGTATTGGATGCTATTCGTGGAGCACAGGCTGAGGCTGTACGACCAGGAATGCAGAAGAAAGAGCGGGTTGTGGGGTTGATTTCAGAGTTCGTTAAGGATGGACGAGGGCTTATGACGTTCCAGGGTCGGATTTGGGTACCGTTCGTGGGCGGTACGCGTATCACTTTGATGGAAGAGGCTCATAGATCGAAATTCTCGATCCATCCCGGTGCTACGAAGATGTATTTGGATTTGAGGAAAGAGTATTGGTGGCCCTGTATGAAGAGGGACGTTGCATGGTTCGTTGAGAGGTGCTTGACCTGCCGTAGGGTTAAGGCCGAGCACCAGAGACCGCATGGCAAGTTACAGCCATTGGAGATCCCCGAGTGGAAGTGGGAACAAATCACCATGGATTTCATCACCAAATTGCCGAGGACTGCCAGGGGAGTTGATGCAATTTGGGTGATTGTGGATAGGTTGACGAAGAGCGCACACTTCCTTGCCATCAGTGAGAGTTCTTCAGCGGAGAACTTGGCGGAGATATATGTGAGAGAGGTGGTATCTCGGCATGGGGTACCGATCTCGATTGTTTCAGACCGTGATGTATGTTTCACTTCCAGGTTCTGGAAGAAATTTCATGAGGAGCTGGGTACTAAATTGCATTTTAGTACCGCATATCATCCCCAGACAGACGGCCAGAGCGAGCGGACGATTCAGACGCTGGAGGACATGCTTCGAGCGTGTGTGTTGGACTTCGGGGGTAGCTGGGATGCATATTTACCCTTAGCAGAGTTTTCCTACAACAACAGCCATCATTCGAGCATTGGTATGCCACCTTTTGAGCTGTTGTATGGTAGGAGATGTCGGACCCCCATTTACTGGGGAGAGGTGGGACAGAGAGTGATGGGCAGCACGGAGATCGTACTTCAGACGACAGAGCAGATTCAGCAAGTTAGACAGAGGTTATTGACCGCCCAGAGCCGACAGAAAAGTTATGCAGACAGGCGTCGATCCGAGCTTGAGTTTCAAGTTGGCGACTTCGTTCTCCTGAAGGTCTCTCCTTGGAAAGGAGTGATTCAATTCAGGAAGAGGGGCAAGTTGGGGCCCCGGTATATTGGGTCATTTCGTGTGATTGCTAGGATAGGCCGGGTAGCCTATCGGTTGGATTTGCCAACAGAGTTGGGACAGATCCACGACACTTTTCATGTGTCGCAATTGAGGAAGTGCATAGCCGATGAGTCGGCAGTGGTTCCATTGGAGGATATTCAGGTGGATGCGAGCCTGAATTATGCTGAGAGACCAGTGGCCATCAGGGATCGAAAGATCAAGGTTCTGAGGAACAAGGAGGTACCTCTGGTGTTGGTTCAGTGGCAACACCGTAAGGGATCGGAAATGACTTGGGAGCCGGAACGTGAGATGCGGGAGCAGCATCCGGAACTATTTTCAGAGTGAGACTTCGAGGGCGAAGTCTAATCCAAGTGGGGGAGAGTTGTAACAGCCCGGAATCTCAGGTATTGTCAAATTATGTTTTTGGGGTGATTTAAGAGGGGACTCGGCGAGTTGGAGCCTAGACTCGCTGAGTAGGATCGCAGACTTGGTCGCGGGTTCGCGACTGGATTCGACGAGTCCAGATATGGACTCGGCGAGTCTACGCTGTTTAGCGAAAACCCTAACCGTTCAGGTTTGGGACGTATAAAAAGGACTCATTGGCCGTCATTGTTCATTTTAGCCTTCTGAGAAGAACCCTAAATCGATTGTGTGCATCTGGAGCAAGGATTATAGGCCATTGTTGATCATAGAAGAGTTGTTGTGCAAGGAAGAGAAGAGATTGGCTAGAGGAACAGCAAGGGAGTCACATTCTGAGGATTGGGGACACAGAGAATACATCATCCAGGTAAGAATTCGAGTATACTCTGCTATATTGATGTATTTATGGATTTAGGGTTTATGGAACCCTTTTGTGATTAGATTGAATGTTACTCTAGTCCCCTAAACGAGTGTAACCCTGTATTGAGACCTTTGGGAGGTCCAGAATGTCCCATGTCTGTGCATTTCGGGAATTGATGAAGGTTTTGGATTGGAATCCTTATGCCTTAGGTCGAAATGTAAATGATGAATCATATGGTGTATCTTGAGCACTGAAATGAGGACTTTACGTGATGGATCAGCCTAGGAAGGCCAGGCCTAGGAATGGTCGAAGCAGTTCTGACCTTAGGATGCAGTTTGAACGGTTGCATGGCATGGACTCGCCGAGTTCGATGAACAGACTCGGCGAGTAGCTTGAAGATTAACTGGGACTCGTCGAGTTGTTCTTCAGACTCGGCGAGTTGAGTCGGGGTGGCCCCGCGATTCTTCCAGGAGTAACTCGTCGGGTCAAGGAGGATACTCGACGAGTAGATAGGGAATCTCAGAGAGTTGGAGGACTTCTAGACTCGCCGAGTCGCCATGGTACTCGCCGAGTCCGGTCGAGTTGACCATTGACCGTTGACCGTTGACCTAAGTCTGACTTCTTAGGGATAGTCACACTTAGAAGATATAAGTGTTAATGAGAGATATGTGATGTTATAGGGAGGTTGTAGCTCGTCGGATTGTGCACGAGTGATTTCAGGATTTGCTAGCTTTCAGCATTCACGAGGTGAGTCTTCTCACTATACTGTACCCGGAAGGGTTGACTGTGTGACCGGAAGGTCAGATATGATATGTGATATGTATGCTATAGGTGGTAAGTTATTTGTTATATGTGCTATGTATGTTATGTGGGCCGGAAGGCAATATGTTATGGGCCGAAAGGCGATTATGTTATGGGCCGGAAGGCGTTGTGTTGTGGACCGGAAGGTCAGGGCCTGGAAAGGCGTATGTGCGTAAGTTGTATATTGGGGAACTCACTAAGCATTCATGCTTACAGTTGTTATGTATGTGTTTCAGGTACTAGCGAGGATCGTGGGAAGGCGTCGGCGTGATCGATACACACTGAAGGATGTTTTTATGATCTTGGGATTTAGACTATTTGTATTTGACATAATACTTAAATTATTTATGCCTTGTTTTGAATGGAAATACTTTATTTTTAAAATGAAAAAAAAAATTTGTTTGAAAATTTGCGTTGTTACAGGGTAATCATCCTGATGTTTCTGATCCACTCATTGAAGTTGGATCCATCAAAGGTGACTTTCCCACACAAGTTCATAAGGGTAAAGGAGCTATTAGGGTTAGAGCCAGAAGCAGCATTGTTTGAAGACATCTGAAAGAAGAGGATAAGATTAGTTTAGATATTAAGAGAGTCCTTAATAAAACACCCAAATCTAATATTAAGGCTAGGATCCAATCATAATATATTATAACTTGGAAGAGGTATGTCGTAATCCAAGCTATAACATATTTGAAAGGTAGGTGAATGACGATTCACCAATTTCCACCACGAAAAACGAAATATTAAATATTAGGTTTTTGATTGGTTCTTAGAAATTCCTAGATTCTTTGAGATTCAATGAACTTTTCAGAGGCATGTTTCAATCTCGAATGTGCCCTCCAAGTTTTGTGACTGGGATACCGAGGATCACAAAACGAGGTGTGAAGTAACCATGCAAATCACTTGGTACCCTTAAAATTTATCACTCAATCGATGTGCCGGTAAACCACACACGCTCCATCGATACTATAATAAACCTTAAGTCACCCTTTACCTACCTTGTTAAGTCCAAGTTAGTGTGTCGGTTAACCACACACGCTCCACCAACGACTTAAACAAAGTGTAAAGTGTAATTTCATGGATTAGCACCTTATTCACATTTTTCCTAAAGTAACTAAGATTGGGAATTTAATAAAACATTTAGTTACTTTATAATATTCATCATACTTTTAATGAGAATTTATAAGTCCTTGTCTTACCCGTTCGGCTAACGACCCTCCACCGATCAAGCAAGCGGTGGGTGAGAGTGGACACCCATTAAGTTGCCATTTTATAGGTAACAACCTTATACCCACCTTATAGACCGGTTTCGTGAATGAGGCGTACTAGCGGTAAGACGACTTTGTTCTTATACATATATATATATAATTATTAAATCATAATAATATAAGTATAAGGATTGAATTTTAACTTTTAAAATTCTAAGGGTTGGAACTAAAGTTTTAACTTGACTTTACTTGTTCCAAAACTTGAGGGCAAGTTTTGTAAACTTTCAAAACTTTTCATTTCTTGTAACTTATGAGTTTAGTAGAGTAATAAAATGAAGACTCTTCATTTTTCTAACTCTTGTGTTCTTTTAATGGTTTTTAACTCAAGTGACTTTTGGTTTTCCATAACTTGAGGACAAGTTATGGACTCCATTAAAACACATTATGATCAAGAATTAAACTACCACATAGGTTACAAATAATTCCTATGATCATCTAAACATCATAAGATCAAGAACATGAACATAAGCACTTAAAGCTACACTTAAAACTTTGTAATTTTGATAACTAGTTGTTGTAAATGAATTAGCAAGACATTACACCATCTAAAACAAGTTTTCAAGTACCAAAACAGTTTAGGGTAATGTTTCTAATCCATTTCCAGCAACTAAAGTCGAAAATCTGCACTTTGTCGACCCTACTCGCCGAGTGCATGAATCTACTCGACGAGTAGGTTGAAGTACAAGTGAACTCGACGAGTCCCCCCATGGACTCGACGAGTCCAGCAGTCAGACAGCAAGTTTTTCGACTTTCTTCAACTTTTAAGCACAAATAACAAACAAACAAGCCTAGTCTCTGATACCACTGATGGGTTTTGAGCATTCTAACACTTCCTAAGTGTACATGCAACCCTAATAACCTTGGATCTATGTTTGTCTAATTATCATGCAAAGTTCAATTTCCAAGGTTATATTCCTATCTAGCATACATGGGGAACAATTTTAACTTGAATGAAAGATAGAATAACTTACCTTGTTGTTGCTTATGTTCCTTGAAACCTTGTGAGCCTAGCACCCCAAGTGTGATGCCTCAAATGCTTCACACAACACCAAATGCTCTTGGAAAGACTCTTGAGATAATACACACTTCTTCAAATCGGCCAAGCCCTCTAGTTTCTTATGTCTAACCGATTTTGGTGGAGAATGGGATCCTTATATAGTGTTGACACATCTAGGGTTACACCATGTAAACCCTAATGTGTCATGACTCTTCATTTCCATGACCCATGGGTTTGTAACTCCCATGGAGCATCCATGGAGCATCCTATGGGTAGAACCCAACTTGATAATCCATGGAGCCTCTTAGCCCACTATACAAGATATGAATGATTTACATAATCAACCCATATATTTAATTAGTTATCTTTTGATCACTTAATTAATTCCAAATTAATTCTTTGATCAAACTAATCAAATAATATTATTAATATATTAGAACTTATAATATATTAATAATCTCCAAGTGTTATTTCTCTCATTTAGTCTATCCAATTGCATGGTGCCATGCAACCCAAATGGACCATGCCGGGTCGGGTCAAGTACACACCCGAAATAGTTATGGACTTAGACACCTTATCCAACATTAAGTTCTATGTCAAATAAATCAGAAATCGGGAAACAATCTATTGGACAATGAGTATGACTTTATTCCATGTCTTTGTCCACACGATATCTTGAAGAATAGAGGATTATATGATCCCTTATCTAATGGACGCGTCAGAGTTCGACGTCAGCTTTTTAGAGCTATGATTTCTAATCGGATATTGAACTTACATTTGCAGAAATATTTATTAGACTTATCCAAGTGGGAGACTATTAGATTAAGTGTCTAAGCATATAAGTATAATCGGTATGTACTAGACCCGATAGTAGCATGGTCTATTTCGGGTTGCCTTCATCAGAACAATTTGATAGGATGGATATTTGAGAAAGAGGTTATTTATGATTTATTAATATATTATAAGAATAATATATTAATTCAAAAATCATATTATTGAAATTAGTATTGATCAAGAGTTAATTTGGAATTAATTTAGTGATCAAAGGAGACTGATTAAATAAAAATGGATTGATTATGTAAATCAGTGAAACATATGGTTTGGGCTAATGATCCATGATTGATTTGTGATGAAATAAGCTTATGAGATAGTACATGAAGTGTTAGTCCAAATCAATTGTTGGATCATAAGCCTAAGTGTAAAATTAGGGTTTACAAATGACTCTTGGAATTTTGCACTTTAAATGTGTTCCCTTAGCTCCAAAATCGGCACCCCTTGCATTTCAAGAAGAGCATAGTCGACTTTGGGGTCTCCTAAAACTCTCTCATATTCATCTAATTGTTGTTGGTGTTTGTGACTTGTTTGAGGCATCACACTTGGGGTGCTAAGCTCTTATAAGGCCAAGTTCCACAAGCTACAATAAGAGGTAATCTTCTAACTAATTTTTATGATTCATATATCAAGTTGCATGATACTTAGGCTTCATGCTTTGGAAAAAGAATATTGCATGTATAATTAGAGAAAAATTAGATCCAAAGCATCAGGGTTGTATATACACCAGAGGGATGCTAGAGTACATAAAACCCAACAGTATCCTCAACTATATAAGGAACCCTTTGGTCTCATATATCTTCAATACTTTCCCTCCACAAGCATTGGACAAAATTTCCTCATCTATCCTAATTCATTCTCTTGCTATTTTGGGTCTAATTCCATTTGAGGCACGACACTTGTGGTGCTTGCTTCCAATAGATCAAGAAAGAGGAATTCTAGTTGTTTACTATAACAACTAAAAAGTATGTAATCCTAAAACCCTCTAATGTTAATTTCGAAAAAAGCCTAGGGTTTGCAAGTTTTTTTTGATGTTCTTAGTTATAGGTTCAATACATAAAACATAGATCCTATTTAGGTTCCATGCAAACTTAAAGGTTTTATTTTTGTTTGTTTACTTAAATCCCATCACTTGTAATATGATACATTTCTGGAGTAGGTTTTGAACCTTCTGTTGTTTTTTTCAGAATTGTGGTGACGTCTCATCATGGAGGTGGTTTTGGTTATGGTTATGGTTTTGGCTCGGGTACTGGACCTAGAGATGCTAAGTTATATGAGTTTATCACATCTAAGATTTTTCGAGCTATCTTGAGGCGACTCCTATCATTTTTGGGTCAATCAAGGAAAGGATAATTGATTTTATGGAGGAGCTTTTGGCTGTCTTGCGTGATGAGCTAGGCGCCAGTCAGTTCGGGGCTCGTGCTCTTAACTTTCTTGATTTTCATGCTTGTGGGGCTCCTGAGTTCTTCGGAAAGAAGGACTTTGTAGCTAGCATGCATTGGGTTTCATACATGGATAATGTATATCAGACGAGCTTCTACCCTAAGGAGTTGAATGTTAGATTTGCATCTAGTCTATAAATAAATAGGGACCGTGACTAGTGGGAAGTGGTAGGTGATGCTCTGGGAGCAATTTCTAACAAGGGTTTGACCCAGACATAAATTTTTTATCCGGTACAGGGGAGAATTCACGCCTACTATTGAAGTTCAGCAGTTGGCATAGAAGTTTTAGGACCTTTGTAAGACGATGAAGACAATGACGGAGATCACCACCAAGTTCACAGAGAGGGTCTTGCTTGTTCTGCAGTATGTTTCGGGTGAGGAGATGAAGAAGACGTGGTACCATGATATGTTAAGAGACGACATCTAGGAGTTCGTTAGTATGTTGAGCTGAAAAACCCTGTAGGATATGATTAACAGAGCCCGGGAGCAGGAGCTTGAATTAGAGCTTTAGATTAAGAGAAAGCTAGCACAACTTCAGACAATAGTGGGTTCAATGAAGAGATTTAAGACTTCTGATTCTCGATTTGGGGGCCAGTAGGATCAGGGCCATTATGGAAAGTATTATAAATCATATGATGGGATTTGTCAAGCAGGTGGTTAGGTTTGCTATAAGTGAGGCAAGACGAGTAATATTAGCAAAGATTGTACTCATGGATTTAGACTGATTTGATTTTATTGCCATTAGGTGGGCCATAAAAAGACTAACTGTTCAAGATTGTTAGGAGGAGTGGTGGAGGCACCTGCTCCAGCTATCTTGAGGATCACAGATGGTTAACAGGGCAAGGTAGAGGCTCCCGTGATGAAGAGCAGAGCTTTTCAGTTGACGGTCGAGGAAGTCGAAGTAGCGTTGGATGTTCCCACTACTATGTATTCCTATTTATTGATTGTTGTTTTTTCATGATGTTATTAGGGATGTTTGTAGCCAACGGTATGCCTACATTTGTCTTTTTGATTCAGGTGCTACTCGATCCTTTGTGTCTGTTGTGCTTAGCAAGAAGTTTGATGTTACTCTGGTGGCATTGGATTTTCTTTTAGAGGTAAATATCGCACTACGAGTGCTTTGAGGGCTCACTGGGATTGTATATTGGAGATGTTTCGGGTTTGGTTCCCTATTGATCTCATTCTTATTTCTCTGAGAGGGGTGTGGATCATTGTGGCCATACATTGATTGAATCAGTTTAGGGCTATGATTGACTACGAGAATTAGCTATTAAGACTTTCAATCCTAAGTAGAGGAGAACTGACTATTCATGGTGAGGGTGAACGAGGCAGTCCAGCCACAAGAGCTAGGAGATACTTGCAGCATGGGTGTTTAGGGTTTTTGGCTTATGTTGATGATACTTGGGTTGAGGGGAGGAAGTTTATTGAGGACGTACATGTTGTTTGAGATTTTTTTGACATGTTTCTTGAGGATTTCCTAGGAGTGCCTCCTAAGGGGTAGGTGGAGTTTCAGGTTGATTTAGTTTTGAGTGCGGCTCCGATAGCCAAGACACCTTATCATCTTGCACCTCCTAAAATGCAAGAGTTGTCCACGTAACTTTATGAGCAGCTGGACAAGGGGTTCATCAGCTCGAGTAGTTCTCCTTGGGGAACTCCCATTTTGATTGTGAAGAAGAAGAGTGGGTCCCGTTAGATGTGTATTGACTATAAGGAACTGAATAAGTTGGCGGTAAAGAACTGTTATCCACTCCCAAGGATCGACGATTTATTTGATTAGCTTTAGAGGATATCTTGGTTTTCCAAGATTCATTTGAAGTCTTTTCATCATAAGATGAGGGTCAAAGATGAAGATATTTAAAAGGCGACCTTCAAGATTCATTATGGGTCTTATAAGTTTGTGGTGATTTATTTGGGCTCACTAACACACCAACACCATTCATAAACCTCATGTAACATCCCAAGTCCAGGTATACCTCGTAACCTTTGGTCTTTTGAGTACTTGTCCATTTTAGCCCTTTTTGAGAAAAGCTGGTGAATGAGTACGCGGGGCGTACACGGGTGTACGCTCAATTTACTCAAGTGTGTGCTCTTGACGCGGAAGCCACCAAGTACACTGGGTGTACCAGAGGGTACACTAGGCGTACTAGGCCCAGAGTGAAGAAGAAGATTTGGAGAAGAAGAAGTGAGAGTCCAGGCCCTTGGATCTGAGCATAGCTGTGTTGGGGGCTTCATATAGAGGTATAAAGCTTCAAGCTTTCTCACTCTTTTGTTTTGTGCATCATAGTACAGTATTTTAGGGTTTTGTCCCAAAAATTTGAAACTTTATGAGATATTGAGCTCCAGAGACTGCGATCAACCCCCTTTGAGTGTAATTAGTGGTGAGGTGTCATAAAAATCTAGTCTTGGACGTTGGAATCAAGCCATGCATAAGATATGAGCTTTTTGAGATAAGAGAGTGAATGTTTTGTGTGTTTGTGACCATATCAACCGTGAAAAGGCTTAAAGTCATTGACTTTATGGAGTAAGAGCTATTAGGGAGCCCAGATCTGTGAGATGAGCCAAGGTCTTAACTGATTAAGACCAAACGAGTAGAAAGAGTGAAATTGGGACGTACGCTGGGCGTAATCCCAGTATATGCAGTGTAGGGGTCGAGCATCCCTAATGCATGCATGACAACAGAGTACGTCCGACATAGAGAGCTGGTACACGCAACGTACTCTCTGCCATTGGCTTTTAGGGTTTGGTCAATTGTTGGACTATTAAGGCCATTGAGTGGTAAAATGTTATTTTACCCTCCTGTGAGTTTGTAGAAGGGTTAGTGTAGCTTCTTGGGAGCCGTGATTAATTAGGGATAATTGTCGTATGTGGTAGGCGGAGGCTAGACCGGTGATTTGAATTTGAGATTATCCGATTTCTTGCGAGGTGAGTCATCTCATTATACTTACCATGAGTGGTATCTTTGTATGACTGAGATGTCTTATGTGCGTACATGTGTATTGTGATATTCTGCATTATGTCTTTGTGATTTATGTCGAGTATTATTATGAGCTTATTAAGTCAGGACCGTAGGGTCCACCTGAGTTATGGGATCGGTGGGTCTCCACTGGAACACATTGACCGGAGGGTCGTATTGAGTTAGCCTCGAGTGGCTAATGTGATGTGTGTGGTATTTTGGAGAGCTCATTAAGCTTCATACTTACCGTGTTATGTTTTATGTGTTTCAGGTACTTCCGAGGATCGTGGGAAGGCCTCGGCTTGATTGCACACATACTCACATTGGAGATATGTTTTTGGAGGATCCTGGATTTGTGATAAACAATTTTTGAAATATGTGTTGATGTTTGATACTTGAGATTTTTGAGAAATGTGACCTGTGTTTGAAAATGAAAATTTTGGTTTGATAATTACAGTGTTAAACCTCATAAATTGGTTTTGTAGGCCAATGTTGGATCGATTAATGATTGTATTCATTGACGATATATCGGTCTATTCAAAAACCAAGGCCGAGCATCAGGAGCATCTGTGGGAGGTTCTTGAGACATTGATGAGGGAGTGAGTTTATGCAAAGTTCTCCAGATATGAGTTGTAGTTGCGCGAGGTAAAATTATTGGGTCATCTTGTCAACCAAAATGGTATTTTGGTCGACTCGACCAAGATCGAGGTCGTGATGCAGTAGGAGCAACTGAGGTTTCGATTTGAAATTTGTTTCTTCCTTGGTTTAGTAGGGTATTAAAGGAGATTCATTGAGGATTTTTCCAAGATTGTAGTTCCTTTGACCCGATTGAAGAAGAAGACGGTTACTTTTCTATGGGGGCTTGAGCAACAAGCAACAATTGAGCTGTTGAGACAGAAGTTGTGTGAGGCTCCAATACTGACCCTCCCCAAGGGTGTGAATGATTGTATGGTTTATTGTGATGTGTCGATTATAGGTTTCAGAACAATACTTATGTAGAGGGGTGATATGATCACATACGCTTTGAGGCAGTTGAGGCCTTATGAGACGAATTATCCTATCCAGGATATGGAGTTGGGGGTTATTGTTTTCACCCTCAAGATCTGGTGGCAATACTTTTATGGGGTTCGATGTTCCATCTATACATACCACAAGAGTTTGAGGCATATTATGGATTAGCTTAACCTGAATATGAGGCAACACAGGTCGTTGGATATGGTGAAGGATTATGATTGTGAGATCTTGTATCATCCTGGGAAGGCCAACGTAGTGCCCTATGCCTTGATTCGCAAGGTGAGCGACTAATACTCCTATCGGGGACTAATAATTGAGGATGATTATCACTTCACAACTTTTGGAATTAATCAAAGAGGTGTAGATTAAGGGGTTAAAGGAAGAGAATCAAAAGCAGGAGAAGAACAGGGGTCATATTTTTAACTTTGTTAGTCATATTCGGGGATTTTTAACTCAGTGCGGTAGAGTGTGGTTTCCTATTTATGGTGGGGTTCGACAAACATTGTTGGTGGAAGTGCTCAATTCCAAGTTTTCGGTCCATCTGGGCGCTATAAAGATGTACAATGATTTGAGATTTAGCTACTGGTGGCCGTGTATGAAGAGCCAGATTGGTTAGTACATGAAGTGGTTGTTGAGTTACCAAAAAGTTAAGGCCGAACATCAGAGACCCCATGGTAAGATGCAGTCGTTGGACATCCCCATCTGGAAATGGGTGAATATCATTATGAATTTCATCACAAAGTTGCCCAGGATGGCAGGTGGGATTGATTTGATCTGGGTTAATGTATAGTTTGTGTTAGAGCGCCCGCTTCATCTCGATTCAAGAGATTTCATCAGCTGAGAAGTTAGCCAAGATCTATATTAATGAGGTTTTTACATGTCATGAGGGTGTCAGTTTCTATTGTTTTAGATTGTGATGTCCATTTTACTTCAAGATTTTGGTGGAAGTTTCACGAGGAGTTAGGTACTTGATTTCTCTTCAGTACTCTTAGCACCCACAGGCTGATGGTCAGAGCGAGCGAACCATTAGACTTTCCAGGATATGCTTAGGGTGTGTGTTTTGGATATTGGTGGGAGCTAGGATACCTGCCTTCTTGTAGTTGAGTTCTCCTACAACAACAACTATCACGCCAACCTTGGTATGCCTTCCTTTGAGTAGCTTTATGGGAGGATATGTTGGACCTCGATTTGTTGGGGTGAAGTTAGTCAACGAATGATGGGGAGCATGGAAGTAGTGCTCAAGACTATAGATTTGATACAACAGGTGCATAGTAGATTGCGAACCACACACAGTATAAAGAAGAGTTATGTTAGCTGGTGTCATTCTGATCTCGAGTTCGAGGTTCATGATTTTTTGCTTCTGAAGGTGTCAACATGGAAAGGTGTCATCTGGTTCCGGAAACGGGGCAAGTTGGTCCTAGATACATCGTTCATTTCAGGGTTGTTGCACGGGTGGGCAATGTTGCTTATTGTTTGGATCTTCATGTGCAACTTACTCAAATTCACAACACTTTTCGCATTTCCTAGACGTGGAAGTGTTTAGCTCATGATTCCATAGTAGTAATCTTGGATGACATTCATGTTGATGAGTGCCTAAATCATATAGAGCGACTAATTGCCTAAGATGAATACCTTACACAACAAGGTGGGGGGTAGGGGTTGGTGAAGGTGAAATGGCAACACTAAAAAGGTTCCGAATGGACTTAGGAACCCGAGGAGTAGATGAAAGTGCATTACCCTGAGTTATTTGTAGCATCGGATTTCGAGGACGATATCTGATTCAAGTAGGTAGAGTTGTAACACCCAGTTTCTGGTATAAATTTTATGCTTTAATCTTGCAATATTTTGGGTGGCTGGGACATGGTGATGAAGGATCACCATGTTGTGGCAGAGCAATATGAATCACATATTTCATTTAGTCACCACAATATGCTCATGTATTAGCCATAATGTGGTGACAGTAGGGTTCCAAATCCTAGATTTAGGGCCTTGAACCCTATGTAAAGGATGTGATGGATAGGGTTTGTCCACCCTCAGCCTCCATCATTCCTCTATGTGCATAAGATCAAACCCTAGCCTTATTTCAAGCTTTTCATCTCATTTTAATGATTTGGTGACTTTTGAAGGAAGAATAAGAAGTTTTATTATGCAAGAATTCATTAAGCAACTCATCTCCACCTTTATAATAATTTTGTAGACTATTGTAAGTCTTCAAAACTTAATATGTATAGTTCATTTCTAGTAAATCTAGGAAACTTAGCATATTATGGTCCATTGTGAAAGTTGGAATGAATGGGTGTGATAAAGTTAGCAACTTTATCACTCACCAAGGCCCCTAGAGTACTATATCTTTTGGATCTAGAAGTTGGAGTGATTTAAAAGCCATACCTGAGATTTATAACACTTTCTTAGTTTTTAACCTAGTTTAAGTGAAGGACACGCTTGGGTCATGCATGTCCATAAAGTTTTAAATTTTTTGAATCTTTAGGGTGCCAAGAAGCCTTTTGGAATGTTTGAGCAAATGGCTTAATGGATTCAGGGCTTAACCCATTAAGTTGTCCATGTGTAGAAACCACGATGTGGCAAGATACTCGTCACGACGTAATGAAGGTGGATTTCATGACTGTTTTACCGTGTTTTGCCACACTGTAGTAACATGTTTGTCACAACGTGGTGGCAAAGCTATTCGGGACTGCTTTGAGTAAGCACGATGTGACCAGTAGTTGGTCACACCATGGTGACCATTGACCGTTAACTTTTTGACCTAGTTGACTTTTGGTCAAATTGCTAGTTTTAGAGGTTAGACTAAGGTTTGACATTAAATGTTTATTAGGTAGTGTGTAGCACTAGCTTGTCATTTGTGAGAGGTTTGGTATTTCAGATTCGATGGTGAGGCGAATTTTCTCACTATACTATGTAGGATGTTGGATTATCTTTGTAACTCTTGCATGAAAGACCATGGTCTGCCCCCTAATAATTATATAAAAGACCAGGATCTGGCCCATAGCACTTATATGAAAAACAAGGATCTGACCCCTAACACTTGTATGTAAGACTAGCATTTGGTCGTTGGTATTGTAAGAAAAAACCATGATTTGACCCATGGCAGGAAGGATTGTAAGACAATCATTTGACCCATAGCATTCACTTGTAATAAATCCATGTTTTATGTATGATATGTGGTATTCTAGGAACTCACTAAGCTTTGTGCTTATGTTTTTATGTTTAAATGTTTCAAATATTTTTTGTTCTAAAGAGAAGTGTCCGACTTACTCGCACTACATCCCCGAAGTTTTCCACACTAGCTATTAATACCAATAAGGTGACCAAAAGTAATGTCATAAAGTCAATCCCAAGACAAAATAATGGCTCATAAAGAAATTAAAGGCAAAATTGATACCGAAACGCCCACGAAAATTTCGTCCATAGGTGCTGCCTAGCCCGTTTTGGTCTGTCTAATGGCTATATGGTCAAAAGTGAATCGGTCTTCACAATTTAACATGGTGATAATATTTTGATTAAAATAATATTATTGTAACTATTTTTTTCTTTTTATAATTATTATAAATATTGTATTAGAATCTATATATTAAAATATGTTTTTTTTATTTTATCTGGATGTGGTTCGAGTTTGTAAAAAGTAATAATGTAAGTTTTGCATAAAAACAGTGTAATTTTGTTGTATCATAGTTGGAGTTGGTTTAAGAATCGGTCCAATTCATGAACCAGTAAACTCCTTCTCTCTATAATGTGTATTTAATTATTTCTTTTCAGATGCCCAATCAAAGAAATGCATCAGATGACTTTGATATACCACCATCATTAGAGTACAGAATTAACAATGAAACATAAGACAGAGAAGAATGAGACACTTGAACGTGAGAATTTTAATGGAGAAAGCAACTATACTTGTTCTTTTTCTTTTTTCACTCCACATTCAAAAAATCTACACCGCTGAAATTGACTTGATTTCAGATTCAAAGTTCTTGACAGAAGCTGACACGTTGGTCTCACCGGGTGGAAATTTTGAACTAGGGTTTTTCAGGCCAGGAAGCCCTGAGAACAAATACGTTGGTATTTGGTACAAGAAAATCTCTGTTCAAACGGTGGTTTGGGTTGCCAACAGAGACTTCCCAGTCAACGGTTCATCATCCGCCACACTGAGGATCATCTCTCCAGGAAATCTCGTCCTCATGAAAGGGAACGACACCAATGATGTAATCTGGTCATCCAATACAACCTCATCAGGTAACGTAACTGTACAACTTGACGACACTGGAAATTTAGTTGTTAGAGAAGGAATCGGCGAGAAGATTCTCTGGCAGAGTTTCGATTATCCAACTGATACACTTCTACCTGGAATGAAGTTAGGGAGAAGTTTCTTGACTGGTAAGGAAAGACACCTATCTTCATGGAAGAGTAATCAAGATCCAGCTCCAGGTGAATTCACATGGAGCGCAGAAACAAGCGGCTATCCTCAGATCATACTAAAACAAGGCACAACAGTCATCTTCCGAGGTGGACCATGGAATGATGTTTGGTTTAGTGGGGATTCTGCGTCCACTAGGAACATCGTTACAGGAGATATGGTTATTAATGAAACAGAGGTGTATTACACTTATTCTCTTCTTAATAGTTCTGTTATCTCAAGGCTCGTATTGAATTCATCTGGCCAGTTAGAACGTTGGGTGTGGGTTACTGATGTTAACAAATGGCAGATTTTCCTTCAGTTAGAAAGAGATTTCTGTGATGGGTACAACATCTGTTATGGTTATGGAACGTGTAGCAGTTT
Source organism: Lactuca sativa (assembly GCF_002870075.4). Taxonomy (NCBI): domain Eukaryota; kingdom Viridiplantae; phylum Streptophyta; class Magnoliopsida; order Asterales; family Asteraceae; genus Lactuca; species Lactuca sativa. The sequence continues at coordinate 192,962,311 of NC_056629.2, forward strand.
AACCTCAAAAAGATGTTCTTGTTTAGATGAGATAAGATTCGTGCCCAGAAACCAGAAGGGATGGGAGATGGCAGATTGGTCGGGTGGTTGTGTGAGGCGAACACCATTGGATTGCAAAAATGGAACCGATGGGTTTATCAAGTACTCTAATGTGAAGTTGCCTGATACAGAGTCTTCATGGTATAACGTGAGCATGAGCCTGAACGAATGTAAAGAAAAATGCTTCAAGAATTGTACTTGTATGGCCTATTCAAATATAGACATCAGACGTGGAGGAAATGGCTGCTTGCTTTGGTTCAGTGAACTTTTGGATATGAAAGAGGTACCTGATAGCAATGGTGGTCAGGATATCTTTGTAAGAATGGCTTCCTCGGAATTAGGTATATATTCAGCTCTTTACACAAACATAATTTGAATAGGTTCTTAAATAATATCTCACCATGTAAAATTACTCAATCAGTACACGAGAAGAAGGAGAGAGCAAACCTCAAGATCATCTTACCAGTAGTTTTTCTGGGGGTTCTTCTGATAGGCTTGAGCTCTACATGGTTCCATTATGCATGTAGAAAAAGGCATCATCAACAACTGAGGAAAGGTAAGAAAACATTCACGATTTTAACTGTAAATTGGTTGTAAGCTAATAGAAAGAAGAGTAATATTAAATCTTGAAGCAGATTCAGGGGAATTCTTCGATGTTGGTCGAAGCCAGAGAGATGCAATGGAGCTACCATTGTTTAGCTTTTCTACATTAGCTAGAGCTACTGCTAGGTTTTCGCCAGATAATAAAATTGGGGAAGGTGGATTTGGATCAGTTTATAAGGTAATAATAATACTCAAAGTTGTGAACTGAGAAAGAGACATGTAAGCAATTCATCTTCACTGTTTATATTGTTTTTCACATGGCCAATAATGATCTCTAGGGTGTGTTAGAAGAAGGACTGGAGATTGCAGTTAAGCGTCTATCTACGACTTCAAGCCAAGGACTTGATGAGTTTAAGAATGAAGTCATTTGCATTTCAAAACTTCAGCACCGAAATCTTGTTAGACTCCTCGGATGTAGCATACTGGGAGATGAAAAGTTGTTGATCTATGAGTACATGCCAAACAGAAGCTTAGACTTGTGTTTATTTGGTCAGAATCACTTAAACGTCTATTAATTTAATGTTTACGAACGAAGCATTCTCAGGAACTGAATATGACTACATCTTCATGTTGCCAGATAAGAAACGAAGCAGCCAACTTGATTGGACAACGCGTTTTAACATTATCAAAGGAATCGCTCGAGGACTTCTTTATCTGCATCAAGATTCACGATTACGAATCATCCATAGAGATCTTAAAGCTAGCAATGTTTTACTTGACAAAGACATGAACCCTAAGATATCAGACTTTGGGATGGCTAGAAGCTTTGGAGGAAACGAGTCTCAAGCAAACACACAGAGAGTTGTTGGCACATAGTAAGCTTGATAATCCAACTATATATATATATATATATATATATATATATATATATATATATATATATATATATATATATATATATATATATATATATATATATATATATATATTCAACTTCTCTTAAGTTCATTTATTTTATTGGGTGCAGTGGTTACATGTCCCCGGAGTATGCATTAGATGGTGTTTTCTCATTCAAATCGGATGTATTTAGCTTTGGTGTTTTAGTGCTAGAGATAGTGAGTGGGAAGAGAAACAGGGGATTCATGCATTCTGAACATGACAATAACCTCCTTGGACACGTAAGTTTCTCGGCCACAAACTACTCCTTTGATTTATAAAAATATATCCTCCAACTATTTTTACATGAATTTTATTCAGGCATGGAGAATGCATAACGAAGGCAGGTCAATGGAGCTCATTGATACATCTTTAAGCCAATCAAGCAATTCATCGGAAGTTATACGATCAATTATAGTGGGGTTGTTATGTGTTCAACAAAGTCCAGAAGACAGGCCAAACATGTCATCTGTTGTTTTAATGTTGGGCAATGAGGGTATACTGCAGAAACCTAAGCAACCAGGTTTCTTCATAGAAAGAATCTTACATGGTGCTGATGTTTCTTCATGTAGTTACCCAACGAGTTCAACCAACGATTTAACTGTTACAGAGGTAGTTGCTCGATAGGAAGAACATACATAGCTTCAACCTCAAGTCTTGTTCTTTTTTCTTTTCATTAGCACCTTCAAATGTACGGCTATCTATTACCTCTGTTTCAAAACTTATCTACCACAATGGTTTAGTGTAAAAATGATAGTTTAATTATGCGCTTTTTGGGAAAACAAATTAACCCAAAGCCTACTTTTGAGCTTAATAAGTTTGCATTCCCGATATCCGATTTGCGAGTGGGATATGTCAACCAAAAGACTAGTTACAAACAACGCATTTTAGAAAAAAAAAAAAAAAAAGTGTTAATCGGAGTTAAAACAAATAGTTTGTAATAGTGTTAAAATGGTACTTTATGTTTTTTTGCTATTTATTTTTAACATGAAGCCTACTACTTTGGAGCTGAATAAGTATGCATTCCCAATATCTGAAGTGTTCTATATCAATGGAAAGAACTAGTTACAAACAACATATTTTATTAAAATAACATGTTATTGGGAGTTAAAACGAATAACTTGCAGTAGTGTTAAAATGGCACTCTATGTGTTTTTTTGGCAAAAAAAATTTACATGAAGCCTACTTTAGAGCTTAATTAGTACTCCAGTATTTAAGAAACACTAAGATAAATCAATTATATTAGACATTAAATAGATGGGTTGTTTAAATGGAATGTAGGATATACACTTTCCTTATGTGAACCGCTCCTAGAAGCCCTATGCTATTCATTGTCCCTAGTATTTCTCGTGTGTCGTGACCTGTTCTTGGACGTCCCGAACAATTGCTTATCATATGTCCTATGACCGCATATATAACACTATTTTCTTATTGGTCGCTCACCTTATGATAGAATACGGTCTGTGTTTAGACCTCCTGTTTCTGGGTGTCTGATATTTGTCTATTATTATTATTATTATTATTATTATTATTGTTGTTGTTGTTGTTGTTGTTGGCCTTACAATCATAAGACCAACGAAGTTCTCCCAATCAGATTCCTCGTAGGTATTCCCAATGTCTCGGTATAGGAAGCTTTCTATAGCATACAACACACATTCTTCATAATTGATTAATTGTAGATCATTAACACTCTTAATAAAGGGACCACAAGGTGTGCCAAATAGTTTCCAATGTCTACATGTAAATGCATTTTTTTAAACGTCAAGTATGATATTCCTTTTTAAGTCCTTAATCTCAAGTCTGTGGTTTGAGATCAAATGGACCGTTTAATTAATACTGCCATTTTTATGTTTTTTTCACTTTTTTTTTTTATCTTCATCGGCCCATTTGGTGAGAGTGTTGTTGGTAATGACACTAAAACAAATAACATTTCACAAAGTTAATATCAAATATCTGAAAGCATAGTGATTAATATCAAAAGATTAACACCTACAAAATTGTGATTTTGAAATTTTCACTACTACATTGTTACACTGGAAAAATCCGATCAAATATTTGGCTGCAAAAAGTATTTTATAGGAGTTTTTGCTCTATTTTGTTGAAGCAATTATAAGAAAACTAAATTAATTCTTGAAATTTTCCAGAACTTCTCATTTGTTGGTGGGATTATGGGTAAAATCATATTCGTGTTAAAAATGAGTTTTAGATAGTTTGGTGTATTTAAAACACTTCATGCACAAGTTGGAACATTTTAACAACATACTTTGATCATCAAGCATCTTAGACTTGAAGATCAACACATGCATGTTGGTTAAAGGCCATGCATGAGTTTGAAAAGTTTAAAAATTGTTTTTGAAAGAAAACATTGGTTAATATTATGATATCTCCACCAAAACTTGTATAAAAGTGGTTTGTTTTGATTTTGACATAGGTTTGGATCATGGGATTCCACAATTTGCAACATGCATGTTGTTTTATTATGAAAACCTACCACTATCATCGTCAAAATTGTGGTTATGGTATGTGGTTTAAAATCTTTTCATAGAATGGAGTAGAAGTAGAAAGAAATGCAAAATGGTGGAATTATGAGTAGAAATGAAGGAAGATCATGCTTGGCTTTCGTGATTACCTTCAGAAGAACACTTAAAGAAGATGATTTTTGGTGTGGAAAGAACTTATTGGCTGCTAATTTTCGTGAATTAAAAAGGGAGAAAGAGAGAGTTGGGTGGTGTATGTGGTGGAGTGTACGAGAGAATAAAGAAAGGAAGATGAAGTGCGAAGGAGAAGTAAATGATTGAAATTATTGGGAATGGGTGCCTTGGAGAGAGGGTGGACGAATTTGTGGAGGATGAGAGTAGGAATTGCAATGGGTCGGGTTCGGGGCGGGGCATGGTTTCCTAAACCCGCCTCGATATTTTTCGGGCTTCTTATCGGTGCGCCCCATTGGGTTTCGGGTTTTCCGGTCACGTTTCAGGTATCTTATCGAGTTTATAACAATTCATAATGAAATCTTTATTTAATTTTCGGGTACCCTGATGTATTATAAAAAAAATACAAGTTCTAGCCTCCCTTTTAAATTAAAAATATGATCCATCACTTTAATAAAATAAACCGGACGTTATATTAAAAAAATTGATTTAAGTTTAGTGTAATACATCAAAACACAAAAATAATCATTCACACCAGACTGTTAATAACTACAAAGATTATTTGATTTAAGTTTAGAGTAATACGTCAAAATATAAAAAATGATCATTCACACCAGATGTTTAATAACTAAAAAGATTGTCCGCAATAAATATTTCATCTTTGAATGAGTGTGATTAACATAAAAAAAGATATATATATATATATATATATATATATATATATATATATATATATATATATATATATATATATATATATATAAGGGTCGGGGCGAGAATAACCCACTCCCTGCCCCAACCCAATAAAAAACCCGATAACGACCTGTTACCCTACCCGAAATGATCGGGTTTCGGGTTTGCCCATGGAGTTCGGGCTTTTTTGCCATCCCTATATGAGAGAGGCCATCTCTCTCATAATTACATTTAAATCATTTTCCCACATTTTATAAAACTTAAAAAAAAATTATAAAATGTATTTAGGTTTTGACGTATGCATTAATCTTTAATAATTTAGCTTATAACTTTAAGAATAAGATAAATGGTTTAATCTTTCCTATCTTTGATTATATCCAATAATTTAATTATTTTAACTTTGTATTAAAAGGTTCATAACAAATTTTATGGAGTTTTAGGTTTTAAATTTTATAAAATTTAGGGTTTTAAGGCTTTTAGGGTATTATGATTTATTAGATATCTAACCACATATGGAGGTGAAATTAAAAGATTTCAGTTTATTATAGGGTTTCATATATATATATATATATATATATATATATATATATATATATATATATATATATATATATATATATATATATATATATATATATATATATATTCCAATTATAAGAAATGTTTGTAGCTTGTTCTAATTCGGGTATTGGCATTCTCTACAGTAGTTGAACAATTCAATTGAATTGTAAGAGTCAAGTATATTATTCGTTAATTTTAGTTGGATCCAAGTTTCTACATAATTTTGACCTGATTTCAACTGCTAGGTCAAATGTATGAGGTGTGTACATGATTTATGCAAAGGTGTTGAAGTCGAAGAATGACCTTAATTTGACAGTTGTCACAATTTTTAATTCGAAAAACTTAGGAAAGTATTCAAATGAATCACTATAATACCGTATCGCATCCAAATGCTAGTGTGTGTGTGTGTGTATACATACATACATATATATATATATATATATATATATATATATATATATATATATTTCAAAACTTCTAGGAAATCGAATTAATCTCGGAGATCACGACCTCTCGACATTACATCCCGATTTTCAGAACAACTCGAGAACTACTCTACCAAGTGGGTGTTATAGCCCCTCTTTTGTATTTACTTAGTTTGGAGGTGAATACATAAACTAAGTATTATAAACTATACAAAAATATTATTACATTACTTTTTGACTATTTACGGTACGCGAGAGTTGGTTTGAAAGGCAGTTTGGGTTGTTGGATTTCAGAACGGCTTAATTGCTAAAATGGTCCTGCCCTCCGGTGTTTCATGTCTGACCCTGTCTGTGTATTGTCATTGAAAAATATTGTTTAACACTTATATATTATAAGTAAAAAATGTCGTTTTAATGTACGATATCCTATTATGTTATGTTGTTAGAATTATACAACTATTGAAATAACATATGCCTTTTTCGATAGAGTTTATAAAAGAAACATACTTAGTTATAAGAGTTAGTTCCTTATACTTTATACACATGTCAAACATAATCGGATTTTATAAAATTGATGTCATGAAACAACATATTCCTTTTACTATAGATTTTATAAAAGAAACATACTTCGATACAAAAGTTAGCGCCTTTTACTTTACGCACATGGCAAACATACTCGACTTTTATAAACTTGATGTCAAGAAATTCATTACGCCTAGAACTTACCCACAAATAAGTTAAGGCTGATAGTTAATCACAAACTTTTTAGTTAAAGGCTTTTTAGTGAGTCTAAACACTTAGCATACCCAAACTACTATAATCGTTAATCTTCGGAGCGATATACATATGTATAGGTTGCACGTGTAAGTGGATATGGGCCCTTTTTATATTATGTTGGGATGTGCATGTTTTGCATGTTGGGCGGGCCTTAGTAAGTATGTTAGGCGGGGCTCGATTGTATGCTGGTAAGGGCCCATTATGATGGGCAGGGCCCGGGACTATATATGATTATATGGTATTTTAGCAACTCACTAAGCTTTGTTGTTAAGTTTTTATGGTTTAGCATTTTCAGGTACTTCAAGCTTGAAAGGGAAGGGTCCGACGTGCTCACACAACATCCCCTTGATTTTATTCTACATTGATATTTGACTTCACTCTTCTATTGAGAATATTTTATACTATGGTTGTTGTAGAAAAATTGGTTGTATTTTGGATGTTTGAAAAATGAAAATTTTACCATTGTTTTTGGTTGTTTCAAAGATTTGTATTTAGGTTGTTTAAAAGGGGAAACTGAAGTGTCAATCTAAAACATCCCAAAATACGACCCAAAATTTTTTGTTTAATCATTACTAAAACCATTATATCAATGTCATACAATAAAAACCCATACGTCAATATCTCAAAACCATAATAAAGTATTATGAGAAAAACTATATCAAGACTGTATCAAATCATATCTACGAAAATCTGAATCAACTCCTAGGACAAAAACTGAAGCTGTGGTGTGTGCGATGCTATCATCCCGAGCTCTTCCCTTTACTTGCAGAAGTACCTGAAACCAAAATTGAAACTGTAAGCACGAAGCTTAGTGAGCTCCCCCAAACTACCATATACCATACAATAACATATAAAGCACATACTGGGCCTTGCCCACTGCATCGGACCGAAGTCCGGAAACTTCATCGGACCGGAGTCCGGAAACTGACCAGGGCCTTGCCATCTGCATCGGACCGAAGTCCGGAAACTGCATCGGGCCGAAGTACAGAAACTGCATCGGACTAAAGTCCGGAACTGACTGGGACCTTGTCCCCTGCATCGGACCGATGTCCGGAACTAGCTGCATTGGAACGAAGTCCGGAACTGACTGCATTGGACCGAAGTCCGTAACTGACTGAACATAGCATAGCATAAACACATATCAACTAGCATAAACACATATACTGCATACTGCATCGGATTGAAGTCCGGAACACATAACACATAGACATGCTTGAATCATAAGCACATCAAGCACCCTGAACTACAGTATTGGACCGAAGTCTGGAACTAACTGCTAACTAAATGGGTCAGCATTGTGGCTGTAGACCCGTTCCTACTGGAAGGAACACTCGCCTCGCAATGCTGACTGCTGAACACCTGAAGAAGTTATCCCTGACTGCTGCTCCGGCTGCTTCCCGGCTATCATGGACATATAAAATACTTAATCAGAATAGGGATTCCTCTATGGGTAAAATTGTTGGAATAGTGTCTAAGGCTGCAACTATATTTGGCAAGTATTTGACCCGGTTGTGGATGGTCCTTTTGGGTTGCCTTCACCATAGCAACTTGACAGGATGATTTATAATGAGAGAATAAATATTATTAATATATTATGTGAATAATGAAAAAGAATAATAATATTGTTATTTAATTAATATAAGTCTTAAATTAATTAGGAATTAATTTGGTGACTTAAAGAGATTAATTAAATAAAAGGGCATAAACTGTCAATTGTATGATAGTTGTACTTTGGGCTATAATCCCTTATGGATAAGGGGTGGACGATTTTAGGGTTAGGATAGGCCTAGAAATCGTCCAAGGCTTATCATAAGGAGATTGGATTGCTTAGGGCCCAAGTTATCCAATTAGGGTTTAAGAGTGAAACCCTAGGAGCCTCACAAGTATAAATAGACCCATGAGATCAAGGAAATCAAAACTCTTGCCTTTGAAAGAACCCTGGCCGACTTCTTGCCCTCTCCCCTATCTCTGTAATCATCCTCTTGCTAAGTTGGTGTTTGTAAGCCATTAGAGGAGTGACATTTGTGACTCTAAGCTCCAAGGACAAGAAGATTCAAGCAAGAAACTTAAGGTAATCTTTTAGATCTGTTTTTCCTTGTGTTATTATACTAGATCTATCATCAAAGTCTTGGATACATTGCATGTTCAATTAGAGAAACCTAGATCCAAGCATTAGGGTTTCTATGTGCACATAGGAATTTTCATATGGCTAAAACCCATCAGTGGTATCAGAGCCTTGATTGGTTTCTATTGAATTGATGCATTGGTTGCTTGATTGTTGATTGCAAAATTCGATTTTTTTTCTTCTGCCTGATGAACTCGGCGAGTCCCATAGTGGTACTCGGCGAGTAGGCCTCAACTCGGCGAGTTCGAGCGTCAGAAGGAGCTAAGTTCGGGATTTCTTGCTGTTTATCTTATGGAAACTTGCATTTATCTTAATGGGTCAATATAAATCCGATTTTAACATATATTTGAGTATATCCTTGACCGAATTAAAGATATTTACCAATAAATTGAATAATAATTTCCTTATGTGATAATTGATTGATTATTTTAATTAAATTGGTAAATTGTTGTGCAAGAAATAATTAAATAAATCATATATGAATAATTATGTGATTAAATGTTAATTTGTACTATTTGTTATCTGATCCCTTATGTTTTGAAAATTTTAAAACTTGTCCTCAAGTTTTGAAATTTATGTTTTGTGATTAAAAGTTTAATTTAGACAATTTAAATTTCAAACCCTAGAATTTTACAAGTTTAAAATTCAACCCTATACTAATATAATATTACAAGATTAATATATATATATATATATATATATATATATGTATATGTATAATTAAAATGCTAGTCTTACCGTTAGTAGGCCTCATTCACGAAGCCGGTCTATAAGGTGGGTATAAGGTTGCTGCCTATAAAATGGCGCTTAATGGGTGTACACTCTCACCCACCGCTTGCTTGATCGGTGGAGGGTCGTTAGCCGAACAGGTAGGATAAGGCAACTCTACCTCCTCATTAAAAGTATAATATTAAATACAAAGTAACTACATGTTTTTCAAATTCCAATCCTAGTTACTTTAGGAAAAGTGAATTGATGCAATCCCATGAAATTACACTTTACACCCTTGCTAATAAGTTAGTGGAGCGTGTGTGGTTTACCGGCACACTAATTAGTTCTAAGCAAAGGTAGCAAAGGGTGATTCATTGTTTATCATAGTTCGATGGAGCGTGTGTGGTTTACCGGCACATCGAATAGGTAATTGTTACAATGAAGGCACCGTGTAGATTTGCATGGTTATTCACACCCACTTTGTGATCCTCGGTATCCCAGTCACAAACGAGAGGGGCATATCGAGATTTAAAGATGCCATTGAAAAGTTTAATGAATCTCATCGAAACCTAGGAATTCTAAATACATTTAGAACTTAAAGTTAGGTTTTCATGGTGGAGAATTAGTGAATCGTCATTCACTTACCTTCAAGTTGTTTGCATGTTGGATTACGGCATCCCTTTTCTAATATGTAAATAATGTTGTTGGATCCTAGCCCTAATTTTTCTCATTGGGTGATAATTAGGGACTTTAAATTCTAATCAATCTTTGTCCTTTCTATTTGTAGATGTCGAACGTGAACAACGCTGCTGCTAGCTCGTTCACATTAATGAGCCTTTGCCAAAAGGTGACTTTCGATGGAATAGACTTTAGCGAATGGATAAGATACATTTGCACGATTGCTCGCTACGAGGACAAGGAGTATGTCCTTGATGAGAAGCTCGAGAAGATCAACCCAGAAATCGCTACTCTGGCTGAAATGACTGCTTTTGAGACTCATGAACGTGATGCGACAAAGGTTCATTGCATCATGATAGCCACAATGAACGCCGAATTCCAAAAGTCCTATGAGGACATGTATCCGTACGAAATGCACCAAGACTTGTTGGAGTGATACCACCAAAACGCAAGGCAGGAACGTTACGAGATCTTCACTAACATGATCTCCGCTAAAATGGGACATGGTGAATCTCTAACCGTACACTTGCAAAAGATACAAAGGTATGTCGATCGTCTTTGCAAGTTGAATGTCGACTTTGGAGAAGACTTGGCTATCGACATGGTCCTTCACTCTTTGCCTCCGTGTTACAACCAATTTAGGATGAGCTACCACATGAACAAGGAAGAGGTCACCCCAAGTAAGCTCTAAGGTCTCCTTAGGGTTGCCGAGAGCAACCTCAAGGACAAGTCTGTTGCACCCACTCCCAATCCACCCATTGCTCCTGTTTTGGCTATTGGGCAGGGAAGAGGCAAGAAGAGGAAGGCTCCGTCTAAGAGCCACCGCAAGGGAAAGTCCCGAGATGGTTCCTCTTCTAGTGGGACCAAAGTTGATCTTGCTAAGCCTAACCCTAACCCAAAGGAGGCAGAGTGCCACCATTGCCACAAAATAGGGCATTGGAAGAAAAGCTGCCCAGAATACCTGCAAGCCAACAGGGAAGGAAAGATCAATCCATCGTTCGCAGGTATATATACAATTAAATCTAATGATTCATCTCATGTTATTTCTTGGGTCCTCGATACCCGGTGTGGTAACCACATTTGTTATGAATTGCAGGGACTAAGAAGAAATAGGGATGTGGAGCTTCGAAAAATAAATCTAATCATGGGGAACAGAAGATCGTCGCCTGTGACCAAGATTAGAGTGTATTCTTTAGTTCTTAGTAATGGATTATGTTTAGATTTGAATAATTGTTGCTACTCGCCAGAAATGGCAAGAAACATCATTTCGTTTCATGGTTTGTTTAGACAAGGATTTAGATTTTCTTTTAATAATGAGAATGGTTCAATTTATGCTTATCTAAATGGTGTCTTATATTTTGAAGCAATGCCATGTAATGGAATTTATGAAACTGTTATGATTGTAGATAACCTAGGAAATGATGTTTTATGCATGGATTCTTCCAATAGTATAGATAAAGCATCCTTGTGGCATTGTCGTCTTGGACATGTCAACACGAAGCGCATAGCCCAACTCCAAAAGGATGGAGTGTTAGAGTCATTCGACCTTAGGGAAGATGACACGTGCGAGTCTTGTTTACTTGGAAAGATGACCAAGTCACCCTTCACTAGCAGATGTGAAAGGGGTGAGGGTTTATTGGACCTCATACATACCGATGTATGTGGACCCTTTAGATCAACCACAAAGGATGGGAACCGCTTCTATATGACTTTTACCGATGACTATAGTAGATATGGGTATATCTACTTAATCAAGCAAAAGTCAGAAACGTTTGAAAAATTCAAAGAGTTCAAGAATGAAGTGGAGAATCAATTGGGCAGGAAAATCAAGATGCTTCGATCCGATCGAGGAGGAGAGTACCTAAGTCTTGAATTCCACGACTATCTAAAAGAGTGTGGAATAGTTTCACAATTGACGCGACCTAGGACACCACAGTTGAATGGTGTGGCATAAAGGCATAATCGAACCTTGTTAGACATGGGCCGCTCTATGATGAGTCGTGATTCACTACCTATCTCATTCTGGGGGTATGCCTTAGAGACTGCCGCCCATATCCTTAACCGAGTCCCTACTAAAAAGGTTGCCAAAACACCTCACGACATGTGGACAGGGAAAGCTCCCTCGTTAGCACATATCAAGGTTTGGGGTTGCGAGGCTTTCGTAAGACGAGATACTCACGACAAGCTCGAACCTCGTAGTGAGCGATGTATTTTCATCGGCTACCCGCAGAAATCCTTTGGATATCTCTTCTATAGACCGAAGGACAATGTTGTCTTCGTTGCGAGGAGAGGAGTTTTCCAAGAGCGAGAACTCATAAGCCAAGGAGACAGTGGGAGGCAAATCGAGCTTGAAGAGATTCAAGAATCGATTGATGAAGGAACCTCTACTGCTGGCGCCCAACCCAAGGAGGAAACTCCGGTTGAACCGATTGACGAGTCCTTACCTCTTAGACGTTCCGAAAGAGTTAGAGTTCAACCCCAGTTTTATGGTTTTCATTTTACTACCGAAGGGGACACGTATATTAGTGATGGTACACTAGTAAATCTAGATGAACCTAATAGCTATAAGGAAGCCATGGCAGGCCCGGAGTCTGCAAAATAGAAAGAGGCAATGGACAGCGAGATCCAATCCATGTATGACAACCAAGTTTGGAATTTGGTTGATAACGTGCCCGGACGTAAGACCGTAGGGTGCAAATGGATCTTCAAGAATAAGACTGACGTGGATGGAAACATACACACATATAAGGCGCGATTGGTTGCGAAGGGATTTACTCAAACTCCCAGAGTTGACTATGATGAGACCTTCTCACCAGTTGCAAAGATAAAGTCTATTAGAGTGATGCTAGCTATTGCCGCATTTCATGATTATGAGATTTGGCAAATGGATGTTAAGACCGCTTTCCTTAATGGGAAGTTGGCTGAGGATGTTTACATGGCTCAACCAGAGGGTTTTGTTGATCCGAAACATCCAAATTGAGTGTGTAAGCTTGAGAAGTCCATTTATGGACTTAAGCAAGCATCTCGCAGATGGAATCTTTGCTTTGATGAGAAAGTCAAAGAGTTTGGATTTGTACGAAGCAAAGATGAATCATGTGTATATGTCAAAGCCAGTGGGAGTATAGTCAGCTTCCTCGTTCTGTATGTCGATGACATACTGCTCATAGGAAACGACGTCCCGACACTGCAGGAGGTTAAGTCCTGGCTCGGGAAGTGCTTCGCTATGAAGGACCTCGGAGAGGCTTCCTATATTTTGGGAATAAGGATAGTAAGAGAACGAAGTAAGAGACTAATAGGACTTAGTCAGAACACATACTTGGATAAAGTACTGAAACGTTTTAGTATGGAAAATTCAAAGAAGGAGAATTACCAATACAAAGTAATGCCAAGTTGAGTAAGACTCAAAGTCCGAGTACCGAAGCCGAAATAGCAGAAATGAGCCGAGTACCATACGCTTCCGCAGTTGGCTCAATCATGTATGCTATGACTTGTACTCGCCCTGATGTAGCCTTTGCTTTGAGCATGGTTAGTAGATGATAGGTGTATTTTTATATATATTTTTATGCACTTTATCTTAATATTTTGGACTTATTTATTCTATTTTAGAACTAAAAAGTACTCATAATGCTTTGAATTATGTTTTACAGCTATTCGTTGTCAATAAAGCACAAAAGAAAAGACTGAAGCGGAAGCCAGACTTAGGAGCTAAAAGAAATCAAAATTGCTGAAAGAGTGATTACGCCCCGCGTCCAGAGTTATTACGCCCCGCGTAATGACCAAAGCGACTTACGCCCCGCGTAATGTAATGGTATGCGCCATGTACACGCTTGCACCGGATAGACTTGATCGCGTAATTATCTTGAGTACGCACCGCGTAATCCTAAGTACGCCCAGCATACTTAGGTCGGCCACAAAGATTATAAAAGTCGATTTTCAGCTAACCAGGAGGGGGAATTCGACTTATAACCTAATTTAGTCGACAATTAACTTCTGTTAAGCCGTTTTGAGGGTTTAGAAGGCGGCCGGAAGGCCGTTAAGCTAACGGGAGCAGAGATCGGAAGGATTGGAGAGCGGATACATGTCGGAAATCATATGGATTGCTAACGTGACCATGTTTAGCACTCCATTGTGGTACTTTCTGTATTTAGTTTCTGATTTGGGTGTAGAAACCTTTTACTTTGTGTTATTTAATGAAGCTTTGATTATTAGACTAATTGCTATATTAAATAGTTTATTTGTGTTTAATTTATCTTGCCAAGCTTGTTAAAAGATCCTCATGTGTTAATGATGATTATTTTCTGTTAATTGTTAAGTGAATTAAGTTGTATGAACATCTGCTTGATTTGCTTGTCTCTTATGATTTTTGATGACCATCGAGATTATAAGACTAGAAATAACGAATGTGAAACTAGAATTAATTTGAGAATAAGTAAGTTAATGTGTGAGCCTTGTTTGATGACCATCAACAAGAGGTTAATTAAATGTCTAAATTAACTATATTTACAATTCTTGCTCGATACGAACTGAACACTAGGAAGCATGTTAGTTTAATCAACTGATCACTGTTTAGATTGACTTGTTTGCTAAAGGATTAGTTATAGTGAATGCGAATCTAATCATTTTAGGAATCGGTGAACATGAATAGATGAATTTGAGTATGCAATTATCTATGTTTTTAAGGTGTATTTTGTCTAAACCAAAGTACCTGAAGATATTTGTTTTCCTGTTAGTTTATCGAGAGTAGTTAATTAATTGTTAGTTTGAGATTATTTTCTTTATTATTTTCGTGTAACATGTAACCTATAATCAAATATATTAAATTAACCCACCGTTCCCTGTGATCGACACCCGACTTACCTAAGCTATACTGTAATCTGACTAGGTACACTGCCTATAAGTGCATAGATAGTCTAAGTTTGTTAGGTTATAAATATTAAAATTAGTGGGTACTTTTGTGCACATCAAGTTTTTGGCGCCGTTGTCGGGGAACGGTTTGTCATTAATTTAGTTTATTTCATTATTCGTTATTTGTTAGTTTTTATTTTTATTTTGATTTTCGATGATATCATTTCACTTGTCGGGAAGGTTCTTGTTTTTATTTTGCAGGAATTTAGGATTGTACACATTGCTTGACGTTACTTTTTGCATGGGTTTCGAGAATGAAAGCGATTAGGGAATTCTTGACCTGCTTAGCCTACTACTTTGTTGATTTGTCCAACTCAATCCATGAGGCGTAGTATAGCAAGGCGTATTGTGGTGGTTAAGTGGAAGACCGAGCTCTTGCTGTTCTTGACTAGTTTGGTCACTTCTTGTTCTACTTTTAGTTAAAGGTGCAAGGAAAACAAAGGAAATATTCTAACGGGTCCCGAAAGTGGGTGTTTTCGCAAACCAATTCTTGCATTCAAAGGTTTTTGATCAACCATTGTCGTTAGATCTTAACAAAGATAAGTGATTATGACGTCTCCGTTTTTTTTAATTTTTTAATTTTTTAATTTTTTTTATCACTCATCGTAAACTCATCATTAGCTGAAGAAATTAAAAAGAAAAAAAATAATAAAGTTTTAAGTCCCTTGATTGAATGATTAAAAAGAAAAGGAAATTCAATTAAAAGAAAAAGGGAAATTTTATTTAAACTTACGCCTTGCGTAAGTATGATTATGCCATGCGTAATAAGACCCGAATCGCGAATGAGCATTTCAGGGTGTTGGGGTTACGCCTCGCGTAGATCAGCGACCAGGTATATCTTTTGACCCTTTGACTTCCCTGTTATTTTCCAACCCAATTCCTTTCTCGCATACGCTGTGAACGGCAACTTTCTCCATGATCCTCGATTATTTTTACTTTCTTGTTAAATCCAACACACAAATTATGGCCCGAAGGACACAAAGAACTAACCCACCCGAGGATGTGACCGATCATCGTTTTTTACAATTTCCGCAAACGCTGAACGATGCTACCCAGGCGCGTTATGTTACCAACTTGAGTTTGCTTCTCACAAAGGAGATTGATATTGCACCCTCATTCGATTGGGAATTGGCTACCAGGACTGGACTTGCTGCATTGATCCAGGAATTTTTGCAATACACACACTCGGACGCGAGTGGGGTGGAATTGTTTGTGTGTTAGGGATGGGCGCGTATGTTCAGGATCCAGGAGCCTGTATATCGGGAGTTTTTGCTGGATTTCTACGCTACAGTTTCCTATGATCCTAGGAAGAAACTCGATGATAGGACAGCCTTTGCTTTCAGACTGGGAGGAGTGAGCCGGGAATGCAGTGAGTGGGTATTTACACAACCGATGAGACGAGGAGTGTCCACTTCCCGACATATCTTGCTGACTGTCTCACGGACCGGCCAGAAGACTATAACGAGAACACTTTTTGGGCCGAGATTATGGGAGGAGTTTATACACCATCTACTGCTCGAGGGGGGATGATTCGGTCTACTACATATGGAATGTTGCACCGGTTGATTTCTATGTCTCTCACGCATCACAAGAATAGTGAGAGAGTGCCTTCGACGGACCTGTATTTCCTATGGGCACTAGTTACTCCAGGGAGGCACCTGAGCCTTCTCGTTGCGTTAGCTGCATATTTGGGACGGAGGGCCAGGGGACTTCGGGGAGATAGCCCGATTTGCGGAGGGCATTTTATCACGCGGTTAGCTCGGTCATATCAGTTGCTGACGCGTGAGATCACGAGATCGATGGTGTTTCACGACATGAGGCCGATGAGTCTTCAACTATTGGAGTCGATGCGTGTATTAGAGCGGGGTGGAGATGGTGTTTTGAGGGTTCGAGCAGATGATGTGGCAGATGAGGAGGGTGTCGCCGAGCCACAGCCAAGACGGGTCCAACGGCGTAGACCTACTCCTCGGGGAGCGCAGCAGGGACCTGAGCAGGAGATTGATATGCGCTACCTGGCTCAGGGTATTGACCGTCTTAGCGAGTATGTTGCACATTTGGACAGGCAACAGCAGTGGTATGGGAATGCGTTGAACGCATTCTTTGCCCACCAGGGGTTTCAGTATTCGGTTCCCTTTCCACCACCATTCCAGTCACGATTTGATGGGGCCGGTACTTCTGAGACACAGCCACATGATGATGGAGATGACGAGTGATCCTTTTTATTTTGTTTATTTTTTTGTTTTGTGTTATTTTTAGTTTAGTTTAGTTTTTTTTAGTATTTGGTATGTAATTAAACTTTGTTTTAGTTTGTTTTACTTTTGTTTTCCATGTTGATGCTCTTTGGTTGTTTAGATTTCTGCATAATTTTCGCCCTTAGGAAGCTGGCAATAAGTTCAGCAGTTAGGTCCGACTGTTGCTAGAGAGAGCAGTATGAGAGTTGAAGATTATAGTCGAGACCCACAATTTGTGATAAGTGTGGGGTGCATATTTATTTCTTGAGCGATCGTTTGGAAGATTGGCATTTTCACGATGTTTTGACTCTTATGATATGGATGAGTAGTTCCCACACCATAGAGTTTTATTTCGACGCGAGGAAGAAGTATCGTCCCGGCTGCCACGACATGGTTGACACTTTCCTATGTTGTGGGGGATTTTTCATCGCGAGAAGAGGATGTCATTGTTGACGAGACGACGTGGTCGACACTTTTCCACGTCATGGCTACTATACATTGCATTTAATTGCAATATTTTGCACCACATTTTTCGAAGATGGCGGTCTTGATTTTATTTTTCGGCAAATTCAGAAGCAGCAGTTCCAGTTTTCAGTCTTTCGGCAATATTTGAAGCAGCTTGTAGCAGCCCCATTCGATCTCTCCACAACTACCCAGGGAAGTCTGTTCCTTTTTCTCCTTTTTTATGTTCTTAATTTGTTTTAGCATACAATGAGGGCATTGTATGAAATAAGTGTGGGGTAGGGGGTCGGTAAAAGTAAATTAAAATTATAAGAAAAAATAAAATAATAGTTAGGAAATTGCTAGATTTAGGAAATTTAAAATTTTAAAAACTTGAAATAATAGTTAAAAATCTAGTGATAATTTAATATTTTGCTAATATTGTATGAAATGATCCGATGAGAACTCAAATGTTTAGTTGAGCCAATATACGTTATAGTGCATTTGTGGCCTCCCTTAATTTAGTGAAATCATAGAACAAAAACACAACCCCGCTTGGTTTGAGGGATGCAATATGTTTAGCAGCCTTAACCTGAAATGTATCCAGGAAAATTATTATCATTAACCAATAAAGGTTGAGGTTGAGCGCCTCTGCTTAAGCATGTAGGTTTTGAGTGATGAAAAAAGTGAGTTACATGTAACATAAAAAAAAAAAGAATTACGAGAAAAAAAAGTTTGAAGAATTTTGGAGCAAATAAAGTGAAGATCAAAAGATCAAAATTCTCAAGAAATCTAAAAAGTTGAAGATACCAAAAATCCAAAAGGTGGTGAATTCAAAGAAATCAAAGACCAAATTATCAAGAAAATGAAGAATTCAAAAAGAGCTCCATAGTGGTATCGATAATTGTAATTCTAGATTATGTATGCTTAGGTTGCTCAACTAAAAATACCTTGAGGTTAGGAGGTTTTCTGCGGATGGATTCGGAGGGTTGCATAAAATGAGCATTGTTCGGAAAAAGTGGGCGAGTGTTTATGAAGATTGTGAGTATTTAAAATATGGGGGGGTACTTTAGGAAAATTTTAGACACAAATGTATGAGGTGAGGTCTTGGCATAATGGCTGAGTTTTAAATGGATTGTTTAGTGCGATATTGGTAAAATAAAAGTAAATTTGCTTGGGGGCAAGCAAAGGCTAAGTGTGGGGTATTTTGATAGGTGTATTTTTATATATATTTTTATGCACTTTATCTTAATATTTTGGCCTTATTTATTCTATTTTAGAACTAAAAAGTACTCATAATGCTTTGAATTATGTTTTGCAGCTATTCGTTGTCAATAAATCACAAAAGAAAAGACTGAAGCGGAAGCCGGACTTAGGAGCTAAAAGAAATCAAATTGCTGAAAGAGTGATTACGCCCCGCGTCCAGAGTGATTACGCCCCGCGTAATGACCAAAGCGACTTACGCCCCGCGTAATGTAATGGTACACGCCGCGTACACGCTTGCACCGGATAGACTTGATCGCGTAATTATCTTGAGTACGCACCGCGTAATCCTAAGTACGCCCATCGTACTTAGGTCGGCCACAAAGATTATAAAAGTCGATTTTCAGCTAACCAGGAGGGGGAATTCGACTTCTAACCTAATTTAGTCGACAATTAACTTCTGTTAAGCCGTTTTGAGGGTTTAGAAGGCGGCCGGAAGGCCGCTAAGCTAACGGGAGCGGAGATCAGAAGGATTGGAGAGCGGATACATGTCGAAAATCATATGGATTGCTAACGTGACCATGTTTAGCACTCCATTGTGGTACTTTCTGTATTTAGTTTCTGATTTGGGTGTAGAAACCTTTTACTTTGTGTTTATGATTGAATGAAGCTTTGATTATTAGACTAATTGCTATATTAAATAGTTTATTCTTGTTTAATTTATCTTGCCAAGCTTGTTAAAAGATCCTCATATGTTAATGATGATTATTTTCTGTTAATTGTTAAGTGAATTAAGTTGTATGAACATCTGCTTGATTTGCTTGTCTCTTATGATTTTTAATGACCATCGAGATTATAAGACTAGAAATAACGAATGTGAAACTAGAATTAATTTGAGAATAAGTAAGTTAATGTGTGAGCCTTGTTTGATGACCATCAACAAGAGGTTAATTAAATGTCTAAATTAACTATATTTACAAGTCTTGCTCGATACGTATTGAACACTAGGAAGCATGTTAGTTTAATCAACTGATCACTATTTAAATTGACTTGTTTGCTAAAGGATTAGTTATAGTGAATGCGAATATAATCATTTTAGGAATCGGTGAACATGAATAGATGAATTTGAGTATGCAATTATCTATGTTTTTAAGGTGTAATTTGTCTAAACCAAAGTACCTGAAGATATTTGTTTTCCTGTTAGTTTATCGAGAGTAGTTAATTAATTGTTAGTTTGAGATTATTTTCTTTATTATTTTCGTGTGACCTGTAACCTATAATCAAATATATTAAATTAATCCACCGTTCCCTGTGATCGACACCCGACTTACCTAAGCTATACTGTAATCTGACTAGGTACACTGCCTATAAGTGCATAGATAGTCTAAGTTTGTTAGCTTATAAATATTAAAATTAGTGGGTACTTTTGTTCACATCAGTAGATATCAAGGGAACCCTGGCAGAGCCCATTGGATTGCGGTAAAGAATATCCTTAAGTACCTTCGGAGGACAAAGGAATGTTTTTAGTCCTCGGGGGGAGTGATGACTTAAAGATGCGAGGGTATAGTGACGCCAGCTTTCAAACCGACAGGGACAACTACCGTTCCCAGTCAGGCTGGGTCTTTACCCTGAATGGAGGAGCAGTGACTTGGAAAAGTTCCAAGTAGGAAACCGTAGCTAATTCAACGTGCAAATCAGAGTACATTGCAGCGAGCGAGGCGTCGAAAGAGGCAATATGGTTGAAGAACCTCATTGGTGATCTTGGAGTTGTGCCTGCCATAAAGGAGCCTATGGAAATTTTCTGTGATAATGAAGGAGCGGTTGCCTTGACCAAGAAACCAAGGGATCATGGTAGATCTCGTCATATCGACAGAAAGTATCACTTTATTGGACATCGTGTAGAAGAATGACAACTCGTGGTTAAGAGGATATCATCAGAAGATAACCCAGCAGATCCGCTTACGAAGGGACTGAGTAGGGTTAAGCATTTGCAGCATGCTAAGAGTATTGGATTGAGATATGATATTAGATTAGATTAGATAGTTTTAGAAACTCGTAATAGATAAATGTAATTAACATTTCATGATTAAATAAAGGAGTATTATTTATAAGTAAAGTTACTGTCTTATGTTAATTGTTTAACTATTGTTTCACTTTGCATATTTTGACTTCCGGAATAATTGAGTTTATTTAGAATAATCGAATTATTCAAACAGTCCACAATCGTTCATATGTTGGAAGTAAGTATGAATGAAGATTGTCATGAATTGGTGTGTAGATTGTCTGAATGGTATTAGACATAGCAAAAGTTTGCTGCAACGTTGATGAGTGCTTATGAACTAGTTTTGAGTATTGGAACAAACCCGCGCTTGCTGGAATCAACTTACGGAATCTGACGAAAAGGTTGATCGCAAGACGATAATATCATATAGTATTAAAACCTAGATATATGGTTGTTATTTGTTAATTGGTTGTACATTGATAATGCGAAACCACATCAGTAAATTGATGTCATAAAACGCATTGTTGTGTATAGTTGATTAATGAATAAGTAAATGCATATAAGTCGAAGTTTATCTGTTACTTTTATTCTAAGAGGGTAAAAGCGATATCTCGGCCGCTCGATGATTTGATTTGACTTATGTGTCGGGCCCGGTCAGAACTGAATTGATGTGTTCAATTAAGTTCTATGTCAGATAAATATGAGATCGAGAAACCAACTGCTGGACAATTGGTTCCATAGAATTGTCTGCATGATATCTAAACAGAGGACTGTACGATCCCTTATCTAAAGGACAAGATTGATAAGATCAGAGTTTGACAGCGTCTTTGAGAGCTACAATTGCTAATCGGATTATGCATGTATATATAGTTACTAGACTTATCTAAGTGGGAGACTGTTTGAATAGTGTCTAAGACTGCAACTATATTTGGCAAGTATTAGACCCGGTTATGCATGGTCCTTTTGGGTTGCCTTCACCATAGCAACTTGACAGGATGATTTATAATGGGAGAATAAATATTATTAATATATTATGTGAATAATATAAAGAATAATAATATTTTTATTTGATTAATATAAGTCATAAATTAATTAGGAATTAATTTGGTGACTTAAAGAGATTAATTAAATAAAAGGGCATAAACTGTCAATTGTATGATAGTTGTACTTTGGGCTATAATCCCTTATGGATAAGAGGTGGACGATTTTAGGGTTAGGATAGGCCTAGAAATCGTCCAAGGCTTATCATAAGGAGATTGGATGGCTTAGGGCCTAAGTTATCCAATTAGTGTTTAAGGGTGAAACCCTAGGAGCCTCACAAGTATAAATAGACCCATGAGGTCAAGGAAATCAGCACTCTTGCCTTTGAAAGAACCCTGACCGACTTCTTGCCCTCTCACCTCTCTCTCTCTAATCGTCCTCTTGCTAAGTTGGTGTTTGTAAGCCATTAGAGGAGTGACATTTGTGACTCTAAGCTCCAAGGACAAGAAGATTCAAGCCAGAAACTTAAGGTAATCTTTTAGATCTGTTTTTCCTTGTGTTATTATACTAGATCTATCATCAAATTCTTGGATACATTGCATGTTCAATTAGAGAAACCTAGATCCAAGCATTAGGGTTTGTATGTGCACATAGGAATGTTCATATGGCTAAAACCCATAAAAAATGACCATTTTACCCCTACTATGGTTTGGGTCACAAACATGGCCTAAACCCTTAATTCCTTCTAAGTCCTCCAATGGCCCACTAAAAGTCCACTAATGGCCCAATTTTCCACATTGGGCCCAAATCTCTTTATTGGGCCTTACCCTAGGTACAACACCTATACTTGGCCCATAATCATTGACTTTTGATGGCCCCTAAGGCCCAAAGACTCTAAGTCCAAAGCACAGCCCACACCGAGGCCGAAATGCTTGAAGCCCAAACTGACAGAGTACGCGGGGCATACCTCTAGGTATGCTGAGCGTACTGGCTACTGGCTGGTACGCCGTACGTACCTCCTCGTACGCCCAACATACAGCCCTGTTAAGCCAACTTTCTATTAAGATCTTAATACATCGATTTAGAAGCTAGAATTTTAGATCCACAACTTATTCTCTGTCATAAGCCATAAAGTTGCTTACTTGATGGCTTGGATGACTCAAAAAGGCTCAAACTTCAAAAAGTAATGTCCTAACTCCGTAGAAATGGCTAGATCTCATGCATGGCCTCATGCAAACCTGCAAGATCGAAACTTTATTGCTAAGGAGGTACTTTGAGCCTAAAGGATGGCAATCCAAAGCTAAAAAAGGAATCTTCATGATCAAGGTCCAACTTTTGGACCCCAAATGTCCAAAACTTCAATAACTCTAGATCTAGCATATGAGGAAGAAAGTTCAGTACTTTATACCTCTTTTGGTTGCCAAATGAAGAAATAATGCCAGATCCTTGAGCTCAAGATACTCATGTTCTTCTTCTTCTTCCACTTCTCTTCTTCTTCTTCTTCTTCACAAAAATGAGTCCAAAAGATAAAACACACACAAACAAGGAGTTAGGGGACGAACTAGGGTTCTCTGGGGGTAAATGAGATGTGAGGATGCCAAATGGGAGGCTATAATGGGGTTTAAATACGTTGGGTGTACCTTATGGTACGCTGCGCGTACGCCTATCACAACCTGCGCCTACTAATGCGCTACACCCCGCGTACGACGGGTTACATCCCGCATACGGCTTATGGGCTGCTTACCCCTTGGCCCAATAATCAAGAAGGTCCAACCCAAATCAAGATGTCAATTACCATTCATAGCCCAATCTAAAATTCAAGAATTTAAATCAATTAATACCTCAAAAGTTGATCGTTACAGAATCAAGGAGCTAGCTTTCCCATGGATCTTCCATCTCAATCAAGTGAGTGCATAGCTACTTCAAGAATATGATTTAATACAAGTATTTATTAAAACTATTAAATATCAGCTGAAAGTTTATACGTGAATTATATGCTTATTATCTTGGTTACTTGTTAATTGTACATATTTGATAATAGTTATACTATACAAACCAGATAAGATTGTGTATATGTTAAAAAAAATATTTGGAAATACTACATGAATATCTTCAAATAAGTATTATTATTTACAAATATTAAATGTTTACCAAATACTTATTGTTTAAACTTTGTGCTAAATGTATACCTATATTATGATAAGTATTTTCCTAAATCTGGAATCATATTGGAAATTGATTACATGTATAATGGTCATGTCTAGTTATAACTAAGACTTATATAACATACTTAGTTCAAAGTAAATTGAAAAAGTGCTTAGTTATAACTGATATTAGTGTAGTATTGTATAAACAGGAAAATTGTGTTTAAGATGGATTATAGGTTTAGTAGTCATGTCTAGTTACAAACTAAGACTTGATATGAATGCTTAGTTTAATTAAACTCAATTTTGGGAAGTTTTATACCAGGGGTGTGTGTGAGATTGGAATGGAGAGTAGATCTCTCTTCTATAACAGTGTTGTGTGTTAAAGTACAGGTTATGTACCTGTAACATACACGTTTTGAAATCGTGTTTTGTAATGAATAAAATTGTGAAATACTATGTGAAATTAAGTGTTGAGTTCTAACAGATGGTTTTTACTAGAAATGAAGTAAAACAATGTTCAAAATCACTCAGAAAATATAAGAATTCTTATGAGATTCTAATTAAAAGCCAAATAGTGAAATTTAGCGAAAATATAAAATTTGAAATAAGTAAAATTTTATTATTGAAAGTAGTAAATAATCTTGTTAGAAACTTGTAGGCGAAAACCTCGTCGAAATCCGAGTTATAACGAAGAAGTTATGATCAATCGAAACCGACACGGCGCTGAATGATGTAAAAAGTGAGTTTTTGATAAACTACTTTTCAGCTTTATTGATCTAAATGAAAGTCTTAGTATTCGTTAAACCGAGAAATTCGATAAAAAGAATGCCAAAATCTGACTTCGTATGAGGATGTTATGATTTTTCTAAGTTCCAGCTTAGCAGTAGACAGCTAAAAACTAGAATTTTAGATCGAGTGATTTTTAGCCGACACAACCTAAATTAGAATTGAAGGTCTCATCATTAGTAGTACAACGGTAAAAAGTTTGACGAAAACGGATGTCGGACGAAGAAGTTATGAATTTTTAACGGATTCTCCTGTCCCGGTCTGTTAAAAATAATAATATTAAAATTAAATCAAAATTAGCCGACGAAATCTAAACGAAATTTGTAGAGCATAATTTTAGCTACATGTGCATATAAAGAACGTCAAAAACGGAGCTCGTATGCGAAAGTTATGGATTTTAGAAGTTTGGGTGCAATTTTCGAGAAATTCGCATGGATGAGAAAAGGCCACGTCACCTCGCACGAAGTAGCTGCGTCACCAAGGTCGTGGCCCAGTCCGAGAAGCGACGCGTTTCGCATGTTTGGAGGAATCCGAAGTAGCCATGTAACACCCACGAGCCGCTGATGCGCCCTTCGCATCGGAGCCACGTCCGAGCCTCGCAGCAGCCTCGTGGCCTCCGCTTCTCTTGCCGCGTGTCCGAAGCTCACATAAGCCACGCCTCCCCTTCGGTCTGAGCTTCGTAGCTGCGACGTGGAGCTTCCTCAGCCTCTCAGTCCTCAGTCTCGCACCCTATAAATAAGGAGGTTGAGAGATTTGCCGACTAGAATTCAAAAGTTGCCATTTTCACCCCTCTTTCCATATTTTGACTTTTCCCAAAACCCCGATATTATTTTCACCACCCGAAACCTGTCCCAAAGTGCATGAAGACCCAGAAAAATTTATCTTTTCGGTTTTGAAGGTCTACCTTCATAGAGCCCGGTTTTCAATTAAACTCCCGGTTTTCAACATAGAAAGGCATATTTAAAGCCGAAGTGTTGTCCAAATTACTATTTTGACCCTGGTTAATTCAAGGTGAGTTCAATATATAGGAACAATTGTATGTTATGTGTTATATGTGCTATGTGCTTTTCAGTGTTATTATTCTAAGTTATTTTCCCGTGTTATTTTTATTCGCTATTTTTAATAGCAAAGTTATACCTTTGACCATGTGATCAGTGAAAGGACTTAGATTCACGGTGGTACTAGTATGTACCCTCTGGCCATGTAGAACATGTCTCGTAAGAGAATGACATCTATTCTATGGTATTAGCAGAAGGTTAGTTAGGAATGGTGTGTAGCCTCTGACCATGTAGAGCATGACTCCGTAAGAGAATGACCTCTATTCTATGGTATTGGCAAATGGTTAGACAGGGCTATAAGCCTGAAATCTACCAAAAAGTTAATCAAAAATTATATTTCTTCTGTGCCATTTGGGCCAAAGCTTTACTGATGCATATCAAGTATTGAAATCGTTATGTCTCATTGATCGTAAATCTTTTAATCAAATCTTGAGTTGATATTGAAAGCCTGACATATGATACGCATATGCTATTGTTGTTCTTGTTCCCTTTTGCTTCTGTCATATTGGTATATATAAGGCTTAAGATTATATTGTATCTATTTATTGAATTCACTATGTGTCACCGCTTACCCTATCAATATTTAACAACTGCAGGTGATAAGTAACCAATATGATCTTAGACTGTTGAAAAATTTAGAATAGTTTGTAATAGTACTTTTGTACTTCAGTTTATGTTTGTATAAATTACAACATCCTGGGTAGTTATGTAATATATAACACTTTGTAATAGTTGGTTTGTATCTAGTAGTTTGTAATCTCTTTATCAATGTAAAATATTGCTTTTTATGAATATGCAAGTAGCATGTTTTGGAGTAATAATATTGTGAAATATGAAATTTTGGGTCTTTCAAAAATACGAAATGTAACACCCCGAGATTCAGGTGCGTTTCTTTTACCCTTATTCTTTGTCAATTAGTCATGATTAGCCCTTGTGTGGAGAAAACATAGAAAGTGAGTACGCTGGGCGTACCAAAGGGGTACGCTACGCGTACTCGTGTGCTTAGTTTGGACGCGGAGTCGCCAAGGTACGCTGGGCATACCCAGAGTTACGTCGGGCATACTCGGCCCAAGTGCAAAACCCTAATCCGTCTTGTGCACTATTTAAAGGGTGCTAAGGCTCATTTCCTAGCCTCCATATCAGTGAGTGAAACCCTAAAAGAGAGCTTCCCACCGTCCTTAGTGTGTGTGAGTGTTATTGGAGCTAATTGTGCTTTAGTGACTTAGTGAAGAAGAAGGAAAGGAGTTCTTGGAAGCTAAAGCTTGAGGTTCCATTTTGGATTTGAGATCTACAAAGCAAGGGGCTACACTTAGAGGTATAAAGTTCAAAACTTTCCTCTTCTTTTGATTGTTGTTGCATGTGCCATTTCTTGGGCTAAAAACCCCAAAGGTGGAGACTTTATGACTGTAAAGTGCTCCATGGTCCGAGATCTGTCCCCTTTCGGTGCTATTAGTGATTTAGAGACATAAGGTTTCCATCTTTAGTGTTAGCTTGAGGTCATGATTGAGTAATAAGCCTTCTAGTGTTAGAGGATGGAATATTATGAGAGATGGTGGCTTTTTCAGCCATGCAAAGGCATAATGTCATCAACTTTATCGATTAAGAGGCTTAGATGTGGTCAGATCTAGAAATTGGATGTGAGTCTTAACTGTTTAAGACCTCAAGACCTAAAGGAATGAAGCTGGGGAGTATGTCAGGAGTAATCCCAATAGGGGCCGCATACTGGGTGGTGTTCCCCGTTTCTGAGATGCAGCCGGGTACGCTCAGCGTACACATCTGGTACGCACAACGTAACCCGGAAAGTTGACTGTGGGTTGACTTTTAGGGTATGATCTATTGTGGGGCCTTTTGAGTTATGAGAGGGGTAAAATGGTCTTTTACCCTTCTGAGAGCGTCATAAGAGAACATAGTCTAGCCTTGAGAGTTATAATAATTAGGGTATTTATTTTATATGATTAGGCGGAGGCTAGACCAGCGTTTACCGAGTCAGAGATTTACCGAGATACCCGAGGTGAGTCTTCTCACTATACTTTACCTAGTGTGGTAACAGAGTTATGTGATAGAGTATTTTAGAGTTCTATGCAAGCGTAATTGCATGTTATTTATGTGTTGTGATTTATTGTGATATGTGATATGCATGATTCGGAGTTACAAAGTTAGGGCCAGAGGGCCCATAGAGAGTTGGGGCTGGAGGGCCCCACTGAGACACATTGACCTGATGGTCAACAGAGTTACAGCCTCGAGTGGCTATTATGTGTTAGAGTGGTATTTTGGGGAACTCACTAAACATTTATGCTTGCAGTGTTATGTGTTATGTGTTTCAGGTACCAGTGATGATCGCGGGAAGGCGTCGGCATGATTCGTACACACGCACACCAGAGTTTATGTATTTTGATATTGGGTTTTGTACTGATACAATGTTGACACAATGTTTTTACTTATGATTACAAATGATATTTTATGGTTTTTCAAAAGTTAAAAATTGTTCAAATTTTTACGGTGTTACAAGTTGGTATCAGAGCCTTGGTTTGAGGGATTCAGATACATCTTCGGGCGTATCTGAACTCAAACTGGGGATTTGAAGAAATTTTAATAATAAAAATAATATTTTTGAAAAAGAGTAAAAAGAGTAAAAAGAGTAAAAAGTTTCTTGAGACAAACAGAGTAGAGTCGTGTGTACGATCAGCCAGCGCCCGAACGGTGATTTTCCAAAATACCCTCATAATAAGTGATTATCAGATATGTTATGTTATGCTATATGATGAGTTACGATATGCATGATAGAGTAGACTAGGTATTCTTATTAGGACTAGAGTGGCCTGATATATGATGCCTTAGTCTAGGGGTTTTGCTGCTAGAGATGCTTAAGAGTGATTTAGATAGCAGCGAGGTGCTTATGAGAGAATTGCTAGTGAGTAGCACATGATAGAGAGAGTAGAGTACTTGGGATTTGGGGCTCAAGGAGGAGGACTTGGGATGAATGCCGATGCGGTATGGACGGTAGTATTGGGCCCGTACTACTGAAGATATCAGGTTGGTGCGCAATCCAAGTAAGAATCCTTAGCGCACTAAGGAACAAGTAGGGTGGTGTTATCGAGTGTGATTACACTCGAAGGGGTCTCTAATGTTCTTATGTTGTATTTCAGAAGGAGACCATGGTTGGGACACGCCACACACCAGAGAGCAATAGCACGAGCGAGGCTGAGATCCATAGGATCATTCAGGAGGAGGTGGTTGTGGCCATCAGGGCAGAGATACCAGAGATGTTCGGGTCTATCAAGACCACTCTGATTGAGACATTTGAAGAGAGATACACTGCTCTTTCTGAGGCTGTTGTTGTTGCGCCCACTGCAGCTATAGCTGCGACGAGACCGCAGGGTGGTTATGCGTTGCTATTCCAGGAATTCAGCAACACGAAACCACCAGAGTTCGATGGGACCCAGGACCCGATTGCAGCGATGAGATGGATATCAGACATTGAGGGGTGTTTCTTTACCTGCTCATCCCCTGAGCATTTGAGAGTTTGGTTTGCACTGAACCAGCTTCGCTTAGGAGCAAAGGACTGGTGGAAGTTTGTGACAACGCACTACACGCCTGCTGAGCTTGCGACAGTAACCTGGGAGAGGTTCACTGCTATGTTCCGAGATGAGTACGTTCCCCAGGTGGAGAGGGAGCGATTGGCACAGGAGTTTCTGACCCTCAAGCAGGGTAATGAAACGGTTACAGCGATTACTCGGAAGTTCCATGAGAGGGCGATGTTCTGCCCAGAGCACGTGTCCTCCAAGCAGGCACGTATGAGCCAGTATTTTAGTGTGTTGAGGAGGGATATACGAGAGTTCGTGGCGAACTCATCATATCGAACATTTGCTGAGCTTCAGGCAAATGCCCGGAAGAGGGAAATAGAGTTGGAGACCCAAGCCATGGAGGAGGCTGAGTCTCGGGGAAAGGATCGGCGGCCGGCTCAGTCTCAGCCGGCAGCCAAGCGGGCCAAACCCGCTGATTCGAGATCTGGGAACCAGAATGGCCGCACTTGTGAAAAGTGCGGCAAGAGCCACGATGGGATATGCAGAGCAGGGTCTTGCTAAAAATGTGGCAAGGAGGGGCACATGGCCAAGGATTGCCCGAAGGGTTTTTCAATCTGTTTTCATTGCAACCTGATTGGACACTGGAAGGCAGAGTGTCCACAGTTGTGGGGGTCAGCACAGGGAGCATCTCATGGATCTGCCCCTGCTGCGATGAGAGCTGCGGATGTGCGGCCTGCGAAGGTCGAGGCACCGAAGGCACGCGGGAGAGCCTTCCAGTTGACTATGGAGGAGGTCCGCGCAGCGCCCAATGTCATGGCCGGTATGTACTCTTTCAGGTATTCTTTTGTATTTTGTGATATTGTGCTTATATTATGTTATGCGTAGGTACTTTCCTTGTGAATTCTGTACCTGCTCTAATGTTATTTGACTCGGGTGCGAGTCAATCTTTTGTATTGTTGGCCTTTAGCTGACACATCAGTATTAGTCGAGAGGCGTTGAGTCGACCTCTGAGAGTTTCCATAGCGGATGAGAGAGCGGTGTATGCCACTGAGGTGATTCGTGGTTGTGTACTTGAGATTTTCGGGTTTGAGTTTCCGATAGATCTGGTCCCTATTGCGGTGGGGGTTGTTTGTGTCATCGTGGACATGGACTGGTTGAGCAGATTTGGAGCGATCATCGACTGCGAGCGACAGCTGGTGACCATGTGAGACCCTAGTGGGCGAGTTCTTACGGTGTACGGCGAGCGTACACGTTCCGGTTCAGCATTTTGCTCAGCCGCCAAGGCGAGGCAGAGTCTTCAGCAGGGATGTAAGGGATTCATGGTGTATGTGATGGACGCGAGGTTTGAGACGAAGAGACCGAGGTCTGTGGGAGAGGTTCCGATAGTTCGTGAGTTCCCGGATGTATTTCCGGAGGAGTTTCCGGGCGTACGTCCTGAGAGGCAGGTGGAGTTCAGTATCGATTTGGTTCCGAGGGCCGCGCCTATCGCTAAGGCGCCCTATTGCCTTGCGCCTCCAGAGATGCAGGAGTTATCCTCGCAGCTTCAGGAGCTGCTGGGAAAGGGGTTTATTCGGCCGAGCAGTTCACCGTGGCGAGCTCCTATCCTTTTTGTCAAGAAAAAGGATGGTTCACACCGGATGTGCATTGATTACCAGGAGTTGAACAAATTGACGTTCAAGAACCGTTACCCGTTGCCGAGGATTGACGATTTGTTCGATCAGTTACAAGGAGCATCTTTGTTTTCCAAGATCGATTTGAGGTCTGGATATCATCAGGTGAGGGTGCGAGATGAGGATATCCAGAAGACAGCGTTTAGGACTCGTTACGGCACTACGAGTTCGTGGTGATGCCTTTCGGGCTCACTAACGCACCAGCGGTGTTCATGGATCTCATGAACAGGGTGTCTAGACCGATGTTGGATTGCTCGGTGATCGTATTCATCGACAACATTTTGGTGTATTCGAGATCTAGAGAGCAGCATGAGGAGCATCTGAGGGAGATCCTAGGGGTCTTGAGATCGGAGAGGCTTTATGTCAAGTTCTCCAAGTGTGATTTCTGGTTACGGGAGGTCCAGTTCCTGGGACATCTCGTTAACCAGAAAGGGATATTGGTCGACCCGGCCAAAATTGAGGCGGTGATAAGTTGGGAGGTGCCGAGGTCACCCACGGAGATCAGGAGTTTTGTAGGACTGGCAGGCTATTATCGGAGATTCATCAGGGATTTCTCCAAGATCGCCGTGCCACTCACTAAGTTGACCCGAAAGGGTGTAGTTTTTGCTTGGGGTCTAGAGGAGCAGGCCTTCTTCGAGACACTTTGCCAGAGATTATGCGAAGCCTCGGTGTTAGCCCTTCCGGAGGGAATGGAGGATTTTGTGGTATATTGTGACGCGTCGATATCAGGGTTGGGAGCAGTGCTTATGCAGAGAGGCCATGTGATAGCGTATGCATCGAGGCAGCTGAAGCCTCATAAGGCGAGGTATCCTTGATGGGTTTTAGGCATAAGAACAATCCTATGTGCTCATACAAACCCTAATGCTTGGATCTAGGTTTCTCTATTGTACATGCTTTGAATCCAAGACTAACAACCTTAGATCTAACATATTATAAACTGAATTAGGGTTTAGAGAATTACCTTTAATTGTTATATAGAAATAACTATCAATTCCTTGCTTGGATTGGCTTCAAAAGCTTAGTGCCTTAAATGTTGCACCTCTAATGGAGTCAAAAACACCACTAAGCAACTTAGATGAAGAGGAGAAGAGAGGAGGCTGCCCAAAAACGACTAGAAACCCTAGAGAATCAGTTGTCCACGTTTTTGGGGCCTAAGGGGTCCTTTATATACTTGTGTGGGCTGCTAGGGTTTCAGTCAAAACCCTAATGGACAGCTTAAATTCTAAGCAGCCCATGGAACCTTCTGGATAAGGCCATGGACGAAAATATGATGGGCTTCCATCATAATTTCGTTCACCCCTTACTCCTTTAGCATTCCTTAGCCCAATAACTCAATTATCCAATAATTGCAGTCCAGTCCCCTAAGTTTAATTAATCTCTTTTAGCCACAAAATTAATTAACAATTAATTCTTGACTAATATTAATTAAACAATATGATTTCTCCTTTAATATATTATTCTCATAATATATTAATAAATCATATTTAAACCTCTCTCTCCTTAAATCATCCTACATATTGCTATGGTGAAGGCAACTCAAAAGGACCATGCTCATAATCGGGTCAAGTACATACCAAAATAGTTATGGACTTAGACACTAATCCAATAGTCTCCCACTTGGATAAGTCTAATAACTATTTTTCGTATGACTTCAGAACCTGATCAGCAATCGTAGCTTTCAAAAGCCACTGTCAACTCTGATCTTATCAAATAGTGTGTCCTTTAGATAAGGGATTATATATTCCTCCATTCTCAAGATATCATATAGACAAAAGACATGAATTTTAATCATTCTCTCTATACTTTTTCCCGACTTCCGATTTATGACGACTGACAACAGACTACAATTGAACACATCAACTTAGTCCCGGCTTGGCCAAGCGCTTAGGTGTCATCACTAAATCATCGAGAGGCCCACAAATATCGCTTTTATCCCACTTTGGGTAAAAGGAATGGATAAACTTCGACTCAAATGCTCGCTTGCATTTATTGATCGAGTCACACACAACAATAAGTTTTATAACACCAAGTTACTGGTGCGTTTACTTATTATCAATGTGCAACCGACCAACAAATAACAACTCACATGTCTCGGTTTCAAGAATATACAATATTATCGTCTCACTAATCACTCGTGATAAAACCATGAAGTGATCCAAGTGAGCGTGGGTTTAATCCAATACTCTAATCTTATTAAAGCATTCATGAACTCTGCAGCAATCTTGTGCCATGTCTAAACACTTCAGACAATCTATAGACAGATTCATGACAGTCTTTATTCATACCTACTCCCAACATATGACCGACTGTGGATGTTTGAATAACCTAGTTATTCTGGAAGTCAAAACATGCAAACTGAAACATAACAATAATACTTAATCCTATATGGCCCCAAACTTGTGAGAGTAAATAAAACACTTCTATTTATCCACCATATTGATTACTCATTATTTATCATTTAATGTTTCGGAAAATCAACTTATTACTCGAATTACAACAATAGTTATCCCATGCATAAAGCATGCACACTATGTTTCCTATGGCCCTTACTTTGTGAAATAGATCAACTGAAAAACCTTTTTAATGATGCTCATTTCACAATTCCCAATCTTTATCATTAGTGTAAGAACACAAGGTTCTTTGCTACTATTAGAATATGCTAGATTCTAACATTTTACGCAACGATCCTTTCGTAAAGTCATAGCACAAAAGTCACCAAGACTTGACCAATGAAATTACAAAGTACTCTATCGGAAATTGTTACAAGACAATTCCATAGACGTGAAGTCTCACATTCAAAGTACATTCATTTGAACATCCTTCTTGCATAAAAGTTTCTATTTAGGCATAGACTCTCAATATCCAACTCCCAATATGGAAACATTTCCACATTTGCCATATGACAACTCATTCTTAATAGAATCTTATCTATTCATAATAATGTCGATATGGTCTATCCAATACCATACTCCCAACTACTCACAAGCAACCAATCCTCAGCGAACTTTGGATCGTCCTTTGATAGTTGTTTAATTATTTGAGTCAAAACCAATTCTATTCCTTTTTCCTTCTTAATGCGCTAGACATTTGGAAAAAATTTAGAATGGTACATAAAGATATGATACTTTACCAATTTTTTGCCATGATATTTTATGTGTCATGTTCTCACAATTCGAAATAAGAAGAGGGATGCCGTAATCATAATCGAATTTTAAGAACACACAATGTATCCTTTGACTGAAAATATTAAAATTTCTCATTCTAAGCTTTAGATTTTGAAACGAAGTATAATATTCTCTCCCTTAATTATAGCAAAAAACAATTTTTCAACCCATGCAACTTTGCAAATTGAATCTTTGTTTTTCTATAATTAATATTGCTAACTTGCAATACTCGCCATAATAATCATACAAGCATAACACTTATGCTCCTACTATCATGATTACCATATAAGCATAACACTTATGCTCCCACTAGCTTTGACATGTATTTAGAAAACAAATGAACTTCCAGAAAACAATGCCTATTGAATTTCTAAAATTCATATTTCTAATACCAGATGCTTCGATAAGCCTTTACCTAAGCTTCTTAAACTTATACACCTTTGGCTTAGATAGCTTATATGTGTGCTTAAACAATTTAGAACTTATGTTATGAAGTTCCAAATGTTCAAACTAATTGCCAAATCTCACAATTCGAACTATGGAAAGGGATGTCGTAACCATAATCGAATTTGAGAATACAATTTTCACAATTGCTATCTTCTTAAAATCTCTCTTAGTGAAAGCATTTCCTCACAGTCATTTTCATGAAGGAGGGAATCTTATGACACTTAGATTTTATGGTGTATGAGTTCCTATCCATGTGAATTTGCCAAAACCAAGGTCTGCGACAAATCCAAACTCATATGGACTGAACTTTCTTAATCTTGATTTCTTGCCCTATGGTAACACGAGTGCCCACCATGTCTTCCAAGTAGTTTAGTAACTTGTCCTTACATATCAATGTACTTTCCATTGACTAAGGCTCTAGTATGCATTCAAATGAGAACTCATAGAACTCACATACACAATTAACTTAATTGGAACGGCACAGAAAACAAAATAAAGTCAGCACGATAGGTTGTAAACCTCAAGTCGTGTGCTAGTGATGATCGATAAGGTTTATTCTTGATTTGTTCTTGAAACCTTTCAAGACCATTAAGACTCCCACTGACTCTTTGACATATAAGATTCTCT
Source organism: Lactuca sativa (assembly GCF_002870075.4). NCBI lineage: Eukaryota > Viridiplantae > Streptophyta > Magnoliopsida > Asterales > Asteraceae > Lactuca > Lactuca sativa. The sequence goes on from NC_056629.2 coordinate 192,997,633, forward strand.
TGTCAACAAACATTTCTTGACAAAGCAAATACTCAAGAGTTAGTGTAGTTCTTATCAACACAAAACACTTCACATAATTGGTCCTAGTTGGTCTTTGTCTTACAACTTACCAATTTCAAATGTGCAAGAATAAAGAAACCTTTTTCTAAATTCCACATTTGATGAGTGTTATAAACCTACTTAAAACTTGTCACAATCTTGACTCTAAGACTTGATATTGGAACGAAGTATGATTGACTTATTGATTTAACCATTTCTACAATACTCGATTCCTCTTCTCAGACATGCAATTGCACTAAGACTCAATTAGAGGATCTATTCAGACATGGTTCTTAATCTTTAAGACTTATCATAAAACACAATAAAAGGTACTCTACCTTCTTCTTAGAAAAGAGAAACTTTTATCTTTATGCCTACTTGATTCTTCTTTATTCGTTCTGCTATTTATTGAAACTTTTTCAATCAACTCAGAATTACACTTAAATATAATCATATTTACTAAACTTTAGTAAATCATGACGAATATCTTTGTCACTCTTGTGGTGGACTTGATCAACGCACAGCCTAGTGTACTTGATCTCCTAGTCCTTCAATTGACACTTTGCCAAAGAATTAGTCTAAGTTTCCTAAATGTGAAAGTTTTTCATTCATCGTACAATACACATTGCATGATTCCAAGTTTCTGTCCAATTGAAACTTGGGCGATGAGAAACTCTCCCTATTTGGTAAACTTTTTACATTTCCACAAATAACATAACTAAGAGTCAAATCCATTTTGCTAATAGTAGAAGTACACAAACATCAATTTTCCATATATTTCATTGCAAGGATAAACAAATAAGATAAAAACCAAAATTTATTTTTATTCATAAAAACAGCGGAGAACATGTCCTTACAATGCAAAATTCAAATGAAAAACTATGTAATCATATACTCCTAACAAATCTATCATAACTTCCAAAGCTCAAAGTCTAATCTTCGAATTCATGCGGCCGAAATCCATTTCTTCGTGATCAGACTCATCTTGCTCTTCCATCAAACTTCCTCTCTTTTCTCTAATCCTAAAAACATGCAAATGTAATCTTATCACATTATGAATAAAGAATAGGAATTTAAATGGGGTTAGATAGTGGATTTTATACCTGAAGTAGAGTCATACTTATCGACTCTCCCATCTCTTAGATTCTTCAGGTCCTTCGGGCAGCTTCGTATCCATTTCCCTTTTCCTTGGCAGCAGGAACAAGTGGATTCTCCTAGATTGTCCACAGAAGCATGGTTGGTTGAATTATCAGACAAATATGCTCCATTACTTCGCCAAATCATTTCTGATTCAGCAGCAATAAGCATGTAAGTCAAGTCAATGAGGGTTGTGTCAAGCTTCATCATATAATACTCTCTTACGAACTCATCATATGATTCAGGGAGTGACTGAAGAATCCAGTCAATAGCCAACTTATTTGAGATAGACGCACCCAACATAATGAACCTATCGATGTGTGATTTCATCCCTAAGATGTGAGCACACACGGGTTTACCATCTTGATGTTCCATTGCCAATAGGGATTCGGTGATCTTGAACTTTTCAAATCTTCGATCATCTGGGTTAAGGAGAACAACGGGAGGAAGAGGAGGAAGTGAAATCAAGCTAGTCCACATTGATCTCTCACTTTGAATCAAGATTTCACCTTCATTAGGAACACTTTTTCCTTGGGATAATACCACGGTTAGAGTCAGACATCTACAAAACGGGAGAAAATTCAAGTTAAGTTGATTGAGTCCTTAATAAAACACCCAAATGAGTTATTAAGGCTAGGATCCAACACAATATTCTACAACCTAGAAAAGGGATGCCGTAATCTAGTTGCAAAATATTTGAAGGTAGGCAAATGACGATTTACCAATTTCCATCATGAAAAACGAAAAAGAAGTTTAACTTTTAAATGAATTGAAACTCCTAGATCTTTTGAGATTCATTGAACTTTTCAACGGCATGTTTAACCTCGATTATGCCCTACTATTTGTGACTGGGATGCCGAGGATCACAAACAAGGTGTGAATAACCATACGAATCACGTGGTGCACCCAATGCTACAATCACCTAATAAATGTGCCGGTTAGCCACACACGCCCCATTGATCTATGATAAGCATCGAGCCACCCTTCGCCACCAATGTCATCCCCAAATTAGTGTGCCGGTTAACCACACACGCTCCACTAACGTTTGACAAGGGTACGAAGTGTAATTCCATGGGTTAGCATACAATTTCACATTTTGCCTAAAGTAACTATGATTTGGGAATTTGAAAAAGCATTTAGTTACTTTGTACTTCATTATACTTATAATGGAAGGTTTCTGTCCTATCCTACCCGTTCGGCTAACGACCCTCCACTAGTCAAGAGTGCGGTGGGTAAGAGTGGATACCCATTCAATCGCCATTTTATAGGCAATTTCCTTAAACACCCCTTATAGACCAGCTTCGTGAATGAGGCCTACTAACGGTAAGACTGACTGTTTACTCATACATATATATAATATTAGACTTTTAATGTTATATATATAGTATAGGGTGTATTTTACACTTTTAAAATACTAGGTGGTTTAATTTAGTAAAATTATACTTTTAATTTAATTAAATGTAAACCAAAACTTTATGGGTTTATTAAATCACTTTTAATTATACACTTTAATTAATTAATAAAACCATAAGGGTGTGATTTGAACTTTTCAAAATACTAGGGTTTTAGAATTTGACATTTCAAAATTAAACTTTTAATCAAATTTTATATTTCAAAACTTGAGGGCAAGTTTTGAAACATTTCAAAACATTAGGGTTTAGAATTTAAATATTTCAAAATTAAACCTTTTAATCAAAATTTAAATTCCAAAACTTGAGGGCAAGTTTTGAAACTTTTCAAAACATAAGGGATCAAATAACAAATAACATAAATTAAACAATTAATTTGGTGATTATATATATTTGACCTAATCTCATTTTATTCATAAGATAATTACCAAAAATTTAAATAATCCATATTTATCATATAAAGAAACTATTATTCAAAAGATTTGAAATTATCTTTTGTTTTATGAAGGATAATCACCCAAATATAATAAAAATCGGATTTTATCATCAAAATACATTTTAGGTATTAATCCTTCAGCAAAACAGCAATAAAACCCGATATTCCCTCTGTCTGACCCCTGGACTCACCGAGTCAGGGACTGGACTCGCCGAGTCAGGGACAGACTCGCCGAGTTCATCCACTGACTCGCCGAGTCAGGTCGGGCAGAGGCCAAAAATCGATTTTTCAGTAAATCAAATAGTTAAGCATCACATACAACTGAAACCAATCAAGGCTCTGATACCACTGATGGGTTTTAGGCATAAGAACAATCCTATGTGCTCATACAAACCCTAATGCTTGGATCTAGGTTTCTCTATTGTACATGCTTTGAATCGAAGACTAACAACCTTAGATCTAACATATTATAAACTGAATTAGGGTTTAGAGAATTACCTTTAATTGTTATATAGCAATAACAATCAATTCCTTGCTTAATTTGGCTTCAAAAGCTTAGTGCCTCAAATGCTGCACCTCTAATGGAGTCACAAACACCACTAAGCAACTTAGATGAAGAGGAGAAGAGAGGAGGCTGCCCAAAAACGACTAGAAACCCTAGAGAATCAGTTGTCCACGTTTTGGGGCCTAAGGGGTCCTTTATATACTTGTGTGGGCTGCTAGGGTTTCAGTTAAAACCCTAATGGACAGCTTAAACTCTAAGCAGCCCATGGAACCTTCTGGATAAGGCCATGGACGAAAATATGATGGGCTTCCATCATAATTCCGTTCACCCCTTACTCCTTTAGCATTCCTTAGCCTAATAACTCAATTATCCAATAATTGCAGTCCAGTCCCCTAAGTTTAATTAATCTCTTTTAGCCACAAAATTAATTAACAATTAATTCTTGACTAATATTAATTAAACAATATGATTTCTCCTTTAATATATTATTCTCATAATATATTAATAAATCATATTTAAACCTCTCTCTCCTTAAATCATCCTACATATTGCTATGGTGAAGGCAACCCAAAAGGACCATGCTCATAATCGGGTCAAGTACATACCAAAATCGTTATGGACTTAGACACTAATCCAACAATCCTACCCATGATTTAGAGTTAGGGGTTGTAGTATTCGCCCTCAAGATCTGGCGTCACTATCTGTATGGGGTCCGGTGTACCATATACACGGATCACAAGAGCCTGAAGTACTTGATGGATCAGCCCAACCTGAATATGCGACAGAGGAGATGGCTGGATATGGTGAAGGATTACGATTGCGAGATCCTGTATCATCCGGGGAAAGCCAACATGGTGGCCGATGCCTTGAGTCGTAGGGCGGAGAGTGTTCAGATGCGTGACATTTGTATGAGATTGACAGTGATGACTCCGGTGTTGGACACCATTTGAGGAGCTCAGACCGAGGCCGTGAGACCAGAAAACCAGAAGAGAGAGCGGGTTATCGGGCAAGTATCGGTGTTCATTACCGATGGTCGGGGGCTTATGACGTTTCAGGGCCGGATTTGAGTGCCGCATGTGGGCGGAACGCATACCATTTTGATGGAAGAGGCTCATCGATCGAAGTTCTCGATCCATCCCGGGGCCACTAAGATGTATTTGGACCTGAAAAGGGAGTATTGGTGGCCCTGTATGAAGAGGGACGTTGCATGGTTTGTGGAGAGGTGCCTAAACGGTCGCAGGATTAAGGCCGAGCACCAGAGACCACACGGCAAGTTGCAGCCGTTAGAGATTCCCGAGTGGAAGTGGGAACAGATTGCCATGGACTTTATCACCAAATTGCCAAGGACCGCGAGGCGAGTCGATGCAATTTGGGTGATTATAGACCGGTTGACGAAGTGCGCTCATTTCCTCGCTATTAGCGAGAGCTCTTCCGCAGAGAGGTTGGCAGAGATGTATGTGAGGGAAGTGGTATCACGGCATGGAGTGTCGATCTCGATTGTCTCAGACCGAGATGTGCGTTTCACCTCTAGATTGTGGAAGAAATTCCATGAGGAATTAGGTACTAGACTGCATTTCAGTACCGCGTACCACCCCCAGACTGACGGACAGAGCGAGCGGACGATTCAGACGCTCGAGGATATGCTCCGGGCATGTGTGTTGGACTTCGGCGGGAGTTGGGACATGTACTTACCCTTGGAGGATTTTTCCTACAACAGCAGCCATCATTTGAGCATTGGTATGCCACCCTTTGAGCTGTTGTATGGGAGAATGTGTCGGACCCCCATTTGTTTGGGAGAAGTGGGGCAGCGTGTGATGGGTAGTACGGAGATAGTGCTTCAGATGTCAGAGCAGATCCAGCAGGTCAAGCAGAGGTTGTTGACCGCTCAAAGTCGCTAGAAGAGTTATGCTGATAGGCGACGATCTGAGCTCGAATTTCAAGTTGGTGATTTGGTGTTCCTGAAGGTATCTCCTTGGAAAGAAGTGATCCGATTCAGGAAGAGGGGCAAGCTGGGACCCCGGTATATTGGGCCGTTTAGAGTGATTGCAAGGGTGGGCAGGGTAGCGTATCGCTTGGAGCTACCTGCAGAGTTGGGTCAGATTCATGACACCTTTCACGTGTCGCAGTTGCGAAAGTGTATAGCCGATGAGTCGGCAGTGGTGCCATTGGAGGATATTCAGGTGGATGCGAGCCTGAATTATGCTAAAACACCGGTGGTGATCAGGGATCGGAAGATCAAGGTTTTGAGGAACAAGGAAGTGCCCCTGGTTTTGGTTCAGTGGCAACATCGGAAGGGGTCCGAGATGACTTGGGAGTCAGAGTCGGAGATGCGAGGGCAGCATCCAGAGTTGTTCGAGGAATGAGACTTCGGGGGCGAAGTCTAGTTCTAGTGGGGGAGAATTGTAACAACCCGAGATTCAGGTGCGTTTCTTTTACCCTTATTCTTTGTCAATTAGTCATGATTAGCCCTTGTGTGGAGAAAACTTAGCAAGTGAGTACGCTGGGCGTACCAAAGGGGTACGCTGCGCGTACTCGTGTGCTTAGTTTGGACGCGGAGTCGCCAAGGTACGCTGGGCGTACCCAGAGTTACGTCGGGCGTACCCGGCCCAGGTGCAAAACCCTAATCCATCTTGTGCACTATTTAAAGGGTGCTAAGGCTCATTTCTCAGCCTCCATATCAGTGAGTGAAACCCTAAAAGAGAGCTTCCCACCGTCCTTAGTGTGTGTGAGTGTTATTGGAGCTAATTGTGCTTTGGTGACTTAGTGAAGAAGAAGGAAAGGAGTTCTTGGAAGCTAAAGCTTGAGGTGCCATTTTGGATCTGAGATCTACAGAGCAAGGGGCTACACTTAGAGGTATAAAGTTGAAAACTTTCCTCTTCTTTTGATAGTTGTTACATGTGCCATTTCTAGGGCTAAAAACCCCAAAGGTGGAGACTTTATGACTATAAAGTGCTCCATGGTCCGAGATCTGTCCCCTTTCGGTGCTATTAGTGATTTAGAGACATAAAGTTTCCATCTTTAGTGTTAGCTTGAGGTCATGATTGAGTAATAAGCCTTCTAGAGTTAAAGGACGGAATATTATGAGAGTTGGTGGCTTGTTCAGCCATGCAAAGGCATAAAGTCATCAACTTTATGGATTACGAGGCTTAGATGTGGTCAGATCTAGAAATTGGACGTGAGTCTTAACTGTTTAAGACCTCAAGACCTAAAGGGCTGAAGCTGGGGAGTACGTCGGGCGTAATCCCAATACGCGCCGCATACTGGGTGGTGTTCCCCGTTTCTGAGATGCAGCCGGGTACGCTCAGCGTACACATCTGGTACGCGCAGTGTAACCCGAAAAGTTGACTTTGGGTTGACTTTTAGGGTATGGTCTATTGTGGGGCCTTTTGAGTTATGAGAGGGGTAAATGGTCTTTTACCCTTCTGAGAGCGTCATACGAGGACACAGTCTAGCCTTGAGTGTTATAATAATTAGGGTATTGATTTTATATGATTAGGCGGAGGCTAGACCAACGTTTACCGAGTCAGAGATTTACCGAGATACCCGAGGTGAGTCTTCTCACTATACTTTACCTAGTGTGGTAACAGAGTTATGTGATAGAGTATTTTAGAGTTCTATGCCAGTGTAATTGCATGTTATTTATGTGTTGTGATTTATTGTGATATGTGATATGCATGATTCAGAGTTACAGAGTTAGGACCTTCGGGTCCACAGAGTTAGGGCCAGAGGGCCCATAGAGAGTTGGGGCTGGAGGGCCCCGCTGAGACACATTGACCTGAGGGTCAACAGAGTTACAGCCTCGAGTGGCTATTATGTGTTAGAGTGATATTTTGGGGAACTCACTAAGCATTTATGCTTACAGTGTTATGTGTTATGTGTTTCACGTACCAGTGATGATCGCGGGAAGGCGCCGACATGATTCGTACACACGCACACCGGAGTTTATGTATTTTGATCTTGGGTTTTGTACTGATACAATGTTGACACAATGTTTTTACTTATGATTACAAATGATATTTTATGGTTTTTCAAAAGTGAAAAAGTGTTCAAATTTTTACGGTGTTACATGAAAGTTGGGGTCTTTCAGTACCAAAGTACTACACTAGTATTCTTCCTCTTTTTTGACAGCCAAAAATGGTGGGTCTTGATCAGGCAACCATTTAGGTATGTTTGGTTATCTGCTAGAGTAAGATGGCACACCTGACTGATCTTGAAAGTCTCATGAATTACATTGTTAATGTAGATTTATAACCTATACACATATTTTATAACATAACGAGTGTCCATTTCGATAAGTGTTTATACTCTATCCCTTTATAGTTGCCTTTATTGACTTCTACTGCCTAGGAATCCCCGAAGTAGAAAATTCTACTCGTTGCTTACAATAGTCCATCAGATTAGACCTTAAGGATCAATGTTGTAGAATCAATATGTGAGAAACGATGGGATGGGTGCATTGTCTTATCGATATCTATGTTAAGTGATATATTGTTGTTAACAAGTGGTTTTGTAGGTTTATTAATTATGGATTATTGTCATAATAAGATTGTGGGATTGAAAACCAGATGTGTCTCACTAGGTTTTGCCAAACATGATACACTCAAACTATATGCATCACGGGTAATAATCGAACTATGATAATAATCTATAATTACTAAACCTTGAAAACCTGACCCATATAGGGCTTCCAATCCCACAATCTAACTATAATAATAATCCGTAATTAAGATACCTACAAAACTACTTGTTAGGTCTTTACGTTGTGATAATGGTATGTACTGATTATGACATCCTTAGATTTTTTGTATTTTGAAACATCTTTATTCAAGAAATATTTTAATAAAAAAAGACAGTTTCTGAAAAATGTTTTATTCTACTGGGATTTTCAGCAAATAAAAATATTACGGTAATGAAAGTGTATAGAGTTTTTTTTTCGGTTCTGAAAAATAGGAGATGTTACAACATGATTGCCTTCTAACATGTACCAATGTCTTACTTAATATGTCATTTAGTACTTCAATGGCTTAGAATGCACAAACAATAGTTTAGGGACTATTTAAAACCGAAAGTAAGAGTTTGTAGGTTTTTATGACAATAACCTTTTTTTCTGAATTCTGTGATCATTCTCGATAGAAGAGAGAAAAGAGAAGATATTTCTATTTTTCAATGTATGTATCCTTATCCGACGTTTAATGTTAATTGTAATGTGTGTATTACCTTAAAAAATATCTGGCTATAGATATGATCATGCGATGTAACTGGTATCAACCCAAAAATCTTAATATCAAGTATCAAAATAGGTGAAAAAACTACACCAAGTACCGAACCTAATTAATGTTATCGATACAGATACTATCAGGTATGATACCGATTTTCGGTACTAGCACTGTATCAACGTAATCCCGAATTTCGTGATTTTAGAATACCAAGTATCATCCCATATTAACATAAATGGTGTCGGTTGGGGTCGGGAATTTTGGTAATATTGCTCATCCTATTTGTTAGAAATATGGTTTAGTGGCACTTGGAAATCTGAGAATTGTGATAATCACTTTCAAATCGAAGTCTTTGGGTGGTACTCCCAAATCCTCAATTGGATAAGACTCAGATAAAATCAAAGAAAATGAAAGAGAGAATGAGATGGTGTAATTTCGTGAGTACCAGAAAACTGACTAAAAATTGGTTATAAACATTCATTGTCTGAAAAACGGTCAAAACTGTCATATAACAGTTTTTCTCAACAATCAAAACTGTTATAAATCTGGGTTTGGTATAAGGATTAATGCAAAGTCAAAACCAGGTTTGGTATAAGGATTAATGCAAAGCCAGGGGCTCTGCCCCTTGGACCCCGCTCCCAGGGGCGCTGCCCCCGGACCCCCGTTTTCAGGGGCTTCGCCCTTAAATGACAGTATACTTTGATACTTGATCAAACTTAAACAAGTGTGTACTCCACACCTTCCTTACTTGTTTAATATTTATCAAGATCATTTTTAGTTAACAAAGTAATTCCATTACACTTAAATAACATTGGTGATAACAAATCACCAACACTATTCAGATATATACCAGAATATTAAAAGTTATACCCCTGAAATATGATTATTATTTATTTATAGTATAGGGTTAATGTCATATCACTAAAATATGATTATTCCGACCCACTCTACGTGAGATGCGGTCAGTCGGTTTGTTTGGTTATCAATTATTTTCAATAAGTCCACTTCTATCTTTACAACCAATTACTAACATCCAATCTTAATAATTCTTATCATTTAACCAAAGAGCCTTTCCACTAGAGGTATAAGGAGACAAAATGTTGAGGGATTAAGTCTTTTTAAGAAAAATCTATAGATTTAGGGGTAGATTAGTAGGTACTAGTTTCAGTCTTTGGAAAAAAATATTTTTACGGTTTATCAAAAACCCACATTAATAAAAAAGTATTTTTGAAAATTTCATATACGTACTCTAGATGTGGAGAATTAGAAATTATAAATTGCTTTTATAATTTTATAAAAAATTTAATGTTTAACATATTGGTTTTAAAGTTAAATTAAAAAAAATGTAGAAAAGAGTAAATGACATGGCTATGGATCGTAGTTGTGAAAAGAGTTTGTCCTCCAACCAACAGTACCAAGCTGTTGTCAAAAAGCATGTGGTTTAAGAATCCGTCAAACTTTTGAACCAGTAATATCCTTTTGTTTATAATATTTATTTAACTAATGGATCAGACTTTCATCCACTAAAGTCCTGATTTAAAACTCACAAATATAGAATTAGCAATGAAACGTAACACAGAGAATAATGAAGAGTTCGAACGTGAGAATTTTAATGGAGAAAGTAACTATACTTGTTCTTTTACTTGTTTCACTCCACATTCAGAAAATCTACACAGCTGAAATTGACTTGATTTCAGATTCAAGGTTCTTGACAGAACCAGACACGTTGGTCTCACCCGCCGGAATTTTTGAACTTGGGTTTTTCAGGCCAGGAAGCTCTGAGAACAAATACGTTGGTATTTGGTACAAGAAAATCTCGGATCAAACAGTGGTTTGGGTCGCCAACAGAGACTTCCCACTCCCTGGTGCATCATCCGGCATACTGAAGATCATCTCTCCAGGAAATCATGTCCTCATTAACGACACTAATGTTGTGGTATGGTCATCCAATACAACGTAATCAGTCAACGCGATAGCACAGCTTGACGACACCGGAAATCTAATTGTTAAAGAAAGAATCGAGGAGAAGATTCTCTGGCAGAGTTTTGATTATGCAACTGATACACTTCTACCTGGAATGAAGTTAGGGAGAAGTTTCTTGACTGGTAAGGAATGGCAGCTATCTTCATGGGAGAATAGTCAAGATCCAGCTCCTGGTGAATTCACATGGAGCACTGACACAAACGGCTTTCCTCAGGACCTACTAAAACTAGGTACATCAATCAAGTTCCGGATTGGACCATGGAATGGAATATGGTTTAGTGGGGGTTCTGGATCAACCGGAACATCATTAATGCAGACATGGTTATTAATGGAACGGAGGTGGTTTACAGTTATCTTCTTCGCAATAGTTCTGTAGTCTCAAGGCTCGTATTGAGTTCATCTGGCCAGCTAGAATGTTGGGTCGGGATGGCTGATGGTAAAAAATGGCAGCTTTTCTTTCAGTTACAAAGAGATTTCTGTGATGGATACAACATTTGTTACGCTTATGGAACCTGCAGCGTTTCGACCTCCCAAAGATGTGGTTGTTTAGATGAGACAAGATTTGTGCCCAGAAACCAAAAGGCATGGGAGATATCAGATTGGTCGGGTGGTTGTGTGAGGCGAACACCATTGGACTGCAGAACAGATGGGTTTATCAAGTATTCTCATGTGAAATTGCCCGACACAAGGACTTTATGGTATAACATGAGGATGAACAGGAAAGAATGTGAAGAAAAATGCATCAAGAATTGTAGTTGTATGGCTTATTCAGATACAGACATCAGAGGTGAAGGAAGTGGCTGCTTGCTTTGGTTCAATGATCTTATGGACATAAGAGTCTTCTCTCAGAGCAATAACGGGCAGGATATTTTTGTAAGAATGGCTTACTCAGAATTGGGTATTCATATCTGTATACAAACTTAATTTGAATAGGTTCTCAAATGCATGTTATATCTCAACATTTAAAATTACTTATTTCATGATTATTATTGCCACTCAATCAGTACACGAGAAGAAGGAGAGAGCAAACCTCAAGATCATCTTACCGGTAGTTTTTCTGGGGGTTCTTCTGATAGGCGTGAGCTCTACATGGTTCCATTACGCATGTAGAAAAAGCGATGATCAACAACTGTGGGAAGGTAAGAAAAAATTCACGATTTTAACTGTAAATTGGTTGTAACCTAATAGAAAGAAGAGTAATATATATGAATTCTTGAAGCAGGTTCAGGAGAATTCTTGGATGTTGGTCGAAGCCAGAGAGATGCAATGGAGCTACCATTGTTTAGCTTTTCTACATTAGCTAGAGCTACTGCTAGGTTTTCCCCAGAAAATAAAATTGGAGAAGGTGGATTTGGATCAGTTTATAAGGTAATAATAACACTCAAAGTTGTGTACTGAGAAAGAGACATTGAAGCAATTCATCTTCGCTGTTTATATTGTTTTTCACATGGCCAATATATCTCTAGTGTGTGTTAGAAAGACCGGAGAGTCTACAACATCAAGCCAAGGACTTGATGAGTTTAAGAATGAAGTCATTTGCATTTCAAAACTTCAGCACCGAAATCTTGTTAGACTCCTCGGATGTAGCATACAGGGAGATGAAAAGTTGTTGATCTATGAGTACATGCCAAACAGAAGCTTAGACTTGTGTTTATTTGGTCAGAATCACTTAAACGTCTATTAATTTAATGTTTACGAACGAAGCATTCTTAGGAACTGAATATGACTACATCTTCATGTTGCCAGATAAGAAACGAAGCAGCCAACTTGATTGGACAACGTATTTTAACATTATCAAAGGAATTGCTCGAGGACTTCTTTATCTGCATCAAGATTCACGATTACGAATCATCCATAGAGATCTTAAAGCTAGCAATGTTTTACTTGACAAAGACATGAACCCTAAGATATCAGACTTTGGGATGGCTAGAAGCTTTGGAGGAAACGAGTCTCAAGCAAACACACAGAGAGTTATTGGCACATAGTAAGCTTGATAATCCAACAGTATATATATTCAACTTCTCTTAAGTTCATTTATTTTATTGGGTGCAGTGGTTACATGTCCCCGGAGTATGCATTAGATGGTGTTTTCTCATTCAAATCCGATGTATTTAGCTTTGGTGTTATAGTGCTGGAGATATTGAGTGGGAAGAGAAACAGGGGATTCATGCATTCTGAACATGACAATAACCTCCTTGGACATGTAAGCTTATCTGCCACAAATTACTCCTTTGATTTATAAAAATATATCCTCAAATTTTTTTTATATTAATTTTATTCAGGCATGGAGAATGCATAACGAAGGCAGGTCAGCGGAACTCATTGATACAACTTTAAGCCAATCAAGCAATTCGTCGGAAGTTATACGATCAATTATAGTGGGGTTGTTATGTGTTCAACAAAGCCCAAATGACAGGCCAAACATGTCATCTGCTGTTTTAATGTTGGGCAACGAGGGTATACTGCAGAAACCGAAGCAGCCAGGTTTTTTCGTAGAAAGGATCTTACATGGTGCTGATATTTCTTCAAGCAGTTACCCAACGAGTTCAACCAACGATTTAACTGTTACAGAGGTAGTTGCTCGATAGAAAGAACATACATAGCTTTAACTTCAAGTCTTGTTCTTTTTCTTTTCGTTAGCTCTTTCTAATGTACGACTATCTATTATCTCTGTTTCAAAACTTATCTACCAGAATGGTTTAGTGTCAAAATGATAGTTTAATTATGCGTTTTTTGGAGGAAATTTTTTTTAACATGAAGCCTACTTTTGAGCTTAATAAGTTTACATTCCCGATATCCAATTGGCGAGTGCGATATGTCAACCAAAAGAGTGTGATATGTCAACCAAAAGAACTAGTTACAAATAATGCATTTTAGAAAAAAAAAATGTTAATCGGAATTAAAACGAATAGTTTGTAGTAGTGTTAAAATGGCACTCTATGTGCTCTTTTGGCATTTTTTTTACATGAAGCCTACTTTAGAGCATAATATGTAGTATTTAAAAAACACTAAGATAAAATCAATTATATTAGACATTAAATATAAGGGTTGTTTAAATGAAATGTAGGATATACACTTTCCTTATGTGAACCGCTCCTAGAAGCCCCTATGTTATTCATTGTCCCTAGTATTTCTCGTGTGCCGTGATCCGTTCCGGGGAGGACATCCCGAACAATTGTTTATCATATGTCCTACGTGACCACATGTATAACACTATTTTCTTGTTGGATCGCTCACCTTATGATAGAATACAGTCTGTGTTTATGGACCTCCTGTGTCGAGGTGTCGGCACTACTAGAAAACAGCCCTTTAATGACGCGCAAACAATGACACTCGCTGATAGAGGACGTGCATTTGTGCGCACCCTAAAAAATAATGTCAATTTTGCAAAATTTGAAGGATAGAGGACACGCATTTTTGCGTGCCTAAAATTAGTGTCAGGAAAGAAAAAAAAAAAAGGAAATGCGGGGGGCACCTTTCATAAAATGTGCGTCGTCTAAATGTGTCGCTTTATAACATTTTAATGAAACACGCGTTTTTTAGTGGGATTTCACCCGCCTATCGAATCCCAAAAATTAACACCCCCCCCCCCCCCCCCCCGCCTCTTCCAATTAGCAAGAAAAAGCCCTAGCCTTGGTCTTCATCATCTTCTTCTTCTTTATAGTTATCAATCAAAAATCAAGCAACATTCTTGATTTAGATCGATAGTTCACTACAGTTCTCAGAGACAAATTGTGAGCGAACCTAGGGTTCTTGTTTAACATTCTCTTCTTCTTCTTCTTCTTCTTCTTCCCCGATATCTTAATTTTTCGTGTAACACCTACAATTTCTTTACTTTTCCATTATTTCTTATAACAACTTTGCTTAGTTTCTCTGAATTGAATAGAAATTTTTGTTCTGTGAAGAATTATATCGACTCAATCGACGCATACGGTCCCATCTGGTAAATGTCTAAACTACCCCTTCACCCTTGTTACATTTTTATCTCTCTCTCTCTCTCTCTCTCTCTCTGTATATATCTTTCTTGTTTTGATGTTTGTGTAATGATTTTTCAGGATTCTAGAAAATTCTAAGCCATGAAAATTAACTTAACAAATACTTGTGCAGGTGAATGCTCTGTTATCTTCTTTAGAGATCGATAATCATGTGGGGTTGGTTATGGAGCACATGCCTGGTAGATACGCAGAACTGGATCATTATTGGGGGGAGTCGCAAGTCATGGAGCCCCGTACAGATGGATGGGATGATGAATTTTCCCAACAACTGGGCGTATGAATTTGGTCGCTAGGTTGGTGAAGCGATTCTGGGAGATGATTCTGCTGATAATTGGGTATCTGCATATGACGAGCAACTTCTATCCTCTTTTCTCCACATAAAACAATTTGTTGTTTAAATAATCATTTCAACAAAACCTGCTTCCCTTGTATATAAGTAACCTTAGAATTCCTCCTCATATCCAGAACCCTTAATATTCACCCTAAGGCATATATTTTTTTTTGCAATAAGCACTAAATAGATATCTAAAGTCTGATTGGGCCTGCCATTGGATAGATAAACGTGTTAATAACTGCTACACAACCAATTATAGAAAAGGGTAGTATGGGAAAATAAATAACATCTTATTAGTGGTGGGGCATTTTAGGTATTTTCTTTAGAATGCTTATAAAGGAGTAGTAGATGGAAGGAGTGTTATATTTTGTCAAGTTCTAGTTCTGGTCTTGGAACCTTTGGGAGAATCTCTAGCAAATCATTGGGGGTTTAGCTTTGTTGATTTGAGTGTTTAATCAATTCTTTGAGAAAGTTTTGTTATATGTTCCTTCCTGAGTATTGATTTCTTCTTCTAAGTTGTAAGTGAGTTGGTAGCAGTTAGCTTTCTTGTTCATTAAGTTGTCATTTTATCTGAAAAACATCTTAATCACCTAGACAGATTATAATAAAGTCCAACTGCCTCTCTCTTAACTTATTGGAAAAAAGATAATCGGAGGAGATGAAAAAAGAAGAAGAGGGACAAGACAATGAAATCACTTTAAGTTTTCAAAATTCATTAATGCTTGCTGATTTTGACTTTTGAGTTAAGTTGTAAACCTTCTAATCCATACAACATACCTGGACTAACACTACCTACCGCCTTGTATTTATGGCAGCCTCAACACCCCCTTTCCTTGAGTTGAGAAACACTCATTTCCTTTCGGTGTAGAAGTAGAACTAACTTGTATTCCTTCCCCAACCTGTTACTGACCCCATATTCCTTCTTAAGCTATTAGTTTCCTATTAATTCCTAGCCACATAGCCTAAAATAAGTGGGATGTTTTAGTTGCTGCATAAAAATAAGATACAAATTCAAGGAGAAGAGGTCTAGAAAAAGTACAAGAGAAGTCCTACTATAATAATATAAAAAACATGATGATACGAGTAAAAGTGAATAAGAAAATAAAATTCATCATCTGGTGGTTGACGTTGAATAATTTATGCTTTCCAAAATGTATTTGAAGTCCTTGAGAGTTGAGTGAGTTGGAGCATGGACGCATTGGAAGAATAATTATATTTATTATTGGTGAATGGATTGGGTAAATTGGTATTGTTGTTGTAGGTACTTAAACGAACAAGCTGTTATGACTTATGAAGCAGAAATCTGAGAGTTCAAGGGGGCTGTATGTATTTTATGATTTAAATCCTTATGTTGGGCATCATGATCCTTTGAGGGAAGGCTAGGAGCTGTTCTGTAAAGGTTTGTTAAGTGAATTTTCCCAACAACACGATGGGGACCGGAATGCTTGGGCTTTATCCTTTGAACGACAAAATGGTGCTGGGGGTTGGGCTTCTGAATTCCAGCATGTCAGTGAGCTCTTTCACTTCAATAATTGAATTAATAGTTGAATGTTGACTTACTATTAATTATTATGTTATTGAGCATAACCAGGTCAGGGTTATAAAAGGTATTTCACATAAGAGATCATATTATTATAGTAATTTGATGAGAGGACTATGTGGTTGGTAATGCCTTACTAGATGGATGAATTAGTTGCATCACATGTTCCCTATTTATACCTATAATAATATTTAGTTTATTAATGAATTTGGGTTTCTATAACTATAGATTTCTTTTCCGTTTGCAATTGAAGAGTTGTTAATGAAATTTGAAGTTGAACCTAAAGAAAGGGCATATAAGAAGTAAACGGAATGGAAGCCCATTAAAACCAGAATATGAGAATAGTAATACATACCTGTACGTATTCTGATATCAATATTCCTTGGATGTAAAGCAAAACCAAAACTACTAGTGCTAGAGGCTGACCCTGTCACAACTACATGTGGAGGTGGAGGTGGATGTGTGGTTGTTCCAAAACTCGTGCCAGGTTGAAAAGGTAGAGGCTACACCATGATTGGATTTGGTCCGGATGTTGATATGAAAACATCAGGTCCAACATTCACCACTGCATCAATCTACAACAACAAGGTAATATATATATATATATATATATATATATATATATATATATATATATATATATATATATATATATATATATATTGGTTTTTGTTTTTAATTAATTAATATAAGAAATTTGGAAACATAGTTAAAAGTTATGAAAACCCACGGGTGACTGTCCCAATCGTAGTGTCATGGTCGTTCGTCCAAGCTCTAACAAAAAAGCACCCAAATTCTGCAACAAAGCACCTGACCTCAAAGCATTTGACTGCATCCTTAACCGTGTCACAGGATCACTTACATTGTTCTGATTCCCTAATTGTCATGTCAATTGCCGCAACCACAAATCATCAACATAACCTTGATAGTTAAATTTAGGAAGTTTAGTTTAGTAGATAAGAATAAGATACCATCAAGCATTCTCCAGCTTCTTCAATCAGTAACTGTCTTGCAGATTGTGTCACTTCTCCCAGAGCTGCTAGTGTTGGTAACCCTCCCTGACCAACACCAAATTCAGAATCAAATCAATGGCCTCTTACAGATTCACTTCATCACAAAATACACCCACCATTATTATCCTTTTTGCTTATCTTTTTATGTATAATCTTAGTATGTTTTGTTCTCAGATTGTTGTTATTTCACATATGATGAAGATAATCGTACAGCTATAGATTTAGCTGCCCCTTATTGGGTTAAGCCAAAAAACCTAAGTTAATGTAATCAAGACATTGATATATGAAGAAGCGTTGTAGTGGCATTCTTTCTTGAACTCGAATATGCTGCAAGAGCTTGTATGTAATTTGACTAATTTCTCCTTTCTGCTTAGGTTAAGTGCATGAAATAGCAACATATTAAGTGCGTGAAATAGCAACATATTTTCATGGATTTTTTGTTTACATTGGTATCCCTCTTCAGTTTTTTCTGATTATGGGGGTTGGAGTTGGAGCCTGAGCTTGTCAATGTCACAGGGGCTGCAAAGCCTACTCGGAAAATAAGGTTTGTGACTTGTTTCTTAAGTTGCTTACATAAATTTGTTGTGTTATGTAGTAACAAATATATTTTTTATAATGACAATAATAACTATGAATATATATTTTATACTTTTTGCCAGATCTGAGCAAGACAAGGAATTAGAATAGGAAGTTATGGGCTCTGGTGCAGCTGGTGAAGAATCTGCTGCCGAGAGTATCCAAGTTTAGGTAATTAGCAGAATGGACATTTATGCTGCTATGTTTTCCTTATAAGTTGGTGGCATCAGTTAGTGGTCTATGATGTATGCTAATATATTGGTTTTAATGTAGCAATGTGAGATTTAATAGATAGTAGTTGGAGTTTTGATGCATACATAGAATTAGACAAGAGAAGAGTGGGTCTTTTAATCTTATATGTATGTATATATATGTACACTAGCCGTTTACCCGCGCAAAGCGGCGGGCGACAAATAATTTGTTTCGACAATTAATTTCTTTTCGATGGAGAATGATTATTTTCAATTCAATCATTAGCTTGTTTTAGGAAACATGTCATATTAAAAATAAAGAAAATTCATGAAATGACCAAATTATAGGGTGTTGAGTATTTATTTGGATGAAAAAAGATATGGTCAAAACCTTGTAAGAGAAGATTTATAGGAGTTTGTTTAAATTTTAATATTATTTTATTAGTGGTTAGTTGTACAATTAGCTTAATGATTTGGACGTCTTAAAAAAATATTATTATTTTATTCAATCTATTTTTAGAAATAGTGGGATTTGTTTTATAAGATAGTAAAGATATATATATATATATATATATATATATATATATATATATATATATATATTGTGATGTTTTTTTTGTTCTGCAATGAGTTACATGGCATGGCATTTTAATCTGTTTTACTACTCCTATTATATTTTTTTGACGTTCAGATTTCATGTTCATGTAGTAGGTGTTTCATTTCGGTGCATCACTCTCTTGGCCTGCACAAAAGAAATCTTGACAGGTGACTACTTTTTAACTTTTCTCTTTTCGTGATATATTATATCTTTTTCTGTTGAAATGATAAAGTAAAACTATCACAAAGCAAAACAAATATTGAAAGGTGGGTTGCTATTGATGACATCTAGTTCTGTTATCTTAATTTATCTACTTACATATAACTGCAAACTATACCCATAATTCTTAAATCTCTTCACAAATTACAATTATTTTTCTATTTTTTTTATATAATAAACATGCATCTGTTTTGGAGGATACTTGCAGGAAAAACATGTCGTTTTATAAGTTACATAAATAAAAAATTTTATGTTAGTATGTTACAAAATTCCATTCCATGTGCATGATGGAATGAAAAAAAAACTAACATGAAGTGTTATTTTTGACTATTTGATTTGAATTTCATATTTTATATTTTCCAAAGAAGTTAAATATGTTTATTTAGAGATATATCTTTATTTCATAAAAATACATTTTGTTCAATAGAGAATCTATGGAGAGGATGGTGGAAGCTTCTGCTCAGGAAGCCAAGGCTGTGAATCCAGTTTGGTAAGCTGCACGGGCACACACCACAGGCTGCAAATTCAGACAACAACTTACCCCTTTCAGACGACTCACATGCTCCAGAGCATGTTAATACATAGGGAGATGTTAGGCTTCACCCTAGAGTTGTATGTCTTTTTTATTTTTTATTTTTAAATACATGGGTGTTATTTTTTATGACAAAGAAGTGTTATTTTTTTTATTAATATGATATGATACAGGTTGTAGTTGCTAAAGAGACTGTAGGAAACATTGGTTAATTGGTAAGGCAGTTATTCTTGGATCAATTTGAAAACGAGAGTAGACGAATGATTCCTACCCAAAATGACCTTTCCTATCCAACCAAAAATTTCACTAGGCAAAAGTCACCTCAAGGCCTGCACAAAAAAGTAAGTTCACAACTACTTCTTTTCATAAAAATGTGTAACCGCTAGTTGTTAGTATGTATGTATGGGAACACTTATGATATGATGTATTTGCATTGCAAGTTATATCAAATTTGCTTAGGCCTAGAAGCTCGAAACCTCTAGTTAACAGGAGGTTTTTCCTTGATTCATATGAAGTAAAAGAGCTGAATAAAGTTGAAATAAAGTAAAAATAACAAAAAAATGAAGTGGATAATCTAATCCATTGAATATTTGACCGTGGATTTATTTACCAATAACAATGAATAATATATGAGCGATTTTATGATATGTTTGTTATGCAGGAGAAAACTTGGAAAAATGACCCCAGATAACTGAATTAACGAATCAGGTGTGTTTTTTAAAGCACTTAAAACTCATATAACTGGAATTCCAGATTCCATTCCATCATGGCATGTTTGTTTGCTAAATCAATGGAAATCAGTTCCATTCTTTCCTTTTTTATTAAAAGACCAAAATATCCTCATTATATGTATTGAAATAATAAATATACAAAAAATAAAACTTACGAATCATTCAATTTTATTATTGAATTTCATTCCACCCATCCAACAAACCAAACACATTTCCTTTTGATCCTGATTCCCTCAAATTTCAATTCCTCTAACAGGTTCCATTCCAATTCCAATTCCTTTTTATTAACACATGTGGTGTATTGAATTTTAATTTCAGATTGTGAGTGCATCTCAAGCAGGAGACATATTATATGCCTATGATGTTGTTGCAGTTATTATAAGAAATAGCAACATACATAAGAAATCAAAGAGGAAGTAGATACATCTGGCTATGATGTTGTTGTAGGTATTATAAGATTTAGTATTAATTGTTCAGAACTTGTTAATATATCAGTTAAAGTTATAATCATTAAGTCTTTGAATTTCAAGAAAATGCATTTGAAGAGGAAGAAGGAGAAGCAAACACATATTATCTGCCTGGAGGGTTTGAAGGTCACAAATCTTCAAAAGCCGCTCAAAAAAGAAGGAAAAACTTTAAAATTTATGGGGGGAGATCATATGAGATGGGAGGTGATGTGTCGTTCATGCAAGCTGGTGGGACCCAACCCTCTATTTTGAGTGGGAAAAGACCTACCACCAGTTTAAATGTCTCAATTCCAACAAAAAGAGTGCGTACTGCTTCTCAAGTCATGGGTTTCTTTTAATGTTTTACATGTTTTGTTTTCTATAATACATATTATGCAATATTAGCAATGTGTTACAATTACTTACTATTGGAATGATTATTTGTATTTGAAATATTAGTGCAATGAATTCTCTTTATTGTTTATGGTATTTTATTTTGTATCATGAGTCTTTTAATGTCTTATTTAATTTGAAAATTAGTAAATCTATCAAAAATATGTAATTTTAAAACCATTTAAAATTATGACACGCAAAAATGTGTGTCGTCATCTTTTATGATAGGGGCTTCCTTGATACGCATTGCGTATCGTAAACACGCGCGTCGTAAGGTTATGACATGCAAATGCGTGTCGTCTTCCTTTATGACAGGGCCTTTCTAGATACGCATTGCGTGTCATAACTGCGCGTCGTAAATGCGTGTCATAAATGCGCGTCGTAAATGCGCGTTGTAAATAGATGACGCGCAAAATCGCGTCGTCTCTCGTTATGACATGGCCTTTCTTGACACGCATTTGCGCGTCGTCTGAGCGTTTAACGACACGCATTGCGCGTCGTAAAAGGCTGTTCTTCTACTAGTGCGGGTTGATATTTGTCTGTTATTATTATTATTGGCCTTACAATAATCAGACCATCGAAGATTTCCCAATTACATGGGGTTGGCAAAGCTTTCACAAGTTCCTTGTAGCTATTCCCCAATGTCTCGGTATAGAAATCGTTCTATAGCATACAACACACATTCTTCATAATTGTTGATCATTAACACTCTTAATAAAATGACCACAAGGTATGCCAAATAGTTTCCACTGTCTACATGTAAATGCATTTTTTTAAAAGTCTAGTATGATATTCCTTTTGAAGTCCTTAACCTCAACTATGTGGTTTGAGATCAAATGGACCGTCTAATTAATACTAGCATTTTTTTTCATTGTTTTTTTACCTCGTCATCAACCCATTAGGTGAGTGTTGTTGGTAATGACGCTACAAAAATAACATTTCACAAAGTTAATATCAAATATCTTAAAGCATAGTGATTAATATCAAAGATTAACACATGAAAAATTATGATTTTGAAATTTCCACTACTACATTGTTACATGGAAAAAGTCGATCAATATAAACCTTGTCATCCTCCTTGTATACCATGGCAATTAATTTATGGACTATACATTGTTAGACATAATAAGATTGTACCGATTGCCTTGAAAACGTGCACTTGGTCATTTTTTAGGATTGATTATTTGTCGGTATTCCCATAGAGTTAGTTTTTATGTTATTGTTTTTTTTATTCGCACAACAACATTAAATTCTAAAACTGTATACGCTAAAGGTTTCTAAAACAATGAATTAATTGCTTTGCTCCTTCTGTATTTATATACTATATTGGAATAGAAATTGTGAGAATGTATTCCGTGATGGGCATGAGGAAACATTTTAGCAATGGATGTCGTTATTGCTAAGTCACATTTTATGGTTTGGGCTAGGTTTCTTTATGTATAGGTCTTGGTAGGGTTTTTGGTGTTGTTGCTTTTGTGTTTGCAGCCGTGTAGGTGTTCACGGCCGTGAACCTTGTTTGCGGTTGGTCTGTCCCTATGTATAGGTGTCTGTCAGAATGTGTCAGTAACGTTGGCAGAGAGTCTGTTCACATTGCTAAGTGTGTGTGCTCAACGTGTACCTGACGTTTTGTGCAATAAATGTGTGCATTGCTTGACTAATCTTTCTCTCTACTCCATTCTTGTTTGTTTGATTGATTACTTGTTTGATCACTGGCTTGGATCCCTATAAATATGATGTGAGGCTGCCCGGTTGATTCCTTACTCATTTCTTTCACCATCAAACACCTCTTTAGCCCATCTAAACTACCTCGAAGCCCCGGTATCACCGCTAGCATACGACGCAAGTCCCGATGCCCCCAAGATTTCCGAGAAATCGACTTTCTCCGGTCGAAGTGCTGCCCGAATTTAGTCTCATCTTCATCAAAACGCCACTTCTACCAAGTGAGCTCATACCCCTATATTTTCACGTCTTTTCTATGTTTTAAAAGGGGGGGGGGGGGGGGGGAATACAAGTGAGACGCAAGAAAAACTTATGTTAAAATACAAATTGTTACATATAAGTTCTACTATTTTACCTACATCTTATGTATAAATGTTAAATACGTAAAATAACGTTACTACTAACGTTATAGACTACTTTACATGCAAAGTTGGTAATACACAAAGGTTTATCATTCAAATGAAACACACTTTTTAAAATACAAATTGTTACAAATAAGATATTCATGATAGTATTACATATTATAAACAAAAGTGGAAATTCTTATAGTAACAAGAACAATGGACTTTTCATATGTAAACCTGTTGATACTAAATTTTGTGAGATATCTGACTTCATCGAACCTTTCAATTCGCAGATTAAGTCCTATTTTATAAGTAATAATCTCTTGTAGGGAGAGCGTGATTTTTGGGTATAGATCTATATAGGAATGACAATCCCACACCTAAACTTTTAGCTACAGTTACACCAGCAGGTCTGGGGTGACAAACGTCATATCATTCTAACATCAGAAGAACGTTGTTATAGGCAGTCTGGGTCAATAGCACGGTTATAAAAACTCACATGGAGTATTAATACATCTTGGTTTACGGGGCTGTTAAACGCCTTAGTGATCATATATATATATATATATATATATATATATATATATATATATATATATATATATATATATATATACTTATACTATTATAGGTATGGAAAATACTTATGCATTCCGGTTTTTGGAACTTTTAAAACCACCACTCAATTATGGAAAATATTGGATTTTCTAGAAACAAACTCGAATTTCTTTATACTAAAAGGCATACTATTCCTTTAAAAAAATTCTTATGAACTCACCAACTTAATTGCTGACACTTTTTCAAAACTACTTGTAATTCTCAAGGATTTAGTAATACAGGTAAACACCAGCTTTTGGGGAAGGGACACTAAGGCGTCAGTTTCAAAACTTATTAAATCATCATATTGTAATTTATTTTGAAAATGTATCATATTCAACAATGTAACTTTTAAATTATATTTATGATGGTTGTGTTTTCTTTTCTTTACAAATATTCAAGTGTTATGATACTACATGAAGTCATCCACCCCCGAATGTTTTCGCCATTCTGGTTTGGGGGTGTGACATATACGTCTAATAAAAATTAAATTGGAGATAGGTTGATTATTAACCTAATTAATCTAAGAAAAATTTGTAGTGATCGTAAAAGTGAGAACATTCATATAGAGAACGCCCGAATCTGACTTTATACAAGGAAGTTATCATTTTTTTTTTAAGTTTCAACGTAGATGTGTCAACAAAGAAATCGAAATTAAAATCGATTGATTCTTCGCTAAAATAATGTAAACGTGAATTGAAGATCTCATTAATACGAAACCTTCGATATAAAGACAGTCAAGAACAATGGTTGCATGAATAAGTTATGAATTTTACACAGTCTTTTGTATTGTAATTTTAATAGATGGTTAAATTTAAAATCCTTAGGAAAATTACCAACGGAGTCTAAATGAGAGTTGTAGTACTCGGAAATATCTACGTATGGAAATAAATAACGTAAAAATGGAGCTTATATGATGAAGATACAAGTTTTTTGATGTTTGGACCCGTACTTTCTCTTTTCGATGTGACCTTATAGAATCATGCTATGTGTCACATTTAGAGCCGAGGAACTGCACCTACCTATGGTGCGCCATGCCTGGTAGGTAGCACGGTGCGCCTCTCCTGAAAATTCCTTATAAATAGGCTTCAATGCCTCTCATTCTCCTCACCCCTCAGCTCTCTTTTCTCTCTCAACTTTCTATGGTCAAAATTACAAAATTCTCTCGTATCTAAGGTATTTTACCAAGGCTCTGGGTATCTAAGAGCTCAACAAATAGAAGCATTAAGATCGGAGTTCTGCCTGCGAACTTTCTCATTTTTGCTAGAAATCTCTATAAGATAAGCTACACTTATTATGAATCTATAAATAATATTTATCAGTGATTCTATATGATAATACTAAGTGACCTACTTGCGGAAGGGATGTCTAGGCTAGATTTAGTGAGGTGTTTAAAGTGGTATTCAAAATAGTATAATCTATATACCAAACGGACGCTACCTCCGATGTGATGTTACTTGTTCATTGCTTACTTGATAGATCCTGATGTAGACATTGGAGGTATCGAGGAATCTTGAATAGCAATAGTTACCAGGAATATAAGACTAAGGAATTAGGTGAACCTCTACCCAAATCTCAAGTGATCAACATTAATAAGTAAGTGTAGAGTTACTTTCATCTTATATATATATATATATATATATATATATATATATATATATATATATATATATATATATATAAACTATTTAGATAATTAAATACCATGTGTGATTATTATATGTAATTATGATATTATGTATTAGATGAATCAATCTGAGATGATTTTTCTTTAACCATATATGTATTGGGTAGCAATTGGTGATAACAGATGAAAATTAATGAGGAGAGGCCATGCCTTTTCTTGCGATGTATAACGTAATCATCTAATAAAGTATAGATGATGACCACATAATATTCTAGACAGTCCAATGGAACACTGGCAGGTTTGCAAACTGTATGTGATCAACTATTTGTTCATGTGATGTACTCTATTTCCCCCCACGGTTGCGTTATTTCAATGGAATCTCCGAAGCAATATTGTCTACCTAATGTTTTTTATAATCTTAGGAAAGATCCTTAGAGATCAATATATAAGAAAAGGAGATGGGTAATCTGGTAAATTGTTTGATCTGAAATATGTAGTTAAACAAATTAATTATGTTATTGTGGGTTGAAAACTTTGTGTACTTTAGTTTGTTTGTATAATAGGTACCAATATGAAGGTATATGGTAGTGATGTGTGGATATAATGATAGATTCGAAAAAATGTAGGCCACTAGCATAATAAGATGTTGTAAGGCATTTTAAGACAAGTTTATTTTTATGTTTTGTATCAGTTATGACATCACAAGTAAGGCTAACGGCTTGCCTTTTAGGTGGCTATTTTTTTGAAAAACACTAATTCTTTTTCTATTATTGGCTAAGCCATTAAAATATTTTGCCATTTTTAAATTTTTTTGCCCACCATGACTGAAAAATTCATGTCTATTAGAAGGCAAGTGATATTTCTAACCCATTTACAACTTTAGCCCCCAACTGTTAATACTTTGACATTTTAGAGGCATAAGTCTGTAAGGCGACATTAGTGGATTCCACATGGATATGATTACCTTCTAACACATAACATGGATATGATTACCTTCTAACACATACACGAAGATTCCATCAATATCCGAGCATTTCCCGTGAATTCTAAGTTCTCCGGCGAGATTAAAACTCCGATAAGGTGGTGTTTTGCTCTTCCCTTTTCTCTTTCTCTTATTTTCTGACCTATATTTTACCTTAATTTCATTTTTTGTGATTTTAAGTAAACTACGGTGGTGCTCTCACAATTTCCAGCGGCTAGAAGATTTTTCCGGCGACCTTCGCTTTTCCTGCGACTTTCCATTTATAGGAAACAGCAGGTTCGACTTCTTTATTATTATTATTATTATTATTTTTTACTTTTCTGTTGATAAAATATATGAAATGTATGTGAAATTTATATATTTTGGAATGTGAAATTTGCGTATTATGGTATGTAAAATTAGATGAAATATATGAATGTATATGTAAAATGTGTATGCAAATATGTATGTGTGAATATGTATGAAAAAAATGTATAAGCAATATGTATGAAAAAAAGTGTATATGTATGTATATATGTATGAAAAAATGTATGTGTATATGTATGTATGAAAAAATGTATATGAAAATGTGTGTATAAGTGTACTTTTATGTGAAATATATGTGTATGTGTATATATATGAAAAAATGTATGTGAAAAAAATATATGTATATAAATTGTAGGCATTATTATGTGAAAAATGTATGTGAAAATATAGGTATTTATATGAAATGTAAGAAAAGTAAATGTGAAAATATAGACATTTTATATGAAATGTATGTGATAACATAAGTATTTATATAGGGCTACCACGGGCTAACTTTAGACTAATGAAATATCTTTTATTATTAGCCGGTATATTAATATTAATTATGGGTAACAATTTTAAAGATGTTATCATCATTAAACAAATATAAACTTGTTTTTTTTTAATGAAAACTTTATTTAAAATCATCAAACAAATTATATTTTAAAAAATTTAATAACATAAAACATTATAGTATCCATACAGAAATAGTAATAACTTACTATTTTAAATAAAAAATAAAATAAAAGACGTATGTAATAACTAAGAGACACTAAAAATGAAAAACATTATATCTTAAAAATATGCAATTGGTTGATTTGATGACGTGAGTACTTAAAAATATATCGTCTCTAGTTTTTTTCAAGAAAAATTCTACTAATGTGACGACGCTAAATATGAAAAAAAATGATATATATATATATATATATATATATATATATATATATATATATATATATATATATATATATATATATATATATATATATATATAAAACAAATATATAATATCGTTTAAAGTACAATTGTATAAGAAAATACAAAAATGAAAAATTAAAATGCTAAATCTACTAAGTTATAATTACTTAAAATAGAAAAAATAAAACAAAAATAAGTTTGAATTAAATTCAAAATATGGAAAAAAAAAAAAAAAGATGATATAAATAACAAACATATAATATCGTTGAAAGTATAATGCCATAATAAAAAAATAAAAATCAAAATTAAGACGCTAAATTACAATGGTATACTAAATAAGTAAGTTATTTTTAGTTTAAGACTCTTCTTTTTAAATCATCATAATCCTAGAAATACCCGCCCGAAATTGATTTAGAAATTTATTTCGGGTTGTCGGGGTTTTGGACTGTTTTTTGAATACCTTACATCATTTAGGATGTAAATGTGTATTACATGATTGATTGTTTAAGAAACATTCAGTTGTTATTTTCTTTTTGCTCCTCGGTATATAATTTTATATATACTTAGGAGTTAGGGAAATGCTGCCAATTTTTTCTTAAACGGTTAATCATGTAATACACATCTGCATATGAGGTAAGGTATTCAAAAAGTGGGTTTAGAAGCCTACCCTTGTGAATACTCTTTCGTTTTCCGGTTTTTTATTCCATCTAATTGAGCGGTTACTCTATCCTTATAAGTATTCAATCCTAATTCTTGTTCTTGTAGAGTAAACACTAAAACCTAACTTATGTGTCAGTGGCAACATGTTTACTGATAAAACGTGGACTGCTATTGAAAACCGTAACTCTACCTTGTTCCAACAAGGACTCGAATCTTTTCTCGAGAGGTTCAAACCACACGTTGACAACAAGGTCAAATCAGATGCTCGTGTAACAAATGTACTATCAATAAATTTATACTATAGCCATAATGAAATTCCATATACTTCAACATGGTTTTAGTCCACATTATATTATATGGAAGTATCATGGCGAAAATACAACTCACCCGGTTGTCGAAGACACACCGCGTAGTAATGAGATGGTCGATGTTATTGATGATGTTATGGGGATGTGATTGAAAACGATACCAACCGCGATGAAGGGAACCCAAATACTGACGATAGCGGTCTCGATGATGGATTTCAAAAGCTGTTAGAGGAAGTCCAATTAAAATTATATATTGGATGTTCGCTTTCATCCCTTGACATTTTACCAAAACTGATGCATATCAATGTGATCAAAAAATGGACGGATAGTTCATTCGATCAGCTTCTTGAGTTGCTGCAAACTACATTTCCTCAAGGACATAGGGTCCCCCCGTCACATTACAATGCAAAAAAGGCACTAAAAAAGATCAGCTTGGGTTATGAGTCGATACACATAATGACTAATTTCTTTTCTAGAAAGAACACAAGTTATTGCAAAAGTGTCCAGTTTGTAATGAGAGTCAGTGGGTTGATGAAAATACAAAAGGTAAGCAGGTGGCTCATAAGGTTTTACGATACTTTCTTGTGACCCCCAGATTACAACGTTTGTACTGTTCTAGACACACAGCTAAAGATATGATTTGATAGTACCGGACGATCCAAAGATGGTACGATGCTTCATCCCGTTGATGGTACTTCATGGAAAAAATTCGATATGAAGTATCCTGACTTCTTGAGGGAACCCCAAAACGTACGCTTAGTGAATTCAAATCATTACATCCTAAAAGTGATAAAAAACCGAATTCCCTAAATGGTTCCATCATAAAGTCTATGATATGCAAAAACAAAAATCTCCAAAGTTTAACAAGGAGTTATCAGCTCTTTCAATCAGTGTGCATGCAAATGTCTTTACTTAAACTGCTTGCATAGTGAATGGTGTTATGTTTTATGATACTTATGCGTGACGCCTAACAATCAACACAAAACTTGGGGGTTCTAACTAAGGGATAGAATAAGCATAAATATTATGGCCAACTAGAATAGATTATCGAGTTGCATTATCCTCATAAATATTCCACCGTACTTTTTCGTTGCAAGTGGTTCGATACTGCAGGAGTTAAATCTAATAATAATTTCACCAATATCGACCCACGACGTGAATTGAGTAGAGAAGATTAACTCATATTTGCTACGCAGGCCAAACAAGTATTTTACATCCAAGAACCTTCTCAAAGTGACGAAAATGACAACCAACGGTGGGTTGTTGAAAATGTTAATCATAGAAGAATTTGGGATCCATCGATGAACAATGTCAACCATGATCCCATTGAAAATGTCGACAATAATTCAACCGATGTCGTTCTTATTAATTTTTCTTCTAATTTCACTCTCTCAATCTACTTTACCCAGTAGTTTCAAAATTCTCAATCGGTTGAAGATGATATTGAAGTTGACCCACCAACGAGCATCATCAATAATGTGTCTAATTGCGAGAATGATTATGATGAGGAAGATTATGATTATGATAGTGATGTATCAGCAGACACTGAAGTGTCTGGGGGCGAGAATTATTAAAAAAAAATATGTACATTTGACTAGTAAAATAAGGTTTGTATTTGTTGTAATCATATCGTATTATATATATATATATATATATATATATATATATATATATATATATATATATATATATATATATATTCATATTGTGTTATAATTTTCAGGATGTCCTTTTTTTGGATTGCATTGCTCCATCTCATTGCTGCTGTGATGGGCCATGGAGGTGACGTTGGTGACGAGCAACCATATCTGTTCGGCGGAGCTTTTCGTGATCACCAGAACGATGGTAATTAAGATTTATTCTAATTCATTGTATGTCGTATTGTATCTATATAAAAAAATATTTTGAGTAATAGTTCTTTTATGCAGTGGTGCCTCCGAAACGAAGAGGCATGATGATAAAAAAAAATGCACAGACTATTTGAAGCTAACGGTGAACGACCTCTTAATATAATATTTGACATAAATACTAACATGCCGATTGGGAAGGTATACGGATGTTTCATTCGGGACGTTGGGAGCTATATGTGGCGGGACATCAATTTTCATAAAGACACATGGACAGACGAATCTGAAGCCAAAAGGGTTGGAATGTTGTAGTATCTTTCAGTAAATTATTTATAAAATAATATATTTAATATTTTTTAATTTTGATTTATTTTTAATTTCTTTATTTTTTTGTAGAGATGGTTTTGATTTTGACGGGATTACAAATCATCCCATGGCTCCACCTTATTGGGCGTCACTGAACAATCAGATATGTGCACGGTATAGAGGCCGCAAAAATATTGCAAAAAGCCGTTTGACTGATTTTGCAGGGGATGTGGAGGCAGCAAGGGCTCGAGCCCCTACGGGTATGGATCATCAGCCTTGGAATGTTGTTCTTGACAATTTCTTAACAGAAAACATCAAAAACGATCCTCTGGAAACAAAGAATGTCGGCACAAGCAAGTAGTGAAGAATCGTGGAGAGGCATGCAGCTATGATAGTGCTTGTTTCAAGAAAGTAAGTTACAATAATGTTTATTCAGTTATAACATATTTTTTAATGGTTATTCAAATATATAATATTTTGTAACATTAAACAAAATTTGAATAGACTTGAAGTATTTCATCGCGCACATGTGAATAAAAAAGGGGAATTTGTTGATCCTTTGGTTAAAAAGCAATATGTAAGTTATTATTACTTAAAAATGAAGTAGATTGTTGATTTTTTTATGTTGGTTTTAACGTATATTAACAATCTTTGTAAAATACAAAATGTCTTATTTGTTGAGGTTGCTCTAGAGACTCATCACATAGCCGACTCTGGTGGTGATCCAAACACCATTGAATGGATCACAATATTTAAGAAGGTGTTGGGTACATGAAGGGGGCATGTGAGAGGCATTGGGCCTAAAGTTTCTTCAGTTGTGGGTATAAGTGCTCCATCCCAATGGGAGTGATAGTCACAAGCACCGCAACCAACACAGGTACTTGTTAAATTCTTAAAAAATTTGGTAGCTTTGTATATTGTTAAGAACTTGATGTATTTGTAGTAATTTTTGGTAGTTCGATAGTTTTTTAAATTGTTAAAGACTTAATTGATTTGGTCGTTTAATAGTTTGTTAAATTGTTAACGACTTAAGTCATTTGGTGTTTTGATAGTTTGATAGTTTGTTGAATTGTTAATGACTTAATGTGCTTGTGACTTAATTGTAGGATGTTGATGTGAACGCTTTTCTTCAAAACCCGACATTTGTGACGGCCATTGGAGACATTATCCGCTCCTTTAAAAACAAAGTCAACAACAACGAGGATAACAATGATGGGGAAGACCAAGACGAAGACACATAGTATTTCATGTTTTATATATGTTATGGATGATGCTATTTTTGATTTATTAGATATTTTATGGATTATATATTAGATGTTTATTTGAGATTTATTAGATATGTAATATGGTATGTTTGATGTTTTATGTAATGCGGTATGTATTTATTTATGTATTTTTATCAAAGCTGCATTTTATAATATATATAAACTAATATTAAAAAAAAAGTGTTTTTCCTCAAAAAAAAAAAAAAACATTAGCAGCGACACCTTTACGGACGACGTGGACTAATTGCGACGACATATAACTCCGGGAAGCTTTGCCGGAATATCAATAGAGACGACGTCAATAGCGAAGACGCAATAGTATTAGAGACGGCATGTATTAAAGAAGACCGTATTTGCGACGACAAACGAATATTAGCTACGAGGTATTTACGACGACCCTTTAGAAACGACATATCGTCGCTAATTCTATTAGCGACTACGAAAGATCATCAATTGCGACGACTTGTGTCGCCGCTAAAGGCTACAATTTTTGTTTTGTATTTGTACCGGGTACCGGATATTGTATTGATTTTCCATACTAGCACAATAAAGACGACTCAAAATCCTGAATTTCATGATGGTACAATACTGCTAACCATCCCATATTAAGCAATATTAATATTTTTACCATTTAACTAAAGAGTCTTTGGCCAAGGGGTATTATGAGAGCTAAAGGTTATCGGTTCAAGTCACTTTTAAAACCAAATATAGACTTAATATTAGATTCGTGGGTGTATGTATAATCCGATAAAAAAAATATTTTTTCCATTAATTTATCAACAACCTATGCTAATAAAAGATACTTTTGACAGTTTTATATATATATATATATATATATATATATATATATATATATATATATATATATATATATATATATATATATATATATATATATATATATATATATATATATATATGAAACTGTCAAAAGTATCTTTTATTAGCATAGGCTAAAGTATCTTTTATTAGCATAGGCTGTTGATTTATATATATATATATATATATATATATATATATATATATATATATATATATATATATATATATATATATATATATATATATATATATGGAGTGATTCAAATGAGAACCCCAAAAGGTTAAGAACTTTAAGAACCATTTTTTAAATGTTTTCATTAAAAACATTTTAGACAAATTAAACATTAAAATTATATAAAACAAACTTTTTCATTCCCTTGTTTACAATTAGTTGCCACTTATTCTTGGAAGTTGCCGGACCACCATCAGACCGCTATCGGGCCGATGTCGGACCACCGTCGGACTAACATCAAGTTCAATTGTATTTTCAGGTCATATTCACGACTTAATAAAACAAATATTATAGTTCTAATTTATTTGGTAATACTTTTTAATACATACCCTTTTATTTTTGCAACCAAAGATACACAATATTAATAAAAAATAGATTTATGTCTTGACAAAGTCAATTTTTCTTTTTTTAAATTTTAGATTTTCTTAAAAAATCTGTCGTGTGTAATGCGTATTCACAGTTTAATCAACATATTAATTCACTAATACACAACTATATTTTCATGCATACATTCATTCATATTTTAGGGCAAAATTTATATAAAATATATAATTTAATACAGTCCATTTACAGTTTAATACACAAAAATTCACAACTTAATACAATCCATTTTACAATAATTCAAAAATCCAAAGAAGATAAAGTCAAACTCTACCATCACCACCAACTACAATACGACATCACCAGCCATAATTGTCACGATCGCAATCATCCTTCCTTCTAAATCAAATATGTATGTAAAATCGTTAATTAACAGCTTAAATATTATATATATAATTTAGTAAACCAATTAATTCACTTATTATAAGTTTACTGCAAAATAATTATAAAACTAATATCTTCTTACATATTTATACAACACAAAAAATAAATATATTCACAAGAAAACTAAATAAACATTCTCACGTAAATCATTTATATTTTAACATAAAATTCATTATAAATTCACAATTTAATACAGTCAATTAACAGTTTAAACAGAAAAATCACAAATTAATGCAATTAATTCACATTTTTTAAACACAAAAATAACAATGTAATACAAAAAATTCACAATTTAATACAGTTAATGCACAGTTTAAACAAAAAATTCATAGATAATGCAGTTAATTCACAGTTTAAAGCATAAAAATCATAGCTTAATACATAAAATTCATAACTTATTACAATGCATTCATAATTTAATACACAAAAGTATAAATTCACATCCATATTATTAACCTAAAATTCTTAATACAGTCAATTCACAGTTTAATATACAAATTCACAACTTAGTATAATAAATTTGATGTTTAATACATAAAAATTATACATTCATTACTATATTCTCAAATTAAAACTCATATTTAAAAACTTTACTTCACCGTTTAATAAAGCAGTTTATGACACTCATTTCAAGTGTTCACAACTTAAAGACACTTTTCAAATTTTATAATTTTCATTCACACAAATCATCAAACACCTTGTGTGTATCAAAAAAACCATTCACAATACTTATACAACTCAAACTATTCATAAATACAAAAAAAAACACACACACACACACACACAATTGGATTTAGGTTATTCAAATATTAATACATAAGTTTTATACACTTATTCACAACTTAATGTACAACAAACACTATTTACAGTTTCAAATTTTCATTTAGGCAAATCATCAAACACATTGTGTGCATCATGAAATGTTTCTTGATTTTGATTTTTACTAAGCCTTTTAACACATAATAGGTAGCAAAAATGAAGTAAGATGTAAAACACAATAAATAAACATGAAGATAATTATACGGAGGTTAAAAAAACACTCATATAAGCTCATCATAATATACCTGATGTTAAGAAGATGATGAGTGACACATTGGTTGTAGCAACACCACCAAATCTTAATGATTTTGCTTTGCCACTCGCAAGATCTCATATATCTGGTCTCGTCGTTGCTGGTGGCGATTAGTAGTAAAACTTACAGATTTGGAGGAGGAAGGCACTACTGGTGGTTCTATAGTGGTTGAATGGTGGTGGATCTCATAGATCTAGAGCGGAAATCACACATCTAGATGGTGGCATCGGTGTCGGCTTGGATTCCACCGTAACTCCTTTGTCTGAACAATAGATTTTCTCGGAAATCCTTCCACGTCTCGAGATCCCATCAGAACTCCTTCCACATCACGAGATCTAGCTGAAAAACTTATAGATCTAAAGGAGGAAATTGTAGATCTAGCGTCAAAAATCATAGATCTGGAGGTGGATCTCGTAGATCAGTGGTGGAGACATTGTTACTGGTGGTGGTCGTGGTGAAGCCGCTGTCACCGATGGTGGCGGTGGTGCAACAAGCGATGAGAGTGGTGGTGTTCATCAGATTGGTGGTTGAAGGATATAAATGAAGGTTTTTGCTCTAAATGTTAAAAGGGAAGTTGAAGTTAATAAGTTTTAGAGGCATTAGGTAATGGTTCTTATTCTTTTTTGGTTTCTTTTGAACCTTTACCTATATATATATATATATATATATATATATATATATATATATATATATATATATATATATAGGGTAAAGTGAATATACCTAACAACCTTATATAAGCTTAGGTACCTAACCTCATCAAACTACGTCATTTTATATTAAATTTTCATTGCAATCATCCAAGGTTCTTAAACTTCATTCCTAAACTTGATTTACTTCAAAAAAATTTGGAAATTCATCATTATACTTCTCCTACATCCTTTCATTTGTAGCGGTAGGATATGAAGCCTATCAGGTGATATTCGATAGAAAGACGTGATGTAAAAGAAAGATATTGACGAAAGTCCAAAGATTTTGAAAGTAATCAAGTTATGAGGTTGAAGTTTAAGAACCTTAGGCAATTACAATGTAAATATGATACAAACCGATGTTGTATTATGGAGTTAGGTACCTAAGCTTATATAAGGTTGTTAGATATATTCACTTTACCCATATATATATATATATATATATATATATATATATATATATATATATATATATATATATATATATATATATATATATATATATATATATATATATATATATATATATAGACACATTAAAAATAACAATATTATACGCCTAGAGAATTAATAATTATAATCCTTTCATAATTTTATAAAGATATCTATTGTTTAACATATTGGTTTTAAAGCTAAAAAAGAAAAAATAAATAAATAAAGAAATAGTAAATGACATGGCAATGGATCGTAGTTGCGAAAACTTAATAGAGATTGTCTTTCAACCAATAGTACCAATTGCTGTCGAAAACATTTGTGTAAGAATCCGTCAAACTGTTGAACCAATAAAATCTTGTTGGTTTATATTGTTTATTCAACTGATGAATCAGACTTTCATCGACGAAAGACCTGATTTAAAACTCACACATATAGAATTAGCAATGAAATGAAACATAAGAGAGAGAAGACTGAGAACCTTGAACATGAGAATTTTAATGGGGAAAGCAACTATACTTGTTCATTTAATTGTTTCACTCCACATACAAAAAATCTACACAACTGAAATTCACTTGATTTCAGATTCAAGGTTCTTGACTGAAGCAGACACTTTGGTCTCACCGACCGGAATTTTTGAACTCGGGTTTTTCAGGCCAGGAACCTCTGAGAACAAATACATTGGTATTTGGTACAAGAAATCCGTTCAAACAGTGGTTTGGGTCGCCAACAGAGACTTCCCACTCCCTGGTGCATCATCTGGCATACTGAAGATCATCTCTCCAGGAAATCTTGTCCTCATTAACGACACTAATGTTGTGGTATGGTCATCCAATACAACGTCATCAGTCAACGCATTTGCACAGCTTGATGACAACGGAAATCTAATTCTGAAAGAAATAATCGAGGAGAAGATTCTCTGGCAAAGTTTTGATTATCCAACTGATACACTTCTACCTGGCATGAAGTTAGGGAGAAGTTTCTTGACGGGTAAGGAATGGCATCTATCTTCATGGAAGAGTAATCAAGATCCAGCTCCGGGTGACTTCACATGGAGCACTGACACAAACGGCTTTCCTCAGATCCTACTTAAACAAGCTACATCTATCAGGTTCCGGATTGGACCATGGAATGGTATATGGTTTAGTGGGGGTTCTGGGGTCAACCGGAACATCATTAACGCAGACATGGTTATTAATGGAACCGAAGTGGTTTACAGTTATCTTCTTCGCAATAGTTCTGTAGTCTCAAGACTCGTATTGAGTACTTCTGGCCAGCTAGAACGTTGGGTCTGGGTGGCTGATGGTAAGAAATGGCAGCTTTTCTTTCAGTTACAAAGAGATTTCTGTGATGGATACAACATCTGTTATGCTTATGGAACCTGCAGCGTTTTGAACTCACAAAGATGTGGTTGTTTAGATGAGACAAGGTTCGTGCCCAGAAAGCAGAAGGGATGGGAGATAGCAGATTGGTCGGGTGGTTGTGTGAGGCGAACACCATTGGATTGCAGAACAGATGGGTTTATCAAGTATTCTCATGTGAAATTGCCCGACACAAGGACTTCATGGTATAACATGAGCATGAACAGGAAAGAATGTGAAGAAAAATGCATCAAGAATTGTAGTTGTATGGCCTATTCAGATACAGACATCAGAGGTGAAGGAAGCGGCTGCTTGCTTTGGTTCAATGATCTTATGGACATAAGAGTCTTCTCTCAGAGCAATAACGGGCAGGATATTTTTGTAAGAATGGCTTCCTCAGAATTAGGTATTCATATCTGTACAAAAACATAATTTGAATATGTTATCAAATTCATGTTTTATCTCAACATTTAAAATTAAATTACTTATTTCATGATTATTATTGCCACTCTCAATCAGTACACGAGAAGCAGGAGAGAGCAAACCTCAAGATCATATTACCGGTAGTTTTTCTTGGGGTTCTTCTGATAGGCTCGAGCTTGACATGGTTCCATTACGCATGTAGAAAAAGGCATGATCAACAACTGAGGGAAGGTAAGAAAAATTTAAGATTTTAACTGTAAACTGGTTGTAACCTAATAGAAAGAAGAGTAATTTGAAATCCTGAAGGATATTCTTGTATTTTCAATGCACAGGGGAATTCTTGGATGTTGGTCAAAGCCAGAGAGATACAATGGAGCTACCATTATTTAGCTTTTCTACATTAGCTAGAGCTACTGCTAGTTTTTCACCAAATAATAAAATTGGAGAAGGTGGATTTGGATCAGTTTATAAGGTAATAATAATACATGAAGTTGTATAAGGAATTCATCTTCACTATTTATATTGTTTTTCACATGGCCAATAATGATCTCTAGGGTCTGTTAGAAGAAGGACTGGAGATTGCAGTTAAGCGTCTATCTACGACTTCACGCCAAGGACTCGATGAGTTTAAGAATGAAGTCATTTGCATTTCAAAACTTCAGCACCGAAATCTTGTTAAACTCCTCGGATGTAGCATACAGGGAGATGAAAAGTTGTTGATCTACGAGTACATGCCAAACAGAAGCTTAGACTTGTGTTTATTTGGTCAGAATCATATATATAATTGCCATTAATTTAACATTTAGGAACTAAGCATTCTCCGGAATTGATTATGACTACATCTTCATGTTGGACAGATAAGACACGAAGCACCCAACTTGATTGGACAACCCGTTTTAACATTATCAAAGGAATTGCTCGAGGACTTCTTTATCTGCATCAAGATTCACGATTACGAATCATCCATAGAGATCTTAAAGCTAGCAATATTTTACTTGACAAAGACATGAACCCTAAGATATCAGACTTTGGGATGGCTAGAAGCTTTGGAGGAAACGAGTCTCAAGCAAACACACAAAGAGTTGTTGGCACATAGTAAGTGAGATAATCCAACTGTGTGTGTGTGTATATATATATATATATATATATATATATATATATATATATATATATATATATATATATATATATATATATATATATATATATATATATATATTCTACTTCTCTTGAGTTCATTTATTTTATTGTGTGCAGTGGTTATATGTCCCCGGAGTATGCATTAGATGGTGTTTTCTCATTCAAATCCGATGTATTTAGCTTTGGGGTTTTAGTGCTAGAGATAGTGAGTGGGAAGAGAAACAGGGGATTCATTCATTCTAAACATGACAATAACCTCCTTGGACATGTAAGTTTATTGGCCACAAACTACTCCTTTAATTTATAAAAATATATCCTCCAACTATTTTTACATTAATTTTATTCAGGCATGGAGAATGCATAACGAAGGCAGGTCACTGGAACTCGTTGATACATCGTTAAGCCGATCAAGCAATTCATCGGAAGTTATACGATCAATTATAGTTGGGTTGTTATGTGTTCAACAAAGCCCAAATGACAGGCCAAACATGTCATCTGTTGTTTTAATGTTGGGCAACGAGGGTATAATGCAGAAACCTAAGCAGCCAGGTTTTTTCATAGAAAGGATCTTACATGGTGCTGATATTTCTTCAAGCAGTTACCCAACGAGTTCAACCAACGATTTAACTGTTACAGAGGTAGTTGCCCGATAGAAAGAACATACATAGCTTCAACTTCAAGTCTTGTTCTTTTTCTTTTCGTTAGCACCTTCAAATGTATGGCTCTCTATTATCTCTGTTTCAAAACTTATCTACCACAATGGTTTAGTGTCAAAATGATAGTTTAATTATGCATTTTTTGGAAGAAAAAAAAAAAAACATGAAGCCTACTTTTGATCTTAATAAGTATGCATTCCCGATATCCGATTTGCGAGTGCGATATGTCAACCAAAAGAACTAGTTACAAACAACGTATTTTAGAAAAATAGAAATTGTTAATCCGAGTTAAAACGAATAGTTTGAAGTAGTGCTAAAATGATACTTTATGTTCTTTTTGCTACTTATTTTTAACATGAAGCGCACTACATTGGAGCTGAATAAATATGCATTCCCAATATCCGAAGTGTTATATATCAATGAAAAGAACTACTTACAAACAACATATTTTATAAAAAAAAAAAAAAAAAAAACATGTGACTGGGAGTTAAAACGAATAACTTACAGTAGTGTTAAAATAGCAGTCTGTGTTTTTTTGGCAGTTTTTTTTTACATGAAGCCTACTTTAGAGCATAATTTGTAGTACTTAAGAAACACTAAAATAAAATCAATTATACTAGACATTAAATATAAGGGTTGTTTAAATAAAAGGGTTGTTTAAATGAAATGTTATTCATTGTCCCTAGTATTTCTCGTGTCCCGTGCTCCGTTCCCGGGACGACATCCCGAACAATTGTTTATCATATGTCTTATGTGACCCCATGTATAACACTATTTTCTTATTGGGCGCTCGCCTTATGATAGAATACGGTCTGTATTGTGTTTATGGACATCCTGTGTCCAGGTGTCGGGTTGATATTTGTCTATTCTTATTATTGGCCTTACAATCATCGGACCATCGGAGATCTCCCAATCAGATGGGGTTGGTAAAGGTTTCACAAGCTCCTCATAGCTATTCCTCAATGTCTCGGTATAGAAAGGTTTCTATAGCATACAACACACATTCTTCATAATTGTTTATCATTAACACTCTTAATAAAATGACCACAAGGTATGCCAAATAGTTTCCACTATCTACATGTAAATGCATTTTTTTAAAAGTCTAGTATGATATTCCTTTTGAAGTCCTTAACCTCGAGTCTGTGGTTTGAGGTCAAATGGACCGTCTAACTAATACTAGCATTTTTTTTTTTCATATTTTTTACCTCGTCATCGACCCATTAGGTGAGTGTTGTTGGTAATGAAGCTACAAAAGATAACATTTCACAAAGTTAATATCAAATATCTGAAAGCATAGTGATTAATATCAGAGATTAACATATGCAAAATTGTGATTTCGAAATTTCCACTAATACATTCCTACATTGAAAAAAGTCGATCAATATTAATTAACATTGTCATCCTCCTTGTATATCATGACAATGAATTTATGGACTATACACTCTTAGACATAATAAGATTGTACCGATTGCCTTGAAAACGCGCACTTGGTCATTTTTTAGGATTTATTATTTGTAGGTATTCCCAAAGAGCTAGTTTTTATGTTATTGTTTTTTTTATTCGCATAACAACATTAAATTATAAAATTGTATACGGCTTTGCAAGGCTTCTAAAACAATGAATTAACTGCTTCGCTCCTTCCATATTTATATACTATATTGGAATAGAAATGGTGAGAATGTATTCCGTGACGGGCGTGAGGAAAAATGATGTCGTTATCAATGGAGCCCTGTCATATATTAAATTATTAATATAAAAACCTTCAAAATCCCTTTGCAACCATGTAATTTTTGACGGAACCATGACCAAGAATCCATACTCTCACTTTTGTATATTGAAAATGTTAGTCTATATTATTAGCCCGCTTGTTTATGGGCCCTTTTCGTCTTTAGCCCATTAAGGTTTCTGTCTAGCTAGTATTTATATCCGCTTTATTCATTGTAGTCTTTATACTTTTCTCTGAGAACCCTTGTAATTTCTCTTTGATGTAATCATATGACAATGTCATCATGGTATCAGAGCTGAGGTTTGATACGTTGTTAGAAGTCTTTGTAGCATGCCGTTTTCGTTCATTATCACTGGTATTCGTCTTTTTTGATATGTTGATTCGTTGCTACTGTTGATTTGTTGCTGCTGTTGATTCGTTGTTGTTGTCGGTTCGTTGCTACTGCCTGTTCGTTGCTACTGTTGGTTTGTTGCTGTTGTTAGTTCATAATTGCTTCGATTGCTTCCGCTGGTTTGTTACTCCTTTCATTCTCAAATTATTATATTGTCATTGTGGTTATTCATTCACTATCAACATGACTGGAAAGGATGATTCCCTTAAGTCAATCAGTACTCGTTTGGATGGAAAGAATTATACGTATTGGAGTTACGTTATGAAGAACTTCCTTCGTGGGAATTTTGATATGTTGCTTGATGCTTGGGAGACTGATAACTCCAAGGTAATTACTTGGATCAATAACTCTGTTACTCGGTCCATCAGTATGCAGTTGGCTAAGTATGATACAACAAAGGAAGTTTGGAATCACTTGGAGAGACTGTATACTCTGTCTAATTTTGCTAAACAATACTAATTGGAATATGATATTCGTGCCCTTCAACAGAATGACCTGAGCATTCAAGATTTCTATGTTGTTATGTCTGACCTCTGGGATCAATTGGCTCTTACTGAATCTAAAGAGTTAAAAGATTTTGAGCCTTACATTGCTAGGAGGGAAGAACAACGCTTGGTTCAGTTCTTGATGGCCTTGCGTTCTGATTTTGAAGGTCTTCGTGGAACAATTCTTCATCGCTCCCCTCTTCCTTCAGTTGATTCAGTTGTCCATGAGTTAATTGCAGAAGAGACTCGTATCAAGTCCCATGCATATAAAGGGTTTAAAGCAACCTCTACTCCTACTCCCGCTCATGTTGTGCTTGCTGTCTCCTCCAGTCAATCTCGACAACCTTCATGAGTCGCTTATGATGAGTGTGCATTCTGCAAACAGAAGAATCATTGGAAAGCTCAATGTCCATTGTTAGTCAACAAGGGTAAATCTGGTCAATCTCAGTCTGGGCAACAAAATAGGTTTGGTCAACAGAAACATCAGTCTCGTTCTTCTGGTACTCCTCCATGGACCCCTCGTCCACCAAACTTTGCTGCTGTTGCTGTTCCACCAGTTGACACAGAATCTGTTGGACATATGCCACCATCTGCATTGGATCCCAAGGTGTTTGAGAGCTTTAGACAATATTCGGCTTCTAATCCCACTGCCATGTCTGCATCTATGTCTCACTCTGGTCCTTCTTCATCTGACACTTCAGGTATTCCCTCATCTTTGTGGATTTTAGATTCCGGTGCAGCCCATCATATGACTCCTCATTTGTCATCATTTACTTCTTTGTCGCAAGTGTCATCCATTTCTGTTAAGTCTGCTAGTGATACATCTATGCTTGTTGAGGGTGTTGGGTATGTCTCTGTTTCTCATATAACTCTTCATGATGTTTATTACATTCCCAAACTTACTTTAAACCTTGCCTCAGTCAGTCAGTTATGCATGTCTGGTAACTGGGTGTTCTTTTCTGATTATGTATGTGTTATACAGGATCAACACACCCAGAAGGTAATTGGGATCGGTCGTAGGGTGGGGGAACTATATGTCTTGGAGGTCCTCAAAGTATCTGATGTTGCTGCTTCCAGCATTGATGTATCTTCTTTTCGTTTGAGTCCTTTGTCGTCTGAGTTTTATCTTTGACATTCTTGTTTGGGACATGTGTCTATATCACGGTTGAATTTCTTAGCATCTAGTGGTGTTTTGGGTCATTTAAACTCTTGTTATATTTCTGATTGTAGTGGTTGCAAACTACCAAAATTTTATGCTTTACCCTTCAATAAAAGTATGTCTTGTTCTACTACTCCTTTTGATGTTATTCATTCTGATGTGTGGGGTCCTACACCAGTATCCACAAAAGGTGGGTCAACCTATTATGTATCTTTTATAGATTATTATACTCGATATACATGGGTTTATCTTATGAAACGCAGATCTGCTTTCTTTGGTATTTACACCAATTTTAGAGCTCTTGTTAAAACTCAACATTCGGTTGTGATTAACTGCTTCAGGTGTGACTTAGGGGGAGAATATACCTTTAATGATTTCACTCAGTTACTTGCTTCTACTGGCACCATACACCAGTCTTCGTGTACTGACACACCTCAACAAAATGGTGTGGCAGAACGAAAACATCGTTATATTGTTGAGACTGCCGACTCTTTGCTCCTGTCTGCACAGGTCCCTAATGCCTTTTGGGGAGAAGCAGTCCTAACTGTTGTGTATGTGATTAATCGTATCCCTACTTCATTGAATTCAAGAATATCTCCTTTTGAGAAGTTATATGGTCATCCACCAGATTACTCTTCCTTATGAGTTTTTGGGATGTACTTGTTTTGTTCTTCGTCCTCATGTTGAAAGGAACAAGCTAGGGCCGAAATTTGCTATTTGTGTATTTTTGAGGTATGGGATTGGTCAGAAAGGATACCGTTGCTATGATCCTGTGAGTCAGAAGTTATATGTTTCTCTGCACGTTACTTTTTTGGAACATATTCCTTTCTACTCGATTCCTGCTACAACCCACAATGTAACAAAGTCTGATCTTCTGCATATTGATCCTTTTAATGAAGATATAGAAGCTCAAGACTCATCTATGCCACATGATCCCTCGGCACATGACACACCCACTTCTTCAGAGGGTGCCTCGACTCCACCTGTTCCTGAGCCAGATCCTCCGATTATTGAAGTTGAGGATCCTCCTCCACCACCACCCCTCAGGAGATGTTCTCTTTATGTCAAGTCCACCAAGCTACCAAATTTTTCTTACTCTACATATTCAGGACCGTTTGCTTCATTTGTAGCAAGCATCCATCATCTGTCTGAACCTGAATCATATAGAGAAGCTGTTTTAGATCCTCTTTGGTAGAATGTTATGGCTG
Source organism: Lactuca sativa (assembly GCF_002870075.4). Lineage (NCBI taxonomy): Eukaryota > Viridiplantae > Streptophyta > Magnoliopsida > Asterales > Asteraceae > Lactuca > Lactuca sativa. The sequence continues at coordinate 193,042,345 of NC_056629.2, forward strand.
AAGAACTCACTGCTCTTCATCAGACTCATACATATGATTTGGTTTCTCTACCTCCTGGGAAACATACGATAGGCTGTTGTTGGGTGTACAAGATAAAAACAAAAGCTGATGGATCGGTTGAACGATATAAGGCTAGACTTGTAGCAAAAGGGTATTCCCAACAGTATGGTTTTGACTACGAGGAGACATTCGCCCCAGTTGCAAAGATGACGACAGTTCGTACTATGATTGCAGTTGCATCCGTTCGACAGTGGAAGATCTTTCAAATGGATGTCAAGAATGCCTTTGTGAATGGTGACCTTCATGAAGAGGTTTATATGACCCCTCCTCCAGGAATTAAGCATCGACCAGGCGAGGTTTTTCGGCTTCGCAAAGCTTTGTATGGGCTCAAGCAAGCCCCTCGTGCTTGGTTTGAGAAATTCTCCACAGTGATTACCTCTCTTGTATTTGTCCAGAGTAATCACGATTCTGCTCTGTTTGTTAGATGCTCGAGTGCATGATGGATTCTTCTGTCCTTATATGTGGATGACATGATTATTACAGGTGATGACCATGGTGGTATTGAGTCTTTGAAGCATGATCTAGCTCGTTGATTTGCTATGAAGGATTTGGGCTTGCTGCGTTATTTCTTGGGTATTAAGGTCGCTCAGTCTAAGAAAGGGTACCTTCTTTCCCAGACTAAATATATATCTGACTTGTTTACACGGGCGGGACTTTCTGACAATCGGACTGTTGATACCCCTCTTGAAACCAATGCTCGATACTCTCCTACTGATGGTGTTCCTTTGTCTGATCCAAATCTTTATCGTACTGTGGTGGGAAGTTTGGTTTATCTCACAGTCACTCGTCCAGATATTGCTCATGTTGTTCATATTGTCAGTCAGTTTGTTACTGCACCTACTTCTATTCATTGGGGAGCTGTTCTTCGTATTCTGAGATATCTTTGTGGCACTCAGTTTCAGACTCTCTTGTTTTCCTCGACATCTTCTCTTGAGTTACGTGCCTATACTGATGCTGATTGGGATGGTGATCGTCATGATCGTAAGTCTACCACTGGATTTTGTGTATTTCTTGGAGAGTCTCTTATTTCATGGAAGAGCAACAAACAGGATGTTGTCTCTAGATCTTCCATGGAGGCTGAATATCGTGCTATGGCTGTAACTACATGCGAGATTATCTGGTTACAATGGCTGCTTGCGGATATGGGAGTTTACATTTCTTCACCTACTCCCTTGAATTGTGATAATAAAAGTGTGATACAAATTGCGAAGAATTATGTTTTTCATGAGCGGACGAAGCACATTGAGATTGATTGTCATTTTACTCGTCATCATGTGCAGCTTGGGACCATTTCGCTTCCATTTGTTTCATCAACTTTGCAGCTTGCGGATAATTTTACGGAGGCTTTATCGGCTTCTCGGTTTCGGTTCTTATGTGACAAACTCTCAATGCTTATTGCTGCGACATTGTGAGTTTGAGGGGGGATGTGAGTCTATATTATTAGCCCACTTGTTTATGGGCCCTTTTTGTCTTTAGCCCATTAGGGTTTCTGTCTAGCTAGTATTTGTATCCGCTTTATTCCTTATAGTCTTTATGCTTTTCTCTGAGAACCTTTGTAATTTGTCTTTGATATAATCATATGACAATGTTATCAGAAAATATATATAATTGGTAATTAATATGTGGTTATGCCTGTCTATCGCAACTTAAAGTAATGTGGTACCCTTGAAGTTGTCCTTTAGGTGGGAAACATCTGCTTGTAGCATCCTCCTACAACACTTGAGGGAAAAACGTACCTACAAAACGTTGAAAATGTATTTAAATTACTGATCATGTATCCACATCTAAAAAGTAATAATCCTGACCAAGAAACCAAGTGAGATATATAGGAACTCAAACTGATCAACATCATTTGTATGAATACATAAGGATTATGTTTTACCAGTTATAGAAATATGTGGGGGGGTTTGGTAAATGAATCCTCATTGCTACCCATTAACAATGTAAGCACTTGTGGTTCTACCCGCAAGCCTATTGGTATGTGTAATTTCGTACTTTGAATTCATATACGTGAGGATGCCATTTCCCCAATAGGCTTTGCTCTAATTTCCATCCATAACTTCAACAATCAAGTGGCTCGAAACTATTTTGTTTGTTTGTTGATGCTTTAGATGTAACTCTGTTGAATAACATGTTTGTTCATCAACAATTTTTGTGATTTAAAGTCCATCACAGGATTTCATTGTACTATCCCTAATCAACCAAGAATATTTTTCTTATAACAAACAACCTCGAATCTTCATTTGGTTGGTTGTCTATTACTAAAAACCTCCCTCAAGGTATTTATCTCCAACAACCACTTCAAGAGATTCTTTCCTTGATAATATTTGTAGAAATTCGATATTTTGACTATGGTATTGCTCTATTATGGAGGTTTAACTTGAACAAGGCCTATACATTACAATAAAGGGGGCATACTATACAATAGAGTATCTAAAAACGTATTTCTAGGTTCATCATCCGATTTTCTCTATCAGAATTACTTTCTATATCAGATATATCTAAATAGACTTCTACCGGATCCTCGTAACCAACTAGATTACCATCATTAAGAAACATAACTTCTTTTTGGTTTTCAGTTTCATCTAGTTCACTGTATAGTTGCGTACACCTACATTATTAAGATATGTACCAACATCATCAACTATCTCTACAAAATATTGTATTTTAGGATGTTGGTCTGAAAAATATAACTAATATTAGAATTATCTACCAAATCAAGCTTACTTTTCACCAGATATAAAAATTCATTGAAATTAATATTTTTCGAAAATCTCATACCAAAATTCAACATTCTTGAAATTCCCCCATGTATCTTATTTGATAATCAACTATTTTCAACTTCCCTATAATTACAACTACAACGAAGTATTTAGTAGACCTCATACTATTTCTAGTAAAAAATATAACAGGAATATATACAATAAAAAATAATGTTGATATTTTAATTTTTATGTACATTTTATATATAGAATAGTGAAAATATATGAAATCAGAGTCAAAGATGCCAGAATTTGTTGGTGATTTTGATCATCAATGTTATTTAAGTGTAATGAGATTACTTTGTGTTGACCAAAAATGATCTTGATAAATATTAAACAAGTAAGGAAGGTGTGGAGTACACACTTGTTTAAGTTTGATCAAGTTTCAAAGTACACTGTCATTTAGGGGCGAAGCCCCTGAACGAACGGGGGTCCGGGGGCAGCGCCCCTGGGAGCGGGGTCCAAGGGGCAGCAGCCCCTGGCGAGGTCCAAGGGGCAGAGCCCCTGGCTGGGATCGAGCTTATCCATATATCCGTTTTACTATATTAAAAATGCATCAGAAAATTGATTTTTCAGATAATTGACCATTGGTTTGACCCTTATCCATATATCTGTTTTATGACAGTTTTTATGGTTTTATGACAGTTAAAAACTATCATATGACAGTTTTCAGACATAGATATTAAAGTTGGTTTTGGTCTCATTTTCTGGTACAGACGAAAATATCATCAAACATTCTCGGTTCTTGTCTCTCTGAGTCTTATCCAATTAAAGATTTGGGAGTACCACCAAATACTTCGATTTGAAAGTGATAATCATAATTCTCAGAATTTCCAAGCCTTTCTACACCCAAATTTCTAACAGAATTTGCGGTCAAAATGTACAAAATTATAGTCAAACTTACTAAATTTTATTAGATACATAAAAAATAAATAAAATACTATAAAAAAGCCGGTGCAACTAGAGGAAAATCCCTTCTTTGATTTAAAAAAAAATATATAAAAAATCAAGCTTTTATATGGCCAAATCGTAGATCACATGGAAAAAATACGGTTGGATTAGGCCAAATCGCATGTGTCGCTAATGGCATATGATTTATGTGTTTATCTTTTGGAAAAACACTAATATTTTTCTAAGTCATTAAGAAATTTGTCTATTTTTGTAAATTACTCATAAAATAATTCCCACCGTACACTAAACAATCCACGTCCATTGAAATTCACTAACCCATTTACAATTTCAGCCCCTAAGCTATTGATATTTTGACATTTTTATAACATCTCAAAAATCGTAAGTAAAAATTCTATTTTTAGATCAACCGAAAACCATCAAGTATTCATAAAACCATCCATAAGTGTGTCAATGTGAAAATAATTATCAGAGTATAATTTCCAAAATCATAAAAAATGTGGAACATGGGTGGATGCACTAGGATCAAGTCGGGCCCTTCCCCATCGAATTTGAAGTACCTAAAATATATACTTAAACTATAAGCAGAAAGCTTAGTGAGTTTCCCCAAAATACCTCATACCATACATACAATGGGCCTCACGCGACATCCATCGGGCCTTGCTCGACATTGGGCCCTGCCCAGTACAGATTTATCCATAACATGCGATTGGCCCCACCCAACACACTCATTTTGCCTCGCCTGGAATCGGGCCCCGCTCAGTATACATACAAACACATACAATACATGCAATAGTCACACATACATTTATCATTCTAATAACAATAATCAATGGGTGAGTATCGGTTCCTTCGACCTGCCAAAACATTGTGAGAAGACTCACCTCAATCAAATGAGGAAGAGTCACACATACAGGCTACTGCTACAATGGCTCCTCAATTGAACACATTCAAACTACCCCCAATAAATAATCAAGGTAATAGCCTATAGAAAATGGCCCAGATTATCGTCTAACATGCTAAGGCTAAAAGAACATTTTACCCTTATCTCAATTGACCCATTTAACCATGATCGAATCCCATAAAAACGTAAGGCCCAACTATGGCCCAAACCCATAAGTACCCAAGGCCTAAATAATGACCCAAAGATCTTTAGGTGAGTAAGCTAGGCATACCAACCTCTTAAACCCGACGTACAAGCTTCAACAACGAAGTGAAACAAGGATGAATGTGTTACGCTAAGCGTACACATATGTATGCTCAATGGACTCCCCTGATGGCCAAAAATCACATTAAGCACTTAATGCCTTAAGTCCAAACATCCAAATCACAGATATTTCTCATGGGAAACGTCTTAAATGATAAAGTCATCAACTTGATGACTTTGCATGGCTAAAAGAGGTCGAAAATTAGTTTCTAACCTTCTAACTCCACATTATAAACATCAACTCTTGCATAGTTGAGTTAAAGCCATCAAGATGCTATTTTTATTAACAAGTGACCTCAAAAGCATCAAGAAATGATAACCCAACCTTCTGAGTAGCTCTTGCCCACATAAATCAACCCATGGGACCAAAACAAGCCAAAAACTCTAACTAGCCTAGATCTAAGGAAAGAATCACCAAGATTGAGACTTTATACCTTCTGGAAGATGATGCAGATGAATAGATTCTGGATCCACAAGCTTCAAGCCAAACAATAGACCTTCAATAAGCTCCTTCTTTTTCAAAATGCATCATAAACACACCAAATCACTCAAATGCTCAAGAATCACCCCAATGTTGGATAGGGTTTCGAGGAAAGTTGCTTAGAGGATGGAGGTTGAGGATAAGGTCAACCTCATAGGAGTTAATGAGGATTTATAGGGTCTAAAACCCAAAAATTAGGCTTTTCCCCTTACTCGAGTACACCGTAAGTACTCTAGGTACGCCCAACATACTAGGGGGAAACCCCATGTTCAAGTTTCGAGAAGGTACACCTCGCTTACCTTAATTACGCCTCGCTTAATAGGCCACAATGTAAAATAATTAAACACTTAGAATTTACAGGAGTTTACTTAGAAACTGGGCGTTACAATTCTCCCCAACTTGAGTCAGAATTCGTCCTCGAAGTCCGTACACACAAACAACTCTATATAGTGCTCTATCATCTCATCTCCAGGCTCCCATACCCATTTTCAACCGTTTCAGTGTTCCCATTGCACCTTCACTAGACCCACAACCTTGTTTCGCAAAGTCTTCGTCTTCTTGTCTAGGATCGCAACCGATCTTTCTATGTAATTCAGGCGCTCATCCACCTGAATATCCTCCAAAGGAACCACTGCGAAATCATCAACCAAACACTTGCACAACTGATAGACGTCAAAAGTGCTATAAATTTGACTGGGCTCCTCGGGTGGCTCCAAAATGATAAGCAACCCTGCCCACCTGGGCAATAACCTTGAAAGGGCCGATATATCTTGGGATGAGCTTTCCCCGCTTCTTGAATCGGATGACACCTTTCCAATGTGAAACCTTCAAGAGTACCATATCCCTAATTTGAAATTCCAAATCAGATCAGTGTCTATCCGCGTAACTCTTATGTCGACTATGTGCGGTCTGCAATCTCCCACATACCTACTGGATCAACTCAGTAGTCCGGAGCACCACCTCTATGTTACCCATAACTCGTTGACTAACCTCACCCCAACAAATTGAGGTCCGACATTTTCTACCATAAATCATCTTAAAAGGAGGTCGATCAATACTGGTGTGGTAACTGTTGTTGTAAGAAAACTCAGCCAAGGGAAGATACATATCCCAGCTAACACTAATATCTAGCACACATGCCCGAAGTATATCCTCCAATGTCTGTATAGTCCTATCGCTCTGACCATCGGTTTGCGGATGAAAAGATGTGTTGAAGTGCAACCGAGTACCCAACTCTTCATGAAACCTCTTCCATAACATGGAAGTGAATTGAACAACCCGATTGGAAACCACCAAGACGGGAACCCCATGTCGTGTTATGACCTCCCGGATATAGACATCTGCTAACTTCTCTGCAGAAATGCTCTCCTAAATAGGGATGGAATGCGAATTCTTATTTAATCGATCCACGATGACCCAAATCGAATCCACCCCTGATGAATAGAAAAGCTCGACTTATGCGACTCCTCCATCAAGATCTGTCGAGTACCCCTAAAATATAGGACCCAAAATCTCCAATGAAGGGTCAATAATCACCGTCTATTATAATCAAAAGATGAAACCTGGCTCACTATGCGCTCACTCTTACGGTGCTCCTCTTTCACTGCCTCTACATGAGCCTCTCGAATATACTCCAAGTGTGGGGTAATCACAGTCATCCTCAAACAAACATCCTTGATCGGTGCACCAGGCGTCTTGCGGCTAAGATAATCAGCCACCACGTTGCCTTTTTTTGGGTGATAAAGGATCTCACAATCATAATCCTTCACAACTTCAAGCTTGTGCTGCTTTATGTTCATATTTGGCTGATCCATCAAATATCTCAAGCTCTTGTGGTCCATGTAAATAATTCAACGAAACCCATACAAGTAACGTTGCCAAATCTTGAGGGCAACAACCACTACCCCCCAGCTCCAAATCATGAGTGGGATAATTCACATCATGAGGCTTCAACTGCCTCGAAGCATAAGTTATCACGCGAATGCTCTGCATCTTAACTGCCCCCAATCCCAAAATTTATGCATCACAGTACACTACGTAATCATTTGCACCCTCTGACAAGGTCAAGATTGGATCCTCGCATAACTTTTTCCTCAAAGTCTCAAACGCCACCTACTGCTCAGGCCCCCAATAGAAAGTAGCAGACTTCTTCGTCAACCTAGTCAACAGAACTGAAATCCTGGAGAAATTCTTGATAAACCTCCGGTAATACCCCGCTAAATCAAGGAAACTTTGAATCTCAGAAGGAGACCTCAGAATCTCCCACTGCATCACGACCTCGATCTTTCGCATATCGGCCAATATACCCTTCAGGTTGACAAGGTGCCCTAAAAACTACACCTCACATAGCTATAACTCTCACTTAGAGAATTTAGCAAACAACCTTTCCCTCATCAGAGTGTCCATAACCTCACACGGATAATCCTCATGTTGTTCCTTAGTCTTAGAATACACCAATATATCATCAATAAACACGATGACTGAGCGATCCAGGGTCGAACTACAAACCCGGTTCATGAGATCCATGAACGATGTTGGTGCATTGGTGAGCCCAAAAGGCATCACCACAAACTCGTAATGACCATATTGTGTCTTGAAGGCCGTGTTCTGAACATCCTGATCATGAACCCTTAAATGGTGATACCCTGAACGCAAGTCAATCTTAGAGAACCAAGACTCACCTTGCAACTGGTTGAACAAATCATCAATCCTTGGAAGCGGATAATGTTTCTTCACTATCAACTTGTCCAGCTCTCAATAATCAATAAACATCCTATGGGAGCCATCTTTCTTCTTCACGAAGAAAATCGGCGCTCCACGGGACAAACTACTTGGTCTAATGAACCCCCTGTCTAATAGCTCCAACAACTGTGTAGACAACTCCTACATCTCCGGTGGTGCTAACCAATATGGAGTTTTGGCTATCAGAGCCGCACCTGGAACTAGATCTATTTGGAAATCCACTTGCCTCTTTGGAGGCACCGCGAGCAAGTCCTTCGGGAACACATATACATACTCCCGAACAACCGGCACATCATCAATCGTTCTCTTCTTCTCCTCTCTGGTATCCAATACATAAACCACAAAACCAAAACAACCATGTTGTAGATATCTCGTAGATCTCGCAGCTCAACAGAGAGTCGATCCACACTGAGCATGCTCTCCATGGATAACTACCTGTGGAGTTTAGCCAGATTCATGATACCTTCCACGTGTCTCAGTTAAGGAAGTGTATAGTCGATGAGTCGGCGGTGGTGCCTCTGGAGGATATTCAGGTGGATGCGAGCCTGAATTATGCTGAGAGGCCAATCGCGATCCGGGATCGAAAAATAAAGCTTCTGAGGAACAAGGAGGTGTCCCTGGTTTAGGTCCACTTGCAACATCAGAGAGGGTCCGAGCTGACTTGGGAGCCAGAGTTGGAGATGCGGGAGCAGCATCCAGAGTTGTTTGCGGAGCAAGACTTCGAGGGCGAAGTCTGATTCTAGTGGGGAAGAATTGTACCATCCGGATTTCCAGGTATTATGTTTGATCATTTATTTTTGAGTAAAAGAGAGGGACTCGACGAGTTGAGCCATAGACTCGTCGAGTAGGATCGCGTTGCTGACTGGATTAATGAACGGACTCGACGCGTCGGAAAGGGTGGACTCGACGATTCCGCGCTGTGGATTAAAACCCTAATTCTCGGGGTATGTGCCCTATTTAAAGGCCTTAATGGCCTCCATTTGCGGCCACTTCACCCCTAAGAAACCCTAGAGAGCAGAGAGATCGTTGTGGTGCAAGAGCAAGGCTAATTCACCATTTCTTGTGTGTTTTAGCAAGAAGGAAGGAGGTAGAACAAGCTAAGCGGGGTGAGGAGCTTGGATCAGCTTCTATTTGATCAGAGGAAGCTGTTGGAGGTAACAATCTGTGCCGTTCTCGTGTTTATAATGATTCTAGTGGAATCTAGGGTTTTCTTTATGCCTCTTTTAGTTGAATTTGGAGTATGTGAGGTCCCCAGGCAAAATGGTTCATAGATTTGGACCTTAAGAGGTCTAGAGAGTCCTTATCTCTCTGCTTTATGCCATACCTTATGAGTTATGAGCCTAGGAGGCCATTTTAGAGGTTATTTCACCAATAGAAGCTTTGGGTGTGTTGCATGTATACCAAGATTCGACCTTTACATGATTTCATGCTGGGGAAGGTCAGATCTATAGATTAGAGAAACAGATCTGACCTTAGAAGGTCGTTTGATTATGAACATGGAAGCAACTTGCCGAGTTCATAAGTGTACTCAACGAGTCGAGTCGGGGTTTCCCCGCGATTCATGACAGGAGGAACCCGTCGAGTGAAGGGATGACTCGACGTGCCATAAGAGGCTAGAAGGATTCAGAGGACCCGCATGGACTCGCCGAGTCGCCCATGTGCACTCGACGAGTTGAGTCAAAGTTTGATCGTTGACTTTCGTTGACCTTAGGGTTCTGGTCAAGACTATTTCAAGAGAGTTCAGGGAGGGGTAGAATGGCCTTCTACCTAATCTTTAGAGATGAGACTATGATAGAGTATTGACCAGGGATATTATTTGAATGATAGGAGGAGGCTAGGTCGGGACATTGAGCACGAGAGCTTATCCGACTTGATTGAGGTGAGTCTTCTCACTATACTGTACCTGGAAGGGTACCTATGTGTGACCGGAAGGTCTTGTATGCTATGAGATGTATGTGCTATATGCGGTTATGTGATATGTATGTGCTATGTATGTTGTGTATGGTAAGGACCGGAAGGTCAAGATGACATGGACCGGAAGGCCAGGAGGTTACGGACCGGAAGGTCGATACGGGTAGGACCGGAAGGTCTACCGGGATTCGGGACGGAAGTCGCCTGAGACACTTAGACTGGAAGGTCCCATAGAGTTATGGCCTGGAAAGACATATGTGTTGTATGTGGTATATTGGGTAAGTCACTAAGCATTTATGCTTAGAGTTGTTGTGTTATGTGTTTCAGGTACTAGCGAGGATTTTGGGAAGGCACCAGCATGATCCGTACACACTCATAGAGATTATGTTTTGAGATTCTGGGATTTGTTTGTTATGATGACGTTGGATACAGTTGTTTGATATTGTTTTTGATGATTGAAAATATGATTCAAAAATGAAAAATTGTTTTGAAAATTTAAGTTGTTACAGTTGGGTGTCTACGTGACCCTTACATATGATATGTGTTGTTATGTATACCGAGCAGGGCTCGATGTAGGGCGAGGCCCGATGAATATATTGTATGCTATTTGTTTATGATCATTGTATGTGTTAGTATGATTATCTGATATTTGTCTATATATATGGTGGGGGGCCCGACGTCAGGCAGGGCCTAAGAATAACAGATTTGTATACCGAGCAGGGCTCGATGCTGAGCGGGCCCGAAGCGAACTGGGACTTGATACGGAGCGAGGCCTGATGGAGGGTGGGGGCCCAGTATGTGATTTATTGTGTATGGTATGGCGTAGTTTAGGGAACTCACTAATTTTTTTACTTACGGTTTTTAGTTTATATTTTAGGTACTTCTAGTTCCAAAGGGAAGGGCTCATGATGATTGCAAAGCACACACCACGTAGTTCTGCCTTTCGTGTTTTACTTTGATTCGAGATGATGTTCCATACACTTATTTCATTGGGGTTATATTGAAGTTGTTTTTGGAATACTGATTTTATGCAATTAAAAATGAAATTTTTGGGTTGTATTTTTGGGTTGTTACAAATCTTGGTGATCTTCATCACCGATTTTGTCGTTTGCTTGAGCGATAGATACTCCTTAGCTGTAACACCATGAAAATTTACAACCGATTTAAACTTTTCAAAAACAACCCATATTCATTAAGTTATTACAAAAAAGTTTTCAGTTCATTTATTATCAGAGTATCCCAGAAACATCAACATAAAACTGAGGAGCGGTACGATCACGCCTTCGCCTTGCCACGGTCTCCTGAAATACCTAAAACAATACACTGAAACTATAAGCCCAAAAGCTTAGTGAGTTATCCCTAAAATACCAACCACAATACCATACACATATCATATCATAAACAGAACAACCATGCACTCCGAGTTTACAGTGTGACTAGTCCGCCTGCACCGGGCCTTCAGTCCACCTGGTCCACTCTCCTTCCGAGTCTACAGTGTGACTGGTCTGCGCGCACCGGGCCTTCAGTCCACCTGGTCCACTCTCTGAGCCTCAGCACGTCTGGACTGCCCTCTTAGGGCCTTTAGCCTATCCGTACCGCTCGCCGGGCCTTCGGTCTAACCGGTCCGCCCTGGGTATGTTGGCCTATAGCACAAAGCAGGACCTGCCTCAACCCAACCCCAGTCCAAACAACCATGTGCACATAAACATATAACCATATAACAATTAACATCTAATCAAACCGATCTAGCAGATCACATATCATAACAACATCCTAACTAGGATACCGACCTAACCGGTCACTAACATAGCACCATCCTATATACCAGGATACTGACCTTAACCAAGTCTCTAACATACGCCATCCTAATAACCAGGATACAGACATAGAAAGCAATAACATATCAAACAGATACCCATATTTCAATCCGATAAAGGGCCGGCCTTGGTGCCTTAGACCCTGTTGATATAGTGAGGATAATTCACCTGCAACTGCTAACTGAAGAATAAGATCACGCTGCTCCGACCACCGACACGAAATCCACCACTGAACATTACCAAATAACCAAATCCAATAAATACCAATAATTACCAAAATACCCCTGGAAGTCAACTGGTTAACCTTTGGTCAAAGTCAAAGTCCTTTGACAAAGTCAAACTTCCTGGTTGACCCTACTCGCCGAGTCAACGCGTTGACTCATCGAGTCCCTATACTCTAAAACTCCCAATCACGACTCAACTCGCCGAGTTACCCCGAGACTCGTCGAGTCCAATAATCTTCGAGTCCCATCCCGCTCAACTCACCGAGTTGTCCCTCAACTCACCGAGACACGACTTAACCAGAAAAGGCTAGGGTTCCACGACCAGACTCGCCGAGTCCAAGAACAAACTCGCCGAGTCAACGACAATCTTCATCAGACTCGCCGAGTTGTTCTTCCAACTCGTCGAGTCCAAGCTCATCATCATAAGACTCACCGATTCACCCATGCGACTCGCCGAGTTACTACGCGACTCAAAGTTGGATCTCTAGCCCGACTCGTCGAGTCATCTCTTAGACTCGTCGAGTCCATACGTGCATTCTCATAATCTCGAATCACAGAGCTACTCCTTTGCTCCAAACAATAGATCTGGGTCTCTAAGGTTCATTAGCAACATAAAGTTGCTACCTTTACGTGCTTCTTGCCCCATAATACCTAAAACCAAGCTAGAAAAGGACTTAACTCATTAGGGCTGGCTTTTACATAGCTAAACAAAGGGCGTTCTTCACATAGAATCCATAAAGAACTCAGATCTGGAGTTTCAACTCCAGATCTAGCTCTTGCATCAAGATCTCATCATAAATTCCTCCAAACAAACCCTACAGCTCCATGAAAGGTGGATCTAGAAGAAATAAAGCCAAGATGACGAATCCTTACCTCAAAACAACCTCCAACTGAAGAGTAAACCAAATCTCCACAAGCTTCCTTGATCCAAGCTTCTTAATCTTCAAGACTTCCTTCCTAAATCCACTTATCAAGCTCCAAAATGCTCCCAAGGCTCTCACTTATAATTTTAGGGCTGCTGATTCTCAAGGGAGTAATAAGGGACTAAAATAGGGGCTTAAGGCTCCTTAAATAGGGTGCAAACCCTAGGAATTAGGGTTTCTCATTCCAGCACGAAATCGTCGAGTCCAGCCTCTGACTCAGCGAGTTCGGTCACTTAACACGTGCCCGACACATGCTTACACTCGACGAGTTGCAGCTCCTACTCGCCGAGTTCCTCTTTTCCAAACATACACTTTGCCCCCTGAACTCTTGATTCTGACTTGGGATGTTACATTAGCCAATCTCTTTCTTTCCACCAATGAAACATACTTGGTCCAGAACATCTTTGAGAACTACTCCCATGTCACCGTGGCCTTCTCCATAGGAGAACAAGCTTAAGTAGCAAACTTCCACCATTCCTTCATCCCCAATCAAAGAAGGTTCAGCGTAAACTTCACCTTATGGTTCTTAGGATATGAACAATTGTAAAAATGCCTCTCAACATTAGATATCCACCACATGGCCACAATCTAGTCCTTGACCCCGTCGAACTCCGGGGGCTTCATGCATGTTGCCGAACTCATAGTATTGCGTAGATCTCCTCCTTCAAGCCCTGCATCAACGACAACCTTAGTCACTGAAGAATAATACTCATCAAAAATCTCAATCAGAGTGGTCCTGGCAAACCCGAACAACTCTGGAATCGCCGCTCTAATTGCCAAAGTCACCAGAGTAGAGATTATCTCTCAGATCACATCATCACTCAATCCCGCCCTCTCCATACTATCAACCACTTCTATGCTTGAAGACCTATCCATGTGTAGGTTCCACTCTTCCTTACTACTCCCCTTCTATGCTAGAAGACCGATCCATCTGTAGGGTCCCCTCTACCTCACTATCTTGCATGGTTTCTTTACTATTGGTGTTGATTCCCTCTACTACATATACTTTCCCTTATACCGGTTATGTAAGTTATGAAGTCCACTGGAGCTTGAGCGTTGATACTATCACGTGGTTTGAAGTTGATTTTATGTTCTCCTATTCCACCACCTATAATCGTCTTGTTGTATTAACGAGTAATAATGCTAGTGTTTCCATGTCTATACAACCTATATCATCTCCTTGTAGTACTTTGGTTACGAAGTATATGTGTATATGTTTGTCCCCCCTGTTGACCACCAAAACTACACTTACCACCAGTTTTGATGTTGATAGATATATTGTTAGTGTTTCTCCTAGGATTGGCGATGCCAACGTTGGTAGATCCAATGATTCTACCTTGAGTTTTTTCAACACTGTTTTTGCCTCGTTTTTCCATTAGAAATTGTGTTTTATCTAGAACTCTTTTCAGGGTTTTATAGAAAGAAATTAGTTGTCTTTTATGTCGATTTTTCCAGGAATCGTCTTAATGTTGTTATTTCCCATTCAATGCTTGCACCTCCTTCATAGCTTGTGGTGAACATAATTGTAGTAAGGAACCTATTTTCTTGGGGTTTGATTTTATTCCTTCTTTCATAATCATGTGACCCAAGAATTTTCCTTCCTCTGCCCCGAAAAGGCATTTATTGGGGTTTAGTTTCATGTGAAGAGTTCTCAAATTTTCAAATGTTTCTTTGATGTCCTTCAGGAAAAAAACCATCATTTCCGCTTTTATTGACCATGTCATCCAAATATACTTTGATATTCCTCCCGATCTATGGCTCGAACACCTTAGGTATGTTGCTGCTACATTTTATAATCCGAATGTCATTTTAGTGTAGCAAACTGTCTGTCTGTCCGTATGGAATGATGTTTTTTTGTCGCCCCCTTTATACATTTGTATATGGCGATATCCCTTATATGAATCAATGATTCTATTTCATTTATATTTGTCTAAAGATTCAATCTTCTCATCAATGGTAAGCAAAGGGTAGCAATCTTTTGGGCATGCCTTCTTTAATCAGTAAAGTTGACACGCATTCTCCACTAACCATCACCTTCTTTTTTACTAAATACCGGATTAGCCTCCCAGGATGGGAACAATAATTCTCAGACTATATCTATGCTTACCAACATATCCACTTCATCATTTATTACTTTGTTCCGTTCCATGGAACGACCCCTCTTTTTTCTGTCGAACTGGCTTCGTTCCTAATGTATCACTCAAATTGTGTTCTATCACATGCCTTGGGACCCCGACCATGTCAGTTGATTGCCAGATGAGCACGCCGGTCTGCTCTCTCAGTAAACTTAGCAGTTTTTCTTTTAACTTATCTGGCAACATGTCGGCGATGTAAATTTCTTGCTCTGGTATGCATAATTTATACTGATAATTAATGTTTCCACTTTATTTTCCTATGGTTCTTTGATTATCATCTTTTCCTTTTCTGCCATGAATGTTGATGGTGGATGACTAATGCTTCGCTGTGGATGGTCTCATACGTCGTCGAGATTCGAAATCGAACTAAACTGTGTATTGTTGATTCGATTAGTTGAATTTTTTTTCATGGCACTTCTTTTAAAAATTACGGTATACGGCGATGGGGATTGTATGATGATAAAATCCAATATATGCATGATTTGAGCTTTTGTTAGATGATTTTTCAATGTCAATGACAGTGATATTATTTGTAAATGCCACACTAAATGTCCAACGAAACTTGTTAAGTGCAAATCGAGATTCTTGAGTTTGTTTTTCATTAACTCTGGCAATATGAATACACAGTGTTCATAATTATTTTTGTTGAACTTCAACTATAATAGTATATTCATGGACGCGTTCATCATGGATATGTCTGTAGATTAGTATTGGTTCGTCTCCCTTTATTCGAGCTTCCGGACTCCGTTTTTCTGCAAAGGTTTTGTACAAAGCTCTCGCTTCAGTTTCGTTTTTGCATGGCAAGGCGTTTTATGTTGCTTACGATATTGTGTGGTAGCCTTGTTGGCTTGTGACATTTTGTGTGCTGAGTGTGGGTATTACTTATGGAAATGAGTGATAGTCTTAGTTTAATGCTACAGATGATGCCAATGTTGCTATGTGCTCGTCCGGATATATGGTAGCTAGTTATTAATGACCTCTTCTAAAGAGTACTCAAGAAGTCACACTACACAAGGTGGACAAAATCTAGGTTAGAAAGCTATATTGAAGGATGGACCCCAGAATTGCTCTTCGATGCCTAAGTTAGATGTCGATTAAGGCAGAAAGTACGATTGCTCGTTAAAAAAAACTTATCGATGCGTTCTTCAGAAGATTTTATAGGAATCGTGGATTTCTTTGCTGCGGGGTTCTACCCGGTAACTTGCATTAACCTAGAAGAAACAACTGCATTGCTTATTACTTTTATATTACTAAAATCATGTACTTATACATGATTCATGTGATATGTCTTTTTGGGAAACTTTGTTCATTGTGTATCGATATTGCCTTATGGTCAGTTACTTTGAACAACTGTTTTGTCGCTTATTCACCATTTTAATGTACCCAGGTCGGTATTGGTTGGAATGGCCGACCCGAGTACACCTCAAATTACACATCACAAGTACATAAAAATATAAATAAAATACTATAAAATCACATGTCAAATCCAAAGGAAAATTGCATGTGCACTACAAGAAAGGTTAGCATTAGCGGCGACGCCTTTAGCGGCGACACCGGGCAATAACGGCGACGCCTTTAGTTGCAAATGCTGCAAACAATACTATAGGACCCGGCCTGTTCTGCAGCATTGGAAGAGTGGTTTCGCTAATTGCCGCCACCAAATAATAAAGGAGATGATTATGAGGACGAGTACTTACTTTAGCATTTTATGAAACGTTTTGTAACTTGGAAGAATAGTTAATGTGATATGGATTAATATTTTGGATTGATTGTATAATATGTATTAATATTTCTATAAAAATTTATCAGATTTTTCAAATGCTATATGGATTAATATTTGGATTGATTATAAATTTAATGTTAAATAAATAAACTAAAAAAAAAAATCAAAAGAGTATTAGCGGCGACAACTTTTGTGGCGACACGCACGTATTAGCGGCGACAAGTGGCATTAGTGACGACACGTAATATTAGCGGCGACAATAAGCATATTAGCAACGAAACAATACCGGCGACGCATTTGCAGCGACACATCGCCGCTAAAGGTATTAGCGGCGACACGCCTAACCTTTAGCGGCGACACGTGTCGCCGCTATTGCCCAATCTTCTTGTAGTGGTGGGTCATAACCGTCTATGAGTTAAAAAGATTAGAAAAATCAGGCTTTTATACCTACATATTATTAGGCTAACTATGGGCTGAAAATCACAAGAATGAGAAATTACAGCTGGCATGCCATTTTGGTGGATAATTTTGGAAAAACACTAACTTTTGTCAATTGTTGATTAAGGATGTGTTTGGCGTGTCACAGCTAGTTGATAAGCTAGCTTATTTTTCGAGTTTGGTAAGCCAAAAAGTAGTTTATAAACTAGGCTTTTGAAAAGCTACTTAGACTACCTTTTTAGGAGTTTTTTTTTTATTTTTTTTTATTTTTTTTTTTAAATTTCCAAATATACATTTAATTAATTATAAAAACATATACCTTTACATGTAATTTTATATATTTCTGCTAGTTTTACCAAACTTTATTTTTTATAATATAGTTTTTTTAGCTATTAGCTAGTTTTTCAGCTAACAGCCAACTTTTCAGCTAGCCCACCAAACATAGCCTAAGTTATTAAAAAAAATTTGCTATCTTATAAATTTCTCGTCCATCATGACTTAAAGAATTCATGCCTACTGATGTTTAGAACCCATTTACATGTGGCATTGACATTTTTGGAGGCATTATTTTGTAAGGCCACATTAGTGGATTCCAAATGGACATGATTACCTTCTAACATACACCAATGTTTTGCTTAACATGTCATTTAGTACATCAATAGCTTAGAATGTGCAAAAAGAACTATTTAAAAGCAAAAGTAAGTGTTTGTAGGGTTTCGATGACAATAACCAATCCGAAAGTACTTAATACCAAATGGATGAAAAAGAATACACAGTATCGAACAAGACTAACGCTACCGATACGTGTATCCGCTACCAAGTATGGTGTTGATTTTCAGTACTAGCATGACAGTTCAAAATCCGGAATCTCGTGATTGTAGTGTACGGTAACCATCCCATATCATCCAATCATAATATTTTAACATGTAACTAAAGGGTCTTCGGGCTAAGGGTACAATGAGAACCAAAGGATGAGGGTTCAACTAACTTTTAAATGCGTTGTGTAAATTTAAGATTAGATTAGTGGCTGCGTTCATAATCCGTTAAAACAATATATTTTTACCACTAATTTATCAACAAGAGGTGATGAGTTCAAATATTCCAAGTACGCTTTCTGTTTTTATCATATATATATACATTAAAAAATATCAATATTATACTCGTGGAGAATTAAGAATTATAATTCTCTTATAATTTTATAAAGAAAAAATCAAATGTTTAACATATTGGTTTTAACGTTAAAAAAGAAAAAAAATAGTAAATGACGTGGCTATGGATCGTAGTTGCGAAAACTAAAAAGAGTTTGTCTTCCAAACAATAATTGTTGTCGAAAGCATGTGTGTAAGAATCGGTCAAACTCTTTAACCAGTAAAATCGTTGGTTTATAATGTTTATTCAACTAATGAATCAGACTTTCATCCACCAAATACCAGATTTAAAACTCACAAATATAGAATTAGCAATGAAATGAAACATAACACAGAGAAGAATGAGAAGCTTCAACGTGAGAATTTTAATGGGGAAAGCAACTATACTTGTTCTTTCACTTGTTTCACTCCACATTCATAGAATCTACACTGCTGAAATTGACTTGATTTCAGATTCAAGGTTCTTGACAGAAGCAGACACGTTGGTCTCACCGGCCGGAATTTTTGAACTTGGGTTTTTCAGGCAAGGAAGTTCTGAGAACAAATACGTTGGTATATGGTACAAGAAAATCTCCGTTCAAACGGTGGTTTGGGTCGCCAACAGAGACTTCCCACTCCCTGATGCATCATCCGGCATACTGAAAATCATCTCTCCAGGAAATCTTGTCATCATCAACGACACTAATGATATAATATGGTCAACCAATACAAAGTCATCAGTCAACGCAATTGCACAGCTTGACGACACCGGAAATCTAATTGTCAAAGAAAGAATCGAGGAGAAGATTCTCTGGCAGAGTTTTGATTATCCAACTGATACACTTCTACCTGGAATGAAGTTAGGGAGAAGTTTCTTGACTGGTAAGGAATGGCAGCTATCTTCATGGAAGAATAGTCAAGATCCAGCTCCAGGTGAATTCACATGGAGCACGGACACAAACGGCTTTCCTCAGGACCTACTAAAACAAGATACATCAATCAAGTTCCGGATTGGACCATGGAATGGTATATGGTTTAGTGGGTTTTCTCCAGTCAACCGGAACATCATTAAAGCCGACATGGTTATTAATGCAACGGAGGTGTCTTACAGTTATTCTCTTATCAATTCTTCTGTCATCTCAAGACTTGTCGTTAGTTCATCTGGCCAGATAGAACGTTGGGTGTGGGTGGTTGAAGCTAAGAAATGGCAGCTTTTCTTACAGTTACAAAGAGATTTCTGTGATGAATACAACATCTGTTATGCTCATGGAACCTGCAGCGTTTTGACCCCACAAAGATGTGGTTGTTTAGATGAGGAAAGGTTCGTGCCCAGAAACCAAAAGGCATGGGAGGTAGCTGATTGGTCGGGTGGTTGTGTGAGACGAACACCATTGGATTGTAGAACAGATGGGTTTATCAAGTATTCTTATGTGAAACTACCCGACACAAGGACTTCATGGTATAACATGAGCATGAACAGGAAACAATGTGAAGAAAAATGCATGAAGAATTGTAGTTGTATGGCTTATTCAGATACAGACATCAGAGGTGGGGGAAGTGGCTGCTTGCTTTGGTTCAATGAACTCAAGGACGTAAGAGTCTTCCCTCCGGGCAATGATGGTCAAGATATCTTTATAAGAATGGCTTCCTCAGAATTAGGTGTCGATCTCTTTACCAAAACATACCTTGAATAGGTTTATCAGATATTTATCACCATGTAATATTACTTATTTCTTGATACTAACTGCAGCTCAGTCACTACACGAGAAGAAGAAGAAGAAGAGACTAAACCTCAAAATCATCTTACTGGTAGTTTCTGTAGGGTTTCTTCTGATAGTCTTAAGCTCTACATGGTTCTGGTATGCATGGAGAAAAAGACAGGATCCACAACCAAGGAAAGGTAAGAAAAATACAGATTCTTGAAGTATGTTGTTGAATACTCAACAGTAATATGAAATCTTGAAGCAGATTCTTGTATTTTCAATGCACAGATTCCATGGAGCTACCATTGTTTAGCTTTTCTACGTTAGCTAGAGCTACTGCTAGTTTTTCACCAGAGAATAAAATTGGTGAAGGTGGATTTGGATCAGTTTATAAGGTAATAATAGTATGTAATGATAAGAATTGAAACACAATCCATGCAGTATAAGCATGCCACTTATACAAAAAGACAGATGAAATTCATCATTGTTTCTATTGTTTCTCACATGGAAAATGATGATCTCTAGGGTATGTTAGAAGAAGGACTAGAGATTGCAGTTAAGCGTTTATCTAAGACTTCAACCCAAGGACTTGATGAGTTCAAGAATGAAGTCATTTTCATTTCAAAACTTCAGCACCGAAATCTTGTTAAACTCCTCGGATGTAGCATACAGGGAGACGAAAAGTTGTTGATCTATGAATACATGCCAAACAGAAGCTTAGACTCTTGTATATTTGGTCAGAATCACTTAAATGTCTATTAATTTAATGTTTTCGAACGAAGCATTCATACCTTCATCTTGAGCAGATAAGACGCGAAGCACCCTACTTGATTGGACTACACGTTTTAACATTATCAAAGGAATTGCTCGAGGACTTCTTTATCTGCATCAAGATTCACGATTAAGAATCATCCATAGAGATCTTAAAGCTAGCAATGTTTTACTTGACAAAGACATGAACCCTAAGATATCAGACTTTGGCATGGCTAGAAGCTTTGGAGGAAATGAGACTACTCCAGCAAAAACAGAGAGAGTTGTTGGCACATAGTAAGCTATATATATTAACTGTATATACATTTTATTCTCTTAAGTTCATTTTTGAGTCTTATAAGCATCTTCCTGTGTGCAGTGGTTACATGTCCCCCGAGTATGCAATAAATGGTGTTTTCTCAGTTAAATCGGATGTATTTAGCTTCGGTGTTATAGTGCTGGAGATAGTGAGTGGGAAGAGAAACAGGGGATTTATTCATTCTGAACATGGCAATAACCTCATTGGACATGTAAGTACACAAATATAGTCCTGTAACTATTTCTACATAAACTACTTGTTTGATTTACAATAATATAGTCCTGTAAGTATTTCTACATTAACTATATATTCAGGCATGGAGATTGCATCATGAAGGCAGGTCAATGGAGCTTATTGATACAACTTTAGGCCAATCAATCAATTCATCAGAAGTTATAAGATCAATTATAGTGGGCTTGTTGTGTGTTCAACAAAGTCCAGAAGACAGGCCAGACATGTCATCTGTTGTTGTGATGTTGGGCAACGAGGGTGCATTGCTGAAACCTAAGCAGCCAGCTTTTTTCACAAAAGAAATCTTACATGGTGCTGATATTTCTTCAAGCAGTTACCCAACGATTTCAACCAATGATTTAACTGTTACAGAGGTAGTTGCTCGGTAAAAAGAACATACGAAGCTTTAACCTCATTATTTTTCTTCTTATTACAGCTTCAAAATTCACCGATCTATTATCTCCATTTTTAAACTTATCTACCACATGGTTTAGTTGCTGGATTGTATCATTGTATAATGTACTTGTTGAGGATAAACCGATCACAGTGACTTGAGATAAACCAAATCAACTAAAAAATCATATATATTTTTGAACGAATATGCAACTGAATAGAACATATATGATGCCACTTGACAAGCTCTAATGCCACTTGTTAGGAAGTAAAACGCATAATTCACGAAACCACAAACGCAAAGGCACAATACTTACGTGGTTCAATCAAGTGACCTACATCCACAGGAGCGAGTATTCTTATTCAAGAGTTCTTAAATAGAGATTACAAGTACAATTCAACAAAAATTCGCCCTACTCACTAAGGATTCAAGATACTAACAAATTATGAGCATGCATCCCTGTTTATAGACTATACGGTCAGATCTAAAACCCTAATGAGCCATGTCTATTGGTATATATATAGGTCCATGAAAGGTGTCAACCAATCATAAGACATCATCCAGCTGCTTTTAGAATCTTCTATCTTTGACTTTGGAGAACACCTTTGCACCAAGAGCACCTTTATCTCACCAAGAGAGCTTTCTGCCACCAAAGGGAGATTTCTCTCACCAGAAGAGCTGTCTACCATCAAAGAGAGCACCACAGTGCTTTTCAATGTTCTAACAGAAAACTCCATCAGAAAGCTTTGCTAGAAAAGTCTGTCAGAAAGCTCTACAACAATGATCGTCACAATGTTATGTCATAATGCTCTGCCATAATCTCCGTCGCAATTGCTAAATACTCATGCCAAATTTAAGAATAATCATTCAAGCGGAAATTGATTAAGAATAAGAACACTAGAATGTTTACATGGAAACTCAACTGGCAAAGGACCATGGGTATGTGATGCCAAGAACCAATTCAAAATATTGTTGAGTTGATTACAAATATATGAGAGACTATTATCCTAACTTACTCACACTCAATACCTAACCTGCTATATATTATTATCTGTATAACTATGGATATAATAATAATAATAATAAAATCTTGCTCTTTATTACATAACATTCCCATAAACGAGTAGATACTTGTGCCTAAAAAATAGGACAAGTAACCCCATAGAAAATTAGCCCAAGCAAACAAACTTCTGAAGCAAAGCTGACCAAAACCAAAGTTGTCTAATAACCAACTCCATATCAAGTTCTCAAGAGAACTCAAGTCCAAAATGATATGGACTTTGTTGAAATAATTATGAGTTCAGTTGTCTTCTGCACATTTTAATTAGTATTAAGTAAGTTTTTCTCATTGAATAAATCAAAGACCACGTGAGAAGGTGATTCCCTGGTTTTTAGCTTGTAGCTGGGTAGTTGCTACTTTTTTGCTAATTTCCTACTTTAAATAGCAAGGAATATGTACGATAGATTTGTATCCCTGTTTCATTCTGTTTTCAGTGAATAAAAGAAGTACTTTGCCTCAAATTGTCTTGTGTGTCTTTAATTGTCATCTGTGCTTCTCTGTTCACAGTACAGTTTTCCTTAAAGCTGTTTATTCCAGTTTTACCCTTCCCTATCATTTATCCATTTTTGTCCACTGTGAAGTTTGCTTTCTTGTGCCCTATTTCTCATTTTGATAAAAAGTCTTTGTTACCCCTGCAGAAGACCAACATCTGGTATCAAAGCTCTTAGGTGCATGCCCAAGTACCAGTCTCGAGAAGAAATGACTGGAAATAATGGAAATGGCGACAAGGAAGGCCAGCTCACCCTTCATTACCCAATGCTCTCTAGAAGTAATTATGGTGCATGGGCTATAAAAATGAGAGTCTTCATGCAAGCTCAAGGAGTTTGGGAGGCAGTGGAGCCTAGGATTTAGAACACAGTTGTGGAAGTTAAGAAAGATAAGATGGCTCTGGCAGCTATCTATCAAGGTATTCCTGAAGACCTGTTACTCTCATTGGCAGAGAAGAGGACAGCCAAAGAGGCATGGGATGCCTTGAAAACCATGTTTATATGAGAAAATAGGGTGAAGACAGCTAGAATACAAACATTGAATACAAAAGTTGAATCCATGACAATGAAGGAGACAGAAGGGGTGGACGACTTTGCTGCGAAAGTATGCAACATTGTGAGCACCATGCACACTCTTGGGGACATTATAAAGGAGTCTTATATTGTGAAAAAGCTGTTGAAAGAAGTACCATCCAAGTTTCTCCAAATTGCTTCAACAATTGAGCAATTTGAAGATATAAATTCCATGTCAGTTGAAGAAGTAATAGGAAGGCTTAAAGCCTATGAAGAACGGATGAAGTGTCATGTTGAGCAAGAAGATAGAAAGCTTTTCATGACCTATCAAGAATGGTCAGAGAAGAACAAGAAGAAAGGTGATGGTGACTCAAAAAAAAGACAAACCGAGATGGTTTCAGTGGTTCACGTGGCAGAGGAAGAGGCACAGGAAGAGGTCGTGGTGGTCGTGGTAGAGGTGGTCACCATAATCAAGGAGGCCAAGGCACATCTAGTAGTCAAGATAAAAGTGGTGTGCAGTGCTACAATTTCCAAGAGTTTGGGCACTATGCAGCAGAGTGCAAGAACCCAAAGAAAGAAAGAAATCAAGAGAGTAATCTAGTCCAGGATGATAATGAACCAATTGTGCTGTTGTCAACCTTTGAAGAGACAGGGGAAGTATTTCTAAATGAAGAAAGAGTGAAGCCTGAAGTGAAGCCAAATGGGGGAGCCTTGAATCAGTCAGAGGTGTGGTACCTTGACACTGGGCCAGCAACACATTACTAGGGACAAAAACAAGTTTCAAAGCCTGGACAGAAAGTCCATGGGGTTGTGAAATTTGGGAATGAGTCCAAAGTAAGAATCAAAGGGAAAGGATCGATTCTACTCCAGTGCAAGAATGGAGAAGAAAGAAAATTGAAGGATGTGTATTACATATCTGATCTTTGCAGCAATATAATCAGCCTTGGCCAACTTTCTGAAGGAGACAATGATATCAGAATCAACGAACCTTTCCTATGGGTTCATGATGATACTGGAAGGCTGCTAATGAATGTGAAGAAGTCTCCAAACTAGCTCTACAAAATCCAACTAGAAGAGGCCACACCAAGGTGCTTAATAGCCAATCTAAGTGATCCATCGTGGCTGTGGCACACAAGGCTAGGCCATGTGAAATTTACCTCCTTGAAGTCCATGTCTGAAAAGGGAATAATTGATGGGATCCCCAAGATAGTGATACCATCAGAGCCTTGTGAGGGGTGTCTGAAAGGGAAGCAATCAAGAAACTTGTTCCCAGCAAGCACAAGTTTCAGGGCTAGGAAGAAATTAGTACCAGTCCATGGCGACCTTTATGGACCAGTCTCACCTTCAACACCTGCAGGTAACAGATACTTTATGCTGTTAGTTGACGACTACAACAGGGTTATGTGTGTCTTCTTAATAAAAACAAAAGATGAAGCCTTTTGTACCTTCAAGAATTTTAGAAGCAAAGTGGAGATTGAAATCTGTGAAAAGATAAAGGTATTAAGGACAGATCGTGGAGGTGAGTTCCTGTCAAAGCAATTTGATGAATACTGCAGTGAAACTAGATTGGAACACCACTACACTGCACCCTACTCCCCACAACAAAATGGGGTTGTAGAGAGGCGAAACTGGACAGTGCTTGAGATGGCTTGGAGCTGTCTGAAGTCGATGGTAGTACCCGATGTACTGTGAGGCGAGGCGGTGAGTCATGCAGTCTATGTATGAAACCAATTAAGCACAAAAGCTCTAGATGGGGCTACACCATATGAATTGTGGACCGGAAGAAAGCTACACGTTGGTCACCTGAGAATCTTTGGTTGTGTTGTTCACATGAAAGTAGCGAAGGGGCACCTTAAGAAATTGGACGATCGAAGCAAGAAATTGGTGTATATTTGAACAGAGAAAGGCATGAAGGCTCACAGGCTTCTAGACCCTAATTCAGGCTTGATATATATATATAAGCAGAGATGTAATCTTTGAAGAAAATCGAAGATGGGTATAGGAGAGTACGTCTAAGATCAAACCGACACCAGAGATGATGTTCGTTGTTAAAGGCTTTGACTTTGGGGATGAGGTCAATAACGATGATGTAGAACGGGTGTCGGATACCCCTGATCATGAAAATGGGTCGAATATACCCGAGTAAGAATTTGGGCCATCGCATAGTAATAATGCTTGGGCCAAATCACCTCAGCCCACAAACTCACCAGGCTACCCAAGTCAATATGATACATCAGCTAATACACCATTAGGTTCACCCGGTTCATCAATTACTCCAAATCTCCAAACTCTGGTAATGACTCCAAGCAACACGTCGGGATCCACAGGTGGTGGAGCCCCAAAAACACTACAGATTTGTAACATTCGGATTTCCAGGTACATTATTTATTCATTCATTTTGCAGATTTTGAGAGGGACTCGGCGATTTGATGCTTAGACTGCCGAGTAGAGTCGCGATTTTCCATCCGGGTTAATGACCGGACTCGGCGAGTCGACTAGTGGACTCGGTGAGTCCGCGCTGTTTAATGAAGCCCTAATTCCCCGGGTCTGAGCCCTATTTAAAGGGCTTTATAGCCTCCATTTGCGGCTACCTGTCCAGAGAGAGTATCCCTTTTGATCTTGAGCGTGTTGTGAGTGATTTAGAGCTCCTTTGTCATTTTTGGTGTGATTTAGCCAACGAAGAAAGGGCTTCCAGCAAGAAGGGGGCAAGAGGACTTCATTCCAGAGAGCTTTCAGCTTGAATCTTCATCTTTGAGGTATAAACTCGAGTCCATTCTCCTATTTTGTTGTTATAGTCGAATTTAGGGTTTCTTCATGCTTTATTTAGCTTAGATATAGAGTAAGAGAGGTTCCATGGTGAAATGATTCATAGATCTGGACCCTAAGAGGTCCAAAGTGTCCATCTTATTCGGCTTTATGCCTTCCCCTTGGAGTAATTAGCTAGAGTTGCCATTAAATGAGGGATTTCACTCAAATGAGCATAGAGGACCTTGCATGAGTGCCCAAGATTCGACCTTTACGAGATTATGGACTATATGGAAGCTGGATCTATGGATTGGAGGAACAGATCTGACCTCAGGAGGTCAGATGGATGTTCTCATGGGAGCAACTCGCCAAGTCCATATGAAGACTCGACGAGTCGAGTCGGGGTTGCCCCACGATTCGTTGCCGAGTAACTCGACGAGTGAAGAGGGAACTCATCATGTCTGAGAGGTTTAAAAGGATTCAGAGAACCCGCATGGACTCGCCGAGTCACTCGTATGAACTCGATGAGTCGGGTCAAAGTTTGACCGTTGACTTTTGTTGACTTTTAGGGTTTGGTCAACAATGGCGCCTTTGTGTCAAGAGAGGGGTAAAATGCTCTTTTACCCTTCTGAGGGTGCCAAGAGAGGGTTGAGTCTAGTCTCGAGGATTATATTTATGAGAGTATTTGCTTTATGTGATTAGGCGGAGGCTAGACCATATTTCTACCGAGTCAGAGATTTACCGAGACATCTGAGGTGAGTCTTCTCACTATACGTTACCTAGAGTGGTATTTATATGTTGATCGGAGGGTCTTATGTGCTATGTATGATATTATGTGCTATGTATGATATTATGTGCTATGTGATATATATGTTGTTATATGAATGCATAGACCGGACCGGAGGGTCCAACGATACAGACCGGACCGGAGGGTCCAACGATACAGAATGGGCCAGAGGGCCCAACGAGCTATGATCGGACCAGAGGGTCCAACGAGCTATGGGACTGGAGGGTCCTGCTGAGACAGATCGACCGGAAGGTCGTACTTTAGCCTCGAGTGGCGTATGTGTTGTATGCGGTATTTTGGGGAACTCACTAAGCATTTATGCTTATAGTTTTTGTGTTATGTGTTTCAGGTACTAGCGAGGACCGTGGGAAGGCGCCGACGTGAACCGTACACACATAGTGGATATTTGTCTATGATCTTGGGGATATGTTTTGAGTAATAAAAATTGTGAAATACTCCTTTGAGAATGTTTTTATATGTAATTGTGGTTGTTGAAAAATGAAAATTTTGTTTTGAAAATTACGTTGTTACAAGTTGGTATCAGAGCCTTGGTTTGAGGGACTCGGATGCACCTTCAGGCGTATCTGAACTCAAACTGAGGATTTGAGAAATTTTGAACAATAAGAACTAAGTTTTATAAAAAGAGCAAGAAGTTTTGAGACAACCAGAGCAGAGCATTGTGTACGGTCAGCCAGCACCCGAACGGTGAATCCCCAAAATACCCTTACATTATGTGTTTTGAGATATGATATGTTATGTTATGCATGCTAAAGTAGGCTAGGTATTCATATTAGGACTAGAGTGGCCTGATTTGTGATGCCTTAGCCTAGGAGATTACTATTGCTATGAGATGCCTTGAGAGTGAGTAGGTAGCAGTGAGGAGCTCATGAGAGGTCTACCAGAGGGTAGCCAATACATAGAGAGAGTAGAGTACTTGCGACCCGGGATCCAAGGAGGAGGACTTGGGGTGAATGCTGATGCGGCGTGGTCGGTAGTTTAGGGCCCGTACTACTGAAAACACCGGATCAATGAGCAGTCCAAGTAAGAATCCTTAGGATACTGGAGGACGGGTAGGGTTGCGTTATCGAGTGTGAGTATTCTCGATCGAGTCTCTGATGTTTTTATGCTGTATTTCAGAGACATCATGGTTGGGACACGACACACACCTGAGAGCAGCGGTGTCAGCGACAAGGAGATCCGTCGGCCGATTCATGAGGAGGTGGCTGCGGGCATTCGGGCGGAGATACCGGAGATGTTTGGGTCTATCAAGATCACACTGATTGAGACTTTTGATGAGCAGTATGCTGCTCTTACTGAAGTTGTTGTTGCTGCAGGCACCACAGCTGGTGCGGCTGCTAGGCCGCAGGGGGGTGACTCATTGCTGTACCGGGAGTTCAACAACACGAAACCACCAGAGTTTGATGGGACACAGGATCCGATTGCTGCCATGAGGTGGATTACAGATGTTGAGGGGTGCTTTTACACTTGTTCATGTCCAGAGCACCTGAGAGTGCGGTT
Source organism: Lactuca sativa (assembly GCF_002870075.4). Taxonomy (NCBI): domain Eukaryota; kingdom Viridiplantae; phylum Streptophyta; class Magnoliopsida; order Asterales; family Asteraceae; genus Lactuca; species Lactuca sativa. Next base: position 193,071,312 of record NC_056629.2, read on the forward strand.
CGCGCTTGTCACACCCCCGAACCAGACGGCGGAAACGTCCGAGGGCTGCCGTGACTTAATTGAATACCATAACATTGAATATATATGAAACATAACAACATTCATCACCATGCATTAATATAGTACAACCGATAAAGTTTACATGAAGTACATTGTTTAAACATTACATTCCCAAAAATAAATTGTTCGATTCATTAATAAGTAAAGTGCAAGCCATCACTGAGTACATTTTCCTTTGATTCACTGGTTACCTGAGAATACAAGCATTTTGAAAAACGTCAACATGTGAAATGTTGGTGAGTTCATAAGCAGTTTTTGAAAAGCAACGTTTTGTATCATTTTGAAAACCACCAGAAAATCCGATATTTTCTGAAAAGAGTTTTTGAAAACATTTGTGAAGATCCATAAGTATGCTTGTTTGTTTCTATAGTTGTAAAAAAAAAGTTCATCAAACTTGTGTACATTTCAAAACCGTATGTATTGAAAGAAAACCCTAGGAAAACCCGATGTTTTCCTAATTCTTTGAATTCCATGAAGTTGAAAATAAAACCATTGCAGCGTGTGAAGTCATTAATTCCAGGCGACGTCGGATTATTTTTGCGCATGATAAATTGCTATAAACACGCGTTACACAAACGACCAGTTTATAACTATACTAACGATCCCGTAGGCGTCGTCCGTACTAATCACGTTATCCAACCGCCCTGACTTCGAGTAATCCCACATCCGAAGAGAAACAGGGCACGAAGACCTCGATGACTCCATTAGCCGGTTGGGGATAAAAAAAAAAGAGTACGAGGGGCCCTTGACCCGCCTCGCATAAAATACCGACTTTACTAGCAATACCAAAGGACCCTTGGGGACCAATAGTATAAAAGCCATTGAAAATCCTTTTACGCTGTGTTAGATCGTGTAAGACCCAACAACTCGTGAGGTAGAAGTCTTCGGGCCTTAAGATCAGGTCATTGGGCTAGCTAGGCCCAACAAACAAGATTTTACACTTTGGGGCCCAAAGATGGTGCGTCGACGTCTGTGCACTCTCACGTGTGTATTAAATTCCCAAATGTTACTTGTGTGAATCGAGGTATCGTCGCGTTAGTAGTTTCGGATTTTTATTTGTTCGAGACCGAACCAATTCGTTTAACAACGATTTTTGGTATTGTTGTGTATTGTATTTCGTCGGTAGTTGCGGTGCCAATATTTGATCAAGTTGAGTGTATTGAATTAGCCTTGAAAATTTTCTGTTTTCAGCCCCTCTTTGTTTGTAAATTTACATTTTTCAACCCTCTAATTAAATAACTTTCCGGTTTGGTCCTTAAACCATTTTTCTTGACATTTTAAAACCAAAAATTATTGAAATTGATATTTTTCAGCATATTTTTCATAGAAAACAGTTTGAGTCCCTGAAAATACAGTTTCCTCGGTTATAACCCCTCTTTTTCGCAATTTTTTCAATTTTGGCCCAAATTGGAAATTTTTTGCAAATTTGGTCCTTTTTAAATTTGAAAAGCATTTTAAACCTTTGAAAAGTACTTGGAACACTAGTAGTCCACTGTTTTACAGAAAAACACAGTTTTGGTCCTCCAAAACAGAAAATTTCGCATATTGGGCCCTATTGGGCCGAAAATGCCATTTTTAGCCCATTAAGCTTGAAATTTATGTTTTTAATCCTCCAAAAAGCATATTTTCAGAAAATACATTATGGAAACTGTTTTGACTCATCTCACCCATCAGATTTCGAAATATTTCATTTTGGGCCCTTTAACTTTATATTTTTAACATTTTATGTCCAAAAATTGAGTTTTTAGCCCAAAGGAAATGTTATTAAGCCATTTAGCTATTTTTCTTGGAACACTTTGTATGTAGAAATATATTTGATGCTAGTAACCTTTAACATAATGTATATCACGATTTTTAGGGGTTTATGGCTAGATCCAACATCATAAACACACAAAAACACACATATAAGCATAGAAATCATACAAGGCATACAAAACACATATAGATCTACACTTTCACTTGTATTCCCCCCCCCCCCATAAAACTTATAAAACAGAAAAATAGGGAGTATGAAGCTCACCTTAGGGTGTGATTTCGGTTTTTGAAGAAAAGATGGAAGAAAACTTGGTGATTTTTGGCCTTAGCACCCTTTTCTTGATGATCTCGAGTTTGATGTGCTTCTAGGATGTAAGATCACGATTTTTGCATGGGTTAGGAAAAGATTTTGATAAAACAAAGAATCTAAGTCATAGATCCAAGCATAACCTTACCTTAGATGAAGAGTTTGTGGAAATATCCTCTTGAAAGCCTCCTAATTTTCGAGATTTTTGAGTGGAGAGGGAGGATGTGTTCTTGAGTATTCTAGAGAGAGTTTGAGAGATATTTGTGTATGTGTGTGTGTGTTTCGGCCGAGAGTGAGGGAGGGAAAAGGAGAAGTGATCTTTGAAGTGATACTTGCTTGGAAATATGAGTTGTGTGCATGGATACCCAACAAATAAAAGTGAGGTGGCAATCCAAAGTCAACTCTCCCTTTTCCTTGGGCTTGGGCTGAGAATGGAGAGAGAAGAAAGGATTTTTGGGCTTTTTGCCCCTAAGCCCAATATTAAAGTTAGTTTGGCTGATCATTCGCCTTATAAAATAAAATTGTGATTTTTATGCTTTATTGAGCTAGATTAGGTTAATCATGGATCAAAGCTTTTAATTCATTTCATTCTAGGCCCAAAATGGCCCAAAATGTTGAAACAAATGATTGTGGGTCCAATTAGAGCCCAATTAGGGTTCTAAGCCCATGATAGTCAAATTGGAAGCTTATTGGTCCATTTGGGTCCAATAAGGAAGTCCTAGTCCAAAGTGGACCTAAACAAGAACTTCTAGGGTTTCCAATTGTTTGATGACTATTTGTAGTACTTGTATGATGTATTTGATTGATGTTTTTGATGTCATAATAATAGGTATCACACATGTTCTTAAGTTTTTGATTCACATTAACTTGAGTATAGAGATTACATGACACAAAATTTCTAGTTGTGACATCATCCCCCCGTTAGAGGGAATTTCGTCCCGAAATTCTGTTTGAAAGCTAGATTTGAGAATGCTAGAATAGGTGAGGGTACTTTTGCTTCATTTGGTCTTCGCGTTCCCATGTGAATTCTAGCCCACGCTTTGCGTTCCACCGTACTTTCACGATCGGGATGCGACTTTGCTTAGTACGCTTCACCTCCCTATCCATGATTTCGATTGGTTCTTCAACGAACAGGAGATTCTCATTGATTTCGATTTCCTCAAGAGGAATGACAAGGGTTTCATCTGATAGGCACTTCTTCATATTAGAGACATGAAACACAGGGTGTACACCGTTTAATTCTGCGGGTAGTTGCAGTTGGTATGCTACCGGACCTATTCGGGCGACGATTTCGAAAGGTCCAATGTATCGTGGGTTCAGCTTTCCCCGTTTTCCGAAACATATAACCCCTTTCCAGGGTGAGACTTTCAACAGTACTCGATCACCGACCTGAAATTCTAAGGGCTTTCGCCGTTTGTCAGCGTGACTCTTTTGTCGGTCACGCGATGCTTGCAATCGAGCTCTGATTTGAACGATCTTTTCCGTGGTTTCGCGAATGATCTCCGGTCCCGTTAGTGCCTTGTCCGACGTAGGTGTTCTTGCTAGCTGGGTGTCACCTACTTCCGCCCAACATAACGGTGATCTACATTTACGTCCGTACAGTGCTTCGAAAGGAGCCACCTTGATGCTCGAATGATAACTCTTGTTATATGAGAACTCGATCAAAGGTAGGTGGGTATCCCAAGACTTCCTAAAGTCTATCACACATGCACGAAGCATGTCTTCAAGCGTTTGAATGGTTCGCTCACTTTGACCGTCCGTTTGTGGGTGATACGCGGTGCTCATGTCGAGATGAGTTCCCATTGCCTTGTGGAGTGATTGCCAAAAGCGCGAAGTGAATCTACTATCCTTATCCGAGATAATAGACATTGGTACTCCGTGGAGTCTCACGATCTCTCGAATGTACAAACGTGTCAGTCTTTCCATCTTGTAGGATTCCTTTATAGGCAGGAAATGGGCAGACTTCGTCATCCGGTCGACTATTACCCATATGGTGTCCAGTCCGTCCGACGTCTTGGGTAGCTTGGTCACAAAATCCATAGAAATCTCCTCCCATTTCCACTCAGGGATTACCGGTTGTTGTAACAATCCTGAGGGTTTCTGGTACTCCACCTTTACCTTGGCGCACGTAAGGCACTTACCAACGTAGGTCGCGATTTCCGCCTTCATGTTAGGCCACCAATAGTGTTGTTTAATGTCCAAATACATCTTGTATGAATCGGGATGAATGGAGTATCGTGTCTTGTGGGCTTCCTTCATAACAACCTCCCTAAATCCTCCGATTTTTGGGACCCAAATACGGTTCATGAAGTAGTATACTCCATTCTCCCTTGCCTCAAGATTCTTCTCCATCCCGCGTAATGCCTCGCTAGCTCTATTTTCCGTCCTCATGGCCTCCGACTGGACTGATGCAATTTGAGTGGCCAGATGAGATTGAATGGTTATCGAGAGTGCTTTAGCACGGCGATTAGAGTACTCCTTCCGACTTAATGCATCAGCTACCACGTTGGCCTTGCCTGGGTGGTACTTGATTTCGCACTTGTAGTCGTTTAGCAATTCAACCCATCTTCGTTGTCTCATGTTCAGCTCCTTCTGGTTCAAGATGTGCTGGAGACTCTTGTGGTCCGTGAAGATGGTGCACTTCATACCGTACAGGTAGTGCCTCCAAATTTTCAGAGCGAAGACCACGGCTCCCAATTCTAGGTCATGGGTCGTATAATTTACTTTGTGCGTCTTTAATTGGCGGGACGCGTATGCTATCACCCTTCCACGTTGCATGAGAACGCAACCTAAGCCCTGATTCGACGCGTCACAGTAGACTACAAAATCTTCCGTTCCTTCAGGTAGAGATAGTACAGGAGCGCTACAGAGAGCTTGCTTCAAGGTTCGGAACGCAATCTCTTGTTTGTCTGTCCATTTGAATGGTACGCCCTTTTGCGTAAGCGAGGTAAGTGGCTTGGCGATCTTAGAGAAGTTTTGAATGAATCTCCTATAGTAGACCGCTAGGCCTAAGAACCGACGAATTTCTGTGGGCGTCGTCGGGGTTGCCTATCCTTCCACAGCTTTGACCTTAGAGGGATCCACATGAATTCCATCTTGGCTAGCTACGTGGCCTAGGAAGTTCACATTCCGGAGCCAGAACTCACACTTGGAGAGTTTGGCGTAAAGCTTTTCTGATCGTAGAGTTTCTAGGACTTGTCGGAGATGTTGGCCATGCTCTTCTTTGCTTCGAGAATAGACGAGGATGTCATCGATAAACACAATGACGAAGTTGTCGAGGAACGGTCGACAGATTCGATTCATTAGGTCCATAAATGCGGCAGGTGCATTTGTTAGACCGAAGGGCATTACGACGAATTCATAATGTCCGTAGCGGGTTCGGAAAGCGGTTTTAGGAATATCCTCTTCCCGGACTTTGAGTTGGTGGTATCCGGACCGTAGATCTATTTTTGAAAAATAACTAGCTCCTTGGAGCTGGTCGAATAGATCATCGATTCATGGGAGTGGGTAGCGGTTTTTAACAGTGAGTTTATTTAACTCTCTGTAGTCGATGCACATTCTAAAAGATCCGTCCTTCTTTTTGACAAAGAGCACTGGAGCTCCCCATGGCGAGTAGCTAGGTCGGATAAATCCCTTGTCCAGAAGCTCACTGAGTTGGTTGGAAAATTCCTGCATTTCAGTAGGAGCCAACCGATAGGGTGATTTAGCGAGAGGAGTTGCTCCTGGAACGAGGTCGATTCGAAACTCAACCTGTCTCTCTGGGGGTACTCCCGGAAGATCTTCAGGAAACACGTCTGGAAATTCACACGCTACCGGAATATCTTGGATGTTAGTTTCTTCCTTGGCCTTATCCACTATGTGAGCCAAGAACGCCAAGTTGTTCTTTCGTAGATGTTTTTGTGCCTTGATGCACGAGATGAGGCGAAGATTCATGCTGGGTTTGTCTCCGTAAATTACTAGGGTTTCGTGATTTGGGAGACGAAGGCGAACGGCCTTCTCGTGACACATAATCTCAGCATGGTGGGGGCTTAACCAATCCATGCCGATAATCAAATCGAAACTCCTAATTGACACTGGCATTAGGTCTATTCGAAAGACGTGTTGGTTAAGGGTTAGGGTACATCCGATGTAGATTTCCCCAGTGGATTCGGTTTTCCCATTGGCCATTTCCACCGTATAGGTTTCATTTAGCTTTTGGGGTTGTTGTTTTAATAAATGTTTAAACTTTTCGCTTACGAAACTTCGCTCCGCTCCGGTGTCAAATAAGATGCATGCATAAGTGTGGTTTAAGAGGAACGTACCGGTCACAACTGCGGGGTCCTGAACCGCCTCACCCTGACCCATAGTCAGTATCCTTCCTGCTCCTTTGTTTCCTGAATTGTTGTTGTTAGGGCAATCTCGACAGAAATGCCCCGTCCTTCCACACCCGAAGCAGGTGGCTAGGCCCTGCATTATTGCCGCCGGCATTGGTGTTGTTGTTATTGCGATGGTTGTTGTTGTTGTTGTTGTGCTTGTTTCCCTTATTTTGATTCTGGGGAGGATAAGTCCTGCAGTACCTTGCAGTGTGTCCCCTTCGGTTGCAAATGGTGCAATGAAAATCCCTGCATTCTCCGTTATGATGGAGACCGCACTTATTGCATTTGGGAAGATTACCGGAATAAGGTCTTGAAGCATTTGAAGCAGCTGAGGCTGGAGCATGTGGTGCGGCTGGAACCGGTGCGGTGACAGCGTTAACTGCCACTATCTGCTGCTTTTTAGAGGTCTCGGGGCCCTGACGTCCCTTCCTCTTGTTGTTCTTCCCTTTCTTGCCATCACCCGCATTTTTCTTCTCAGCCTCCACTGGCTTCTCGCCCTTCTTGTTGTTATGATCATACAGCCTCTTCGCCAATCTCTTCGCACTTTCAAACGTTTCAGGGTTCGCAGCTATCACATTCCCTTGAATGGGTGATGTCAGTCCCCAGATAAATCGCTCAATCTTCTTTCCTTCCGAGGTGATCATACCCGGGCACAGCAGAGATAGTTCACTAAATCTCGATATGTAGGCATCGATATTCTCATTCTGCACAGTGAGGTTCCATAGCTCTTGCTCCATCTTCTGTATTTCGCCTCGTGGGCAGTACTCAGCCATTAACATTTCTTTCATTTCTGCCCATGGTATAGAGTTGGCTACAGGGAGCGTCATGGCTTCTACGTGTCCGTTCCACCAAGTGAGTGCTTGGTCCACAAAAGTGCAGGCCGCGAACTTCACCTTCATCTACTCGGGGCATTCGCATATCTCGAATACCGATTCCACCTTCTCGATCCATCGCTTCAGAGTGATCACCCCTCCAGTGCCGTTAAAAGTTCGTGGTTTGGCGTTCGTGAAGTCCTTGTAGGTACATGTTTTGGTAGGTCCTTGATTCATCCCGTTGTTCGAACTTCCTGCCCCTTGCCCGTTGCCTCCTCCATTATTCCCCTGATGGAGTTGTGCCATAGCTGCGGTGACTGCAGCAGACACGGCTGCCTGGAATGCAGTGGAGTCAACCTCGGGTGGAGTTGGTCCTGGGTTTCCGCGAGTAGGTCGGATAGGCATCTTTCTGTCACGAAACGAAAAGATGTTGAGGGTATGTGGTTTCTGTGAGGTTGTGATTCTACGAACTTAGACATTACTACCATCGAACATACAATCATAACTTCTCAACACATAGCAATTTGTAATATCATAGCAAAGCACACAAAAGTTCATTAATATTATCCGCATTTAATACAAGAAAATTTTGCTCGTAAGAGCATACATAAGTGACGCTATTTTGACAGCATAATGGCTCTATGAGTAGTGTAGTCACTTAAACATAGAGTCGGAGTACACAGCATAGTTCCTAACGACCTACTAAGACAAGTCTATCCCTAACCGTGATGAGCTGCATTCGGAGGTGGTGCCGAGGATGTGGATGCTCCCTGAAGACGAGCCACCAAGCGTTCTGCGTCCTGAAGTCGAGACTCCCACCTTACCTGCCTCATGTGAAACTCCCAAAGGACGTCACACGTCTCCTATTCCGCACGCTCGACCCTAGTCCACAGCTGGCATACCTGATCAGCAGTGCCCTGAGCAAGGTCGCCGGTGTCCCATAATCGTCTCACCATGACCGGTAGGGATCGGTCGGCCGGTCCTCCGTCCCTCAGGTCAAAGAACTCACGTGACATGCCAAACGGGGGTCGCTGTCCCTGATGTCTACTCCATCTCCAAAGATCAATGCCCCAAGGAGGGGTAGGACCAGTGGGGCCCACACGGTAAGCAGGCACCCTGATCGGGTAAGGGGGGGTTGATGACCTCGGACTCTGCGTCCGAATCATCCCCTTCGCTGTCATCGAGCTCCTCTTCGAAATTCTCTTCGTCTTCTTCGGGTTCGGCAGGCTCACCCTTGATTTCTGCTTCCGGTTCCCCGTCAGATTCCTCTTCGGGGACTTCCTCAGGTTCCTCTTCAGGTTCTTCCTCAGGCTCCTCCTCCTCTAGCCATCCATTGTTTCCCTAATTAGGGAAATAGGGGTCTCCAGGGTGATGAAAACCAGCCATGCTGTCTGCGCGAGTATGTAAAACGTCAACATGTGAAATACAAGCATTTTGAAAAACGTCAACATGTGAAATGTTGGTGAGTTCATAAGCAGTTTTTGAAAAGCAACGTTTTGTATCATTTTGAAAACCACCAGAAAATCCGATATTTTCTGAAAAGAGTTTTTGAAAACATTTGTGAAGATCCATAAGTATGCTTGTTTGTTTCTATAGTTGTAAAAAAAAAGTTCATCAAACTTGTGTACATTTCAAAACCGTATGTATTGAAAGAAAACCCTAGGAAAACCCGATGTTTTCCTAATTCTTTGAATTCCATGAAGTTGAAAATAAAACCATTGCAGCGTGTGAAGTCATTAATTCCAGGCGACGTCGGATTATTTTTGCGCATGATAAATTGCTATAAACACGCGTTACACAAACGACCAGTTTATAACTATACTAACGATCCCGTAGGCGTCGTCCGTACTAATCACGTTATCCAACCGCCCTGACTTCGAGTAATCCCACATCCGAAGAGAAACAGGGCACGAAGACCTCGATGACTCCATTAGCCGGTTGGGGATAAAAAAAAAAGAGTACGAGGGGCCCTTGACCCGCCTCGCATAAAATACCGACTTTACTAGCAATACCAAAGGACCCTTGGGGACCAATAGTATAAAAGCCATTGAAAATCCTTTTACGCTGTGTTAGATCGTGTAAGACCCAACAACTCGTGAGGTAGAAGTCTTCGGGCCTTAAGATCAGGTCATTGGGCTAGCTAGGCCCAACAAACAAGATTTTACACTTTGGGGCCCAAAGATGGTGCGTCGACGTCTGTGCACTCTCACGTGTGTATTAAATTCCCAAATGTTACTTGTGTGAATCGAGGTATCGTCGCGTTAGTAGTTTCGGATTTTTATTTGTTCGAGACCGAACCAATTTGTTTAACAACGATTTTTGGTATTGTTGTGTATTGTATTTCGTCGGTAGTTGCGGTGCCAATATTTGATCAAGTTGAGTGTATTGAATTAGCCTTGAAAATTTTCTGTTTTCAGCCCCTCTTTGTTTGTAAATTTACATTTTTCAACCCTCTAATTAAATAACTTTCCGGTTTGGTCCTTAAACCATTTTTCTTGACATTTTAAAACCAAAAATTATTGAAATTGATATTTTTCAGCATATTTTTCATAGAAAACAGTTTGAGTCCCTGAAAATACAGTTTCCTCAGTTATAACCCCTCTTTTTCGCAATTTTTTCAATTTTGGCCCAAATTGGAAATTTTTTGCAAATTTGGTCCTTTTTAAATTTGAAAAGCATTTTAAACCTTTGAAAAGTACTTGGAACACTAGTAGTCCACTGTTTTACAGAAAAACACAGTTTTGGTCCTCCAAAACAGAAAATTTCGCATATTGGGCCCTATTGGGCCGAAAATGCCATTTTTAGCCCATTAAGCTTGAAATTTATGTTTTTAATCCTCCAAAAAGCATATTTTTAGAAAATACATTATGGAAACTGTTTTGACTCATCTCACCCATCAGATTTCGAAATATTTCATTTTGGGCCCTTTAACTTTATATTTTTAACATTTTATGTCCAAAAATTGAGTTTTTAGCCCAAAGGAAATGTTATTAAGCCATTTAGCTATTTTTCTTGGAACACTTTGTATGTAGAAATATATTTGATGCTAGTATCCTTTAACATAATGTATATCACGATTTTTAGGGGTTTATGGCTAGATCCAACATCATAAACACACAAAAACACACATATAAGCATAGAAATCATACAAGGCATACAAAACACATATAGATCTACACTTTCACTTGTATTCCCCCCCCCCCCCCCCCCACAAAACTTATAAAACAGAAAAATAGGGAGTATGAAGCTCACCTTAGGGTGTGATTTCGGTTTTTGAAGAAAAGATGGAAGAAAACTTGGTGATTTTTGGCCTTAGCACCCTTTTCTTGATGATCTCGAGTTTGATGTGCTTCTAGGATGTAAGATCACGATTTTTGCATGGATTAGGAAAAGATTTTGATAAAACAAAGAATCTAAGTCATAGATCTAAGCATAACCTTACCTTAGATGAAGAGTTTGTGGAAATATCCTCTTGAAAGCCTCCTAATTTTCGAGATTTTTGAGTGGAGAGGGAGGATGTGTTCTTGAGTATTCTAGAGAGAGTTTGAGAGATATTTGTGTATGTGTGTGTGTGTTTCGGCCGAGAGTGAGGGAGGGAAAAGGAGAAGTGATCTTTGAAGTGATACTTGCTTGGAAATATGAGTTGTGTGCATGGATACCCAACAAATAAAAGTGAGGTGGCAATCCAAAGTCAACTCTCCCTTTTCCTTGGGCTTGGGCCGAGAATGGAGAGAGAAGAAAGGATTTTTGGGCTTTTTGCCCCTAAGCCCAATATTAAAGTTAGTTTGGCTGATCATTCGCCTTATAAAATAAAATTGTGATTTTTATGCTTTATTGAGCTAGATTAGGTTAATCATGGATCAAAGCTTTTAATTCATTTCATTCTAGGCCCAAAATGGCCCAAAATGTTGAAATAAATGATTGTGGGTCCAATTAGAGCCCAATTAGGGTTCTAAGCCCATGATAGTCAAATTGGAAGCTTATTGGTCCATTTGGGTCCAATAAGGAAGTCCTAGTCCAAAGTGGACCTAAACAAGAACTTCTAGGGTTTCCAATTGTTTGATGACTATTTGTAGTACTTGTATGATGTATTTGATTGATGTTTTTGATGTCATAATAATAGGTATCACACATGCTCTTAAGTTTTTGATTCACATTAACTTGAGTATAGAGATTACATGACACAAAATTTCTAGTTGTGACAGCGCTGAACCAGCTTCGCCTGGGGGTGAAGGACTGGTGGAAGTTTGAGTCAGCAGATTTCACCCCAGCTGAGCTTACTGTGGTGACCTGGGAGAGGTTCACCACCATGTTCTGGGATGAGTACGTTCCCCCTGTGGAAAGGGAACGACTAGCTCAAGAGTTCTTGACCCTCAAGCAGGGTACTGATTCGGTTACTGGTATTACGCGGAAGTTCCATGAGAGGGCGATGTTTTGCTGGGAGGAGGTGTCTACAGAGCAGGCTCGTATGAGCCGGTATCTGAGTGTACTGAGGAGGGATATTCGGGAGTTCGTGGCGAATTCGACATACCGTACATTTGCCGAACTCCAGGAAAATGCCCACAAGAGGGAGATAGAGCTGGTGACTCAGGCCAGGGAGGAGGCGGAGTCGTAGTTGGTAGCCAAGCGGGCTAGGCCCGCTGATTCGAGATCTGGGGGTGCGAAGGGCCGTACTTGTGGGAAGTGCGGCAAGAGTCAAGAGGGGTCGTGCAGAGCGGGGTTAAGCTACAAGTGCGGGAAGGAGGGGCATATCGCAAAGGATTGCCCCAAGGGGTTTTCGGTTTGCTTTCATTGCAACCAGACCGGCCATCGGAAGGACGAGTGCCCTCAGCTTCATCAGGGATCTGCGCCTGCTGCTAGGGCTTATGAGGTTCGGCCAGCAAAGGTCGAGGCGCCGAAGGCTCGCGGGAGAGCCTTCCAGTTGACAGCGGAGGAGGTCCGCACAGCACCCGACGTTGTGGCCGGTATGTATTCTTCTTTCTATTTATTTTGAGTTGAGATATTATGCTTATATTATGTTATGCTTAGGTACTTTTCTTGTGAATTTTGTACCTGCCTTAGTGCTATTTGACTCGGGAGCGAGTCGATCTTTTGTGTCGTTAGCTTTTAGTCATCATATCAGTATTTGTCGGGAGGCATTGAGTCGGCCTCTGCGAGTTTCTATAGCTAACAAGCGAGCGGTGTATGCCACCGAGGTGATTCGAGGATGTAGTCTGGAGATCTTCGGTGTGGGGTTCCCGATTGATCTAGTCCCGACTGCGATGGGGGATGTTTGTGTTATAGAGGGCATTGATTGGTTGAGTCAATTTGGAGCTATTATAGATTGCGAACGTCAGTTGGTGACTATACGAGACCCTAGTGGGGGAGTGCTTACAGTGTACGGTGAGGGTACCCGTCCTGAGTTAGCATTTTGTTCGGCTACCAGGTCAAGGCAGAGTCTACAGCAGGGCTGTAGGGGGGTTTGTGGCCTATGTGATGGACACGCGAATGGCTGCTGGGAGACCCAGTTCGATTGACGAGGTCTCGATTGTGTGGGAGTTCCCCGATGTTTTCCGCGAGGAGTTGTCGGGTGTGCCTCCTGAGAGGCAAGTGGAGTTTCGTTTTGATTTGATTCTGGTGGCGGCACCTATTGCCAAGACACCTTATCGCCTTGCGCCGCCATAGATGCAGGAGTTATCCTCACAGCTCCAGGAGCTACTGGGGAAGGGGTTTATTAGACCGAGTAGCTCGCCTTGGGGAGCGCCGATCCTTTTTGTCAAGAAAAAGGTTGGTTCACACCAGATGTGCATTGATTACCGGGAGTTGAACAAGTTAACGATCAAGAACCGTTATCCGTTACCGAGGATCGACGATCTTTTCACTCAGTTGCAGGGGGCGTCTTGGTTCTACAAGTTAGACCTGAGATCGGGGTATCACCAGATGAGGGTACGGGATGAAGATATCTAGAAGACAACATTCAGTATGCCTTACAGGCATTACGAGTTTGTGGTGATGCCATTCGGGCTCACCAATGCAGCAGCAGCGTTCATGGATCTCATGAACAGGGTGTGTCGGCTGATGTTGGATCATTCGGTGATCGTATTTATCGATGATATCTTGGTATATTCGAGATCTAGAGAGCAGCATGATGAGCATTTGAGGGAGATTCTCGGAGTTCTGAGATCAGAGAGGCTATACACCAAATTCTCCAAGTGTGACTTTTGGTTACGAGAGGTCCAGTTCCTAGGGCACCTCGTTAACCAGAAGGGGATATTGGTTGATCCGGCCAAGATCAAGGCAGTGATGAGTTGGGGAGTGTTGAGGTCACCTACTGAGATCAGGAGTTTCTTTGGGTTGGCTGGATATTATCGGAGATTTATTAGGGATTTCTCTAAGATCGCCGTGCCACTTACCAAGTTGACCCGGAAGGGTGTTACTTTTTCGTGGGGTATGGAGCAGTAAACCTCGTTTGAGACACTTCGCTAGAGGTTGTGTGAAGCCCCGGTGCTCGCACTACCAGAAGGGATGGAGGATTTTTTGGTGTACTATGATGCGTCGATATCAGGGTTGGGAGCGGTGCTTATGCAAAGGGGGCATGTGATAGCATATGCATCGAGGCAGCTGGAACCTCATGAGTCGAGGTATCCCACCCACGATCTGGAGTTGGGGGCAGTAGGGTTCGCCCTCAAGATCTGGCGTCACTATCTGTATAGGGTTCGGTGTACCATATACACGGACCACAAGAGCTTGAAGCTCCTGATGGACCAGCACAATCTAAATATGCGTCAGAGGAGATTGTTGGATGTGGTAAAGGATTACGACTACGAGATACTGTATCACCTAGGCAAGGATAATGTTGTAGCCGATGCCCTGAGCCGTAGGGCGGAGGGCGCCCCGATACGAGATGTTTGTATGAGATTGACAGTGATGACTCTGGTGTGGGACACCATTTGAGGGGCCCAGGCGGAGGCCGTGAGACCGTAGAACCGCAAAAGGGAACAAGTGATCAGGCAGGTTTCGGAGTTAGTTACCGATAGTTGCGGACTTATGACCTTTTAGGGTCGGATTTGGGTACCGTTTGTGGGCGGAGCACGTACCATTTTGATGGAGGAGGCGCATAAATCGAAGTTCTCGATCCATCTTAGGGCCACTAAGATGTATTTGGACCTAAAAAGGGAGTATTGGTGGCCCTGCATGAAGAGGGATGTCGCATGGTTCGTAGAGAGGTATTTGACCTATCGCAAGGTCAAGGCCGAGCACCAGCGTCCGCATGGTAAGTTGCAGCCGTTAGAGATTCCCGAGTGGAAGTGGGAACATATTACCATGGATTTCATCACCAAATTGCCGAGGACTGCTAGGGGTGTCGATGCAATTTGGGTGATTGTGGACAGGTTGACGAAGAGCGCTCATTTTCTTGCCATTAGTGAGAGCTCTTTTGCGGAGAGGCTGGCAGAGTTATACGTGAGAGAGGTGGTATCGCGGCATGGAGTGTCGGTCTCGATTGTTTCAGATCGAGACGTGCGTTTCACTTCCAGGTTCTGGAAGAAATTTCATGAGGAATTGGGTACGAGGCTGCATTTTAGTACCGCACACCACCCACAGACTGATGGTCAGAGCGAGCGGACGATTCAGATGCTCGAGGACATGCTTCGGGCATGTGTATTGGACTTCAGAGGATGTTGGGACACGTACCTACCTTTGGTTGAGTTTTCCTATAACAACAACCATCATTCGAGCATCAGTATGCCACCCTTTGAGCTGTTGTACGGGAGGAGGTATCGGACCCCCATTTGCTGGGGTGAGGTAGGGCAACGTGTGATGGGTAGTACAGAGATTGTGCTTTAGACGACCGAGCAGATTCATCAGGTCAGACAGAGGTTACTGACGGCCCAGAGCTGTCAGAAGAGTTGTGAGGATAGACGGAGTTCAAAGCTCGAGTTTCAGGTCGGTGACTTTGTAATCCTGAAGGTATCTCCTTGGAAAGGAGTGATCCGGTTCAGGAAGAAGGGCAAGCTGGGGCCCCGTTATATTGGTCCATTCCAATTGATTGCGAGGGTAGGCCGGGTAGCCTACCGGCTGGAGTTACCTGCAGAGTTAGGCCAGATTCATGACACCTTTCACGTTTCGCATCTGACGAAGTGTATCTCCGATAAGTCAGCAGTGGTACCATTAGAGGATATTCAGGTGGATGCAAGCCTAAACTATGTTGAGAGACCGGTTGTGATTATGGATCGGAAGATCAAGGTTCTGCGGAACAAAGAAGTGCTCCTAGTGTAGGTCCAGTGGCAACATCGGAAAGGGTCCGTGCTGACTTGGGAGTCGGAGCGAGAGATGCGTGAGCAATATCTAGAGCTGTTTGTAGAGTAAGACTTTGAGGGCGAAGTCTGATTCTAGTGGGGGAGAATTGTAACATCCGGATTTCCAGGTACATTATTTATTCATTCATTTTGGAGATTTTGATAGGGACTTGGCGAGTTGATGCTTAGACCCGCTGAGTAGAGTCACGATTTTCCATCCGGGTTAATGACCAGACTCGGTGAGTCTGCGCTGTTTAATGAAGCCCTAATTCCCCGGGTCTGAACCCTATTTAAAGGGCTTTATAGCCTCCATTTGCGGCTACATGTCCAGAGAGACTATCCCTTTCGATCTTGAGCGTGTTGTGAGTGATTTAGAGCTCCTTTGTCATTTTTGGTTTGATTTAGCCAACGAAGAAAGGGCTTACAACAAGAAGGGGGCAAAAGGACTTCATTCCAGAGATCTTTCAGCTTGAATCTTCATTTTTGAGGTATAAACTCGAGTCCATTCTCGTATTTGGTTGTTATAGTCAAATTTAGGGTTTCTTCATGCGTTATTTAGCTTAGATCTTGAGTAAGAGAGGTACCATGATGAAATGATTCATAGATCTGGACCCTAAGAGGTCCAGAGTGTCCTTCTCATTTGGCTTTATGCCTTCCCCTTGGAGTAATTAGCTAGATTTTCCATTAAATGAGGGATTTCACTCAAATGAGCATAGAGGACCTTGCATGAGTGCCGAAGATTTGACCTTTACGAGATGATGGACTATAGGGAAGCTAGATCTATGGATTGGAGGAACAGATCTGACCTCAGGAGGTCAGATGGATGTTGTCATGGGAGCAACTGTCCGAGTCCATATGAAGACTTGACGAGTCAAGTCGGGGTTGCCCCACGATTCGTTGCCGAGTAACTCGATGAGTGAAGAGGGAACTCGTTGTGTTTGAGAGGTTTAAAAGGATTCAGAGAACCCGCATGGACTCGCCGAGTCACTCGTATGAACTCGATGAGTCGGGTCAAAGTTTAACAGTTGACTTTTAGGGTTTGGTCAACAATGGGGCCTTTGTGTCAAGAGAGGGGTAAAATGGTCTTTTACCCTTTTGAGGGTGCCAAGAGAGGGTTGAGTCTAGTCTCGAGGATTATATTTATGAGAGTATTTACTTTATCTGATTAGGCGGAGGATAGACCATATTTCTACCGAGTCAGAGATTTACCGAGACATCCGAGCTGAGTCTTCTCACTATACGTTACCTAGAGTGGTATTTATGTGTTGATCGGAGGGTCTTATGTGCTATGTATGAGATTATGTGCTATATGATATATATGTTGTTATATGAATGTATAGAACGGACCGGATGGTCCAGCAATACAGACCGGACCAGAGGGTCCAACGATACAGATCGGGCCAAAGGGCCCAACGAGCTATGACCGGACCAGAGGGTCCAATGAGCTACGGGACTGGAGGGTCCCGCTGAGACACATCGACCGGAAGGTCGTACTGTAGCCTCGAGTGGCGTATGTGTCGTATGCGGTATTTTGGGGAACTCACTATGCATTTATGCTTATAGTTTTTGTGTTATGTGTTTCAGGTACTAGCGAGGACCGTGGGAAGGCGCTGGCGTGAACCGTACACACATAGTGGATATTTGTCTATGATCTTGGGGATATGTTTTGAGTAATAACAATTGTGAAATACTCCTTTGAGAATGTTTTTATATGTAATTGTGGTTGTTGAAATATAAAAATTTTGTTTTGAAAGTTACGTTGTTACAAGATTGCTCACGGATTTGTAACACTGAAGAAATTGAAGTGCCACTGGAAGAATTAATGGTGGTAAGCAGTGAAGATGAATCTTCAACCTACACAGAGGCTAGTCGCAAGAAGGAGTGGGTACAGGCGATGGAAGCTGAAATAGCCTCGATTGAAAGAAATAATAATTGGAGTCTAGTTGAATAACTAAGGAATCAGAAGCCAGTTGGTTTGAAGTGGGCCTTCAAAGTAAAACGTGACCCGACTAGAAGAATTGTGAAGCACAAAGCTAGGATCGTGGAAACAGGCTAAATGTAGAAGTATGGAATCAACTTTTATGAGGTATTTGTGCCTGTTGCTAGAATTAAAATTGTTCGTGTTATTCTTGATCTTGCTGGTTCAAATGGCTGGGGTGTTCATCACCTTGATGTGAAATCAACATTCTTGAACGGGAAGTTAAAAGAAGAGGTGTATGTCACACAACCAGAAGGATTTGAGAAGAAAGGTGAAGGAAACAAGGTCTATAAACTGTCAAAGGCACTTTATGGGCTAAAACAAGCGCCCAAGGCATGGAACTCGTGTCTGGATTCGTACTTGAAAAGTCTTGGATTCAAAAGGTGCCCCCAGGAGTACTCTGTGTACACTAGGATGAAGAATGGAAACACTCTAATCATTGGAGTTTACGTAAATGACCTGTTGGTGCTGTTGGTGATTGGAAGCTCCACTGCTGATGTAAAAGAGTTCAAGATGGAGATGAATGCATCAAAATGAGTGATCTTGGTCTCCTAACCTACGACCTGGGAATTGAGGTAAACCAACACAAAAACTCTATTTTGTTGAAACAAGAAGCATATGCTAGAAACCTTCTAGCAAAGAGTCGTATGCTTGAGTGTAATTCCACCAAAAGTTCCATGGAACACAAGATACAGCTGACCAACGAAGGAGATGGAGAGTTGGTCAACCCCACTAAGTACAGGAGTATAGTGGGTAGACTCAGGTACTTGACCGATACCCATCCATACTTGGCTTTTGAAGTTGGACTAGTGAGTCGTTTCATGGAGAGACCTACCGTGGTTCATCTTCAGGTTGCGCAAGGGATTCTTAGGTATATAAAGGGTACCTTAGACCATGTGACAACCCGAAACTTCCATCCTATGTAATTGATCCGTGTATCGGTATTAAAACTTGAATTCATCATCTTTTAACGAATTTTATGGGTCCATATGGGTTATCTAGACTTAGTATAATCTAGATATGAGTCTTGGGAAGGGTTAGAAAGTGTTTAGCATCGCAAAATTGGCTCAAACACACCAAAGAAGGTATGTGCGGCCACACACCTGTGTGTGCGGCCAGCTAGCCACACACCCAACCGCAAACACACTCCAGCCTCACACCCAACCCTATATATTGAGAAGACCCCCTTCATTGACTCTTTTCTTCTCTTGAATGCACCATCTCTCTCTCTCTCTCTCTAAAATCATCAACCAATAACACTTTGAAGGCCTCATAATCGTGAATTACTTCATCATCTAGTTGGTTATAGTGGTAAACATTTGAATATAAGCTTAATACTCATAATGTTCATCATGTTCTTCATCCTTTGAAGGTGTACGGCCGCACACCTTCATATGGTGGCCGCACACATTCAAAACTCCCCTTAGTGAAGAGAAAACACTTCAAAAATTGTCTTTTGGGCTCAAACAAGGAGTGTACGGCCGCACACTCCTGTGTATGGCCGCACACACACCCTATATGGTCGTACACTCTTGTGCGTAGCCTCACACATAAGTCTGGCCACAAACCCTAGCCGCACACTCACTTGCATGGTCATACACTCACTCTAATGCCCATATTTGGCCCTAAACTTGTAAAGATCACTAAGTATGAATCATGGGACACTTAGTCTTAGTAATACCAAGTCTTTACCATTATGTTTTGTCATGAAACACCCTAGCTCTAACTCACATATGTGCCATCATATGTATAATAGGGACTACTTGCGTTCAGGGCATTCGTTGACACTCAACACTCATATCGATCACACTCGAACCCTACTTTAAATAGTGAGTTCATACCCCTACACCTTTTTCCGTGTTTTTCATGGTTTCCGGGGGGGGGGGGGGGGGTGGGGGATTACAAGCAAAAGTACAAGGGAACTTGTACTCAAAGCTTATTATTTCGTATGAAATGTTTACGTGATCTGTATGTTTTTTACACTGAAACACATTTTACCAACCAACTTAATTGTGGATTTGGTTTTCAAAACTAAAACAAGGATACTTGTGAAATTTATTGTAAAATGTTATATTTTATATTTCACAAGGGATTTATGACATTCATAAAACACATTTTCTATATTATTACTTGTAAGTTTGTTATACTTATGGTTATGGACACGTCCTTGGTAACACTCCACGGGTACGAGAGTGTAGGACTACCCGTGTAACCAAAATCTCCTAGAGGGAGAACGTGACTTCTGTGTATAGATCTATACGGGACTGACTACCGCACACCTCGCTGCTAGCTACAGCCGGACCGACAGGTCTACGGGTGGCAAAGTCATAAATCGATACTGGCCCCGTTACATGCCGTATCTAGTTTATCGTATGGTTATAGAACTCGCAACTTAGATAATGGAGATTTACTTTAGTAATAATGAACCTAATAAACTAACCTCAAAGTAATACCTATTTTGATTACTAGAGGATATTTGTAATACACTTAGGAATAGTTCACTACTTACTTATTAGTTTTATATACGTGTTAAAACTAATGTACTTCATCGAGTGTAACCGAGCATTCAATGAAACTGCACCTAATAATACAAGTATGGTAGATACTTGTACACTTCATTCCGAATCGATAACCAAACATTAACTTTTAAGGAAAATAAGGGTTTTTCCTGGGATAACTTAACTTTTCATAATGAAGCTGTTTAACAAACTGATAACTAAACTCCTTTCATAAGAAAATATGGGATTTTCTTGGGGAAACAACTTTTCATAAAACTAAAGGAACATTTTTCTTTCACCAGAAACAAATCACTTATGAACTAACCAACTTTATGCTGATATTTTTAAAACTGCTTGTATTCTCAGGTTCTCATTAGACAGGTATCCCGTTTACTTTTGGAGAAGACGGAGCGTATAAAAGTCTCGTCTGCTCTATTGTTTACATGTCGTACATTTAAAAACATGTATTACTATGTTTTCAAACATATGTAAATAATCCTATGTAATGTAATGGTTGTGTTTACTATGCTTACTATGTACATTGTTTGTGATACTACGCATGACGTCATCCACCCCGGAACGTTTCCGCCGTCGGTTTCGGGGTGTGATAGATTGGTATCAAACCCCTTGTTTATAGTGAACTAAGTATACCGAACCTTACATGGTATATAACTGTAAACACAAAGGGGCCTAAGTGCTCTAAATTAAAAGTATACTTTAAAATACAAGTATTTTTCAAAAACTATACTAGAATACCTAAATTATAGGAATCGTAACCACAACTAGAACAAAACATAACTAATTGGGTGTTGGGCACTACGGTTAAACCTGGGTAGTTATGTAGTCATGTCTAGGGTCAATATAGCCTAATCAACTATATTCATTCGAGACACGACCAACATGTGCTTGGGAGTGACTGTGGTGCACATCAAGCCTAAAACTTACTAGATATCCAAACATCAGGTCATCATCGCAACAAAACATAAAATACTATGGGAGTATTTTCTAGAGTCAAATTCGTTTTAGAAATCCTCATTTAAGTGTTGCTACTCATTCCCTTTAGCGTTAATTCTCTTGCTTTAGTAGTTTTCCTTTATGTCATCGCATAGTAGAACACTCTATCTGCCATAATGAGATATCTATTGTTTCATATCTCTTGATTTAATCAAGAGGACATACCATCCACTCTTTCCTGATCATTTAGATCAAGATGCCTCCAAGAAAGAGACCCAGCTCAAAGAACAACAAACCTTCGCCACCACCTCCTCCTCTATTTGATCCGGTTATGTTTCAGGCAGCTGTTACTGCCGCAGTGGCAGCTGCCATGTCTCAAATGAACCCTGGCGGCTCCTGTGGGCCAGGAGGTGGTACTCAATCTCAAAACCAGGAAGGTGGTCAGGGACACCGGAAGGAGTGTTCCTACAAAGATTTCATGAACGCGAAACCCACATCTTTCAATGGCACTGGAGGTGTTATTGCTCTGACTCGATGGTTCAAAAAGATCGAGTCTATTTTCAAAATCAGTTCCTGTTCAGAAGCTGATAAGGTGAAGTTCGCTGCCTGCACCTTCACCGAAAAAGCCTTGACTTGGTGGAATGGCCGAGTCAAATCCCTCACCTTACTAGTAGCCAATGTTATGGGTTGGGAGAGCATGAAGGAGCATCTGTTTGCTGAGTACTGCCCGCGGGGCGAGATGCAGAAATTAGAACATGAACTCTGGAACCTAAAGATTAGGGGTTCCAATATTGCTTCTTACACTTCTAGTTTTGAACACCTAGTGCTCCTCTGTCCGGGAATGGTCACCCCGGAAAGCAAAAATATTGACAAATTCATTTGGGGGCTGACCCAACCAACCAAGGGAAATGTTTTGGCTGCGAAGCTAGACACCTTTGACAGCGCAAAATTCCTGGTGCAAACTCTGATTGACCATGGAGACGATCTCGATGAAGTGGCCACCACTCCTGAGCGGTAAAAAGGAGTGGTGAGAAAACAAAGTTTTGGAGACAGAAGAAGGGTCGGTCTTCACAGGAACCCTCAAAGAAGTAGCAAACTGTGGCAGTCCACGCTACTACCACCCCTGTTGCTATTCCTGCTACTCAAGCACCTACCGGTAGATATGCTGGTACCCTTTCTCGGTGCGACAAGTGCAACTACCATCATCTCACTTCCGGCCCATGCCATGAGATGACCTGCAACAATTGTGGTATTAAAGGGAATACGATTCGATTTTGCAAGGCGCCAGCCCAACCAACCAATCAAGCTTATAGAGCAGGTGTCAGTCAGGCCTGCTACAGTTGCGGCGAGGTCGGTCATTACAAGAGAAACTGCCCCAAGGCAGCAACAACTGGTAACACTGGGAGGATTCTAACTATGGGCTAAGAGGAGGCAGTCGCCAATCCCACCGTTGTCATGGGTACGTTCCTTCTCGACAACTCCTATGCATGCATCATTTTCGATTCTGGTGCTGAAAGAAGTTTTGTTAGCCATTCATTCAAACATCTCCTTAAACCTAATCCTCAATCGCTAACCGAAGCATTTACCGTCGATAAGGCTAACGGTGAGAAAGAAAACGCTAACGATATATTCATAGGCTGCACCCTTACACTCAACGAACATTATTTTCCCATTGATCTTATGCCAATCTCCATAAAAAGCTTCGATGTTATCATTGGCGTGGATTGGTTGAGCCCCAATCACGCTGATATCTTTAGTTACGAAAAAAGCTATCCGTCTCAATCTCCCTTCTGGTCAAACCCTCATGACCTAAGGTGATAAACTCAGTTCCAATCTTCGCATCATTTTCTGCATCGAAGCTCAAAAGCTTCTGCGAAAGGAGTGCCATGAATTTCTAGCCCATGTGATAAATGAGAAACAGGAAGTTAAAGGCCTCGAGAGCATCCCTGTGGTCTGCAACTTTTCTGATGTATTTCCCGAATAGCTCCCGGGATTTCCTCCCGAACGACAAGTTGAATTTCGCGTCGACCTAATCCCCGAAGCTACCCTCGTAGCCAAGTCTCCATATCGCTTAGCGCCAACAGAAATGCAAGCGTTATCCAGTCAGCTTAATGAGCTACTCAGTAAAGGGTTCATCAGACCGAGTTCCTCACCCTGGGGAGCCCCGTTATTATTTGTGAAGAAGAAAGATGGATCCTTTCGGATGTGTATAGACTACCGCGAATTGAACAAGCTAACCATCAAGAACCGTTATCCTCTTCCTCGAATAGATGACCTTTTTGATCAAATCCAAGGAGCTAACTACTTCTCAAAGATAGACCTTAGATCAGGGTACCATCAGCTATGTGTTCATGAGAGTGATGTTTCCAAGACAGCATTTAGGACTCGATATGGTCACTACGAGTTTGTAGTGATGCCCTTTGGTCTAACTAACGCACTGGCAGTGTTCATGGACCTGATGAACCGGGTGTGTCGCCCCTTTCTGGACAAGTTCGTTATCGTTTTCATTGACGACATATTTGTCTATTCCAGAAGCGAAGAAGATCACAAACAAGACTTGAGAATAGTGTTGGAAATGCTTAGATCGGAGAAACTGTTTGCGAAATTCTCCAAGTGCGAATTTTGGATTCGGAAGGTAACTTTCCTTGGCCACGTAGTAAGCGAGGAGAGTATACATGTGGACCCTTCCAAAATCAAAGCGATAGAGAATTGGTCGGCACCGAAGACACCCACATAAATCCGACAATTCTTGGGTCTCGCCGGCTATTACCGTAGATTCATCCAAAAAATTTCAAGAATTGCCAAACCCTTAACTACTATGACACAGAAAGGTGTACCCTTTTGTTGGAGAGAAAAGCAAGACATTGCATTCCAAAAGTTTTAGCGAGCCTTGTGCAACGCACCTATCATGTCCCTGCCCGAAGGGATGGAGGACTTCATTGTCTACTGTGATGCGTCCAATCAGGGCTTAGGTTGTGAGCTTATGTAGAGGGGAAAGGTCATTGCTTATGCCTCGAGACAATTGAAGGCACACGAAGTTAACTATACAAATCACGACCTAGAGTTAGGAGCAGTGGTCTTCGCACTGAAGATTTGGAGACATTATCTCTACGGAACCAAGTGCACGATCTTCACTGACCATAAAAGCCTGAAACACATCTTCGATCAGAAGGACTTAAACATGAGACAACGGTGATGGGTAGAGTTTCTCAGTGACTATGAGTGCGAAATCCGCTACCATCCCGGCATAGCCAATGTGGTGGCAGATGCCCTTAGCCGAAAGGAAAGTTCAAGCCGCAAGGTGAAGACGTTAACAATAACCATCCATTCCCACTTATCCACACAAATCCGAGAGGCTTAGTTAGAAGCCCTAAAACCAGAGAACGTGTCAAACGAAACCTTGAGGGGAATGGATAAGAATCTTGAGATCAGAGGTGACGGAGTCTATTGTTTCATGGATCGGATATGGACCCCAAAGTTTGGAGGTTTCAGAGAGGTTGTCATGAACGAAGCCAACAAGACTAGATACTCTGTACACCTGGGCTCGGATAAGATGTACTTGGATCTCAAGAAGCTGTACTGGTGGCCAAACATGAAAGCCGAAATTGCTACCTTCGTGGGCAAGTTCCTGATTTGCGCCAAGGTAAAGGTCGAATATCAGAAACCCTCGGGTCTACTCCAGCAGCCCGAGATACCTGAGTGGAAATGGGAGATGATTTCTATGGATTTCATTACCAAATTACCCAAATCTCCGAGTGGGTACGATACCATTTGGTTAATTGTCGATTGATTGACAAAATCCGCTCATTTCCTGCCGGTAAAAGAAATGTTCAAGATGGAAAGACTCACGCAAATCTACATTCAAGAGACAGTCAGACTGCACGGTGTGCCTGTGTCCATTATCTCCGATATAGATAGCAGGTTTACCTCGAGATTTTGGCAGTCCCTACACAAGGCTCTTGGAACAAAGCTAGACATGAGCACGGCTTATCATCCTCAGACAGAGGGGCAGAGTGAGAGAACCATCCAGACCTTGGAAGACATGTTGAGAGCATGTGTCATCGATTTCGGCAAGTCTTGGGACACCCATTTACCCTTGATCGAGTTCTTGTATAACAATAGTTACCACACCAGTATCAAGGTTGCCTCGTTCGAAGCCCTCTACGGTCGAAAGTACGGATCCCCTATGTGTTGGGATGAAGTAGGGGACACGCAGCTAGCTAAGAGTCGAGTCCCCGACAATTCTCTCACTGGTCCTAAAATCATCCGTGAAACTACCAAAAAGATCATCCAAATCCGAGACCGATTGAAAGCCTCTAGAGACAGACAGAAGAGCTACGCCGATAAACGACGAAAGCCTTTGGAATTCCAGGTTGGAGATTGTGTCCTGTTGAAGGTCTCGCCCTGGAGAGGCATGATACATTTTGGAAAGCACGGAAAACTGAACTTATGGTATATAGGACCTTTCGAGATCCTCGCTAGGATCGGTCTTGTGGCCTACAAACTCCGATTACCCCAAGAGCTTAGCAACATCCATCCTGTATTCCACGTCTCTAATCTTAAGAAGTGCCTATCCGATGAAACCATTATGATCCCTCTTGACGAGATCGAAATCAATGAAAACTTGAACTTCATGGAAGAACCAAATCATGGATCGGAAGGTCAAGTGTACGAAACAAAGCCGCATCCCGATAGTGAAAGTTCGCTGGAATGCCAAGCGACGTCCGGAATTCACTTAGGAGCATGATGACTCAATGAGATAGAAGTACCCTCACCTTTTCTAAAATCCATGAATTGTATTCGTATTCCTGAATTTCGAGACGAAATTCCCTCTAACGGGGGAATGATGTGACAACCCGAAACTTCCATCCTATTTAATTGATTTGTGTATCGATATTAAAACATGAATTCATCAACTTTTAACAAATTTTGTGGGTCCATATGGGTGCTCGAGACTTAGTATAATCTAGATATGAGTCTTGGGAAGGGTTAGAAAGTGTTTAGCATCGCAAAATCGGGTCAAAACACCAAAGAAGGTGTGTGCGGCCAGCCAGCCACACACCCAACCACAAACACCCTCCAGCCTCACACCCAACCCTATACTTTGAGAAGACCCACTTCATTCACTCTTTTCTTCTCTTGAATGCACAATCTCTCTCTCTCTACTTTCTCTCTCTAAAATCATCAACTAAGAACACTTTGAAGGCCTCATAAGCGTGAACTACTCCATCATCTAGTTGGTTATAGTACTAAACACTTGAATCTAAGCTTAAAACTCATAATGTTCATCATGTTCTTCGTCCCTTGAAGGTGTATGGCCGCACAACTTCATATGGTGGCCGCACACATTCAAAACTCCCCTTAGTGTAGAGAAAACACTTCAAAAATTGACTTTTGGGCTCAAACAAGGACTGTATGGCCACACACTCCTGTGTACGGCCGCACACACACCCTATATGGCCGTACACTCTTGTGTACAACCTCACACACAAGTCTGGCCACAAACCCTAGCCGCACACTCACTTGCATGTCCATACACTCACTCTAATGCCTATATTTTGCCCTAAACTTGTAAAGATTACTAAGTATGAATCATGGGACACTTAGTCTTAGTAATACCAAGTCTTTAGAGTGACTTCCCATCATGTTTTGTCATGAAACACCCTAGCTCTAAATAACATATGTGCCGTCATATGTATAATAGGGAACCCTTGCGTTCAGGGCATTCGTTGACACTCAACACTCATATCGATCACACTCGAACCCTACGTTAAACAGTGAATGCATACCCCTACACATTTTTTTTGTGTTTTTCATGTTTTCAGGGGGGGGGGGATACAAGCAAAAGTACAAGGGAACTTGTACTCAAAGCTTAATATTTCGTACAAAATGTTTACATGATCTGTATGTTTTTTACACCGAAACTCATTTTACCAACCAACTTAACTGTGGATTTGGTTTTCAAAATAAAACAAGGATACTTGTGAAACTTATTTTAAAATGTTTTATTTTATATTTCACAAGGGATTTATGACATTCATAAAACACATTTTCCATATTATTACTTGTAAGTTCGTTATTCTTATGGTTGGAGACACGTTATTGGTAACACTCCACGGGTACGATAGTGTAAGACTACCCATGTAACCAGAATCTCCTGGAGGGAGAACGTGACTTCTGTGTATAGATCTATACGGGACTGACTACCCCGCACCTCGCTGCTAGCTACATCCGGACCGACAGGTCTACGGGTGACAAAGTCGTAAATCGATACTGGCCTCGTTACGTGCCGTATCTAGTTTATCATATGGTTATAGAACTCGCAACTTAGATAATGGGGATTTACTTTAGTAATAATGAACCTAGTGAACTAACCTCAAAGTAATACCTGTTTTGATTACTAGAGGGTATTTGTAATACCCTTAGGAATAGTTCATTGCTTACTTATTAGTTTTATATACGTGTTAAAACTAATGTACTTCACCGAGTGTAATCAAGTTTTCAATGAAACTGCGCCTAACAATACAAGTATGGTAGATACTTGTACACTTCATTCCGAATCGATAACCAAACATTAACTTTTAGGGAAAATAAGGGTTTTTCCTAGGATAACTTAAGTTTTCATAATGAGGTTTTTTAACAAACTAATAACTAAACTCCTTTCATAAGAAAATATGATATTTTCTTGGGGAAACAACTTTTCATAAAACTAAAGGAACATTTTTCTTTCACCAGAAACAAACCGCTTATGAACTCACCAGCTTTATGCTGAAATTTTTAAAACTGCTTGTATTCTCAGGTTCTCGTTAGACAGGTATCTCGTTTACTTTTGGAGAAGACGGAGCATATTGAAGTCTCGTCTGTTGTTTTGTTTACATGTCGTATATTTAAAAACTTGTATTACTATGTTTTCAAACATATGTAAATAATCCTATGTAATGTAATGGTTATGTTTACTATGCTTCCTATGTACATTGGTTGTGATACTACGCATGACGTCATCCACCCCAGAATGTTTCTGCCGTCGGTTTCGGGGTGTGACAAAGGACTTGGAAGACAGAAGAAGTACAGGAGGCATGATGTTTTATGTCAATGGAAATTTGGTTTCTTGGTCATCACAAAAGAAAAGATGTGTAGCTTTATCTTCATGTGAGGCTGAATTTATGGCAGCCACTATGACTGCATGCCAAGGCATTTGGCTGCATAGACTCTTTTCATTAATAACAGGTCAAAATATCCCACCCGTGGCAATGTATGTGGACAAAAAGTCAGCACTAGAACTAATGAAGAACCCTGTTTTTCATGGAAGAAGCAAGCACATAGACATAAGATTTCACTTTATCAGGGAGTGTGTGGAGAATGGAGAAATCATAGCCACATGGACTATGATTGTTCTTTCAAACTAATAGATCTAGCACCAAGAGTGAACATGTACATTGTAATTGATCTTCGTTGGTCTATATCCTAGACATAAAGAGATATCCATTTGACAACATTACATTGTCCTCTCCCAGGGGTTTCTATGTATCTATTACCTATGTCATGATGTACAAATAATTAGGACTTACCTATATCATAACATAATATACATCAAAGACCTAATGATATTCAAATATGTATTTGTGTCATGTAAGAAACATCAATCTCACTAGTTGGAATTAAGGCTAATAATAGCCTCAAATGAGTTGCAAATTAAAGGGTGTGGTGACTTATTTTGCTTCATACATGTTAAAATGGTGTCGAAAACTTTTTCAATGTACCCTTTCCGAGAAAAATATAAAATCATTGTGGTCCTTTCTTGCATAATTTCTATCACCAAAATCTTATTAATCCCCATTATATATTTCACTACACTATAACCTCATCGTGACACTCCTTTTATTTACTTAGTCATCATATTTGCACTTTTTTTGCTTATGACTAGATAGATAAATCTAATCTTTTATACCATTGTATCAGAGATTTCTTGAATCCATACATATTTCTTTAACTTAAATGTGTACTCCTCCTTAGTAGAACAATGAAACCCACAGGTTGTTGCATCAATATTTCTTCCATAAGCACATCATTTATGAATAATGTAGTTACATCAAGATGCTCTACTTCATAGTCATTAGAAGCAACTAATCCTAATAATGCATGTCCAGATATATGTTTGTCAGCAGGATAATAGATTTTAGTGTAATACCTTTTTTGGATCTAACCATAACTTTTATCTACCTACAAGTCTTATATCTAATCTTCTTAATAAAGTATCTCTTTTATCTTGTAAAACCATTTACACTTCACCTTCTTTCCTTTAGGAGAAAAGACTAAATTATGATCTATTTTCTAGAAATACTCCATTTCACCATATATGAAAACCATTCATTCAATCATGTATGTATATTTGATAGACTCATTATAGAGAATATGTTCTAAGAATAACTCAATTTCATTTGTAATAATAAGAGAATATGCAACAAAATTTTCTTAAGTATACCTTTTATAAGGTGCAATTAGCATGCTAGATCTATCTCTCGAGGGTAGGAGTCATGTGATAGGGTTAGGAGTCATTTAATCTCCCTTCGTACTAGTTTTCCATTTTCAACACATGCATATGTCATATATGCAAAAATTCTTTTTTGCCTTAGGTAGTCGACAACCTTTCCAGACCATAGCTTAACAAGAATATGTTTTTTCTATTGCCAATGGAGGGGACCATTTGATTACGTATCAAGTTGTAGAAGTTTCCTCTGCCCAAAAACACTTTAGAACTTGGAGTTAGAGAGCATGTTCTGGATTTTCTCCATTATTTGTCTGTGACACTCAGTTGGAGTGTATGTTTCACCAAATCTATGATGAGTAATACCTTCCTTTCAGTAATATACGTTGAATTCTTTTGAATAGAGCTTCATTATGTTATACACGGGAGAATACTTAGCTTTCATACTAATTTTCTAGTCAACTAATATATTTTAATCCATAAAATTCGGAAAGTCTTCTCCCTTGTGCTTCAAGAACGAGGACTCGACTTTTCTTGAGAAGCCATTAATGATAGTGTGCATATGAGAAGCTTGTTCAATTAATTTTAACCTGATATTAAACAATATGATGGTTAGTAATATGAACTAATAACGAATTATTTAAGAATGACTAATGAATATAATATATATATATATATATATATGTATATATATATATATATATATATATATATATATATATATATATATATATATCACATTAAATATCCAAAACACTTTCACAAACAACCAATGATTAATATTGGGGATTAAACATTCAGATGTCGCAAGCTAATAAATTCAATTATGATTATTATTGTTACCAAGTTTCATTTGGAAATCAGAATGATCCTTCATGATATTATAAGAAAATTGTAGAAGTAGATTGTCCTGTTATTGAACAAATATAAATGCAAATCAATAAAGTAACACTGACGTGTTTGAAGTTGATCTAGATTGTAGAAACTTGCACGGATCAAACTTGTGTCCTTAAAGGTTTTTACTTCACATCTATTGGTTGTAAGCAATAGAGTAAAATCCTAGGATTTAATGGAGATTTATTGATTTTCGAACAAGTATGTGAAAAATAAACGCAAAGTGACAACTCAGAATCCAGAAGAAATCACCAAGAGAGAGAGAGAGAGAGTTTTGAATTTCTTGCGTCGAATATGGCTCCTATGAAGCGGTATTTATATTTGCAAAAACCCTAAAAGGCAGCAACAAACTCTCATATGCATGCCCTTAAAAACCCTAGGGTGACGCCTTGCTCTCTAAGAAAGTCATTTTTTGGGCCTTCTAGAATATTCTCACCTGAATCTTGGTGCGAGCCTACTGTCGCAATGCGATTTCCACGAACCCGATTCGGTCAAACTCAACCGATCCCGAACCTGCTAAAATTAAAAGCTCCTAAACTCCTAGCAATCGATGTGTTGTGTGAAGTGCCAAGGGCACCTAAATCGTGCCATTTTACACATTCGCGTTATCGGCTAGGCTACAATCATGTGTATGCTTGGACCATCTCTTGATCCACTTCAACCTTTGAAGACCTATCAAGACAAAATCATTATAAACCAACTAAAACGATCATAGTGACTTGATAAACCAAATAATCTATCTCTAAGAATATACGCAACCAATTAAAATGATAATGATTCAAGCATAAATTGATTGTAGCTTTTTGCATGTCCATTTTGGACATTTTAGATATTCAAGCTAATCCAAACATTTTAAAAATGATAGCTTATATCTTTTCACCATCACATAAACTAATTCAAACACTTTTTAAAAAACTCATTTTTTTCATCAAATAAGCTAATCAATGCTTTTACAAAACAAATTTGTATTAAGTTAAATAAGAGTATCTCTAATGGAAGGTGTTTTATAGCTTAGGGTTTTTGTCATAGAGACCCAACTATCTTTTATATCAGCTTTTAAAAAGATCATTTTTGTTTTCTTTGCCCTTTATGGAACCCCTAACTCGAAAATTATGTGTTTAATGAGCCACTAACATAAAATGTGACCTACGATTACTAGTTATCTATATGTGACGGTGTAAAGGTGGACAATGTTTTCCATGCATATACACAATTGGCTGGTGACTCATCAGCTTCATTAGTAAGTTATTATGTGTGACATAAATGAAGACAACATCATCAAGATCATTTCCTATTTATAACAATTCTTTGTCTACTCTCGAACCCTTAAGAATCGATTCATCTTCGATGGTATACTCATCCGGATCACAAAGCTTTGAGAACCAAATTGTTGTAGTTACTAGGAATCGTGATAACAACTTGTGTAATTATCGTCATCCAAATCTTAGTGTAGAAAGGATGTCAATGTCTGATAAGAATCCAACTCATAGATTTTGTAACTGTGTTGACTTTTTGGTAAGCATCATCTTCTTTAGTCGTGTTGTTTACTATGTGGAATTAGAGGTTATGAAGCAATGGCGATAATGTTGAATTTAGGGTTTACTGTTGTCGATAAAGTCGTATTTTTCACCCGAAATCAATAATCTTTATCGATAATAGAAATGAGGTTGTTGTGCTCCGTGTAACTAGATATCTGTTTGGTATGTTTGTGTCACATCCCAAAAATACACGCCAAAAACTTCGTTTTCAAAATCATTTATCAAACATAGATATCAATGCCATAGTGTAAAACCATAAAACATGTATCTCGAAAACTCATAAAATCTGATAAACATATAACAGTCTCATAAAAAATATCAGAGTAAACTCCCAGGCTAATCAACTGGGGTGTGTGACATGCCATCAGCTCGAGACCTTCCCTTTGCTAGCTAAAGTACCTGAAACCAAAAATGAAACTGTAAGCACAAAGCTTAGTGAGCTCCCCCAAACTATCACATACCATACAAAGCACATATATCAAATAAAATAACTCTGGGACTATTCCTACTGCATCGGGACGAATCTCGACATCGGCTTACCCGACATCGGACTCATGTCCGGCATCGGGCTCACCCCGGCATCCGGCCGCACAGGGCATCGGGCTCACTCCGGCATCGGGCTTACCTCGACACATACATAACATAATCACATAATCTGCATCGGGCTTGCCCTGAAATTGGACTGAAGCCCGGAACAACAACATCTAACACGTAACTAGCATACATCGGGCTTACCCCGAAATACATAATATACAGCATAATGACTAACATACATCGGTCTTGCCCCGACATCGGGCTTACCCCGGAACACACATCATGTAACATATTCATATCTACTACATCGTGCTTGCCCGACATCGAACCGGAGTCCGGAACACATAGCACATAACACATAACATGCACGAATCACAAAGACATCAAGCATACATAACTACTTCTCAGGACCGCCCCGGCATCGGACCGAAGTCCAGAAACATATAAATTGCATTGGGCTAACCCCAACATACATTGCTACTTAAACGGGCCGGCCTTGGTTCCTTAGACCCGCTCCTACTGGAGGAAAACTCACCTTGTGTGACTGACTGCTGCAACTCTTGGTGAAAAATCTCTATCTGCTGCTCCGGCGACTCTCCGGCTATAATTTCCATAAAGACACTTAGTAAGAAACTGATAACTGATCTTAGGGTGAAAAGACTATTTTACCCTTGGACAAAGTCAGTAACTTGGTCAAATTCAACATCCAGTTGACCGGACTTGCCGAGTTGGGCCGCCAACTCGTCGAGTCCCTATTCTTTCATCTGCCCCAACCCGGCTCTACTTGTTGAGTTCTCCTTCTATAACAACATCGAGTCAACCTTCAACTGACTCACCGAGTTGTATGAACAACTCGTTGAGCTCACCTTCATCATATGAACATGACCAGTCTATGATTGGCCGAGTTGTGAGAACAACTCGTCGAGTCTGTTCTTATGGGTAGGGAGATTTCATTGGACTCGCCGAGTATCCAAGAAAGACTCATTGAGTCACCTAATGTCCAATTATGAAACTCGACTTCTGATGTGCAACTCCTATCCAAATGGTAGATCTGGGCTTCTTCACTTGATATCTCACGTAAAGTCATGAACTTTACGTTCATGTATGGGACTATAACGCTCAAAGGACCAAAAATTGGGTTTATTTCAAACATGGGGTTCTCATGGCCATAAAGATGGTACCTTTATGCCATGAGAACCCTCCAAGGTTCCAGATCTAAAGATGTGTCAACTTGGGATGTCCAAGTCTCAAGAATCAAGCTCCTAGGTCCAAAACTCCATAAACTAACCATAAGG
The DNA here is from genome assembly GCF_002870075.4 of Lactuca sativa. Taxonomy (NCBI): domain Eukaryota; kingdom Viridiplantae; phylum Streptophyta; class Magnoliopsida; order Asterales; family Asteraceae; genus Lactuca; species Lactuca sativa. Next base: position 193,105,053 of record NC_056629.2, read on the forward strand.
AAATCTAATAACCATGAGTCAAGAGTTAAGCTTTATTACCAAAAAGTGGACAGAAGATCATGATGTTTCTGGATCTGTAACCCTCCCTTGAAGCCTTCACTCTTCTCCTTCTTTACACTAGCCCCAAATACACAAGATTACTCAAAAGGGCACTAAATAGCTCAAAGATGTTCACAACTGCTTAGGGTTTTGGGGACAGAGCTTAGGGGTGATGGAGGCTGGGGTGGAAGCCTCATAAGGTGTTTAAATAGGGTGCAAACCCTCCAGTCTAGGGTTTTGCCCAGACAGCTCCTACTCGCCAATTCGGTCTCCCGACTCGTCGTGTAGGTCACTTAATCCCCCAATCCAGAGTTGATCCTACTCGATGAGTTGAGCCCCCAACTCGCTGAGTCTAAGAGCAAAATATGTAACTTGACTTGAATTAAAACGTACCTGAGACCGGGTGTTACAATTTGTTTGATTGTAGGTGGAGATGGCAAATGAAAAGTGTAAATACTTTAAGTGGATCGATTGTGAGCAGACACCACACTATAAGAATGCATTCAACAATGTCAAGTATGAGCTGCAACTAATGAAAGAAATTAGTTACCCTGCAAGACTGAAGATAATGATAGTTATGCTGGAGAAATTGAATGTTGAAACCATTACTGCCAAAAGCCATTGTTGATGCTGACTTTGCCATGGCAGTTTAAGAAAACAAACAATTGAGGGGTGAATTGAAGGTGGCGAGGATGAAATTAATGGTTGCTATGATGTTCCTTGTGCTTCTTGTTGCTTTGTTGATGATTAGAAAGCTAATTGATGGGGGTGGTTCATGGTAATTTGTGGTTTTTGGTGGTTTAGATGCTCTCCCTTTTTGTAAACATAGGTTAGGGATAGGGATAGTTATTGTGGTTTTTGGTAGTTTGGATACTGATTAGTATTTGTAGGGATGAAAATGCCCTTGTATAGTAAATGCCCCTTCATTTTAACATATTTTTGTATGTACATGTACTATTATATTATGGAAACAAGCTTCTTTTTGTTACTATAGTTTTGTTCTAGTACATTGTCGTGTTAAGTGCATAGATACTTTCTACATACTCTAATGGGTAACCTTATTCTAATTCACATGGGTACACCAGACAAACATAAAAGATATTAGTTATTGTATTCAATTGTGGACCACATAAAAAACTGGACATAAGGGATCCACCACATGTCCGGATTGAAAGTGATTGGGAGTAGTGTACAATATTGAACATTGACCAAAACAATTGAATACTACTAAAATAAAGTACCATTCAAGGTTCTTAGAACAATAAGTCATAAATACAAAATACATATGTTGCATCCATATGAATAATTAAAGGTTCAGAAGACACAAATGTTCCCCATGCAGCAACAACATAAACTAGTACATAACATAAAGTTTCAAAAGACAACAGATGGTCCCATTCAATCACTTAATCTAAATCCACTGCATTTGTTATTGAGCTTGCTTCACCATTTTTTTCCATAAACTACTTTTGCAAGTTTAGTCTTCAAAATTCCCTCAGAAGGCTTTCTTTTTCTAACAGTACCACCTATGCCTCTTGCGTTAACTAATAATTAGGGCTGGAAAATATGTACCACGGAAAACCAACCAACATGTTACCAACCGAGCCAAGAATATTGGTAACCAATATGTTTAGTAACCAACATGTTTGGTTGGTACTACCATACCAATTTCAAAATCATGGTATGGTAATGGTACAAAGATTTCAATACTACAACAATACCATACCAACGAATTCATATATATATATATATATATATATATATATATATATATATATATATATATATATATATATATATATATATATATATATTGTATATTTAAATTTTTAGATTGTTTGGTGCTTATGATTTACAAGGTTTGATTAATATTTACCGAATTATTAAAGCTTAAAGTTTTAAACTTATATTAGCATGTCCAATATTCCTCCACCGCTTGAACATACAAACTCGTGATAGAAATTAGTAAATCATTTTGGATTGAATTTTCAATCTCAACTATTAGAAAACTTTTATTCACGAAACACCCCATTGAAGTTTCATAATGCTTAAGAACACGAAAATCTTCATTCACAAAATGTCGTACATGTTGGTATATACCATTACCAACATGTACCAACCAAACTTATTAGTAGCCAAAAAAAGTTGGTACTAACTATAGTTGGGACGGTACTGGTAGAAAATTTTTTGTACCAACTATAATTGGTATGGTACTCGACTTAGTGAAAAAATGAATCATACCTACCAATTCCACCCTACCTATAATAGAAAAATTACCATATTATCCTTTCATTGAAATATTAATTAAAATTTTGATAATTCATGGTGCAGAACATACCCTTTTCTTACGAACACCATGAACTCTACCACCATTCACTACATTCACTCCTCCTTCAACCATTGGAAGATCATGTATTCCACCACCATTCACTGCTCCATGCACTCTTCCTGCACCTTCTTTCACTCCTCCTTCACCTACATATTCTTGTACAAGAGCACACATCAATAATTATTAAAGTGTTTGCTTTGATCCAATAACAACATCATTACAATATACCTTGTTAGCCTTGCTTCTCTTTGCTCTTTTCACTCTGAGCTTACTTGGCTTATTTGTTGTGGTTAGGCCACCTTGTTATGGCTAGGCATATGACAAGCACTGCACACAATGGGTTTACCCTTCTTTGATACTTTATGCTTCCCCATTCTCTCTGAGACATCTGTCTTCCTCTTTACTACAAGTCTTCTAGGAAACCTTCTTTTTTAGGAGGTAAAGGTGGGGTGAATGATGTCTCTAACCACATCTTACTACCATTCATAAGCAATATATTGTTCATGTGTGTTTTATTGTAATTAGGCCTACAGAAAATAGGATCCATGAACGTCTCAACATCCCTATTATGAAAAAATATTGTGGCAACTGAATAGGCACACCCATATCCATTTAGTTTCCATAACCGACAAGAATATGTCCTGTTGTCAAGATCAACATCATAAGTTTGACCTTCATTTCTAGTGTCAAATTTGTTTATTCCACTTGGGACCAATTCTTAGTACCTAGCTTCAATCTTTAAGCCATTCATCAACTGCCTAATCGTAGGACTTACCTACATTGACCATTTTTTGTGTTTCAAGTTATAGATCCTCACCATGATATATAATCTCAGATCCTCCAACAAAGTGATAATTGGTCTCCTTCTGGCTTCCACAACAACTACATTAAAGCTCTTCGAAAGAATATTCTTCACGGTAGCACAAGCCCTGCCTACCATACAAAATGCTCTTGACCAGGTCTCTGTTCCTTTTCCATCAAATAGTTATGGCCTTCTAGGCTTAAAATTTTCATTTCTTTCTTGAACACATTAAAATATTATGGTGTTGTTGCATTGCAAGCCTTCCAAAATAGGTAGGAAGGGCTTTTGCTACCTTAGAGAATGTTCTTTCATAGGGTTGTGCCTTGCTCAACACAAGGAAGCACTTCCTTAACTGCCTCCATAAGACCCTTGTGTTGGTCAGACATTAACGCGAACCTACAAACCATAACTAGTTCAACATCATCTCTTAGGAACTATAAAAACCCCATCCAATTACCCTTATTCTCAACACACACTATGGCCCATGCAACATAAATGATCTGTTTTTTAGCATCTCTTCCCACAGCACACAGTAACACCCTTGTGCATACACCTTTAAGGAAACACCCATCTATCCCTACCACCTTTGTACACCCTTCTAACCAACAAATTTTCACATTATCAAAACATACATAGAACCTACTGAAGTAATTCAAACCATCAAGCATGCATTGGACATCCATTTTAACTATTGAACCTGGATTACTTCTTCTAATTTCCTCCCCCATAAAACCATAATTTTGCATAATGCTCAGTAAGGGTCTCCTCAATAAGACTCATGGCATGTACCTTTGCTGAAACATCCCTAAAATACTAGCCAAAAATTTCGTATCAAAACTATAATCATCCATAATCAATAAGAAAGTCGAGTATCATGTATCTCAAAATCACATATCAAATACTGTATCAAAACCAAATGAAAAATATCAGAGTCTCAATCGATCTCAGGCTGAAGGCTGTGGTGTGTGCCATGCGATCACCCCGAGCTCTTCCCTCCGCTACCGGAAGTACCTGAAACCAAAACTGGAAACCATAAGCACGAAGCTTAGTGAGTTCCCCAACCTACCACATACCATATACGCATAACCATGAACACATAACCACGTACTGGGCCTCGCTTGCTGCATCGGGCCTTGACCGGCATCGGGCCTCGCCCGGAATCAGGCCCCGCCTGGCATCAGGTCCCACCTGGCATCGAGCCCCGCTCGGTATACATATATGTCCCTCTTCGGCCCCACCTATCTCTGGGCCTCATGCGCTATACACATACATATAAAAATATCATACTAGTATATAATTAGACACTCTCTAACTGAACACTAGTCTAAGGCCTAGCCTAACTAGGGCCCAGCCCCTGATCTGCTACTGAAGTTGTGGAACCCCCTCCATACTCCTACTAGTAGTGAGATATGGGCCCCCGCCCACACTCACTCCCTTCCTATCATGGGCCTCGCCCCTACTCTGCTAATGTTGAGATATAGAACCCCATCCATACTCCACTAGTGATGAGATACGGGACCTCGCCCACACTTACCTTTCTACCAAGCACATACAAGTATCATAGAGACAACAAGTATAATCTAACATACAACATAAGAATCTTCCTCGAGATTTCCCTGGCATCGGACCCCGGACCGGAAACATACTATCATCTAATCATACTATGGGCTTACCCCAACATCGAACCCCCTTCCTGAATCTATCATACCTACTCATGCAAGAATCACAAAGACCTCTAGCATTCTATCCTTCCTCGAGCCTCACCCGGCATCAGATCGTAACCCGAAACATATAATGTTAAGTGCCTAGGGCTAGCCCCCGAGTCTTCCTACTATACATAAGCATAAACACAATTGGTCGACATTGGTGCCATAGACCCATATAAACAGTGAGGAGACTCACCTTGCACTGTTGAAGACTAGCTGAACACTTCTGAATGCTATCCGGTAACTCCTGAACTGCTGATCCTTTGTCTCCCGGAACTATTAATACCCAAAATAACATTTAGACCATAATACTCTCAAAAGTCAAACCAGTTCAGACTTAGTCAAAGTCAACGGTCAAATTCAACGCTCCGAGTTGACTCGTCAACTCGTCAAGCCCCACAATTCACAAATTACTTCTGGACTTCGATCCTACTCGTCGAGCTCTCCTTGAACTCATCGAGTACACCTTCAACACATCGGGACCCTTCTTCATCTGACTCGCCGAGTTCTCCTTTGAACTCGTCGAGTCCACCTTCATAAGTTAGAGATTGCCTTGGACTCGCGCGAGTTCATTCCTTGAACTCGTCGAGTACGAGGATCCTCAAGTCCACTATGAACCCAAACTGGTTGAGTCCTTTACCAACTCAACTCATACTTGCTAGCAGAAGGGTTTTGGGCAAGGAAACGGCCTGACTCGCTGAGTCCTATAAGTGACTCGTCGAGTCCCTCTATGTCAAAATCTATTCAGATGATTTTTGTCGAGCATAAAGCATCCAGGACCCAGATCTAACCTTCTAGGGTTGGAATAACACGCAAAGCTACTGTCTTTACACCTATGCATGGCCATTTTTGCTCAAAAGGCCATAACAACCTCTTAAACTTTGCATGGGGAGTTCTAATGGCATAAAGCTTCCACCTTTATGCCTTAACTACCCATAATACTCTCAGATCTAAAAGGTTTTTGCTTGGGGACGTCCAAATCCCACACGCACCCATTCATGGACCAAAATCTTCATAAAAAGGGACTATAAAGAGATCTAATAAATCAAAAGCCAAGATGAAGACTTGATTACCAAGAAATGTAGCCACTGGAGTGTCTCTTTTGGATCTACTTCCTCCTCCTTGAACCTCCAACTTCCTTCTTCTCCTTCTTCCTCTTCAAGAGCACACAAATCACACAAAGGTAGCTTAAACACTCACAAGATGCACTAGGGTTTCTTGAGTGATGGTTTGGGGTCTGGGGGCTGAAGACAAGGCTGAGGAAATGAGAATATGATGCTTAAATAGGGCACCAAGTCCCGAAATTAGGGTTTCCCAACCCAGGCTAGACTCGCCGAGTCCGTCTACCGACTCATCAGTAGGTCACTTACTCCGTAACATGGAGCCCGCTCCTACTCGTCGAGTTCCTCCCTGGACTTGACGAGTAGACCTCTTGACTTGGGGGTTTTCTTTACTTTCTTGACATTCTGAATTCAGGGTGTTACATTTACTCTTCTACATTGACTTAAACTTACCTATATTCCAAACTTCCTGATGACCTCCAATCTCAATTTTCTTAGCTTCTGTCTGTGCAAAATTTCCTTAGTATAATGTTCTCCTATCCATGTGTATGTGACAATTGATCGTAGTTTATATTTTGTAGCACAATTATGCTCAACCTTTAATGACTTGATTAGAAATGACACCTCCTGGCTCATTCACGTAGCCCATAATATGAATAGGTAGGCTCATTTGCAATACACCACTAACAACCATTTACTGTCATTCTTCCTAAAGCATAGTTGACATCCATTTGCCATAACATAATTACATAACATATTTTTCAACTACTTTGGACTTTCACACTTCATCCCAAGAATAGGTACTTGCCTCTTCTATTACAAATCAGGTTTGAAAATGAAATGGATTTCTATATCTTCTTTTTCAACTTCATTGTCACCAGTGTGTCCTTTGTGATGGCATAACTTAGTAAGAAACTCATCTCCACTGGTCTTGTTCAAGGGTGTATTATCATGTCAATGACTTCATCTTCAAGACCTATATTGGGATGTGTTCCATCAGAGTCATGGTTTTCTTCAATTCTAGCTCCACCCTCATCTTCAAGGCCAATGTCATCATCTTCATTAACAGCTAGATTCATGTCATCATCCCATCATTCCCATCAGGATCAACATAAATTGAAGTTTCCCCATATTCATACATGGTATCTATAAACTAGGCATAATCCAAGTTATCTATGAATCCTTCTAAATAAAGCAATGTTAGGTATGCGGTAGTAGAAGTTTTGAAACTCATCCCCTATTGCTCTTTCAAGAAAACCAAAACAAACCCTAACATCCATACCTACCTAATCAACGTGGTAAAGAGGAAGTGATTCTCATCAACATATTAAGAAGGATGTCACACAAATACACCATTATAGTGTAGATGAGCTATTAGATAGACAACTTCGTTATCGTTCTCAGCCATGCAATAGAAAAAAAAATCAAAGAGTTGAATACCTCGGAGAGCAGCTGTGTAATCTTAAAAGTGGCATAGATGGTTTAAAACCCTAGTTCGAGATCTTCCTTCCTTTTCTTATAAGACATACGACACAGGTAATAAAAATGGATTTTAATATTTACACTCTTGAAAGATGACTAATGGCAGGGGTAAAGGTCAAATAAAACCTTATAGCTTATTAATATAAATTTATTTAATTTGGTCTTTTAAAACCTTATGTAAAAGGTAGTTGGGTCTCTATGACAAAAACCCTACAGCTTATTACTATACATTTATTTTTTTTAAGCACTTAATATCATTGGACTTGATAACTTATTTGCTTTTTTATTTTGACCATTCAATATATATTGAGTGTCAATATACATTAGTAATTTGTGCACATAACCCATTCTACTTTACGCATATTTCATTTTACCCTCTTAATTATAATTTAGTTATAGACGATAATATAATATTTTCAATGACATCACATTTTTAAAATATAAATTTTATGATGATAATATAATATTTTCAATGTTTTATTTTATTTTTTATAACTATAGCATAATATTTTTTTTTTCGTATTTTACGTATATAAATAATGAAACGATATATTTGTATTTATATGTTCTTCTAAAAATATATATATTTTTTTTTTAAAGTTGACTGATTGAATGTGGAAGTTTTATAAAACATTTAAAATATATGAGAGTAAATTAGTTATGGTTATTTAAAAAATAACTATTTAAAAAAGCTTTATCACTAAAGTGGTAACTTATTTAGAGGTAACTTATAGAGGTCCACAATAATTATATGATGATGTGACACTTATTTTAAGTCATAACATAGTGCAACCATTGAAGATGCTTTAAGAATCTGAAACACCCCCTACAATACATGACTGTCTACAAACTTAAAAACTTTTATCTTTTGGCTTGGTGGAAGAAAAAGAACCTTTCAATTTTACTAATCATCCAAGCTTCTACATAACTTTGAAATCCGTTTTTTCTGTTAGCGTTAGAGTAGGATCAGAATGAACGTCACGGATAACCATTGAATCGATGGAAGTATGAATTCATCCCTCAAGAAAAGTTGCACTTTGGATGTCGTTCCAACGACCAAAGTAGATGAGCACCTTTAAGAATTTTGAGATTTGATGATGAAGACCGAGCATTTGACAAACTTAAACTGATTGTATTTTTAATTTCAAGGTTTCTGATATTGTAAATTTACTCTTGTTGTTTTTTATTTTGTATTAGAAATTAAATATAATAGAAATCTTAAATTTGACTGGAACTAAATTTACTTTAAAAAATCGGATATTCGGATAAAAAAATCCGGTTCTAAACTTATCATAACAGATACTGCCTGAATCGCTTCCCATTTATAAATATCCTGTTTGGAAATATTCCAAATTTTGTGCCAATTTCTCTTAAGTTTCCTAGAATTTATTTTGAAAATGCAGAATGTCTGTTAGTACTGTTGATCTTGTGACTTTCTTAGGTTGACCGAGATAAACCATTCGAACATTTTGGTGATAAAGAAACCATAAGGCTTGCCTTTTTCTTGGATCCGTTTTGACTCAGGTTATTCAATAGTATTGTTTATCTGAGTTCTTATGTTCTTGATTTTTTATTGGAAAATAAAACTCAGTTCTGGTTCTTGTTTCGGATCAGTAAATCTTATACCCACAAGATGTGTTTGTTAATGTCTTGAGATACAGTTCTTGTTTATGATCACCCACAACTATAGAACTAACAAGTATCTATTTTTCAAGATTCGATAGCTCTATCGAGTATCATATCTTTGTTGATGTAGTTTCTTTCTACAACAACTCTGTTTTCTTTATCATTTATCAACAAATACATATATGTACTACAGATGAATTGGAATTTTCAGATATGTACTAAAGATGAATTGAATTTTCTTAGTTATATATGTTATGCATAAGCTTTAAATACATACAGATATCTATTTATCTAGCATTCAAAATTGTAATGCTAAGGTCATTTCTAGAACTTGTGTCGTATGTGCCTGAAGAATGCCGTGTATCTTCTGTATTTTTACCAATGAAAAAACCTGGTTCTTTAGGTGAAGGCACTGGTCCTTCATTCCCCAACATCAAAATCAAAGAAGCCATAGTTGGTCTATCGGACGTCTTTGAACACATAACAAACCCACATGGATTGATCTTAGAACTTGAGGAGAATCGATTGATTTAAGCTGACACATGATAGCAACAAGTTCTAGTGATTTCCCTTCTTTATGGAGTTCCCACGCCTAGAAGAACAATAAAACACCAAGTAAACATATTGTTTTAGATGTAGAACGAGAAGGTGATAAATTCTCTAGGGCTATTTTTAATGATGAAGATAAATGAGAGATTGTCGGTGAGTCCTTGTCCCACTTTGTTGCGTCTTTTGGGTGGAACAAAAAAATTCTATTTTTCTCTTACTATGTTTGTATGGCTGTTCTTAATGATGAAGATGGAGAACATTTACGTCTTTTGATAGTTAGTTTTGTTTACTTCTTTTTATAGTTTATTTTAGCATATTTCATTCATAATTTAGATAATTTCCATGCATATTTTCCCTTTTGTTATTTTATGACTATTTCGGGTACTTTCGAATCTTGTGAGCATAATTGCAGGTTTTCGGGTCTAGCGGAGCTGGAGTGTTCGGGAGTATGGGAAGCGATGAGAGTTGATAGGCAAAAAGGATGTTAGGCTTGGTGATTGTGGAGATGGTGCATGGAGCGAGCTTGATGGTTATTTGAAGGTTTTGAGAGAAATAAACTTTAAATTTGCAAAACGCGGGAGTTTATTTGAGCGTGCGTAGATTATTAACCGGGCGAGTTTGGAGGATTTGGAGAGGCCAAATTGGGCTTAAAATGAATAAAAACTTGAAGAAAATGGGCTAGGAGGTGATTGGATTCGATCTGGGCTAGTGGGACATGCTTTGGAGGCCCAAAATCTCAAAGAAGCCCATGTCAGGCACCACCCGCGCAACCCACCCGCGCAGCAGCACGCGGGTCGCGCAGGGCCCTGCAGGGGCAATTTCGGGAATCCTTCTTTTGAGCTATTTGAGGAAGGTTGGTGCCCATCTTTTGCATACTCTTGGACATCCGATTTTTGAGGATTCTCTCTGGAGTTTTGGAGATTTTTGAAGGCCAAGAACCCTTGAAGAACATCATATTTTTACCTCTTGATTCTTGCTTAATGTTTGGTACAATTTTCTCTAACTTTGTTTCTTTGTGTTTAGCCATGCTTGGCTAAACTAATCTTGGTTGACTTTTGGTTAATCCTTTGAACTTTTGTTGAATGTTGAAGAATCCATGAACATGTTCTTAAATCTTTATGGGAATGTTTTGTGTTTTAACATCTTATCACTACTTGTATGTTTTAGTTCATGAGTTTAAATGTGTTTGTGGTGATTAGTTGGCTAATTTCTTGATTAAGTAAAGGATCCTCAAATTAGCAAGCAACAAATGATTTTTGTGTTGTTTTTGCTTCACACAATCATAAAAACATTTCCTCCAACATGGTGATGAAAGCATTTGACCCCTCTTGGATTTGGTGACTTTTTGGTTCTTAATGCTAGTTGACTTTCACTAATTACATGCTATTTGGAATTAGTGACTTTGACTAAGGAAATTGTTATGAGCTTCTCTAGCCATTTCAACAATTAAGAAAAGTCTAGGTAATCTCAAGCTCCTTGGATTACTATAGCCAAATTAAGGATTTAAATCAAAGTATTGCACCATTGGATTCTAATGATATGTTCATCAAAAGTCAAAGTGAGGAAACTTTAAGTCAACCATCTCTCCCTTATTGATTTTACATCAAACTCTTATTTTTGTTGCATTTGTCTATTTAAATCATAGTTGATTCTAGTTTGTTTCAAGTATTTCAAAACACCAAAACCCCCCCATTTTATTTTTATTGTCATTTTACAAGTACTTTTACAAAGAGATTTTTCATAGAGTTATAAATTGAACCAATCTCCGTGGATTCGATCCCTTTACCACTATACACTATTTTAGTGTGTAATATTTAGGGTTATTATTTGTGTTGGCCTCGACAACCACCATCTTTTCCACATACAAGAGAACTAAAGTGAGTCCTTGTTCCACCATTTTCCCACTAAGCAACGGTCATGGTCAAAGATAAAACTTACATGTCCAATAAGGTTGTTGTTATGTTGTTCGTGAAAAATTCCCCTGTTTTTTTCCTCACTTACAATTTCAAGCACCAAAGCACCGAAGCTATATACATCTGATTTTATCGAATAGATACCATCTCCCACATACTCTGGTGCCGTGTAGCCACTACAAGAAATCATTAGTTAATGTTAATAAATCAAAAAAGAAAATAAAATAAAGTTAAATTCAATAAATCTTACTATGTTCCAACTACCCTATTCGTGTTTGCCTCAATCTGATTTCCTCCAAAGTTTCTAGCCATCCCAAAATCTGATATTTTAGGGTTTATCTCCGAATCAAGCAAAATATTACTAACTTTGAGATCTCTATGAGTAATTCTAAGCCGAGAATCATGATGAAGATAAAGAAGTCCATGAGCAATTCCATTTATAATTTTGAATCGTGCGGGCCAATCAAGCAATTTGCTTTGACGTTTATCTGTGGATTGTAAAATGATTTGAATTTAGTTTACTTATTTCTTGATATAATACATATAGTTTTTGTATTATAAAATTTACCAAATATAAATGAGTCAAGGCCTTTGTTTGGAAGGTATTCATATAATAGCATTTTTCCAGCTCCCTCGATGCAACATCCCAAAAGCTTTACAAGATTTCGGTGTTGCAGTTTAGATATTGAGATGACTTCACTCTTGAATTCATGAAGCCCTTGAGTTGATGTTTCTTCTAGTCGCTTCACTGCTATTTCTTGTCCGTCTTCTAGCACACCTTGAAATCAGCATTTCAAGATAAGTTTGATT